>NW_021703776.1:13063763-13165963 GCF_005190385.1 Monodon monoceros | reverse complement strand
GTGAAAGGTAAAGTGGAAAGAAGACACATAAGGTTTCTTTCTTCCCTACCTCCTATCTTATCCAGAAAAAAAAAAATTCAATTACTAGCCTAACACAGAGAATAAGACACGTGGCTCTGAAAAGGCATCTGGGGCATGTAGAGTCTCATGTCTTAATGAAACAATCCAGCACAGGGGGCCGCAGTGAGGTTGAAGGCTTGGAGACTCTTACCTTCTGGCTGGTGTCTGAGCTGCAGAAAAAAAAATCTGTGTATCTCCGAAAAGTCAAAAAAATGATAAAAATAAAGTCACCATTTCAAGAGGGCTGAACAAAAGATCCTAGCTAGGTAGGCTGCCTTTGGCTCTGAATAAAAGGATGCAATGTATCTCCCAGAGGTATAAATGACTCCATGGTGCTACTCAAGCGCTCTGTCCCATCACACAAGATTATTATGACCCTCCACCTGGCCCGCCACACACACACACTCATACACACACACTCTCACACACACATTTATATTTCGTATTCCAATAGACCTGGGCAGGGCAGCCATTACACCAAGCAACATTCAAAATAACTTCAAAATCAACTTTCATATTTTTTTTCCTTGGAATCCCTTGGCATGGCTATGAAACTTCTTATGATATAGAAATGCCTGGAGAGAGCAGAGCCTTCGTATTTGGGTGATAGGTACAGTATTAAGTAAAACAACAACAACAGTCCAGATGGTTCAGCTAATAGAGTCACAGCAGTAAGCCTATATTATACCAGGGGGGACTGAGATTACTAAGAGAGAAGTAAAATGCCTCAGGATTAAGCAAGCCTCTAGCCGTTTTCTACTAGGAAAGCCTTAATGGAGCTGAATGTTCTTAACTTCAAAAATTACTCAACAAAAACAAGTGAAGACGAGAAGAGAGACAGGGAGTGGGGAGAATTCGGTCAAGAAAGAGTTGGAAAGTAATTGAAGATAGTTGACACAGACTTAGAGACACTGAATCCATCTTTCTACCCATTAAGGAGACACTCGTTACCCACACATATTGTGCAATGCAGCAGAATTTGCCGATACTTTGGATAAATCAAAAAGGGTGTTCCATCTTTCATACTCTCTATCATGGTGAAAACTGGAAAGCTTATGAGATGTTATAACTCCCCACTTAATTTTTAATTGAGGTATAGTCATAACACAAAGTTTATTCATAAGCTATATAGATGGGGTTTGATTCTCAGAAAGAGAAACAGGAAGTAATAGTCAAGTCTCTCTTGCCACATAGGTGTCAACTAATAGTGACGTATGCAGTTGGCATGCCAACCTCACACCTCACTTTTCATGGTTTCTCCCACTCTCATTTCCTAAGCCCTAATCCGAATTGTTTTTCTGATATTGTATTTCATATCTATTATTGTTGACCATATTTAAATTATTTTTAAAGGTTTAAACCATACTGCTCATATTTATTTGTCTCTTAAAACACAGTTAGGGACTTCCCTGGTGGTCCAGTGGTTAAGAGTCCACGCTTCCACTACAGGGGGTATAGGTTCAATCCCTGGTCAGGGAACTAAGATCCCTCATGCCGTGCAGCACGGCCAAAAAAAAAAACCACTGTTAAATCCCTTCTGGCCATCTCTGTTATAGTCCAGAAGTGTACACGTGAGCATCCACTCATGACATAATTAATCAGTCAACTGCCAGGGGAAGCTGAATGATAACAGTGGCTCTCAAAGAGTGCCTCCTGGGGCCACTGGGACTCACCTGACAATTGATTACAAATGAAAATTCTCAGCTGTCTCCCCTCCCCTCTCCCGGAACTACTGTTTAAGTTTCCTAGCTCTGCATAACAAGTTGCCACAGACTCAGCAGCTCAGAACAGCACACGTGTATTTATCTCATGGGCCAGGAGTCTTCGTGGGCCAGAAGTCAAGGACAGGTTAGTGGGGACCTCTGTTCACAGTGTCGGCAGGCTGAAAATCAAGGTGTTATCAAGGGCTGTGAAGCTTGGAGTCCTCTTCCAAGTTCACTAGTTGTTGGAAAAATTCAGTTCCTTAGAGTTGTAGGACTGTGTTTGCTTTTGTGCTGGCTGATGGCGGGGTGGGGGTGGGGTGGGGTGGGAGGCATTCCAGCTCCTAGAGGCTGCCCACTGTACCCTGCCACAGAGCCTTCTCCACAGTCTGACAATTTGCTTCTTTGAAGCCAGCAGGATATCTCTTGCTTTGAATCTCTCCAGTCTGCTAACACGAAGCCATAGATAATGTATTATAAAGTAATATAATGTAATGATGATTATCTCATCGCCTTTGCCATATAACATAAACTAGTCAAGGGAGTGAAATCCCATCATATCCAAAGCCCCTGCCCACACTCAAGGGCAGGGGATGCTACCAGGGGTAGGAATTTTGGGGCCATCTCAGGATTCTATCTGCCACACCTGTTGAATCAGAATAAACAATGTGAGATCCCAGACTGTTTCCCCATACCTCCCAACTCTTCAGCATAAATTGAGAAATTTAAGAAGATGGAATAATTTCAGAATTCTGTTGAATGGATGCTTGCTTAGTCCTTCAAAAGAAGCTTTCCCCCACAAAAATATTCAGCTACCTTGAGCCTCACAGGTACATCCCGCTCTATGTGGGAAATCAGACTTTCCCTGGCAGCCAAAAGACCAGATCAATCAAGGGGTTAATTACACAACTCATTTTCCTGGCCCCCATGAGCATAAAGGTTATAGATGGCCATATATTTATGCTGCCATGGTTAAAAATTCAACTGTAGCATTTATTTCAATGAACTCTTTTGACTACATGTTAAACAGATGCACTAAGGGAATACATAAAACATTATCTCTATTAGTTCAAATTTTCTCTTTAAAAGCTTCCAATGACTGAAGGAAAAATGCATCTGTAATATACATCCCTGCCATTACAAATACATTCATTAAACTACAAGCAGCTTGACAATAAGTGGGCCTTAAGCACGTACATGCACACACACACATACACACGGAGTAGCTTGAATGTGGAGATTTTCTTACAGCACCTTATGTTTAAGACTTCATAGTTATTAATAGACCAGGATAGTACATACAAACTACCAAAGGGCTGCTTTAAGTTGTAATGATCTCTTCGATGTCTTAGATGTTTTCTAAGTACCCTCTAGTCCTAAATGCACAGTGCTGCCTGGTGCTGTCCACCATGGACAGTGTGGCTTCTGCTCTGTTGGACTCTGAGTGGACAGAAGGGAAGCTGACATTCCTGGGGGTCTTTGTTTTGTCCCTGCCCAATTTCCAGCCCCAAATCTCCTCCTGGGTAGAGGTGGTTTTGTAGTGCAATACTAACTCATATGGTGGGTCCTACATCTTGACCAAAATCTACCCAGGGAGAAGTCCCCCAAATCATCCAAGCTTCTGTCAAAGTTTACTGATACAGAAGGCACTTGCCTTTGAAAGGAGAATAAAAGACATTCCCTCCAGTGCCGTCTGCAGTGGCTTTGCCCAGGCACCACACCAGTCTGAATCAAGTCACCTTTGCTGGTGGACAGCAGGGCGTACCTATGCCCACACCTTGCTTATGCAGCCAGGTACACTTAGAGAAGACGGCTGATCGGAACCACCTTGGGATAACACACACTCAGTGCTTCTTCTGCCCTGCTCCCTAGTGGAATGGTGTCTTTTTGTAATCGCCAAACAGTAAGTTGCACCAACAGAAACCACTGTGCAGAAGCATGATAGGACTAACTCTGCTAAAAATAACAACCTGAGGTGGCACGGCCACCATGAGAGAAGTGGCTTGACCTATTGCCACAGCAGTTAGGAAAGGATGCCTTTCCAGGTTCAGGCCCCACCAGTGCTGAGAATTACTGTTTGTCCTTGAAAATTCACCCCAAGAGGAGACCCACGAGCTCCTCTGTGCAGGGCCTGGAGAGCCCCAGACACTCTTGTTGGAGAAACAGGGAATCTATTGTGGGGAACAGAATAATTAGACAATACCAGCCCTGGTAAGTTAGGGTAACACATCCCAAATGGTGAGTGGAATGTCTCCTTGTCTTAGATTGAGGCTAGATTGAGGACAAGGAAATAAGGGGCTGTCATTAAGAAGGAAGTTACCCCTCATTCCCAGTACTGACTAGGGTAGGGGGACACGTCCCTTGAATGACATGCATTTTGCAGATGAGAAATTGACACCTAAAGGGGTTGCACCACAGCAAGTTATTGATGATGCCAAGATTCAGACTTTGGTCTACAAACACTGTGTTCGTTTTTCAATATGATTTTTCCATCTTAAACCCACCATTAACGAAACTTAGTGCAGTCATCATTCGCAACATATGCATACCTCAAGTCTTTATGTTGTAATACACCTTTTTTTCCACATCTTTATTGGAGTATAAATGTTTCACAATGTTGTGTTAATTTCTGCTCTATAACAAAGTGAATCAGCCATATGTATACTTGTATCCCCATATCCCCTCCGTCTTGAGCCTCCCTCCCACCCTCCCTATCCCATTTCTCTAAGGGATAAAAAATGGAATAAAGCACCGAGCTGATCTCCCTGTGCTATGCAGCAGCTTCCCACTAGCCAATCATTTTACATTTGGTTCTGCATATACCTCAGTGCTACCCTCCCACTTCATTCAGGCTTCCCCTTCCCGCCATGTGCCCTCCAGTCTTCCCTATGTCTGCGTCTTTATTCCTGCCCTGCCACTAGGTTCATCAGTACCGCTTTTTAAAATTCCATATATATGCGTTAGCATACGGTATTTGTTTTCCTCTCTCTGACTTACTTCACTCCGTGTGACAGATTCTAGGTCCATCCACCTCACTACAAATAACTCAATTTCATTCCTTTTTATGGCTGAGTAATATTCCATTGTATATATGTGCCACATCTTCTTTATCCATTCATCTGTCGATGGACACTTAGGTTGCTTCCATGTCATGGCTATTGTGAATAGTGCTGCAATGAACATTGGGGTACATATATCTTTTTGAATTATAGTTTTCTCAGGGTATATGCCCAGTAGTGGGATTGCTGGGTCATACGGTAGTTCTATTTGTAGTTTTTTAAGAAACCTCCATACTCTTCTCCATAGTGGCTGTATCAATTTACATTCCCACCAACAGTGCAGGAGGGTTCCCTTTTCTCCACACCCTCTCCAGCATTTATTGTTTGTAGATTTTTTTTGATGATGGCCACTCTGACTGGTGTGAGGTGATACCTCATTGTGATTTTGATTTGCATTTCTCTAATGATTAGTGATGTTGAGCATCCTTTCATGTGTTTGTTGGCAGTCTGTATGTCTTCTTCGGAGAAATGTCTATTTAGGTCTTCTGCCCGTTTTTGGACTGGGTTGTTTGTTTGTGATACTGAGCTGCATGAGCTACTTGTATATTTTGGAGATTAATCCTTTGTCAGTTGCTTCATTTGCAAATATTTTCTCCCATTCTGAGGGTTGTCTTTTGGTCTTGTTTATGGTTTCCTCTGCTGTGCAAAAGCTTTGAAGTTTCATTAGGTCCCATTTGTTTATTTTTGTTTTTATTTCCATTTCTCTAGCAGGTGGGTCAAAAAGGATCTTGCTGTGATTTATGTCATAGAGTGTTCTGCCTATGTTTTCCTCTAAGAGTTTTATAGTGTCTGGCCTTACATTTAGGTCTTTAATCCATTTTGAGTTTATTTTTGTGTATGGTGTTAGGGTGTGTTTGAAAATGACTATGGTACCCAAAGCAATCTATGGGTTCAAAGCAATCCCTATCAAATTACCAATGGCATTTTTCACAGAACTAGAACGAGAAATTTTGCAATTTGTACGGAAACACAAAAGACCCTGAATAGCCAAAGGAATCTTGAGAAAGAAAAACAGAGCCGAAGAATCAGGTTCCCTGGCTTCAGACTATACTATAAAGCTACAGTAATCAAGACAGTATGGTACTGGCACAAAAACAGAAATATAGATCAATGGAACAAGGTAGAAAGCCCAGAGATAAACCCACACACATATGGTCACCTTATCTTTGACAAAGGAGGCAAGAATATAAAATGGAGAAAAGACAGCCTCTTCAATAAGTGGTGCTGGGAAAAATGGACAGCTACGTGGTATACCTTAAGCTTATACGACGTTATCTGTCAATTATATCTCAATAAAACTGGGGAGGAAAACCCTGTCTTATGCCTCAGCCAACAGAGCACATGTTTCTAGAAGCCTTTGGGGGCCTTAAATGGAAGACATCGGAGAAGTATGGAATAATGTATGTTTTCCTATAGAATCATTGGCTATCTGTGGTAAGAGAAGATTACCTTGATCACATTCTAACCTTAGATTCAACTCTTGAAAAAGCTAATAATATCCCTTCTTTGGTCCCACTGCTCTCAGGGGCTGAATGAGGGTAAATTAGCAGCAAAGTGTCGAAATAACAGTTCCGAAAGAAAAAGTTGAAATAAATGGAACAAACACAGAAGACCTAGAAGAAAAGGTTGTTCCCTGTTGACCAAGGAATGACCTGCTGTCCAGATTATACCGAGCAAAAAGATTAGAACCGAGCTAAAGACAACAGGACAGTTAACCCTCCCCACCATGTCCTCCCTTCCCTCATGTCGGGCAGGACCTTGAAACAGAGAGGGGGTGGAGTGGGGACTGAGGAATAAATCATTTCACTTTATGTCAGCAACCCAATTCCTGGTGCTGCTGTATTTGGGGTTGACCCCACTCAGGAGGCTCCAGGCTCAGGCTCTCTGACAGCAGGAGAAAAACGTGAACAAGGAATGACAGTGACAACACATTTCGTGTGGATGCCAGGGTCAGATCAGGTTACACAAGATGGTGAATTATCCATATAGAGGGATTTACTTGGTTCAAAACTTGTCCCCCGAATGTCCCTTGGTGATGTGCCCTGTTCCTCTAAAGGAGGGCTCACAACCAACCTGAGAGAGGTTCATGTAAATCAAGGCTAACTCTCGGCCTGCTTTTTCAGTGAACTTGACTTCAGAAAAGAAAACAGCTGATGGTGGGAAATTTCATTTTAAAAACATCCCTCTTTCCCTATCCCACCCCCAAAGTCACTCCCACAGTCCCTCCCTCTCAGTGTCCCAGCACCTGTGCCAGAGGAAGCACCTTCCCCATGCCTGACTCCCTCCAGGAGTATCTGTCATTCTTTAATTTGGTAGCCTCCCTTCTTCAGGCTCCTTGTAGCAGACCTTTTCACTTCACCTCCCTCTCTTCCCCCTTCTGTCCTCTTGGAGACCCAGTGGAAGGAGGTTTCTTTAATTTTCAAATCTACGATCTCATTTTTTTTTTGAGATTTTATTTTTGTGGCCCTAGAGAAAAACACTTCGGAGCACATTGGAGACTTCTAGGAAGGGGCGGATTGGGTTAAATAATAAAAGTGAGCTGGTGGGAATTGTGGCCCCATCGCCCTACGGTGTTTTGGCCTGGAGTGATGAAAGCTGCTTTTGCACAACTACTGGAGAAGGAATTTCAGGACATGTTATTTTCTTCTCTTGCTACCCTTGTCCAGTCTACATTCCTGGGTACCTACAATGGTGAGAGCAAGACAGTCCACTCCTAAAAGCAACTTCACATGAGATTTGTTTTCATTTTCCTTTAGAAAAACTGTGAGTATTTTTGGGCCACTTGAGACCTCAGTAAAGCTATGGTGTGATCCATACCTTTCAGAGCGTCACCGCATATATACACGACTATGTATAAAATAGATAACGAATTAGAACCTACTGTATAGCACAGGGAACTCTACTTAATGCTCTGTGGTGACCTAAATGGGAAGGAAATCCAAAAAAGAAGAGATATATGTATACGTATAGCTGATTTGCTTTGCTGTATAGTAGAAACTAACACAGCATTGTAAAGCAACTCTACGCCAATAAAAATGAAGTTTAAAAAAAAAAAAAAGAGTGTCACCTTTCCAGGGAAGTGACTTAGAGAATTCGACAGCGGCTATCCTTAGTGTCGGCTGGTAAAAGGGCACAGCGAGAGCAATGGTTGCCCTTCTTTCTTTTAACCCACCCACTAAATAACGAGCATCCTCATGCCTGTTCCAGTCCACAGGTAAGAGCACCAAATGGTCCGTTTCCAAGTTCAGTCCTTTAGCGCCACCTGGTGCTAACTATTCTAATCACCCCTTTAGCCGATAAAATGAAAAATACCTTTACAAATTTCTTTTTGAAAGTCCCAACTACATATAGGTTTCAATTAACACAGTGCCAAGCTCACATAGGAAGGCAACGTTCAGATTAAAGGGCAACATTAGCATTGCCGTTCATTCAGTGACTCACAGGGCATGGTTGTTTTTACTGTCATCGTTGCTGTTGTCAACAGAATTCCGAAGAGGGGAATTTAACAGAATTTGGAGTGTCTGAGATATGGTAGCTTTTTTCAAATTATCAATGAATTGCACTTTATGAGGCACAAATAATAGTTAATTGAAAATCTAACAAGTATAGTGTTCATTGCTAAAGAGATAGTACCTTGAGTAATTAAAATGCTTAAGGAAAGGCAAGCTCGCCATAACTGAACATTATCCATAACAAAGGGTTATATTTCTTTTTTGTTTATTTTCATATTTTAGAATATTCCTATAAAATAGGGATTTTTGTCTTATGGCTACCAGGGGATAAGGTGGAGAGGGAGAAATTGGGAGATTGGGATTGACATATACATACTAATATAAAATAGATAACTAATAAGGACCTACTGTATAGCACAGGGAACTCTACTCAATATTCTGTAATGACCTATATGGGAAAAGAATCTAAAAAAGAGTGGCTCTATGTATAACTGATTCACTTTACTGTACACCTGAAACTAACACAACATTGTATATCTACTATACGCCAGTAAAATTTTTTTTAAAAAATAGGGATGTTTGTGCCCATCCCTCCCTGGGAAAAGCGAACTACAAGAAATAATAGATGCTTTGATGGTTTCAGAATTACCTCAGGGGCCTTGAGGTTACCATTCTGAAAATAAAAGTGTATATACAAAAGGCAAACACCTATTCAGAACTCAAGGTATACCTCAAAAGTCGATGTATGTATTTTATTATAATACTTTTTCCTAAAATTGAGTTTAGCAAAACATTTCTATTAATTTAAGCCAGTCTACACTACACATGAATGCACTTTATAAGTTAATACATATTTGCAAATTCTCACATATAAGCTGTCCCAAGGACTCAAGGCCTGAAAGAAATTAGTGACGGCTCTGAGCTATTGGATGATGAGAATCATGTCAGTCGAAAAATAAATTCATCACTGGTGTATTGTTCTAAACAGAGCATGGAGACTAAGAGGGAATCGGTTAAACAAATACAGATATAATCAAAATAACTAAATTTTGAGCATTTGCTATCTGCCCAGCACTGTTCTTCGTGTTTAATATGCATCGTCTCACGTAATCCACACAACAACGGGTACATGAATGTTCTAGCAGATTTATTCATGTTAGCCAAAAAGCAAAGACAGTTCAGTTGTTCATCAACTGATGAATGAATAAATAAAAGGTTATCCTTACAATAGAATATTATCAAGCAATAGAAAGGAAGTACTGATAGATATTCCAACATGGAAAATCCTTGAAAAGATTATGCTAAATAAAAGAGGCCAGACACAAAAGGCCACAAATCGCATGACTGCACTTATAGGAAGTGTCCAGATTAGGCAAATTTATAGAAACATAAAGTATATTGGTGTTTGCCAGGAGGTGGAAGGAGGAGGCAATGGGGAGTGACTGCTTTTCATTTGGAGTAAAAGTTCTGGAACTAGATAGAGGGGTTGGTTGCACAACCCAGTAAATATACTAAAGAAACACTGAGTTGTAGAGTTTAAAGGGGTGAACGGTGTGTTATGTGAATCATGTCTCAAAAAGCTGTCTAAAAAAAAAAAGACAATGTGGCTTCTGCCTCGTCGGCCTCTGTCCTGGACCACTGTCTCTCGGGGAGGCCAGTTGTCTTGTCAGAAGTGGCGGGGAACCGAGGCCTCCAGTCTACAGCCCTGTGAGTGAGTCACCTTGAAAGCAGGTCCTTCCTTCCTGGCCAAGCCTTCAGATGACTGCAGCCCAGCCCACATCTTGACGGTAACCTCACAAGATGCCCAGCTAAGCCATTCCTGGGGTCTCCTGACCCTCAGACCGTGTGAGGTGATAAACGTTTGTAGCTCTAAGCTGCTAAGTTTGGGGACAGTTTGTTACACAGCAATAGACATATTCTTAAGTAAAAAAGCAAGTGGCAAAACATTATGCACACTCTGATTCCTTTTTTGTTTAAAATATATCAATACATAAGTAGAAAAAAATCACAGTTACTGCTATCTCTAGGTGGAGAGACTATTTGTATTTTTTTCCTTCTAACTTATCATTATTTTCCTACTTTTCTACAATGAATCTCTTTGTTTCTATAATCAAAAGCAATTACGTTGCTTTTCATTTCTTTTATGGGTGAAATGTAGGGCAAGGTAGGGAAAGGCTTTGATAATAAGAAAGCTTGGGAAAGAGCAACAGCAGTGTCACAGAAAAAGAAAATACAAGCAATGTTTGAAAGAAGAAAGAAGAGGCAGAACTTGCTGAATGACCTAATGCAGGAGATGAAAGACCAGCACGAAAAACAGAGTCTACACAGATCTCAGTGACTGTGCATTTACTCACCCTGCTCTGTGGTTTAAAAGTCTTTCTGTGTGTCACCTACTACCCCAGCAGCACCGCCCTCTCTCCACTACTGAGATGTTGATGCAACTACCTTCAGCGCCACTACAAGCCTCTTCAGCCACCAGGCACAAACCTCGGAGAAAGTTCTCTCATTCCTCAAGGAAGATAAAAGACTACAATCATAGGAACACTTGCCTTCTCTCATATTATCACAGCCCAGGGCTGGGTATAGGCTGTGGTTCAAATACATTCCATGTGTCGCATAGCTGCTATCTAGTAAACATTTTCTGGGTGCCGGCCCTGAGCGCCACACTTCTTTTTTCTTTCTTTTTTAAATCGAAGGATAGTTGATTTACAATGCTGCGTTAGTTTCGGGTGTACTGCAAAGTGATTCAGTTATATAAATATATTCTTTTTTCAGATTCTTTTCCATTACAGGTTATTATAAGATATTGAATATAGTCCCCTGTGCTATACAATAGGACCTTATGTTTACCTTATAGTAGTGTGTATCTGTTAACCCCAAGCTCCTAATTTAACCTCCGCCCCTTTCCCCTTGGGTAACCATAAGATTATTTTCTATGTCTGTGAGTCTGTTTCTGTTTTGTAAATAAGTTCATTTGTATCATTTCTTACGCATGATGTCTCAGTTATTCCTCACAACTTTTCCTGTTAGTAGTTTAAGTATTCTTTCCGTGTTTTAGAGAAGAGGAAACTCAGTGTTGAGAGAGGTTAAGTGACTTGCCCAAGGCGTCCCTGCTAGTTAACGGCAAAGCTCAATGTGAACCCACTTCTGTCAAAAGAAACAGAGTAACCCTCTGGCAGTGTGTGTATGGCTGACCCAGCGCCTCTCGCAGGAAAGACCCGTGTTGCAGGCAGCACGATGCTGCACACACACACACACACACACACACACACACACACACACACCACCTCCCGGACCCCCGGTGCCAGAAAGTTTTAGGATCTAGACCAAGCCAGCGTTGAGTGCCCCAGCTGCTACCAGTGCAGGTGAGGACTTTGTGTCAGCCACTTGTAACTATCACGGCATCAATCATTCAAAGCCACAGGCACAAACAGGCCATAAATAATTTTAAAGGGACAATACGCGTCCATCCTTATCACTGGAATCACTTGAACTCTAATGCCTCTTGTATTTATTAAAATGGAGACATGAGTTTATACAAAGGCTATGACTAACAAGAATACAAATAATACCTCAGGTAGCATATTCTTTAAGTTTTAAAACCACTCTTGCACCGTGACCATTGAGGTATAAGCGCAAAGCCAGGGGGCTGTGGGTGTGGTGTGGGTTTGCCGTGGGTTTGTCGTGCTGGTATTCCCCATTTTTGCTAAGTGAAGGAAGCTGACAATTATTTGGTGATAGAAGAAAAGGAAACAACAGTGCCTCTAAACAGCAGGCTCTGAAATTCTGTCTGTGGGGATATTCACAGACGACGAGGAGCTTCATTAAGCCGTTAAAAAAAAGAGAAAAAAATTAAGTAAATCATGGTTTCCGGAAAAAGGAGACCAAGAAACAGACGTTTCTCAGAGCTCACTGGGATGTTGATCAGTAATATGAGGAAAAGGAAAACAGAGGTGTGTTATCCCAAGCATCCCTCACTCTGGATGAAAAGCAAAGGAGAAACCCGAGAAGGAAGGAGAGAAAGGAGAAGGTCACTGAAAGGAAAAAGAAGCCAGAGAAGGGATGTGCAGGGAGGGAATCAGGATGGGGGTGGGAGCGAGAGGCTGGAGAAAGTGAGAGAACCAAGATCAAGGGACTGAAGTATAGAGAGGAAGGACCAAGGGGAGGAGTGGCGATGAGCTGAGCGTCCTGGGGTTCCTGCTGGGACTCCCCCGGGAGCCCCTTCACAAGGAAGAAAGAGGGCCTTCCTCAAAGAAGCCTTTACATCTTTTCTCTTATATTCTCATTTCCCAAAAGGGATTTCTGAGAGGGGAAAAGCCTGCCGTCTTCGATGAACTCCAAAAGTTTAAGGAGTCTCTTAATTAGTTTCTTAAACTCGAGTGGATAGCAAGTTTTGCGCTATAGACAGACCTCTCCCTCTGATCTCGCGTGCGCACGCGCACACACACTCACACGCTCACATGCACACCCACACAACATGCAAACACTCACACTCAGGTATACACATGTATGCACAGCCACAACGGCACACTCACACACATATACCCACACCAGTGCTCACTTATACACACAAGCACACACACACTGCCATACACACACACACTCATACCTCTCCATTGGGCACCCCCCAGCCCACCCCTTTTAGCATCTCTAGCCCTGTGCTTTGCCCTACAGTGGTCCACCTGGGGCCTTCTATTCCCTAGGAACTGTGCCCCGTGCCTTGGAATTCTAATACCGTTCCCCTGCAAAAAGTATTTTTGTCGTGTATACTCTCCTAGGAAAGCAGTTTAAGATCTGGCCAATTCTAAGAGAAAAATCAAATTGATTACATTACTTTTCAGAAAAAACCTTGAGGAAAGAAAGATGGGAGGGAAAACAGAAGGAGGGAGGGAAGGAGGGAAATATATATATAACCCTCATTAAGAGCCTGCAAGTGCTACATACACTCAGTGTCTAAATCCGTTCAGGCTGCTGTAATAGAGTTACCATGAGCTGGGTGGCTTATAAACAACAGAAATTTGTTTCTCACGGTTCTGGAGGCTGGGAAGGGGTGAGGGATCTCTCTGGGGTCCCTTTCATAAGGGCACTAAGTCCATTAGTAAGCGCTCCACCCTCGTGACCTAATCACCTCCCAAAGGCCCCTGCTTCCTAATGCCATCACCTTGGGGGTTAGGGATTCAATCTACGAATTGTGGGGGAACACAAACATTCAGTCCACTGCACTGTGTTCTACATGTGTCCTCTCATTTATTTCTCAAGACAATTTAAGGAGGTGGATTTATTATCCTGTTTTGCAGATAAGGAAACAGAGGCTCGGAAATGTTAGATCACTTGTCCAAAGGCACACAGTTAACTCCAAACCAGATTTGAACCCTACCTGCCTGGCTCTGAGTGTGGAATTGAGAAATCTGTGCGTGTTACGGGGAGAGGGAAGGGAGTGGGGGGTCACTCCGGCATCTCCCCACCTCACCCGTGCTTGGCTTTGCCTCATTGCAGACTCCTTTTGTTCCTACTCTTGTTTCATTTATTTCTTATTCCTAAGCTATCCAGTCATATTTTGAGTATTCTTTGAAGTCTGTGTAAATCTGTTAAAAAAAAAAAAACTCTTAAAGAAACAAGCATATAAACCAATTAATTAAAAAAAAAATGTGGAGACAGCATAGATTCCAAATCCCCTAGGACCGTGGTGGCCCAATGGCGATGACACTGATGGAGGACAGGTTTGGGTCTGGGCTGTGAGAGGAGCCTAAGCCTGGCTCCTTTTCTCCAAATCAGACTTGCCCTGCCGTTGGTTTCCTGAATGAGTCTGGTCAGCTGTTACTCTGCAACGTGTGATAACAGGATTTCCCACGAAGGGTTTTAGAAAGGTTTTGAAGTGCTTGGGTGAAAAGAGTCATAATACAGTCTCTCTCTCTCTCTCTCTCTCTTTTTTTTGAATGTCAATACCTCACACCTACTTTTCAGTTACCTTTTTTTTTTTGAAACATCTTTATTGGAGTATAATTGCTTTACAATGGTGTGTTCGTTTCTGCTTTATAACAAAGTGAATCAGTTATACATATACATATGTTCCCATATCTCTTCCCTCTTGCAGTCTCTCTCCCTCCCACCCTCCCTATCCCACCACTCTAGGCGGTCACAAAGCACTGAGCTGATCTCCATGTGCTATGTGGCTGCTTCCCACTAGCTATCTATTTTATGTTTGGTAGTGTCTATATGTCCATGCCACTCTCTCACTTCGTCACAGCTTACCCTTCCCCCTCCCCATATCCTCAAGTCCATGCTCTAGTAGGTCTGGGTGTGGATGACCCCACAGGCATGAGTCTCAGGTCTCCTGGGGAATCTGGTCAACCCCACAGAACAGTAGAGGGTGGGAGAATGCCCTAAAAGGGAGGAAGGAACACCAGGGCCAACATGGGTCCTGGTACAGGGCCAAGGAGTCCCATCTGGATGGCACGGCTAACTCTGGCCTGTCCCCAGTACCAGGGTGGAAATGAGAAAAGTTCGAGGCAGGCACTCCAAAAGGCAGAGTCCCCTGAGGGGCAGGGCTGGGCCAAGGGTCCCATCTGTCCAGGTCTCAGGACAGGTCTGCATTTGATTCCAAAGCCTCTGTGAAAATTTCCCTCTCTGAGTCAGGCCCAGAAGGAACACTGCCTCCCTCCTCTCATAGAGTGGACATCATGACGTTCCCCTAAACTCTAGGACAGTCTTCTCCTTTTTAAGTTACTCCAGTATCACAAGGACCATAGCTATGGGTCAGGAGGTCCTAATGCTATGACCATGCACTATTTGCCAAATAAGTGACATGGCAGATCGAGCTAAAAACAGGGATGGATCTAGGACAAGCCAGTTTAATTCCATCAGGAACTATTTGCAAGTTCAGTGTTTCTGCTTGAAAAGTTATAAACCTGGACTGCAGTGCAGGCCTGCCACCGACATTTGCAGACCTAGGGTAATAATACGAATGGAGGCCCCTGGCCCACAGCCTGCTCCTTTCCCTCATTCCTCCTTTGGTTCTGCCCAGATCATGAAAGACCTTTTCCACGTGCACACAAGCATCCCGGCTCACCCAGCCAACTTCTTTCTCCCCCACCCCTGCCAAACAGCCACTCCTTGGCCACTCTTTGGGTACATAGATGGCAGGCACCATTAGGCCTCAAAAGGACAGACCCGAGAAAGAAACTCATGCAAGCCTTGGTGTTCAGGCAGGGAATTCCAGTGTCCCTGGTATTTAGAGGATGGTCTAGAAGTAGGGGGGCATGGGCTCTGGGTGGGCACATCCCTTAGCCTCCATCTCGTCCCATAGGAAAGTTACAGCTGGAGGACGGCCAGAGCTGGTAAGCATGGGACCAGAGCAGAGGCCCATCTGCCTGGGCCTAAGGGTAATACACCCAGCCGTATGATTTCCAAGCCCATATGCCAACCCCTACTTCACTTTTCAGTTTCTACTTCCTCAATCCCCTTCAGCCTACTCCCCAACTGCTCCTTTTCTCTCCTGTATAAGAATTCCTAGTTCCTATTTTTGAGTCATCCCAAATCTGACCTTGAAGCTAGTGTTACACAAAAAAAGGAGATATTATATCTTTTTCGAAGTCTACAGAACCTGAATATTTATATGCCGCATCAAGATGTCCTGGTAAATAAATGTGATCCTTGTCACCTATGGCTACTGAAAAATGACTTTCTGGATACACTAGTGGCACTTTTTATCTTTCATAGGCTGGCAGATAATAGGATTGCAAGTTTCAAGCAGTAATCTCCCCATCTTATTGTGGTTTCTTGGGGAAAAAAAAAAGCAACACAGCTCTGTAGAGGACTAAAGAGACAAGCAAACAGTATAACACTCTAGGCAAGAAGTCCCTGTCCCGTAAGAGATCTGAGGTTACTCACACTCTTGCCAGGGGAATTGGCATTGCTCAATTTTGTGATGAAGAGGTAGAAGAGAAGCTATGAGATTTGCCCCAGAAGTCAAACCCAGGGCTGGCAGACTCCAGAATCCAAGTTCTTTCATATTACGTGATATCCTGATATCAGAACATGAGGTCTTAAAAGTAGATCTGATCTTTATTGTAAGTCATGAAACACTTTACTTGTAATTTCCTTATAGTGGTTGTGATGTAATAAAAAATAAATATTTGGTTTTGTTCCCAGTTCCTGGGCATAAATTTCCTAAAACTCTTGGAATCTCCAGAGTGATTAGAGTGTCTTTTGTATGCTAATGAGATTCCCCACCCCCACCCCCCACCCCCACCCCCCCCTCTAGACCACCTCTGGATGGTGGCTGGTCTCTAGAAAAACCAGGCCTGGATTAGAAGCTTGGAACTTTCAGTCCCACCCTCCAACCTCCCGGAAGAAGACAGGGGCTAGAGACAGAGTCCAATCACCAAGGGCCAATGATTTAATCAATCATTCACGTGTGATGAAATCCTTAAACAACAGCGTTCAGAGGTCTTCTGGTTTGGTGAATGTATCCATGTGCTGGGAGGGTGGTGATCCCCAACTCAATGGGACGGAAGCTCCTGTGCTTGAGACCTCTCCAGACCTCACCACGTGTACCTCTTCAGCTGGTATTCATTTGTATCCTTCATAATATCCTTCATAATAAACTGGTAAATATAAGTAAAGTGGGTTCCTGAGTTCTGTGAGCCATTCTAGCAAATTACCAAGCCTAAAGGGGAAGTTATGGGAACACGCAGTTTATAGCCGGTAGGTCAGAAGTACGGGAGGCCCAGGATTTGTGACTGACATCTGAAGCGGGGGATAGTCTTGTGAGACTGAACCCTTAAACTGGGAGGCCTGCGCGAACTGCAAGTAGTGTCAGAGTTGAACTGAATCACTGAACGCCAAGATGATGTCTGAAGAATCAGAGAATTGGTTGTTGGTGTGAAAAACACCCCAGAGCGGTTATCTGGCCCTGCCCTATATTACGGTCATTTGTGCTGTTTCTTTCCTCCTATTGGTTGTATTTTCATTGAGGGCACAACCTAGGTCATATTCATCTTTGTAACTCTTATGACATCTAACACAGGACCTGGCCCACAGCAAAAGATGAATAAGTAGTGTTGAACAGGTTCAAATTTGTTCTGTTGACAGCTCCTTGGGTCTTCTTTACGATTGTGCCTGTTGAGGAAGGCTGGGCTGGGCCAGGCTGGGCTATGGCTTGTAGTCACAAGGCATTTAAGAATCACAGCATTCACCAAGGATGTCTCCAAACCTTCTCACACAGAACAACGAAGAAAATGGAAAGGGCCGCTGTAAGAGGTAGAGACTGGGCAATGAGCTGTTTCCACTCACTAGATGTGAGTGACTCTCAGCCACAACTACTCTGCAGTTCAGTGACTGAAATTCGTGCCCCGGCAAAACTTTGCACTCTGCCTCATAGAATGGACTTCTGGATCACGCTGAAGTGGCTTAAACTGTAAGTGTTACACCCATAGATGGCCAGAGTCTACTGTGTGGAAAAAATTGCTACACATTCCAATCAACTGAGAAAGTGTGGAATAAACTGAGTTGGAAAACACCCCAGGAACTGACTTACAAGTCCTTCTCAGTCTCTCTTTTTTTTTAAATTTAGATATAATTGACATGTAACATTATACTAGTTTCAGGTATACAACATAATGATTTGATATTTGTATATATTGTAAAATGATCATGACAATAATTTAGTTACCCATCACTACACAGTTACAAATTTCTTTCCTTGTGATGAAAACTTCTAATATCTAAACTTAGCAACTTTCCAATACACAATACAGTATTAAGTATAGTCTCCATGCTGTACATTAAATCAACATGACATTTATTTTACAGCTGGAAGTTTGTACTTTTTAGCCCCCTTCACCCATGTGCCCACCCCCCAACCTCTGGTGACCACCAACCTGTTCTCTGTATCCATAAGCTTAGGGTTTTTGTTTGGTTGGTTGGTTGTTTGGTTGGTTGGGTTTTTGTGGGGTTGTTTTTTTTTTTTTAAGATTTCACAAATAAGCAAGATCATAAAATATTTGTCTTTATCTGACTTACTTCACTCAGCATAATGTCCTCAAGGTCCATCTATGTTGTTACAAATGGCAAGATTTCATTCTTTTTCATGGCTGAATAATATTCCATTGTGTGTGTATGTGTATCATACTTCATATATATCATATATATATATATAAAATATATACATATCACATTTTCTTTATCCATTCATCCATCCATGGACACTTAGGTTGCTTCCATATCTTGGCTATTGTAAATAATGCTGCAATGAACATGGAGTTGCATATATCTTTTTGAATTAGTGTTTTCACTTTCTTCAGATAAATACCCAGAAATGGAATTCCTGGTTATTTCATATGGTAGCTCTACCTTTAATTTTGGGGGGAACCTCGTACTGTTTTCCATACTGGCTGCACCAATTTACATTCCCAATAAGAGTGAACAAGGGTTCCCTTTTCTCCACATTCTTGCCAACACTTGTTATTTTGAGTCTTGTTGATAATAGCCACTCTGACAGGTGTGAGGTGATGTCTCATTGTGGTTTTGATTTGCATTTCCCTGATGATTAGTGATGTTGAGCACTTTTCAGGTACCTGTTGGCCATCTGTATGTCGTCTTTGGAAAAATATCTATTCAAATCTTTTGTCCATTTTTTAATCAGATTGTTTGTTTTTTCTACTGAGTTGTATGAGTTGTATGTTAATCAGATATATGATTTACAAATGTTTTCTCCCATTCAGTAGGTTGCCTTTTCATTTTGTTGTTGGTTTCCTTTGCTGTGCAGAAGCTTTTGAGTTTTATGTAGTCCCACTTGATTTTTGCTTTTGTTGCCTTTGCGTATGGTGTCAAATTCAATAATCATTGCCAAGACCAGTGTCAAGGAAGTTTACAGCCTATGTTTTCTTCTAGGAGTTTTATGGTTTCAGGTCTTACGTTCAAGTCGTTGATCCATTTTGAGTTAACTTTTGTGTGTGGTGTAAGATAGTGGTCCAGTTTCATTCTTTTACATGTGGCTGTCCTGTTTTCCCAACATCATTTATTGAAGAGACTATCTTTCCTCACTGTGTATTCTTGACCGCTTTGTTGTAAATTAATTGATGATATGTGCATGGGCTGTCTATTCTGTTTCAGTGATCTATGTGTCTGTTTTTATGACAATTCCATACTGCTTTGATTACTATAATATAGTTTTTTGTAATATAGTCTGAAATCAGGGACCATAATGTCTCCACCTTTGTTCTTCTTTCTCAAGAGTGCTTTGGCTATTCAAGGTCTTTCATGGTTCCATACAAATTTTAAGATCGTTCTACGTAGACTTTGTGAAAAATGCCTTCTCAGCCTTTTTTTTTTTTTTTGCGGTACGCGGGCCTCTCACTGTTGTGGCCTCTCCCGTTGCGGAGCACAGGCTCCGGACGCGCAGGCTCAGCGGCCATGGCTCACGGGCCCAGCCGCTCCGCGGCACGTGGGATCCTCCCAGACCGGGGCACGAACCCGCGTCCCCTGCATCGGCAGGCGGACTCTCAACCACTGCGCCACCAGGGAAGCCCTTTTGACTTGCCTATGCTCCTGTGCCTGCCTCAGATCCAGTTCTGTGACCATATCAGCAACTTGATCCAGCTCCAGCTTCAGAGACTTCCCCCAAATGTAAGTATTTTGGGATCAATTGCAATTAATTAGGAGAGGAAAGAAGAATGAGCAGCTGGCCTTCAACATTTTCACTCTAGAGTCTCTTAGAGCTGAACTTGACTACAGGTTTGGTCTATCCTCAGGGAATTAAAACTTTCCTCCTCTCCCTTCCGTCCCCCTACCCCGCCCCCCACATCAAATCATTAACAATAGCTGTAAAACAGAAAAGACCCAGAACCCCGAGCAGATCTCTGGGGCAGGATCAGGGAGAAGATTTTAATGGCAACTCTACAAGCTTTGCAGGCCTTGTCCACTGCGGACTGGCCAGCAGACCTCAGCAGTTCCCGTGTCTCACGTTGGCTCTGGTGAGACCCACATTCTCCTCCAAATGCCAAACCACAGTGCAGTGTGCAGCAGACAGCAGGCATCCAAGAGGCATACCAGGATGACTCATCGCAGAGGAGTGGCTTCCAAGCTTTTGCCACCCCACATCTGTTTCCTCTATTGAGGAGAAGAGAGGAAGAGAAGGGAGGGAAGGGGGTGGGAACCACACCACCCATCAGTGCAACATGTAAGACAGATGCCACATGGAATAAGCTCTTAACTGGCCAGGCCATGGGCACAAGTGCCCGCCAAGGCTCAAGTTCTAAGATGCTTCAACTCTTCAATTCAGCCTGGGGAAATTCATACTGGTTGTAACAAAGGATTCAATAAAGCAAGACCTGACTGGACTCCCAGAATCTTAACCACAAAAGATGATTTTGTGGGGTTTGTGGCTATTTTAGTTCACTCCCTGAACCAGAGGACATTTGACTCCCTGCAGGATAATGTCTAGTACATCACCCCATCTATTCTCAAATGCCTCAGGTAGTGGGATTTTCACAGCTTCCCTTGGGAAGTTATTTTTAAAGTTGAACGGCCAGGGTATTTTTCCTGATATTGAACATTGATCTTTCCTTTTCTTAACTTCATCCCTGTTATCCTGTGGAATAAACTCCTGCCCTCGGCACTGTCTTCTCTTTTAGTGTTTACCGATGCATTTCCCGGGCGTACTTACTGTATCACTTCAGCATCTCTGCACTCGAGCCTCAGAGATCAAGAAACAGCTGAGAAATGCAATAACAAATAAAGGCTCTTCCATCTGGCAGGCATAAGCATAAACGAGATGTGAGCCCAGAGTCTCAATAAAGAAGGGATCATCATCAATCCACACTCCACGCAGAGCCCCAAGACAACAGCAGAATTGCTCTGTGGTGAGTGATCCTCTGCCAATGGGACCTTGTTCTCACCGTGATTCATTTTCACAACCTAATGAGTTCTACCTCCCCCAAAATGATTTTATGAAACACCAAATTTATCTTTCCATATGTATCTTTAATTGCATTCACCCCGCTTGTTATACTTTTTATCTTACTATACTATCGTGCAGAAACAGGTGCCTCTCACTCTACAAAGTTTTGAGAGTTAAGAGCTTCTCAGCTCCCTTCCTTTAGGTAGAGGAGTCCAAGTGGGCTCTAAGAGGGGGCTGCCCAAGTGGACATTAGCCTTGTTGTTATTCTGATCAATGTGGGGGACTTGGCTGCTTTCTCCCTGCATTTAGAATTGTATTTCACAATCCAGAAAAACACCAATAATTTAAAATGGCTGTTGAACCACCTCCCTCGGTCAAGTGAGTCTCCCTTTGCCTCCCATTCACACGACGTCTCCGGCACATACACACCCTGTTCATCCCACTTGCCTTCAGACCTCTTACCGCGATTCCTCATCAAAAATGCCCCTTCTCCAGGGGCTTCCCTGGTGGCCCCAGTCAGAAAGCCTGAGAATCATGGGGCTGATGGGGTTGGTCCAATCTAAGTCAGAAAGACTGGGAGCCAGGAGCATCAATGTCCAAGGACAGGAGAAGATTGATGTCCCAGCTCAAGCAGCGAGAGAGAATTCCTCCACCTTTTTGTTCTACTCAGGCCCTCAACAGATTGAAGGATGCCCACCCACCCACATTGGGGAAGATGATCTTCTTTACTCAGTCTACTGATTCAAATGCTAATCTCCTCCTGAGACACCCTCACAGGCACACCCAAAAACAATGTTTCACCAGCTATCTGGACATCCCTTAAGCCCAGTCAAGTCGACACATAAAATTAACCATCACCAGTGTTCATGGGGAAGTGAAACCTGTTTGGCGGTGTTTATGACTCAATTTATTTTTTGTACAGCATCCTGGTTTACGGAACCATAGAAACTTTTGAATCTGAATCAACCTACAAAGAATAAAAGAAACAGCTGAAGTCTGTCCTCCTAAAAAGATGACTATTGCTTAATTCTGCTTTTCTGTCATTTACTCCCACACCTCAGAAGCTTCTGAGAGCAGTTTTGAAGTGCTTTTTTGAACCTGCAGACCACAAACCAACTTCTGTGGCTAGGCAACATCCACTATCCATTATCTGATGATTTGGGAAGAAGTGAAAACTTTGCCAATATTTGGTGATTTATACTTTCCAAGAGGAGTTGAAAATAGAAAATGTAGACATTTTCAAACCATAGAACTTGGCAAATTCCACTCACACTGATCATCTCTGAAGATTGAATGTGATCCCTGCCCCTCTCCACGTGGAGAACTGTCACAGCTCCAGGGCAACGATTTTCGCCTGAATTCAACAGCTTTGCGAAGCTCTAGAGAAGAGAAACAAGAAAGGAACCAAAAGGAAGACCTGAACACTGATCTACATTAAGCTGACTCAACGAAATAAATAGCAAGACTCAACTGCTACACTTCACGATGTAGGGGGATGCTTCTGTTTTATTGCTATGATAAATTCCGACCGGAAAGTGACAGAATATTGGCATTTCAATCAAGGCAGCTTCATATAGACACACACGTACACACGCACACACATGCAAGCACACACTCTCACATACACGTTTCCTGCCCAGCCCACTCAGCGCTGTGTGTTGAAAGCTTTATGATAGGAAAGCCTGGAGGATGTCCACAGACCACTGACAAGATTCAAAGGGTTGGAATTTTACAAATCTTTATAAAAGAACCAGGAGCCCTTGCCAATGGGAATTTGAAATATGTCCCTCCACTCCTCTGGCTATACAGAAGAAAAAAATCATAAACAACTTGCAGAGAATATAATTCCCACGGAACACATCACCCTCAAGCTAAACACTCACTGTCCTTTCTTCTTCTTTAAGAACTAGGAATCAGTGACATTACTGTGGTAATACAGATCTGCCTGGCACCTTCAATCACTTGGTAAATTATAAAACAGGGCTTTGTCACTTCAACTACTGAAATAAGGAGGCAAGCCAGCATTACCAAATAAGCACGTGCAGCGCAGGGGTATTTGAAATGGGCCAATATTTCAAGTGCTTGGGAAGTGACAAATTTTATGTTGAGCCACATCCACTGCAGGGCATTATATGATATTTCTTCAGGTGCAGACATTGCATGAGGGTAAACCATTCTGTGCACATTTGTAAAGTATTTCTATTCCGTCAGCTTTCCTGCCTGTAGGAAAATAATAGTGGTCCTATGCACTTATGCCAGATGAGTTTTATAATGGAAGCCACAGCCTGTTTCTAAGTAAATTATTAAATCACCAGCTCTTTAATGAAATGGAATTGTCTGCACTGATCTTCCAGATAAAAAATGCTCTTTTGTAGAAAAGGACTGTCCCAGAATAGAAGAATTAATTCATCCACATGCTTCAGAAGATCGTGGAAAGTGAAGTAAAAACCAACATTTATTGCGCAAAATGCCAGACACTGAGGCACTTACTATGTGATTTCACTAAATCCTAATATTAACTTACAAGGAAAGAAAAACCACCCCCATACCAGACATGAGATAGTCAAAGAGGCTAAAACATTTGCACAGAAACACAATGCTCATCTTGCCCTGGCTTTTCAAACCAAAATGAAATATAGCCTTAATAAGTAAGTCACCGGTCAACTAATGTGTGCTACTGTCAATATGTATTCGTTCATATGGACTATTTGCTCTCATATGATTGCTGTTAGTGATCACAAGTATGGTCAGAACAAATTTTTTAAAAGAGTTGAGTAGAGTGGGAAGCTAAGGATCTCTAATTCATCCTTCCATTTGTTCATTTATTCATTCAACAAACATTTATTGAGTGCCTATGAGTCATGTACTGTTCTAGACATTGAGGATATAGCAGTAAACAAAACATACAGCATCTCTAGTCTCATAGATCTATATTTTAATCGTATTAATTCATATATTTACCATGGTGAAACCTGCAAAACACTACGTTAAACAACTGATGATGGTTAACATTACCAGTATGTCATGTGGATGTCATTTACCCCCTGAAATGATGTGATAAAAAGCGTACTTCACCTCTCTGGTATTCCTTCTAAGAAAAACATAACTCCAGTCTAATTACAGGAAAAATAGCAGGCAAACTCATATTGGGGACATTCTACAGGAGAGCTTGCCAGTACTCAACAGGGCTGTCGAGGTCATGAAAAACAAGTAAATTTATAAACACGTGGAAACTAAACAACATAGTCCTTAACAACCAAAAGGTAAAAGAATAAATAAAAAGGGAAATTTAAAAATATCTCAAAACTGATGAAGATAGAAATACAACATACCAAAACCTATGGGATGCTGCAAAAGTAATTCTTAGAGGGAAGTTTATAGCAATAAATGCACATCTTAAGAAAAAAGGCAATTCAAAAACAACCTAGCTTTACACCTCAAGGAACTAGAAAAAGAAGAACTAAGCCCAAGGTAACCAGAAAAAGGAAATAATAAAAATCAAAGTAGAAATAAGTGAAATAGAGGCAGAAAAACAACAGAAAAAATCTAAGTGTTGGTTTTTTTTGCAAAGATTAAAAAATTGACAAATCTTTGCCTAAACTAACTAAGAAAAAAAGAGAATACTCAAATAAATAAAATCAGATGAAAGAGGAGAAATTATAACTGATACTATAGAAATACATAGAATCATAAGAGACTATTATGAGCAATTATATGCCAACAAATTGGATAACCTAGAAGAAATGGATAAATTCCCAGAAACACATGACTTATCAAGACTGAATCATAAAGAAGTAGAAAATCTAAACAGACCAGTGATGAGTAAGGAGATTGAATCAGCAATCAAAAACTTCCCAACAGATGTAAATAAATAAATAAAATTTTAAAATTAAATTAAATTAAAAAAAAATTAAAAAACCTCCCAACACAGAAAAGCCCAGAACCACACGCATTCACTGGCAAATTCAACCAAACATTTTAAAAAGAACTAATGCCAATCCGTCTCAAACTTTCCCCAAAAAATTGAAAAGGAGGAAAAACTCCAAACTCATTTTACAAAGCCAGCATTACCCTGATACCAAAGCTAGATAAGGACACTACAAGAAAAGAAAATCATAGACGAATATCCCTGATGAATATAGATACAAAATATTCTCAACAAGATATTAGCAAACCAGATGCAACAGCACACTAAAATGATCATACGCCAGACTCCCCTTGTGGCACAGTGGTTAAGAATCCCCTTGCCAATGCAGGGGACATGGGTTCGAGCCCTGGTCTGGGAAGATCCCACGTGCCGTGGCGCAACTAAGCCCATGCACCACAACTACTGAGCCTGTGCTCTAAAGCCCTCAAGCTACATCTATTGAGCCTGTGTGCCACAACTACTGAGCCCGTGTGCCACAACTACTGAAGCCCACACACCCAGAGCCCGTGCTCCACAAGAGGACCCACCACAATGAGAAGCCCATGCACGCGACAAAGAACAGCCCCCACTCACTGCAACTAGAGAAAGCCCACGTGTATCAATGAAGACCCAATGCAGCCAAAAATAAATAGTAAATAAATAAATTTTTTTTAATTTATATTTTAAAAAAAGGATCATACGCCATGACCAAGAGGGATTTATCTCTGGGATGCAAGAATAGATCAACATATGAAATCAACAAATATGATACACCACATTAATAGAATAAAAGATAAAAATTGTATGAGCATCTAAATAGACGCAAAAAAAGCATTTGACAAAATACAACATTCTTTCATAATAAAAATCCTCAACAAAGTGTGTATAGAAGTGACATACCTCAACATAATAGAGACCGTATACAACAAACTCACAACTAACATCATACTCAATGATGAAAGGTTGAAAGGTTTTCCCCTCAGATCAGGAACAAAACATGGGTGCCCGCTATGACCACTCTTATTCAACACAGTATTGGACTTAGTCCTAAATATTTGATTATTTGATCCTATCATAAATATTTTTTATTTTATTTTTTCTATTTGTTACTAGATATGCACATTTTTGAAGTGTACAATTTGATAAACTTTGACATATATGCCTGTGAAGCCATCACCACAATCGAGATAATGAACATATCCATATAACCCTTTCATCCTGCCTCTCCTCACCCCTCCACCTGCCCATCCCTAGGCAACCATTGCTCTGCTTGCTGTCACTAGAGGTTAATTTTCATTTCCTAGAGTTTTATACAAATTGATTCATTGAGCATATATTCTTTTTTGTATGGCTTCTTTCACTCCACGTAATTATCTTGAAATTTATCTATGTCGTCGGATGTATCAATAGCCATTCTTTTTTATCGCTGAGTAGTGGTATCCATGGGATAGATAAACTACAATTTGACTGTTACAAAAAAGCAACAACAACAAAACAAAAAAACCTGCTATGACCATTCATGTACAAGTCTTTGTATGGACATGGACTTTAATTCCTCTTGGGCAAATATGTAAGAATGGAATAGCTGGGTTGCATGGTAGCTTTTTAAGAAACCGCCAGACTGTTTTACTAGGTGGCTGTAACCTTTTTTAGCATGTAATATCATGAGGGCGGCATTTGAGAGTCCCAGTTCCTTCGTATCCTCAGGAGCAATTGTTATGGTCAGTGTTTTTAATACGGGTCATTCCAATAGGTGTGTAGTGGTGTCTTATTGTGGTTTTGATTTGCATTTCCCTAATGACTAATGATTGAATTTCTTTTCACCTGTATATCTTCTTTGATGAAATGTCTGTTCTAATCTTCTGCACCGCATGTTTTTATAAGGGCCAGCAAAAGTTGAAGCATAGGGTCATATCAGGAGCAAAACTTTTTACCTCTTTTTTTTTTTCTCCCTGCAGCCTCCCTTCCCACTCTCTTATAAAATTCAACCTTTTTTTTTTTTTTTTTTTGCAGTACGCGGGCCTCTCACTGTTGCGGCCTCTCCCGTTGCGCAGCACAGGATCAGGACGCACAGGCTCAGCGGCCATGGCTCACGGGCCCAGCCGCTCCGCGGCATGTGGGATCCTCCCGGACCGGGGCACGAACCCGTGTCCCCTGCATCGGCAGACGGACTCTCAACCACTACGCCACCAGGGAAGCCCAATTCAACCTTTTTATAAGAAGTTGCTCAGCATTTTTTAAATAATACTTTACTTTTTAGAGCAGCTTTAGGTTCCCACCAAAATTGAGCAGAACGTAGATATTTCCCATATAACTCCTGCCCCTCCCCTGGCCTCCCTGATCTATAACAGTACATTTCTTACAACTGATGAGCCTCATGGACACATCATTATCAGAGTCCATAGTTTACTTTAGGGTTCACTCTTGGTGTAGTACATTCTGCGGTTTGGACAAATTTATCCGTGTTGTGTAATCACCATGACAAAATATCATACGGGGTAGTTTCACTGCCCTAAAAATCCTGTTTCACTTATTCTTACCTCTCCTCCCGCTAAACCACTGATCTTTTTACTGTCTCCTCATTTTGCCTTCCTAGAACGTCATTGACTGAAATCATACAGTGATGTAGCTTTTCAGACTGGCTTCTTTCACTTAATAATATGCATGTAAGTTCCCTCCATGTCCTTTCATGGCTTGGTAATTCATTTCTTTTTGTTGCTGTATATTATTCCATTGTTTGGATGCACCACAGTTTATTTACCAATTCAGCTACTGAAGGACATCTTGGTTGCTTCTAAGTGGGGGTCTTCTTATTACTGGGTCCCCCTGGGCCTCCAGGAATTTGTCAATTGCAGTTCAGGTCTTCCTACCCTGGCACTGGTGTCCACAGAGGTTTCTGCTTTTGATTTTGTGCTCTAGTAAGTTGTGATTCTCTGTATCAACTTTCTGTCTCTCCAGTTTGGGAGACAGCAGCTTGACCTGTGACTTCACTTCTCTAATGGATCTAAGAAGAATTGTTGATTTTTCCATTTGTTCAGTGTTTTAATTGTTATTGGGATAGAGTGTCAACTTCTAAACTCCAGTGAGCCAGTCCAAAAATCAAAGTCTCTCAGTTACTTTTTGTTTAAAGACACCTAGTGAGTATGAAGTGGTATCTCACTGTGGTTCTGATTGCAGCATTTGTTTTTGGTTTTTGGTTTTTGTTTTTTTTGCAGTACGCGGGCCTCTCACTTTTGTGGCCTCTCCCATTGCGGACCACAGGCTCCGGACGCGCAGGCTCAGCGGCCATGGCTCACAGGCCCAGCCGCTCCACGGCATGTGGGATCTTCCCGGACCGGGGCACGAACTCGTGTCCCCTGCATCGGCAGGCGGACTCTCAACAACTGCGCCACCAGGGAAGCCCCTGCCTTGTATTCTTTAAATGAAATCTGTGCAGTAAAATAACAGATTGCCTTCAAAACTAGTCTTCAGTCTTCTGTTCTGTCCAGAAGTATAAGCTATTGATTTTTTAAAATTTCATTCTTCTCTACTGGTAAGTTTTAAAAACTGAGATATAATTCTCATGCCATAAAACTCACCTTTTAAAGTATATAATTCAGCGGGTTTTAGGATATTCACAATGTTGTGTGACTATCAACATTATCTAATTCCAGAATCTTTTCAATATTCCATAAAAAGAACCTTGTACCCATTTAGCAGTCAGTCACTCTCCACTTCACCCCCTCCTCACCCTCGACGATAATGTATTTTCTGCTCTGTGGATCTGCCTATTGTGGACACTTCATATAATGGAATCACACAATATGTAGCCTTTTGTGACTGGCTTCTTTCACCTAGCAGAATGTTTTCGAGGTTCACCCATGTTGTAGCAGGTATCAGTCTTCATTCTTTTCATGGCTGAATGATATTCCATTGTAGAGATGTATACAACCTATTTTGTTTGAGTATGGGTATACAACCCATACTCAATCAACTTCTCCGCTATACTACCTGTCTAAACACGGAGGGCACAGTCATTCTATTGTCTGATATTGAAAATACAGGAAGAAGACCAGGTTTGGGGCAGAAAGACAATGAGTTCAGTTTTACACATATTAAGTCTGAGGTTCCTGTGGTAGCTCTTTGTGCAATGTCCAATTTAGAGCTAAATCTGCAAGTCTAAAGCAGAGATAAGGTCTGGCGTGAAGATACTGATGACGAGAGGGAGACCTGAATTACCTGGGTGCTAATCTGAAACCATGCGAGTATAAGCAAACACCCAGAAAGGTCAGACCGAGCACATACAGTGCTTATATTTGTAGGGCTCTGCTAGATAACACATTTACGAGTTTAACAAATTAAAAGTTCACTTCGACCTTAGGCTTTGGCCCCCCAGGGAAATTTCCTCCGAGTGGTAACTCAGAAATCCAGGCTGGCTACGTCTTGAGGGCCTACCATGCCAATTCATGACCACTATGATTCTGGGAAATGGGAAGAGAGAGCTGGAGCTCAAGCAGGAGTTTTAAGGGACTAAGCTGGGGAGTGAAGGGTGTCAGTGCCACTTACTAGCCACTGACCAGAATAAGCCATGTTTGGACCCACCTATGCACCAACAGGTTAGAAAACCTAGTACTGTGGGTAACCGGAAACAGGAGAAGGACCAGGTAATGGTGAGTACTAGCAATGTCTGCCACATTTCCAATGGGGAGCAGTCTCCAACTCTCATTCCAAATGCAGTCTTTGCACTAACATCAAAGGGGATAGAGGACTTCCCTGGTGGCGCAGTGGTTAAGAATCCACCTGCCAATGCAGGAGAAATGGGTTCGAGCCCTGGTCCGGGAAGATCCCACACGCCGTGGAGCAACTAAGCCCATGCACCACAACTACTGAGCCTGCATGCCTCGAGCCCGTGCTCCGCAACAAGAGAAGCCACCGCAACAAGAAGCCCGCGCACCTCAACAAAGAGTAGCCCCCACTCGCCGCAACTAGAGAAAGCCTGCACGCAACAACAGAGACCCAATGCAGCCAAAAATAAATAAATGAATAAATAAATTTATTTAAAAAAGGGGGGGGTGGATGGACAGTGGGAAAGACCAAGAAGCATAAGATTCACTGTACATGCTAAGAACAATTAAATATTTATACCTTGGAATAAATAACTTCTGAAAACATAGTTACAAAATTGAAAGGAAAAGTTTTTTAAAATCCATGAAATGTGATTTTTTATTATAACTTTCTGTGTCTTGCCTAGAGTACCTTACCTTCCCCTGTAACATCCTAATGTTAGTAAATTCTTACTTAATTTAATCTGGATTTATAGACAGTTTATTACTACATAATTATAACTGGAACATGGAATTGCTTAGAATACAGTGTTCAAAGAAGTTTTAATGAAATTCATTCACTTATTTAATAAATATTTATTGAGGATTATACTAGGCAATAAGGATAAAGTAGTTAACTAGGACACACAGTTCCTGCCTCAAAGATCTTGTAGTCTAGCAGGGAGTGAAGACAATTAGGTATTTATAATATAAGGTGGTAAAGACACACATAAAAGGAACAACTCATTCAGACTTGGGAGATCAGAGAAAGCTTCCAAATGAAAGTGACATCTAAGTTAAGACCTGACATATAAGTAGCCTTTGGTAGAGGGAGAGGCTACATTACTAGGCAGAAGAAAAATTATGCGGCAAAGCCCTGAAAATGGACATAGCGAGTAAAAGGTAGCAAGAAGTGAGGCCAGAAAGCTGATCAGAAAGCTAATGAGGAATTTATCTTGAGAACCATCAGAAGGTATTGAAGAAAATTAAGCAAGGGAAGGCCCTATCAGATTTTGCTTTAGGAATCATGTTCCAGCTGAGTAGGGGAAATGGACTGCAAGGGAGACCGGACGTGAGGCAGGGGGACCAGTTAGGAAGCTGTCATAACATCCAGGTAAAGCAGGATGGTAGCCTGAACCAGGGAAGGGGCAGTGAGAATGGAGAAAATACTGGAAAATGTGAGAAATATTTAGAACGTGGAGAATGAGCTGATGTGGTGACCATTCAATGAGTTGCAATGCTTCTCAAACTTGACTGTGCCTATGAGTTACCTGAGGATGTGGATTCTGATTCAATAGGTCTGGGATGGGACCAGGAACTCTGCATTTCTAACAAGCTCCCACGTGATGCTGATGCTACAAGTGCCTGCTCCACAGTTTGAGCATCGAGGAGCTAGAGAACATAAGAGGAGGAAGAGCACTGAAAGTAAAAAGGCAAATTCAGATGCGATGCATTAAAATCCATATGGTAAATCTAAGCAGTGACATCCTGTAGACACTTGGATACATGAGTCTGATGTGCAGAGAAGACCTGGGCTGGAGAGAGAGATTTGAGAGTCATCGGCGAAAATTTTGTGGAACTTTCCCCCCACCCCTCACTCCCATTTCAAGTGGAATAGTGGAGTTGGAAGCTGGATTGCAGTGGGTTGAAAAGTGAGAGGTGGAGAAGTGGAGACACTGACTTGTCTGAGAAGTTCAGCTGCAAAGAGAAAGAGAGGCAGAGAGCAATAGCTAGAGGAGAGCTTGGGTTGCGGAAGGATTTGTTTTTAAGATTAGACAGACTTGAACATGCTTAAATGCTATTAGACACAGCCGTCCATCAGTAGGCCATTAGAAAGATCAATCAGGCTTCCTGTCTGAAATGGCTACCTCATCCTTTCATTAGAAACATTCTATATTGGACTAATACTTTTCCTCTTAGCTTTGACGGCTATATTATAACTAGGACCTTCTATAGACACAATACTTTAAAATAAAGGAGGCAAAACTGCCCAAGATCTACCTATTATCTACTGCCTTTATTCTAAGGCCTTCTCTTTAGAAGCCATATTTTTAATGCTCTCCTATCATTTTCACCAATAACAACAATTTTATTATTCCAATACATATTTTACAGTCTTAGAGAAAAATCTGATATAAGCAATTAAAAGACAGAGCCCAAAGGCTTAGTCACCGGATACCAGAGATGTTCAGAGAACATATGAAAGTTTAGGAGGGACAAGGAAAAGCCCCTTCCCTTGACATACAGAAATCCGGAGTTCTGCTGGCTGGTTGCTACAGACTTCATGATTAAAGCCAGTATGCTAGAAACTGAAGAGGAATAGAGAAAAGGTCTGTGCCCTCTTAAGAGTTTATTATACCAACTACAAAATAGCAGTTTGCAAAAGGCACAAATAAAGTGTGGAAGACTGAGATAAAGGATGAAACTTAGCAGGAGATGGGAAATAGAAGGACATAAAAAGAATTGTTGAGGCTTTGAAAGAAAAGACAAGGATGATCGATAAGCAGAAGAACAGGAAAAGAACAGAGTGAATCCTAAAGGTTGACCTCATCATAGAGTATTTATATGAGATATTGAACTGCAAGATAAGTTTACTAAATACTTTGAGTAAGTTCACACTGTGACACCAAAATGTATGCAGGAGATGTCATTATTATTTACAGCTCATTTAAAAAAAAAAAAAAGGAAAGCTCTTTTGGAAAAACTAGAATCACAAACACAAAAGGACCTTGAAAGATCATCAGGGTCTTGACAAAGAGGTATAGCTGTCAGCCTCCATCTGTAAGCACCTACAGGATGCCCCTCAGATTTCTAGCCAAGGCCACACTCTTTCAGGGCATCCCCTGAGCATGGCCATGTGTACCTAACGCAGGACACCTCTTTGCCCTTTGTTTCAGAGCCCCCTTTTATGTTGGCCAAGACTTTGCCAGATCTACACACCAATCTGAAGCCCCCTCTGCCCTACCCCTCTCCCTCCTCCCTTCCTACCCTATCACAGGGATCAGATCAGCACCCTTTCCATAGGCTTTCTGTGCCTAATCATGCTCTCTCCTCTTTTTATCTTCTGCAGGCATTATGCTCCCTCTCTACCCCAAAACTTCATGAACTCCTAACCCTATCTCCACAACTGTCTGATGAATGCAACGAATGCAAAGAACTTATTTGTAATTCATGTATCTGACAAAAGACCTATACCCAGAAAATATAAAGAAAATTTAAAACACAAAAATAAGACAACCCAATTTTATTTTATTTTATTTATTTGTTTATTTATTTTGGCTGCACCACATGGCATGTGAGATCTTAATTCTCCAACCAAGGGTTAAACCCGTACCCCCTGAAGTAGAAGTGCAGAGTCTTAACCACTCGACCACCATGAAAGTCCCAACCCAATTTTTTTAAATGGGCAAAAACTTCATTTTTTAAAATATGCAAATGACAAATAAGCACATGAAAAGATTTTCAATATCATAAATCATCTGGAAAATGAACATTAAAACCACAGTAAGATATCACCACACAAGTATCAGAATAGCTAATATTAAAAAGACTGACATGGTATATGTATGTATATACATACATACACACCCACACACACACACACACACACACACACACACACACACACATACACAATGGAATACTACTCAGCCATGAAAAAGAATGAAAGAATGCCACTTGCAGCAACATGGATGGATATAGAGATTATCATACTAAGTGAAGTAAGCCAGACAGAGAAAGACAAGTATCATATGATATCGCTTATATGTGGAATAATAAAAAAAAAGATACAAAAGAACTTATATACAAAACAGAAATAGACCCACATAGAAAACAAACTAATGGTTACCAAAGGGGAAAATGGGGAGAGGGATAAATTAGGAGTTTGGGATTAACATATACACACTACTATACGTAAAATAGGTAAACAACAAGGACCTACTGTATAGCACAGGGAACTCCACTCAAAAGAGTGTCTAGCAGGAGCCTTTTTGGGTTTTTTCTCTTTATTGTTTAGGTTAACCCCTTATCTTCCTGTATCCAGAAAAGCCCCCTTTTTTCTAGGGGCTTTGTTTCTATGTATGAGGCTGAGAGAAAGCTACAGCCCCCTAGGATGGGCCACAGCTCTACTCCTCCCTGCCCTAGGAGTCAGCACTGTACCCCAGGCCCTCGACAGCACTCCTGAGTGTGTGCACCATGTTCCCCTTTCTCTTTCCCTCTTTCCTGTCCCTCTATATGAACACCTCCAGCACAGACATGAACTCTTACTCTTTCCTGTTTCAGTGTTATCTGTAGGCTTGATTTGTCTTTTTTTTTTTTTCTTTTTGCCCATCTCAGGATAGTCACAGGCTAAGGTTTACGTTCCCCTGTCCAGTTGGGGTTAAAGACTCAAACTTTCATAACCCACTTGGCCCTGGCTTCTGTTGCCTCAGAAAGGGATGTTATTATCTGCGGAGACCCTTGGGTGAGGGCTAAGGCCTGCATTCTGAGGCCACTGGAAGCCCAGCCCTCACTGCTGTGAACCCTGGGGCCTGAACCATGTCAGAACTTGCTGCTGTCTTGTCATTGATGGACAGATGGACAAACGAAAGAGTGGATGGATGGATGGATGGCCATGGATGCACAATGCCTTGTCCACAAACAGCTGAGTTGAAAGTGTCTCAGTGAGCGTGACAACATGCAGCAGGAGTATACGTGTGTCTGTCTGTGTGGACAAAATCTTTACACTTTAAGGTTTGGAGATATTCAAAAGGAAATGTCATGGAAGCAGTTAAACCAAGGCCAGCCACGTCTGGATTCTGAATCTCAGGAAATGGGCAGGGCTTCTTGAAGGCCCCAATGAGTCATCTGCTAGGGTCTTGGTTCAATAAAGCACTGAGCAAGTTTGTACACCAACCAGGGGTTTAATATAAATAAAACCAGCATAGAAAAACTCGAAGCTATGCATACCACCAAAACCAGAATGCCAAGTAGTGTGGGCAAAGGCAGATTTCTGACCCTCTGGCTCAGCCAGCCCCCAAATAAAAACATCAACAAAGACAAATCAAGAAAATAAGAAACAAAGATTCATGCTAAGCTGTGGGAGGAGGAGAGAGGTGTGTGTGTGTGTGTGTGTGTGTGTGTGTGTGTGTGAGTATGTGTCAGAGAACAACCTTGGGGTCGGGTTAAACCCCAGACTGGGAGGAGAAAGGAAGCTCCCTCACCACAACTTAGCCAAACCTGAGCTGCCCCGAGGTGCTGCGGGCCCTGCCCCAGCTGGGAGGCTGTGTCACGCCTAGGGCAGGGCCCGTGTTCCTCCCCGTCTTGGGATCAGATAGCAGCTGCCCAGGCCTGCTGGGCCAGGGACTGACACAGTCTCCGCCTACTCATTCAAGCTGCCTGTGGAGAGAATTAGGTCACTGCTGAACCGTGCTACCTCCTGCCTCAGCCCCAGCAGACAGCAGGAGGCTGGCCCCAGACTCACTCAGTGCCTCCAGCAGCCGTGCAGACACAGCATCCTTGGCCACCCACCTCATGCCCATCCTGCCCCTGGGGGCCAGCACAACCCAGATGAGGCCACTGAAGGGCACTGGAGGGGTTTATAATTTAAATAAATTGCTGAGGTATAAGCCGCAAGTCTGGTCATGGACGCAAGTAGAGTGCCATTCTTCAGTGATGAGTCCAGAGCAATACTGGCACATTGTCCCCACGACAAGATTCCACAAGTCAGCGAACACCTGAGCTCACCTGCTGATTAACCTGCCGATTATGCGGATAGCTGCTGTGGGGGCATCGAGCTGCCTTCTGTGAAAAAAGTTATGTGCCAAGGATGACGTAGGCAACGTGGAGAGGCCTTTCACAGAATGCAAACGCCATTCAGGTAACTTAAGGATGAATGCTTGGTGAAAGCAAATCTGTTGTTTACACTGCTGGGTATCGTGGCCCCGTCTCACTGGGCACTCAACAAATATCTATTAAATGAAAGTAAGGATAAAAGAATAAGCTGTAGCAATTGCCTTGGTGCCCATCTGTTGTCGGGATGGGCTTTAAGTTATGAGCTTTATGGACACACTTATAATAAACTATAATGGAAAAGAATCTAAATATATATATATATATATATATACATATATATATATATACAAAACAGAATCAGTTTGCTGTACACCTAAAACTAACACAATATTGTAAATCAACTATAATTTTTTTAATTTTACATTTTTTTAGGTTAATTTTTTTAAAGATTAAAAAAAAAATAAGACTGACAGTTCTTTCCAAGTGAGGAACAACAGGATGTAGGGCAACTGACACTTGTATACAATGCTGGTGGAGGTGTAAAGTGGTACAATCACTTTGGAAAACAGGTTGGCAGTCTCTTATAAAGTTAAATTTATACTTACCACCTGGCTCAACAATTCCACCTCTAGATATTTACCCTAGAGAAAACATGTGTACACAAAATAACCTGTACAAGAATGTTCATAGCAGCTTTATTCACGACAACCAGTCCAAATGTCCAACAACAAGTGAATGGACAAACCATGCTATATCCATACAATGAAAAGAGCACTTAGCAAAAACAAAGAACAAACCTTTGTTCTTTGCATGGTACATGCAATCATGTGAATGAATCTCAAAAACGTTATTTTGAGTCAAAGAAGCCAAATACATAAAAGGACATATGTGATCCCATTTTTATGAAGTTCTAAAACTGGCAAAACTAATCTTGAGTGATAGAAATTAGATTGGGGTTGCCTCTGTGAGGCATTGATGATTGACTGCAAAGAAGTATGAGGGAATTTTCTAGGGTGATGGAAATTTCTATATCTTGATTGGGTGATGGTTACACAGGTATATATGTTTGTCAAAACTCATCAAACTGCACACTCAAAATGTATGCATATTACCACATGTAAATTATACCTCAATAAAATTGAGTTTTTAAAATGTATTCCCAACATTTATAAATACTATACTAAATAAATACCGAATACTGAATATATAAAGACTATATCTAATAGTATTTGTTGGTATTGCAAGTGGAATATTTATCTCATCTACATTTCTAGATGGTTACTCTTAGAAAATAAAGAGACTATTGGTCTGTTTATATTTCTTATATCCAGAGACCTTATCAAATTCCCTTATTCAGTTGTTTTTAACCAAAATCCTTTGGATTTTCTAGGCATACAATCACATCAACAGCAAATAAATAAATAAATAACTTCATCTCTTATTATCCGACATTTATACAGATTACGTCTCTCTTGCATTCACTAGTCTCCAAAAGAATCTTGAATAATCATGGTGATCACCAGATGTCTTCTCTTTTCCCTACTTTAAAGGAAATAGCTTAATATCTCAGTGTTTAGAATAGTACTTGCTGTTGGACTTTTTTATAAAGTCCTTATCAATTTGTAATTTCTTTCTATTCTTTCTATTTTGTTTTGCTAAGATTGATTTTTTTAATTTTTCAAATGACTTTTCCACTTTTATTAGTACAACATATGGATTTTCTCCTTCAAATTGTTGATGCAATGAAATATACTTACAGATTTCCTAATATTGCACAGTTTGCTTTCATGAAATAAAACCTCTTGAATTATTCCTTTGATAAGGTACTGGATTCTCTTTTGAATACATATTCATAAGCTAACTTGAACTTTGGGGTTTTTTCATATTAGCTTTAGCAGGTAACAGTAAAGCTGGTTTCATGAAATGATTTAGAGACTCTCTATCTTTTTCTGTGCCCTAGAAGAGTAAAAAATAACATTTAATTATCTGTCATTCTTTAAAGATTAAAAAGGATTTCAAGCATTTAACTGTGAAATTGTCAAGTCTCCATGCTATTTTTTATAGTAGATATTTAATCTCCAATTTTTCTATGGTAATTAGTTTCTTCAGGTTTTCTACTTGTTGGATCAATTTTATTAGGAAGTTACTCATATCAGCTAAGTTTTCAAATGTGTTACTCTTGAGTTTTAGTTAGTGATTTATAATATTTGAATTTTTTCTCTATTGTTACCTTCTTTCTCATTTCTATCTTGTATAATTTTGTTCTCTTTTTCTTTAATCAGGGTCAAAAAAGGATTGTCTGTTTTATTGGTATTTCCAAAGAACCAGCTTTTGGATTTACTTACGAGGTTTGAGGGTTTTTTCTATTTTATGAATTTCGATTGTTTTCTTTATTGCTTCCCTTACTACCATTTTGCTTCTAATTAAGATGTATAATAATTTTGTCTTTTTTTTTCTTTCTTCTTTAATAATAAAGACATCAAAGCCTACAGAATTGCCTTATAGGGTAGCTTTCATTTGTTCCCAAGCTATTTTGGTAGGAAGTATCTGATTTCAATTGTTTGTTGAATATGTTGTTTTAATTTTTATTTCCTTTTTGATCCAAATGTTATTTAGGAAGGTGCTTATAATGTCCAATATTATATTTAAATTACAGTTAAAATTATTGGGGTCATTTTTATTATTCATTACCAATTTTGTTGTATTATGATCAGAGAATATGACCTGTAAAAATCTTTATTCTTTTTAGTTTATTAAGTATTTTTTGTGGCAAAGTATACAATGTTTTTATACATATTCCATGAACCTACCAAATATATCACATATTTTTCATATATTAAAAATATATATACAAAAAAGTTCTCTCTGGATACTTAAAATTATAACCTGTACCACCCGACCGCTCTCACACACATACTCATATAGCTCTCTTTACTTTGCTTGCTTTAAAATTTTTTTCATAGCATTATTATCTTGTAAAAAACTGTATAATTTACTTATATAGTGTTTATTGTTTATCCTCTGTCAACTCTACATGAATGTCAAGTCCACCAGAACTGGGACTTTTGTCTGTGTTGTTCACTGATATATCCCAAAAACCTATAATGGTGCCTGGCACAAGGTAATTATTCAAGAAAATATGTTAGCTAAATAAGTCATCATTACCACGTGAGCACGCAAAGGGCAAAACAGGAATACTGCTGGTGTCCATTCATTCACTAACATGTTTCAACATCTACTATGGGTTATAACAGTGCTGGTGCTGAGCACATACAGATAAACAAGTCCCCGTTCTCACGAATAGTCTTTTCTGTTATTTGAGAAGGAACTGGAGTCAGCACAAGATACTGTGAATCAATGAGAAATACAATTCGTTTTATAAATGCACTATTTATTGATCTCAAAATGGCCACAGTATCTAACTTTTTGATCTTATTGTACTTCATTCCACACTCCTACAATTAAAAAAGTTGGGCTGGGGCTTCCCTGGTGGCGCAGTGGTTGAGGGTCCGCCTGCCGATGCAGGGGACACAGGTTCGTGCCCCGGTCCGGGAAGATCCCACATGCCGTGGAGCGGCTGGGCCTGTGAGCCATGGCCGCTGAGCCTGCGCGTCCAGAGCCTGTGCTCCGCAACGGGAGAGGCCACAACAGTGAGAGGCCCGCGTACCGAAGAAAAAAAAAAAAAGTTGGTTTGTCCAAACCTTTAAATGTACTGAGGGGGATTTTATTTTTATTTATTTATTTTTAAAATAAATTTATTTATTTTTGGCTGAGTTGGGTCTTTGTTGCTGCACGCGGGCTTTCTCTAGTTGCGGCTCTTCGTTGCTGTGCGTAGGCTTCTCATCACGGTGGCTTCTCTTGTTGGGGAGCACTGGCTTTGGGCACACAGGCTTCAGAAGTTGCGGCGCACAGGCTCAGTAGTTGTGGCTCATGGGCTCTAGAGCGCAGGCTCAGTAGTTGTGACACGTGGGCTTAATTGCGCTGAGGCATGTGGGATCTTCCCAGACCAGGTCTCGAGCCGGTGTCCCCTGCATTGGCAGGCGGATTCTTAACCACTGCACCACCAGAGAAGCCCTGAGGGGGATTTTAAGACAGAATCCCTCAAAAGAACTACCTTCAAAGGTTTTGCCAATGCGCCCGTCTCCAAAACCCGACCCCTGTAGAGCCCTTGGTGGGAAGGGACAGGGTTTCACTGAGGGTAGGCACCGCCTTCTGCAGAGGTCAAGGCCGGACAAGCCCCACTTGGGAGGAATCTGCCTCGCCCACAATAAGTGCACGCCCACACTTCGAGTCAAGTGAGGGAGCTGCCACAACACCAGGTAGCAAAAAGGTTCGGGCGGGAGGCAAGACCCTACCGGGATTCAAAATCCTCCCGGGACGTCCTCCCAACATCGAAACACCGCGCACACCCACGCGCACTTCAACGCGCACGCGCAGCCATCCCGCGAGGCAACCCACCCTCCTCAGTCTCCGCCCCGCCCCGCGGACCGGAAGGAATTGCCGGCATTTCCGGCGCCGGCGCTTCTGAGGTTTCCTCAGTGATGTCGTGGTTACGAGCTGCTTCTTTGGTCCAGGGTCCTGGAGAGGAGAGGGACGTTTTTGACGAGGAAGCTGACGAGTCGGTCCTGGTGCAGCGGGAATGGCGGAGCCACATGCAGAGACGAGTCAAAGTAAAGCTGCGTGGAGGGGGTGGGCGTCCCTTGCTGTACCGGGTTGTGAGGAGAGGCGCACGACGTTGTGAAGAGGCGGGGACCCGAGAGGAGAGGGCCGAGTGGTCCGGGCCGGACCCGGCGCTGCCCTCCCTACCCCCTTATTATGCAGTCCTGCCCGCGTCCTGCTAGGGTTTCCCAATGGGTTACTTGAAAGCGCGCGACACCACAGGACGCGTTCCTAGAGCGCCCACGGGGCGCGTTGGACACTGGGGGGGCGGCGAACAAAATAAACTTTGTCTTAGGCTTTGAAGAGATTTGAGTTTGATGAGGACCAGAGGGAAGGGGATGGGGGAGAAACGTATACACTGACTGTGTGTGTCTAGTTATGGCTGTCAGAGGACATGTACGCACTTGACATGGGTTGATTGAAGAGCTCGGGAGCCTAAAGTTAGGAGTGGTGGTAATCAGGACAGCTGGAAAAAGTGCACTTAAGAATGTTGTCGAGGGCTTCCCTGGTGGCGCAGTGGTTGAGAGTCCGCCTGCCGATGCAGGGGACACAGGTTCGTGCCCCGGTCCGGGAAGATCCCACATGCCGTGGAGCGGCTGGGCCCGTGAGCCATGGCCGCTGAGCCTGCGCGTCCGGAGCCTGTGCTCCGCAATGGGAGAGGCCACAGCGGTGAGAGGCCCGCGTACCGGAAAAAAAAAAAAAAGAATGTTGTCGAAGGGCAGTAAGACAAAGCTAACGTGGAATCCTGATGGCTAGGTAAGGGAGTATTCATGTTGGGTTTTGTTTTTTTAATTTGTCGGGTGTCAGTTATCCATCTCGCAGTTGTCTCACTGTTGAGCCTCGGCTTTATACCACACCCCCAGTTTCCAGGTGGAGCCTTCAGCGCCTAGTTCAGGGGGAGGACGGAAGGGTGAGGTCCATTCCAGCTAGTATCCTTGGCAGCCATTAAGTTGCCACTAAAACTGCGCTTGTTTAATGCTTCAGTAAAATAGTACTTGTTTAGCATAACAACCATGTTGTCAGTGTCAGAAATGCTTTACATAAGGCTGAGGCGAGGCCAGTCAGTACCGAGCATCTTTTGAGTGCTGGGGCCAGACAAAAAAATCCCTGCCCACAGAGGATTTGCATTTTACTTGAATTTAGGTATCAAGCAAAATTTCTCAAACCAGACCTCTCATGGTCCTTTTGCTAAACCAGTTTCCTCTTTTCCTACTTCCGTTCCAAGACCTTACTGCCCTGCGTCACCCACCCACGCCAGTCCAGTTGCTAAGGGGATCAAACACGTAATTCCCCATGTTTCCTCTCTGTGGAGCTACTGCTAACACAGCGTTTTGTAAAACTGTATAGAGTCAGTATTTTAAAATGTGCCCAACGCAGTGGTTGAGAATCCGCCTGTCAACGCAGGGGACACGGGTTCCGTCCCTGGTCCCGGGAAGATCCCACACGCTGCGGAGCAACCAAGCCCGCGAGCCACAACTACTGAAGCCCGCGAGCCTAGAGCCCGTGCTCCGCAACGAGAGAAGCCACCGCAGTGAGAAGCCTGCGCACCGCAACTAGAGAAAGCCCGCGCGCAGCAACGAAGACTCAACGCAGCCAAAAATAAATAAAAAAATTTTTTAAATGTGCCCAATAAGTCTAGACTTCAAAAATGGGATAAACCAATAATAAACTTTTATGAGAAGCGTAGTCTGCTTTGGTTGTGTGGTTATGCCATATGTTCTAGAACCGTGTTGTTAAATAACCCAGTAGAGGCCTGTTTCATCAGTCTTCAAAATTGGTTCTATGACTTTCTAGAAAAACCTACAGTGGTTTACTTGGTGTTAGTTACAACTGTAATTCTTCATTACTTTCTTATTTTTAGGAAGGCTATAGAGATGGAATAGAAGCTGGCAAAGCAGTTACTCTTCAACAAGGTTTCAATCAAGGTTATAAGGAAGGTGCAGAAGTCATTATGAACTATGGACAACTCAGAGGAACATTGAGGTAATTTTTAAAGCTTAAATGCTGAATTATTTTAACCTCAGTACTACTGGAGGATTTTTATTAAAGTAGTATGTAAAAATAAAGCGTTTAAAGTGAAGTGCTTTTCCTATTGTTAAATCCACAAGAGTGCTGCAGAGCATAGAATAAAATCGCCTTCAAAAAGTCAAAAGTTCATCCACTTTAATATGTGAGCCAGGTGTTGTCTTTTACTGCAAAGAAATGATAGGAAGTGTCTATTTTTTGCTACCTGAACTACCACCAATCTGTATCTCAAAGTAATTAAAAAGAACTTCAGGTTTTGAATAAAGCTTTTAGTCTTCCACATGTAGCAGAACACAATAAAATAGACGTCTAGACTAGGAGTACATGATGAAAATTATAGCTGGTAACAGAAAAATGATTCCATTTACTTTAGTCCTAAATTTTGAACACCTGTCAAGATTCCATAGCAATAATGGCATGTATCAGAACCAAGTGATCAAATGGCACATGGAGCTAGGAGCATGGCAGGCTTGTCCTCTTTGATGCTTTATACCTTTTCAACTGCCCTCTATCGAGAAAAACAAACTGCTTCAAGGAATCATTGATTTTTAAAAGGTATAAAACAAAAGTTGTCAAAACAAAGGAAAAATTCATTACATTGAGGTTTTCTAAAATTCAGCTATCGGGAATCAGCATTTATACTATACTAAAGTAGGAAAATGATCACATGTTTATCGTCACATCAAGTTAATCTTTTATAAGCTTAGAAAGCTTACTGCTAAATCTTACACATTTTTTAAAACATCATTACTTTTCATAACAACCATTATTTCATGACGTGAATGATCTGAAATGTCAAAAAATAAAACTGTCTATACTAAAAAATTAAAGAAAAATAATTATTAGGACTAAAAGAAATCTAACCTTCTTCAATAAAATTGTTAGTTAGCTCAGCAAAGTGTCTACTCTGTAACAAAGTTGGAAAGGTGAAGTTGTCTCAAAACTTTTTTTTCCCCCCTAACCTTCGGTTTTGATGGCAAGTAGCTATGTGGTTAGAACAGTGGTTTTCAACCTTGGTTGCAGCTTGTTACAGCTGGGAAGCTTTAAAAAAGTAATACCCCCAGAGATTCTGATTTAATTGGTCTCAGGTGTGACCTGAGTCTTGATAAGTTTAAAAGTTTCCCAGGTGATTCTAATGTGCATCCAAGATTGAGAGTCACTAGTTTAAAAGGTGGTTGATGTCCTTAAAGGAGAAACTAATTTTTCAGATCTTTCTGTTAGTTGTATCCTTCTTCAACAGAAGCTACACAGTCATAAGGGGAAAAAAATCTAAAATCAGGAAGAGTGGATGTAGAGCTGTGAAGGAGGGGTTATGAATTATAAACAGTTTATATGATTAAGTCCAATTGTTTAATTCCTATTGAAAGATACTGTCCTTATATTTTTAATCCTGTTTTACCATCATTACTTTCCTGATTTTGACTTGCATTACTGTTATTAATAATTTTTGCATGGTGTTATCTGGAAAAGAAACATGTAAGCCTTAGCATCAAAAATTCTAAAAGCCTTTGTTTAATTTTTTTTCTATTTAACTCTTGCTTATATTTTTGTTCAGTGCTTTGCTCTCCTGGTGTCACCTTCATGATAATAGTTCGGCTTTGATCAGTAAAATAAATAATCTTCTGGATGCAGTTGGCCAGTGTGAAGAGTATGTGCTCAGACATCTGAAATCAATCACTCCACAGCCCCATGTTGTAGATTTATTGGACTCCATTCAGGATATGGACCTTTGTCATATAGCTCCAGCTGAGGAAAAGATTGATGAAGCTAAAGATGAAAGATTCTATGAAAATAATGCTGAGTTTAACAAAAACTGTAGCAAGAATCTTAGTGGGGTAGATTGTTCATCTTTAAAATATTGTAGAACACAGGAGCGTGCACATTCCGAAAACCCAAGCCTCACTTGGATTTTAGAACAGACAGCCAGTTTGGTAAAACAGCTGGGAGTATCAGTAGACATATTACGGCACCTCAAACAACTATAAAAATTATCTTCACTTTAATATTGAAAATAATATTCAGAACATTCTTAGAATATTTTGTTTCTGAACAAGCTAACCAAAATTTGTACTGATTTCTACATTGAACACTTCACTTGTAAGGTTATCCTTCATGGAAGTTTGAAATGTCTTCAAAATTAACACTATTTAATATAAGCCTACTATCTTTGTCACTGGTAATTTTTATGTGGTTTAAGATATGCTTGGAAATTCTAGTTGTCATCATTTTCAAATTTCTGATCAAAATCAAGCATTTTTGAACTCATTATTAGCAGAAATGAACAAGAATCAGACTACAGTTAACCCTTGAACAACACAGGTGTTAGGGGTACCCACCCACCATGCAGTTAAAAATCCGCATATTACTTATAGCTGGCCCTCCATACCTGCAGTTGCGAGTCTCAGATTCAACCCATCTCAGATCGTACGGTACTGTAGTATTTACTACTGAAAAAATATCCAAGTATAAGTGGACCCTAAGAGTTCAAACTCTTGCGGTTCAAGCATCAAATGTTATTTTGTAAGGTCTTAGCCCTACCTTCTGCTCTTATCACATTGTCTTGTGATTAGGACCTCACCTTGTAATCAGACCAAAGTTACAAAAAATTACCTAATGGCTAAAGTTGTAAATAGACACACATAGATATATATAGATATGTAGACATATATATATTGAAATTAAGAGGCTAATAAGTGTAAAGCTGAAAAAAATGTTTATACTGATAGTTAAAACAAAATACTAAAGTTTGTTTTAGTTTATTTATTGAGGTATGATTGATTTATAATGTTTCAGGTATACAGCAAAGTGATTCAGTTATACTTTTTTCTTTCAGATTTTTTTCCATTATAGGTTATTACAAAATATTGAATATAGTTCCCTGTGGTATATAGTAGGTCCTTTTTGTTTATTTTATATATAGTAATGTGTATATGTTAATCCCAAACTTCTAATTTATCCCCACCTCCTTTCCCTTTTGGTAACTGTAAGTTTGTTTTCTATGTCTGTGAGTCTATTTCTGTTTTGTAAATAAGTTCATTTGGATCATTTTTTTAGATTCCACATATAAGTGATATCATACCATATTTGTTAAAGTTTGTTTCAGTTTTGTGTTTATTAAAAGTAAGGACACAGTTCCGTGAAAAATACAGAAAATACATTTCATGCTAAAGTACTTACTTAGCTCATCCAAGTTTTGAGTTAGTAGTGTTACCTGACAGTGTGCCAGATTATTCCTAAACTGCAGTTTTGCATCATATTTATTTAGGAATAAAACATTGAAGCCACTGACTTCTGTATTATCTTGTAGCAATATTCTTAGTCTAGCATAGACAAAATGAGATTCAAACTTATGCTCCAGGACCTAAACATATAAAATCAGGAAAGGACTTTTCATCACTTTTTTGCCTGAAACACAAATTTATGTAACATGCCTGACTTCAGAGGCACCCAAATAATTGCCTCTCATTGATAGCCATAATTTATATCTACCATCTACTGCAAAAGACTGATATCCTGAGAAAATCTTATCTGATAAAAGAGGTGTTTCAAGAGATTAAGAAAATGTGCTGCTGTGATCTTACAACCTCCACAGGGTTCACAGGACATTATGAAATTGAAGCAACAAATTTGAAATCAGAAGACCATAAAGTATGTCAGGATTTACTAAAACATGCTGAAGATATCAAGTGACATTTGACAGATGGTTTTTAAAAAAAGTGATTGTATCTCTCTAGATGTAAACACTATTTCAGAGATTTACTGATTTGTCTTGTTATGTAGATACTTTTTTCCATATTTATGAATGCAGCAAAAATCTCAAATCCACATGGAATATTATAAGCAGTCTCTGAAGTCTTCATGTTGCTCTGCCCTGCATATTAGATATGAAATATACACATCTTTAATAATACATCTCAAGGAAGTCACCCTGAGTAAAAATTTCATGAGTGCAGCAAATCTGGAGATTTTATCTGGGCTCACCCTGACAATTTCCTGAAGGTAACACCCTTTGCCATTGAAAATAGGTTGTTTTTGTGTAGATGTTCGTAGAAAAGGAACTCAAGAGAATTAGCTGAGTTGAATGAAGCTGTTGGGTTGAAAACATCTCTTAAGCTTACATTGCCTTTTAAAAAACCACAGAAGTTCCTGGACTGCAGAGGAAAATTAATGGAATGCTCATTATACCTGTGTTTCATGAACCTCTGTATTAGAACCACAAGAGTGAAGGAAAGAAACCTTGCCTTGTGTCTTTTACCTTGCCTCGTGTGTTCTAGGCCTGCCAAGTGTTGCCATGAAAAGACCCTAGATGAAGATAAATGTAAAGCAAGACTGCCCCGGAGCAGACACAGCAGAGTTTCAAGACCCAGGACCTAGACATTAGGCTTAGATGATGTGGCTTCCTTAAAAACAGAATTTTCACCTTGAGTAAGTTACTTCTAGATACTGACATATGTGGGGATTTTTTATTTGTTGTTGTTTTTTAAGCCCACAATACTATGCTTTTCTGGCATTTCAGTTGCTAGAGGTATTGAGGCCACCAAAATTTTTGTGATACACAAACAAGCAGAAGTGGGCAGCTGAATTCACCTACCTGCATCCTTACCTCATTTATATCCTTAGCACTGTTTATTAACTGCTTTTGTAGTACACCAAAATAAAAGCCTTGAACCAAGTCCAAGATGTGCTTTTCATCTATCTTCAGACTAAAGTTTTGTGTTCCAGTCTAAGACATAGAGAAATAAATATAGAAAGACATTCTTTTTTTTAATTTTTTTATATTCTTTTCCTTTACAGTTTATCACAGCATATTGAATAGAGTTCCCTGGGCTATACGGTAGGGCCTTGTTGTTTATCCATTCTACATATAATAGTTTGCATGTGCTAATCCCAAACTCCCAATCCCTCCCCCTTGGCAACCACAAGTCTGTTCTCTTATGTCTTTGAGACTGTTTCTGTTTCATAGATAAGTTCATTTGTATCATCATATTTTAGATTCCACATGTAAGTGATATCAGATGGTGTTCGTCTTTCTCTTTCTGACTGACTTAGTACGCTAATCTCTAGGTCTATTCATGTTGCTGCAAATGGCATTATTTCATTCTTTTTTATTATGGCTGAGTAGTATTCCATTTTATATATATATATATATACCACATCTTCTTTATCCATTCATCTGTCAATGGACATGTAGGTTGTTTCCATGTCTTGGCTATTGTAAATAGTGCTGCTGTGAACATAGGGGTGCATGTATCTTTTTGAATTATAGTTTTGTCCAGATACATGCCCAGGAGTGGGATTGTTGGATCATATGGCAACTCTATTTTTAGTTTTTTGAGGAACCTTCATCTGTTTTCCATAGTGGCTGCACTAATTTACATTCCCCCTGCAGGAGGGTTCCCTTTTCTCCACACCCTGTCCAGCATTTGTTATTTGTAGACATTTTAATGATGGCCATTCTGACCAGTGTGAGTTTTGATTTGTATTTTAGAGATTCTTAATTTCAGACCAGTAGGTGAAGTAAATACCATATGCCATCTTAAACTACCAATCAAACTTCTTGCTCTACAGAAATTCTCCAATCTCCCATCATGAAGATACTTCACGCCCCATAGTTGCTTTTCTTGCTTTTGCTCTCATTTACTGCCTTTTCCCAACAAACCTACTGGAAGAAGAGTCCGCAGTCACTGTCTCAAATTGCTTTCTCCCCATTCACTCCTGAACATCAAACTGCTTTTCGCTAAGGTCACTGGTGGCCGCTAAATCACACGACTGCCCTGGTTGTATGATTTTCAGTCATACACTTGTCCTCTCACTTGTCTGGTTTTCAGTCCTCTCACCTGTCCTCCATCACTGGACACGAGGAACCATCTACTTTTACAATCCTTCTGCCTGCCTTCTGCAGCAGCACTTTTTCTTGTTCTACTCATTACTACTTACTTCTGCTGGGTAAACGATAAACTTGAGTTTCATTTCCAGGCCCGAGCAGCACTGTCAGTATGATTTCCCATCCTGCCTCCTTCACCACACACACACACACACACACACACACACACACCACTTCTTTATGGACACTACTCCAATGCTTTGTGGACAATCCACAACTCCTAAAGTTATTCACTCTGACTCTTCTGTCTCGAATACTTTTATTCCATATCCTTCCTTCCCAGCAAATTCCTATTTATCTATCAACACGAGCTCAAATTTCAACTTTCTCAGGCAGAGGTAGTTGCCCTTCCCATTGTTCCCTCTTCATCACTTTGAGTACCTCAAACTTCAAATTTATTCAGGAAAGTACATTATTCATCATTATATCCCCAGCACTTACCACACCCTGTATATAGATGCATATGTGGTGTTCGATGAGGGAAAAAATAACTGTATTTACTAGCGAAAATGAAATCCGAAATTTAGGATTCCAAAATACATCATGTTAGGAGCTTCCCTGGTGGCGCAGCGGTTAAGAATCCGCCTGCCAGTGCAGGGGACATGGGTTCGAGCCCTGGTCCGGGAAGATCCCACATGCCGCAGAGCAGCTAAGCCCATGTGCCACAACTACTGAGCCTGTGCTCTTGAGCCCACGTGCTGCAACTACTGAAGCCCAGGCACCTAGAGCACGTGCTCTGCAACAAGAGAAGCCACCACAATGAGAAGCCCATGCACTGCAACGAAGAGTGGCCCCCGCTCACTGCAACTAGAGAAAGCCCACATGCAGCAATGAAGACCCAACACAGCCAAAAATAAAATTTTAAAATTACATCATGTTATATACTTTTATTTTTAGAAGAGAAAACAAACCTTTATGTTTGCCTTTTAAATTTTTTTCCTTTTAATTTTGCATGTTAATAAAAATCCACATATACATATTCTGTCTTCATTGTACTAGGCTAAATAGTAACACTAAGGCAATAGTATTTCCCAGTCATTAAAAATCACACTTATGAATGAATAATACTACAATATAATTTTTAATGGTATAAAATTTTATTTGTACAGTTTTAGCTATTAAAGACAGAAACTACAAAAGAAAAAAATCTAATAACAGTAAGAAGGAGTTGGAGGAAATAGAGGAATGGGAAAGTAACAGCTAACATGGTGTTTACGATATACAGGCACTATTCTGAAAGTTTCACCGGTATTAGTTGCTTAATCCTCATAACAGACCTATGCAGCCAAACTATTCATTATCCCCATCCTAGAGATGAGGAAACCAGGGCACCAAGGAGACTAAGTAACTTGTCCAAATCACAGCTACTAAATGGCCCAGGTGAGATTTAAAGCAAGGCAAATCTACCTCCAGAGTTGGTGCTAAGGGTAGATGTGTACGAAATAATATGGTAGCAGTGATTGTGTTTAGTGAAGGGACTATGAACTATATTTTCCCCTTGCTGTTAATTTCTACTTTTCTGCATTTTCCCAATCTTCTCCAGTCAGCAAGTATTATTTCTATAATGTGTATAATAATCAGCAACTACAAGGAACAAAAAATTTGTTTGCTATACATCTAGAAAAAGGGAAATTCCATGCCTTACTGGGAGGAGAGAATCTTTATCATCCAGGAAGTAGTATAGAAAGGTGTGTTTAGCATATACAGAAACTAAATTCTGCGTGGACTCCTTAGGCTCTCTACACGCCTCTTAGAATAATTTGTGTCACTCATTGCAATAACGTTCCTTTAGATTTTATAAATTCCTACTTAACCTTCAAAAACAGGATGTTAGTTCACTACTGACAAGTATATGTATTGCTACAGATTTGCCAAAAAGAGCCAAGGGTCCTTAACATCCCAAACTCCATTTTCTTGCCCTATAAATAGCCTGATCTTTCATAAAGAAGGTTAACAAAGTATAATCAGAACTACTTACAACAGATTCAATTCTGTGGGAAGTTGAATCCTGATGCTTTCATGCATGTGTATACAATTCACAATTGAGAGAGAGGCCCTGAACTTCTGGATCTGATTTATTTCCAAGGAACTGTTGAATTAGTTCAAGGCCACTGGGTGGTGCTGGTGCATCCTGATATGTATTGTGCTCACAAGAACAGGAAGCCAATGATTATCCTTAAAGCTATCTATGCCAAACAGACTGAGTCATTTATAAGATTGGGAGGATGGGGAGAGGTTTCTGGGGTATGTCAAAAAAAAAAAAAAACCTCAAAAACGTAGGGTGCACTCCCTTTTTTAAAATTCTAGGCTGAGAATTTTTCTAAATCAAAATAACCAATCATAAGGAAACCTGTTCACAGAAAAAAGCACCATTTACTCTCCAAATTCCTGAGGCCTAAAAATAAACACCCAGAACCCAAAGCATACAGCCTGCAATCAGAAATGATATAAAATTATAACTTTACATGCACAAAGCATTTCTACTTTGTCAGACAGTACTGTGCCTAAACTGTTTCAAACATCAATCTCTCTCACACACACATACTCAACAACTTACTTTGTTAACCTATCAAATATGTCACAACCCTCTTTTTTAGTCAACAAATATACAACTAGGTAAGTTTTCCTCTACAGCTCATTCCAGCTAATATTTAAGCCTATTTCCTTATGAATTGCAGAATCACCATAATGTAATATTGCTTTGTTATTTATAAAATTAGTATAAGGTTTTATAAAGAATTTTTAACATAAAGGATAAGTAATTTGTCAAGTCCCTGTAATACTAATATGAGGGATTTGACAATAATAGTACTGACAGTCCTTGCCAATAAAGTAAAGCTGAACTGGAATGAGGATATAATGTAAATAACCTGAAAATAAAATCTTTCTTTTTCTTATTTGGAGACATTGCAAAACACATTTCTTCAAATATCAGATCCTAACATAGCCCAAGATTCTAATTTGTGATGATAAACTACAGTGAAACATCAAATAGTACTTTGAAAACCTTCAATGATGAAGTCATTACTTGTTAAAAAGCTAACCATAAATTTTTAATCTATCAGCTGTGCTAGAAATTACTGCCACGGAGTTGATTATGAACCGAAACTCATTTATTGCATTTAGACATTTAAATCCCAGGTGGGAGCCAATTAAACTATTTTCATTTGAAATCACGTTGTTTTGCTATTCAGGATGCCAAATAACATATTGTTAGTCTGTACTTTAATCTTATAGGCCTGTATGAGGTTTGTATGATGTCTAGAATCTGGCATAGTATTCATTGGGACCCCATTTGTCAGCTCAGAGACCATTTTTATTTCTGTTCGTGTGCTGGAATAAAGGGCTGCTTTCATGAAGGTAGCAGCAGCACTGGGGTCAGGGTTGTGATCCATGTTCACTCAGCTGCTCACAAGCCCCACCTCTTTGGTAAACATGAGACTTCTGACCTCATCACAGGATACTGCTATCGCCAAGGAAGTAACCAAGGGACAACTTGAGAAAGTCAAAGAGTAAGTGGCCATTGACAGATGTTGTTTAGTTAATGGAAAGAATGAGCAGAGAGGCAGACAAGCATGCTGAAGATCAGTATAGCTTCTGGTGTGTTATAGCAGAGTATGAATCAAATCAACAATACTCCACGTCTAGGAATTTGATCTAAGAAAATAATTAAACAGGTGATGAGAACCTTCAGCACAAAGAAACTTATTGCCTCTGTAGAGTAGAGAATAATGAGAAACAACCTAAATGACCAGCAATAAAAGAATTGCTAAGCAAATTTTGATACATCCACTCAGAGAAATGTTGCATACCCATTACGGATTATCATTGTGAGAACTATAGAAACAGAAAATAATTATGGTATTTTTAAAGTGAAAGTCACTGTAAAATGTTACATACATATGTGTACAAATTATGTAAAAAATGTTTTTGCAGATAAAAACTAGAAGACTATTCTCAGATATGGTAATGTATTGTAGTAGGATTAGAGGGTTTTTTTTTCTTTTTCAGAACTTTCTTTTATGTCATTGTGCTGTTTTAGAATAAGAAAAGTAAAATATTTGGAGAAGTATTAGCTTTTAAGAAAAAGAGCAATGTGTACTTTATCCTGAAAATCAAAATCTGGAAAAAAGGCAAATACACTTAATTCAAAACAGTAGATCAGAAAAAGATCCCCAGACTACTATCTGGTAAGGGGGAATACAACAAATCAGGAAAAGTTTATTAAGTATATAATTTTTTCCAAGTATATCAAAAAAGCCATTCCTATTTGCCTTTAGTGCATTTTCTGACAGCCTTTGTAAGGTTTTACTTCAGCTGATACTAACAATCACACCAACTGTAATTGGAGTGGTGCCCCAAAATGTGGGTACATTCTTCGTAGCATGAGTAAACTGGCTTCCTTAAAAATCTCTGGGACTGCCTTCTCTTAACAAAATAAAATAAAACAAATAAAAATAAAGTCTATTGAATTTGTTACAGTATTGCTTCTATCAATCAGTTCATAAAATTGGGACTACTATTAGCCCAATTGAGTTATTTTGCACTCACTCCTAGGGGAAACCAATACCATACATATAAATCACTTCTACACAATATACAATATCCAATAATAAGAGCCTCAGAAAATTCAATGAGAAGTGACTGCTAAATTAAATAGATTTGAAAGAGAATATATATTCATATAATTTCTTTGTTTCTCAATATTGATTTGATTGTGGCAATAACTTTGGATAAGTTTGCCGTTATTTTGTACATGTTAATAAACTGTATGCATATAAGCTGTCTACTTTCCAAAAGAGATTTGAGCCTCTTAGTTTCCAAGTCTGTAAAATGGAGGTTGATTGCTTCTGTAAGTATCACATGCCATAATGTATGAAAGTACAGTGCTTAGTAGGTTTTGAGCACCTGGTAGGCACTCGATAAAGGAGAGCTAGTATCCTATGGTGGCTAAGCATGGCAGCCCTGAAGCCAGATTGTCTGCTTTGAAGCACAGCTCCATCATTTGCAAGTCACTGCCCCTTACTGTGCCTGTTTCTTCATCTATCAAATATTAGTGCCTGTCATAGGATTATTGTAAAGAATAAATGAATTTGTACAAGTAAAGCAGTTAGGACAGTGCCTGGCACATATTCAGTGCTCATGACACATTAGCTATTATTATATTTTCTCCTGAGCATCATGCCTGCAATTTACATAAACTGCAGCAAGAGGTTCAACTGTCTTTGGGCAACTTTAGTTATCATGATACTCCGCCATGACTCAGACACAGCCAAGCTTCCCACTGACATAGCTAGAGGTCATTAGCATGATTTCTCCCTATGTTATTTTAAAAGAAAAAGAGACAGAAAGAAGAAAGCACTTCTAAACATTTTCAAATACTAGTATAAAATTATACTTTATAGTGGTGATGATCAATGAAGTTTTTGGAAATTGGGGGATGGGTGGAGCACTTTCTTGGTTGCCAGAGTGATGAAGGAAGGGAGCTCCTGGCAATAGTTATGGAGAGGAGATGCTGTACATCCTGCACTGCCCAGGTCAGCCCTGCAATAAAGAATTGTCCTTCAGGGACTTCCCTGGTGGCGCAGTGGTTAAGAATCCACCTGCCAGTGCAGGGGACACAGGTTCAATCCCTGGTCCAGGAAGATCCCACATGCCCCAGAGCAGCCAAGCCCATGTGCCACAACTACTGAGCCCGCGTGCCGCAACTACTGAAGCCCATGTGCCTAGAGCCCTTGCTCCGCAACAAGAAAAGCCACCCGCAATGAGAGGCCCACTCACTGCAACGAAGAGTAGCCCCCGCTCGCCGCAACTAGAGAAAGCCCGCGTGCAGCAATGAAGACACAATGCAGCCAAACATTAATATTAATTAATTAATTTTAAGAAAGTCCTTCATCCCTCAACTTTCAAATGCCCCAGGAGACATTCATGTAAATGAAGACTCTGTTTGTAATGATCTAAGCCTAAAATCTAACTATATTTTAACTATAAACACAAAGTGTTTTTTTGTTCTAAAATTATTGTTTTTCCAAATTATAAAATAATTAGGCTCTTTGTAAAATATTTAAACATTACAGAAACATTGTAGAAAATATTATTTAAGAAAAGTAAATCTTCCATATTGCCACCAGTTATGGACTGAATTGTGTCCCCCAGAAATTCATGTTGAAACCTTAGCCCCAAGTACCTCAGAATGTGACTGTATTTGGAGACAGGGCCTTTTAAGAGATGATGAAGTTAAAATGAGGCTGTTAAGATGGGCCCTAATCCAACCTGACCAAGTACCCTTACAAGAAGAAGAAATTTGGACACACAAAGAGACATCAGACATATGAGTGCATGCACAGAGGAAAGACCATGTGAATACACAGCAAGAAGGCAGCCCATCTGCAAGCCAAGGAGTGAGGCCTCAGAAGGAACCACACCTGCTGACATCAGATATCTCATCTCCAGAACTATGAGAAAATAAATTTCTATTCTTTAACATCCAGTCTGTGGTATCTTGTTATGGCAGACCTAGCAAACTAATAAACCACCCCTCCAGGTTCTTCCAGAATCTTTCTATGCACATCCTAGCAAATACCACAATTTTATTTTATAGAAATTCATTGTTTCAACAGATCTTTATTGAGTACCTACTATATTCAGAGAGGATTCACGTGTGCAAAACAAATCCCTACTGAAATGAGATCATACCAAATATACTAAAAGCAGCTTTATTTTTTCAATTAAATTACATCTGTGTCAGTAATGATAACTATAATTTATTAAGTGCTTTGTAATCTCCAGGCACTGGGGTAAACACTTTGCTCACCACGTGTTAGAGTACACCCTGTCCCTCCAAGCCAAATGAGATGACAGACTTGAAAGCCCTTTGGAAATTCTGAAGCTCAAGCTACATATAAAGGATTTACCCACATCTGCGGCCTTCAGAGATTCACTGACTAGTAGCCATCAAGCCTGGAAAGAGCCTTAATAAGTCAGGGATTCTAATCACTGTGCATGTGAGGAAACTGAGGCCCAGTGAAAATGGCACCTGTCGGGGCTCTTGGCTGTGATCAACAAATTGACTCTGGACAGCAGAAGCCAAAAGAATAATTTCTTGCAGGATCTTGGGGAGCCAAGGGAGAACCAAGCTCGGAAAGTTAAGGCAGGGGGCAGCAGCTCCCTCAGCTACTACTGCCCACTTGGACTCTCGGCAACACGGCTGCAGCTGCCGATAATCTATAACTACTCCAAGGTTTTGTCTAGTCCCTTCTAAGTCCCAGGCAAGAGTGTCCAATTAATTGTTCTGCCAGGGACAGGGAGAGGGAATATCTGGTACCTTACACTAGGAGGCAGAGTCATGTCTCCCAGCAAGCCTCACATTGCGGGGGGACCCCCAAATCAAGGAAGGAGACTCAAATGCTGGGCACCCAAAGGGCCAGTATCCACTACAGAGGGGAAAATTCAGGACTTGAAGTCAGCTGTCCTTTTAGTTCAGTCTTTTTTCTACAACCCTTTTCTTTACCTTCCTTGTGCCCTGGTTTCTTTAAAAACATGAAATATCTGTATTTGGGGCCAGGGAGGTGTACAGTTTAATACACACTGATCTTCTGGGGCTACGACTACTGTCTTATAGAGGGAATGTTGTACTATGTTGTGTTTGGAACTCTGCCAATTGATAACACTGTTCCTGGTATCAAGTCACCAATGTAACTCACCTGCCAGGCTGCCCCTTGCCTGAGTCAGACTCCTCTGTTATGCCTTAGTGGAGTCGTGCCCAAGTATTTACATATCAAAATACAGATTCTTTTGCTGTTAATATTCTTCCTTTTATTTCTCCTTTATATTATAATTAGGGCCCTATCATAATTTTTTTTTTTTTTTTTTTTTTACGGTACGTGAGCCTCTCACTGTTGTGGCCTCTCCCGTTGCGGAGCACAGGCTCTGTTCACGCAGGCTCAGCGGCCATGGTTCACGGGCCTAGCTGCTCCGCGGCATGTGGGATCTTCCCGGCCCGGGGCACGAACCCGTGTCCCCTGCATCGGCAAGCGGACTCTCAACCACTGAGCCACCAGGGAAGCCCCTTATCATAATTTTTTAAATTACGTGAGTAGGTAAGTTATCTATAAATTTCACTTCAAGGTAATAAAGGAAGTATTACAACATATTAGTTCTGGAAAAGGCTGTTGTGTCTAAAAAACACTGCTTTAAGGATAAAAACTTAGAATAAAAATTTAAAAACACTAACTTCTGTATGTATCTTCCTCACTATTTTTTTTTAATCACTGTTAGTTTCGTTATTTCATTTTCTTGGCTAATTGGCTCCAATTTATCTCAGTCTCTGCTGGTTTCCAAGACTTTTAAAAGCTCCAAACCGCTATACTTAGAGATGTTAAAATTTCTCCAACCTTTCTTTTACTCCAGCCTAGATTTAATTAACACATTACAGTGGACTTCTTGGTTTTGAAAAGCTGGTGTCTCTTAGTCCTTTGTACATGTAAGGAGTCCGTAAGCTTGGTAAAGCTTGGAAGAAGGAAAAATTATAGCTACCCCACCTACTATATAGCAGTGGCAGGAATTTCCACAGTGTTTCTTTTCTGATAATAATAGTCTCCTCTGAAAGGAGAAAGCTTCCCCACTTATATCAAGTATGTGGCTATTTGGTTAGAAGTTGTTCACTTATTACATCCATTTACTTGATCTTATTAACAGATTAAACAAGGCTTCCTATCTGTTCCTTTGCCAGCTTCTGACATTTAAAGAAATCACACTCTGTTTCTAGAATTTACTTTAAAAATTTAAACAGTACACAATTTTAGTTTTAGTTTAAGATAAAGGTTTTTATTACAAAAATAAGTCACTTGTAATTTTAGAAGCAATAGAAACAAATTTACCTTTTAAATTGATGAACACTGAAAAGAGATAGCAGTAGATGAGTTCCTATGTAGCTTTCTATATAGCTAGCTCAGTAACCTCAAGAGCACATGTAGTTTAGAATCTAAAATCTAAAACTGAAGCTGCTTATTGATTGTTGGTTTTGTTTTTTTAATATAAATTTATTTATTTATTTTTGGCTGCATTTGGTCTTTGTTGCTGCACGTGGGCTTTCTCTAGTTGTGGTGAGTGGCGGCTGCTCTTTGTTGCGATGCACGGGCTTCTCATTGCAGTGGCTTCTCTTGTGGAGCACAGGCTCTAGGCACGCGGGCTCAGTAGTTGTGGCATGCGGGCTCAGTAGTTGTGGCTCATGGGCTCAGTAGTTGTGGCTCACGGGCTCTAGAGCGCAGGCTCAGTAGTTGTGGCGCACGAGCTTAGTTGCTCCGCGGCATGTGGGATCATCCCGGGGCAGGGCTCGAACCCATGTCCCCTGCATTGGCAGGCGGATTCTTAACCGCTGTGCCACCAGGGAAGCCCTGCTTATTGATTGTTGATTGAACATTCTTAAACAAACAAACAAAGGAGTGCTGGTGTTCCAAATCTGAAATGTGTCCTTCAGCTGTGACATCAGTTTTGCAGTACCTGGGTTGCTTAATTAGAATCAGCAGTATTCTAACTTATTGATGTATATAAAAGTACTTACAGATAAATTATCTTTTTTATGTAATTGGGGATTGCAAATCGTATTGGGTCTTAGTAAAAAAATCCCCATATCCGTCAGGGTATATAGCTCAAACCCAGTCCTTAGCTGTATGAGAAATCCTATTTTCTCCTCCATAGCTGTTAACCACCTTGGCTCAAATGCCTCACTCCTCCCCAACACATCCCACACCCCCTACTCCACCCCCAGCCCTGGAGTAATGTCTGTGACTCCCAGACTCCTGAGGAATGCTGGTGTAACAAAAGGTCTGTTTCCGACCTATCCAGTAAGGTGACTGTTAGACTTAAATACATAATAGGTAGTAGTATTATTACGGCCTACTCTCTCTTAAAATCTTGTCAGTGATTTAGGTTATTTCCTGAGCTCCATGGAGAGACAGAAATCTAATGTCTAATAAAAGATAAACATATGGAGTTAATCATTTGCTTATTTGTTTGGATGGATTTTCCAAAAAGAATCAGTGCAGATATATTTGTTGGTGTGTATCCAACACTGTCCTAGCGGGGGGAAAAGTTTCCTTTAGCTGAAACCTCAATCATGCTCAGAGAAAGCTGTAAAATCCGTGGATTTTAACTTCCACTGCCTTAAAATTTTTGCCTGGGCTATTGGAATACCCTCTGAACTTCCCTCCTTACTTCCCATAGCTCCCCTGTCCTCCACAACATTGCCAGAAGGATCTTTCTAAAACACAAGTTTGATCTCATTGTTCTCTTCCATGTCTACTCACGACTGAAACAACGGTCCCAGCCTTCATTTCCAATGTCATCATCCGTCAGATGACCTCACACATCAGTGATAGCAACATATGCTGTTTCCTAACTACGCCATGTCCTTGTAAGTGTTTGTTGCTGTGGCTGGGATGAAGTTTTTCCACTGTCTCCTCCTTTAAATTCAACTAAAGTATCATCTCCCGGAAACCGTTACTCATACTCCCAAGGCTAAGGTAATAACTTTTTCCTCTGTGTTTCCCTAGTACCTCCTACATACCACAGATTGTGTTACAGTTATTCCTCAGTGTTGCCCCATTAGCTTGTGAGCTCTTTGAAGGATTGAAAGATTTTATTAAAATCTGGCTCCACAGCATTTAGTACAGTGCTGGACACATAGTAAATGCTCAATAGACATGTGTTGAATGAACAGCATTCCACAGGATAATTCTTTTAGTTCTCCCACATTCTAAATGAGACTTCCCTAAATTCATCCAAGTGCCTTTTTTTCTGGGGAAGGGTGTCTTGAATGTCTATGAGGATTTTGTCCTCCGTAAATGTATTAACAAATAAAGTGACACAATCAGTCTGGTTTATTTAGGTCTCTTGAATTTAGTTTATATGACTCAGTTTGCCAGAACCTGGTTACTCTGATTAAACAGAAGAAGGAGAATTCCTGAACACACAGTAGGGGTCTAACAAGTACCCAAGGGAACCCACAAAGACATAGGCCTTGTGGGAACATTCGGATGACTGTCATATTTTTCTCTTACCTTAACTTTCATTTTATTCTATCCCTGGAATCTTATCTGTTTGGAACTGATAGATATATAGATACATCTGGGATTGCTTATTGGTACATGGTTTTATTTTTATTTTCTTAATAAATGTATTTATTTTATTTATTTATTTTTGGCCGCATTGGGTCTTCGTTGCTGTCTATGGGCTTTCTCTAGTTGTGGCGAGCGGGGGCTACTCTTTGTTGCGGAGCGTGGGCTTCTCATTGCAGTGGCTTCTCTTGTTGCAGAGCAGGAGCTCTAGGCGCGTGAGCTTTAGTAGTTGTGGCACGTGGGCTCAGTAGTTGTGGCTCACGGGCTCAGTAGTTGCAGCACGTGGGCTCAGTAGTTGTGGCTCATGGGCTCTAGAGCGCAGGCTCAGTAGTTGTGACGCACGAGCTTAGTTGCTCCACAGCATGTGGGATCTTCCCAGACCAGGGCTCAAACCCATGTCCCCTGCATTGGCAGGCGGATTCTTAACCACTGTGCCCCCAGGGAAGCCCCAGTGCATGGTTTTAAGTGGCTGCCATTCTTTGACTATTCTGTTCAATTATTGCCTTAGCTGTTTTCTTAGTTATTTGTAGTGTGTGATTGTTTCTATTTTTATTTTGTTTTTGGTAAATCATTTTCCAGATTGGAAACAATTTAGCTATCGCTGACTCATCATCTGGGGTTTAAATGATTGTTTCTTTGACATTTGCTGATGTAAGGAAATGTTTTTGGTCATTATTCTTTCATAATTTTTCTGGATGTGTTGTTTAAGTATTTCTTTCAAATGTAAAGGTAGTAATTTTTTCCATCTTTCTTTTGTTTTAGTGTATTTTATTCATACCTATGACCATAGTACCTAGATTAGTGTTTGGTAATGTTTACTGCTTAATAAATATCTGTTCAATGAATGAGTGAACATTTTAAATCAAATCCTTTTCTTTTTTTTTAATCTCCCAGTTCCTAGTACCGGTTGTAATACACACATAAACTGATTTTTTTTTTTTTACTGAAATCAATAAAATGCTTATCATGCTTTTAATAAAAATAAAACTATTAAAAATGTGTTCTCAACAGTCTCTTAAAGAATAAAATTTTGAAGTAAATTGGCTCTTTCAGTCTCAGTTACATGATCTGAAATATTTTTTAATGTGAAGATAGAACTCTGTCTTTAAATTTTTATTTCTTAACCACTGCTAATAAAAAAATACTATTTTTTTAAATACTCTATTTTGATCACTAATTCTGTTATGAGGCTTTGTGTTTTTCATAATTAAAGGTAATTTACTTAAGTACCTGACATCTCTGTTACAAAATACTCTCCTGTTTTCCAGGAGGCCCCAGGAGACCTATCAAGGGTAATTCCAGGAATGCCATGGCAGTGTCTACAGCAATGACAAAACCACTGCAACCAGTCAGCATTTAGGGAACTGCAGCCTTATTTCAGGAAGCCACGCTCAGAGGCAGTAGGCAGACAATAAGGTCACACATCACCACAAGACACCAAGGTGATGACTCACCAAAAGTCCCCTTCCAAATCTTGGGTCTTAGAGGAAGAAAACACCTGACATGCCTTACTAATAAAATATGTATGTATTATACTTTACAGAATGTGATTGTAGAAGCAGGAAACTCAGAACACAAAGGAATATAATTTCAGTACAGGTTGAGCTCCACCAACATGAAAATCATGCGTATATAAAGGAATTATTATTGAATGGATACTGTATATTTAAGTATTTAATATATTAGGTATTTACTAACACGCTGTACCAAACACTATAAATCACAATAATACTGTTAAGATTTCCAACATAACTTAAATTTTAATTATTTTCCTTACTGGAAATACTTTAAAAGAAATTATCATCATGTACACTAATCTCATAGCGCTGTCATGGAATCAGATGATAAAGTAATGATAATAATTGAACACTTAAAATATGTCAAATACTGGCTAAGGGTTTTACATGGACTGTGTTATATTATTCTCATTAAGTGAGATATTATCCCTATTTTATAGATAAATAAAGAGCTAGGAAGATTGAATCCATATCTGCTGGACTCCAAAGCCTGTCCCCTTAATTACTATGATCTTTAGCACCATTCCCTCAGGCCTTTACAAGGGAGTGCCCACAGAGCTTAATAATACACCTTTTATTGGCTGCTTTTCCTTCCCTCTCTTCTTCCATCCCAACTTCTCTACCATATTCCCTGGTATCACCTAAATGTATTTGTTTTCTAGGGCTGCCATAATAAAATACAACAATCTGGATAGCTTAAACAACAGAAATTTATTTTTCAATTTCTGGAGATTAGAAATCTGAGATCAAGGTGTCAGCAGATTTAGTTCCTTCTGAGGCCTCTTTCCTTGGCTTGTAGACAGCCACCTTCTTGCTGTGTCCTCACATGGTCATCTCTCTATGCACACACATTCCTGCTATCTCTCCACATGTCCAAATTTTCTCTTCTTATAAAGACATTCATCATACTGGATTAGAGCCCACCATAAAGACCTCACTGTAACTTAACCAACACTTTAAAGCCCTTATCTCCATGCAGATTACATTCTGAGGTGCTGGGGATTAGGACTTCAACATACAAATTTGGCAGGGGACACACAATTCAGCACAGAACATTACCAAATAAACTACTTCAACTGAAACTTCTTTCCAAGTTAAGCTTTTTGGCAAGCACAAACTACTGCATAAAACATGAAGGCTACTGTTTGCTACATAGTACTAAATATTTCTTTAGCATTTTTTGTAGTGGTGGTCTGCTGGCAATGAATTCTCTTAGTTTTCATTTATATTAAAATGCCTTTATTCCACTTTCATTCTTGAAGAGTATTTTTGCTCGATGTGAAATTTTAGATACTTTTCCTAGGTATAAAATAGGTATAAAGTTCTAGTGTTTTCTTTCTTTCAGCCCTTTAAATATGCCATTCAGTTGCCTTCTGGCTTCTGATAAGAAGTCAGCTGTCAATTATGTATCATTGCTGCCCCATTCACAATGTACTGTTTTTCTCTGGCTGCTTTAAATACGTTGTCTTTAATTTTGAATTTCAGTGGTTTGAGTATGATGTGCCTACATGTGGTTCTCTTTGTACTTACCCTTCTTGGTGTTTGCCGAGTATCTTAGATATTTCACCAAATTTGGAAACACTTTGGCCATTGATTCTTCAAATTTTTGGTCACTTGTTCTCTCTCTCTCTCTCTCTCTCTCTCTCTCCCTTTATGGGACTCCAATTATAATGTTAGACCTCTTAATATTGTGCAAAAAGGCATTGCGGCTCTGCTCATTTTTTCCCCAGGCTTTCTACTGTTGTTACAGATTGGACAACTTCAACTGACCTATCTTTAAGGGTACTAATTCTTTCTTCTGCCATCTCCATCTGCAGTTAAGCCCATATGGTCAAATTTTTTATATCAGATATTTTAATATCTAGGTCTAGAATTTTCACTTGGTTATTTCTTTTTAATTTCTGATTCTCTGCTGATATGTCCTATATATTCACCCATTAAAATTAAATTTTCTTTTACATCCTTAAGTATAATCATAATAATTGCCTTAAAATCCCTGTCGGCTAATTACAACATATGAGGTATCCTGGGGTTGATCTCTTGATTGTCTTTTCCTTTGAGCACTGGTCACATTTTCCTGGTTCTTCTTTTGTATAGTAATTTTGGACTGTATCCTGGACATGGTGAATTAAATACATTGCAGAGACTCTAAACTCTGTTTTGTTCTTCTCAAGAATATTGATTTTTGTTTTAGTTGACAAGTAATTTGGTAGAACTCAACCTCCAAACTCTGTCTCTCCATGTTGGGCAGCAGCTGAAAAATCTGTTCAGTTCTTTTAGCTGTATATAGGTTGCTTGGATTCTGCCCTGCACATACACAGTACAAGATTGAGCCAGATTTTCAGGCAGAGTTTATACTCCTAAATTGGGTGTCTTTTTTTGGCTCTCTCTTTTCTGTAATATTCTCCTTCACATTTTCAGCTATGGTTGCTCTAAGTATTCACTCTGAATACTTATTTGTAAGGTTACAAATTTCTGAGCCTTAGCTTCCTATATGATGCTGCCTGGAGCCTGCCCTCTTGTAAAGAGTTATAAAAAAATGGAAGACTCCCCAACGTCCTTCCTTTCTTCCAAGTGTTGATTACCCTCCAATTTCTGCCTGCTTTGGTCACTTTTCAATGCCTTCCTATAGTTGTTTTCTTATATTTTGCCCAGACTTTATAAGTGTTACTTATGGGATGGTTGGTCTGATACAAGCTACTCACCATTAATGGAAGTGGAACCGTATTTCCTCTTTAACCAAGGAAAATCTGCTCCATATCTAGACATCTGTATTGTATTTATTTATACCATCCCTGTTGCTCCCCATCAAAACATTTTTTTTTTTTTTTTTGCTGTACGCGGGCCTCTCACTGCTATGGCCTCTCCCGTTGCGGAACACAGGCTCCGGACGCGCAGGCTCAGCGGCCATGGCTCACGGGTCCAGCCGCTCCGCGGCATGTGGGATCCCCACGGACCGGGGCACGAACCCGTGTCCCCTGCATCGGCAGGCGGACTCTCAACCTCTGCGCCACCAGGGAAGCCCCAAAATATGTTTTGAATGTTTTTTATCTTTTAGAGATAAACTTTTTAGAAAGTGGACTGCCTTGGGACTTTCCTGGTGGTCCAGTGGGTAAGACTCCACGCTCCCAATGCAGGGGGCCCGGATTCGATCTGTGGTTAGGGAACTAGATCCTGCACACATGCCGCAACTAAGATCCTGTGTGCTGCAACTAAGACCCGGCGCAGCCAAAATAAATAATTAATAAATAAATATTTTTTAAGAAAGAAAGAAAAAGGACTGTCTCCCTTCTCCTCTTCTGGTGCTCCTATCTCATTTCTCTGTTGAAAAGAAGCTGTCAAGTTACTTTTTCTCCAGAATCTCCCTGTTAATAGGACAGCTACGTGTCCTGACTTACCCTTCCAATTCTATTCCTGGGGATGAGTGAGTAGAAACATTATAGACTGGGGATTTTTTTTCTAAGGTTGAGGAAGTACCTTGGAACATTTCCAAGCATTCCATTCAATTATTTTCTTTTTGTTGACGAGGATATTTATATAGAATGTTTCTGGAGGGTTGCACAGGAAATTTCTGAATAAAGGGGATTTAAGTTCACATCCAGTAGCACAACCATGAAAGGAGAAAGGATTATCACCCCGGGCCATGTTCCAGAGGAGATGGAGAACACCACAGAGGGGCACAGCCGGGCCACACGGTCAACTCAATGCAAGAAACCTTTATGTACCAAACTATGCTGGTCTTGGTGGGGAAAAGACATTGGAGCACACTATAAATGTCTTTTTAAAACAGCTTTATTAATATATAATTTATATACCATATTATAGATATTTAAGAATGAGTAATATCTGAATAAGTAACTACTACTATATTACAGATGAAGAGGGAAATGGTGCCCTCACCTCCTACTCCCAAGTACAATTTTTGGAGACACCCTCAGACCTACTGAAAGCTGTTCTGTGGTAGCAATAAACAGATACACGGGAGAATTCAAGCCTGGAATGATAGGTTTTAAAGATGGAAAGAGCAGAAATTCAGTACTCAAGGAACTCATTTGGAAACTGCCTTGCATCAAACCCCCCTGAGATAACAAGGAATCACCTGTTTTTTTCTGGTCAAGTCTGTATACAGCTCTAACTCAAGCAGCTATGTTCCTGCCCAGCTGTTAATTTTCTCCATTGACTACATCTTTTTCTCGATGTCTGGCCTTAATAGTTGAGCTAGAAAAGACAAAGGCAGTCACACATGGCTAAATTCTCCATCACCAAAATGATATTTATTTTAGAGTTTGCAAAAGAGAGGCACTTTTTACTCGGAATATTTAGGAGCTGACAAAACAAAATCTTACCAGCTGCAGCAATCCGTAAGCCATTCCTAACAATAGTTATTACTCATGCAGTAGCTTCAATGTTTCCATCTCCTGGACCGCTTTCCTGACCTCACAACTTGGCTTAGGTTGTGACTTATATGCTCCCTGTGCACACTTGGACCCTATAATTTACCACATTGCATTGAAATGACCCACTTACTTACTGTCTCCCCCTTCAGACAGTCTGCTCCTGGAGACATGCCCTATCTCTCATTTCACTTTGTATCCTTGGCCCTTACTTAGGTCAGCACTTGAAATAAAATAGATACTCGATACATGTTTGTTGAATAAATGAATGATAGTGCCCAAGGCACAGCTCGTGCAAGAATATTAACATTGTGTTAAACAAACAGGCCATGTCTATAAAAATTTCACAAGAAAGATTTTATTAACAAATCTGAATCTACATCACTGGCATTTACCTCCTTTCAGTTTGTGCTTCCAATGACAATTTGTATGTAGACTCTTAAAAGATATTTCTGGGATAACTCATGGTAACTGTGCCAGTTGCCATTATTTAACAGATGGGAAACGCAAGGCTTGTCACTAAAATGGAGTCACTTTTGAACTGTGGCTTCTTCACAGTAGAAAGGATCTTATTAAAGTCTTTAGAAATACATATTTTTTAAATTTAGTCTAGATGCCCTTTGAAAAAATGTACCTCTGATCAGCCAGCAAACCCTTATCTACTGTCACGTGCCAATGGGAAGCCAGTGTCCTCAGCAGCGTGGATGCTGGGGTTGTGATAGGGGGATGGGTGGGTTAATAGATGTGGTTGGAAAATAGGATTGTTTTCTCTTCTGGAAAAAACTTAACCCCACCCCTCCACTTTCCAAAAGGTTAATCTCTAAAAGGAGAAATGTTTTCTGTTCTTTGTCCTAGAATAGTAGACCAACTCCCTTTCCACTCAATTTCCCAGTAAAGAACCTGGAATTAGCATATTCTCTGGCGGAAATTCAGTTTCTGGATAGAAGGGAAAGCCCTCTAAGGAAAGGAAAAGGAAAGGAGATGTGAGATACAGAGGAAGAAATGCTGCCAGAAGAAACAAGTGGGCTTGTGAATGTTGGCCAGTAAAAAAGAAAGCAGCAAAGAGAAAGGAATTATAACTCTACCCTGGGATTGACCACAGGTATTACTTTACGTCACTGTTCAAAAACAAAGGAAGGACATTCTTTCAATTCTTCCCACCATTAGAAGATGTATAGGGACTTCCCTGGTGGTCCAATGGTTAAGACTGCATGCTTCCACTGCAGGGGGCACAGGTTCAATCCCTGTTGGGGGAGCTAAGATCCCACATGCCCCGTGGCATGGTCAACAATTAAAAAAAGAAAAAAGATGTATAATGTAAAAATTATATAGATGAGGAATCCAGATCAGATGCCAGACCATTTAGGTTTAAATCCTCACTCTGCCATTTGATAGGCTTCTCAGAGCTTGAGTTTCCTCATCGGTAAATAGAAGTGATAATAATAGTTCCTACCTTGTAGTGTTGTTTTAAGGATTAAATGAGATAATTTGCATGATGATGTTTTGTAGAGTTTAATAAATATTGGTCATTATTATTGTTTTTAACTATCTGCCATATGGTGTTTAATTATTTATAGTACCTTTTATTTCATTTCCTTGAAAGTGAAAAAGCTATAGATGAAGAGGCATGAATCCATGAACTGAACTTTCTTGAGGATAACAACTGTGTTTTAATTATTATCATATTCACAGTACCTAGCATAGTGTTTGGCACATAGGCTATAAACATTTGTTGAAGGAATGGAAGAATATTTATTACAAAACATAAGTTTAATTACAAGTGTTACAAGTTGAATTGTGTACATCCCAGGTGCATGTGTTGAAGTCCTAACCCCCTGTACTTCAGAATGTGACATTGTTTGGAAATAAGATTGGTGCAGATGTAGTTAAGATGAGTTCATACTACATGGAAACAACTTAAATGTCCATCAACAGGTGAATGGATAAAGAAGATATAGTACATATATACAATGGAATACTACTCAGCCATAAAAAAGAATGAAATAATGCATTTGAAGCAACGTGGATGGACCCAGAGAATATCATGCTAAGTGAAGTAAGTCAGAAAGAGAAAGACAAATACCATATGATGTCACTTATTTGTGGAATCTAAAATACGACAAAAATGAACTTATTCACAAAACAGAAACAGACTCACAGACATAGAAAACAGACTCATGGTTACCAAAGGGGAAAGGGGGGAGGGATAAATTAGGAGTTTGGGATTAGCAGATATAAACTACTATATATAAAATAAACAACAAGGTCCTACTGTATAACACAGGAAACTATATTTAATATCCTGTAATAAGCCATAATGGAAAAGAATTTGAAAAAGAATATCTAACTATATCTATCTCTATAGATAGATAGATAGATAACCGATAGATAGATAGATAGATTGATAACCAAATCATTTTGCTGTACACCAGAAACTAACATAACATTGTAAATCAACTATACCTCAATAAAAAGTTAAAAATAAATTGTTTAAAGATGAGGTCACACCAGAGAAGGGTAGGACCCTAATCCAGTATTACTGGTGTCCTCATTAAAAAGGGAAATGTGGGGACAGACATACACCAGGGAGAACACCATGTGAAGATGAAGGCAGGTATTGGAGTGATATATCTATAAGACAAAGAAGACCGGAGATTGCCAGCAAACCACCAGAAGCTAGGGGAGAGGCCTAGAACAGATTCTTTCTCACAGACCCTCAGATAAACCAACCCTGCCAGCACCTTGAACTTGGACTTGTAGCCTCCAGAAGTATGAGACAACAAATTTACATTGTTTAAGCCACTCAGTTTATGGTATTTTGTTACAGTAGCCTCAGAAAACCAATTCAATAAGTTAGTTGCATCATCATCTTGAAAATAACCGTATATACTAATATTATAAGTAGAGTTTTTCATGGTTTGAACCCATTCTGAACGAGAGACTTTAGTTAGTATTATTTTGTATAAGCAAACACTATTCAAACCAAACATAATCAAGGGCAAAATGAAATAGCTTTTTGGGTAGGCATAGTTCTGAAAAGTTATCTAAGTCAGTTTTTTGGAAACAGCATCATATTACTAACTTCTAAGCCAGGAGGATGTTTAATTTCTGACATCACAGCTGACTAAATTGGTAGTGCAGTAAGCAGGCTGAGATCAGCAATAGAATAATTCTCATTGTCTAATATTACTTAGGTTGGAGTTCTGAAATCACCTTTAACATTTTTACAAAAACACTATAAAAGGTTTATAGGGCCAAGAACACTGGTAAACAAATCTTCTGCTTATAGTAGTATTTCTTTTGAATACTCAAGGATAACTGACAATAAGTGTAATAATAAACTATAAACAACAGTCCAACTCCTTGACTTAGCTGGTCTTTGTGGCACTGAATCTCATTTAAATTAAGCAGGCACTTAGGTGGAGCATTATATTTGACATTGATATGAAATGAGAAGAGTTTGAAGTATTTTCATGAATATTCTAGCTTCAAGGAGAGTAATGATGAAGAGTACCCAGTAACTAGCTACACATAGAAGACACTCAATAAATATTAAATGAAGGAATGAAGGAAAAAATGAATGGATGAAAAGAACAGATTTCCTTTGAAAACTGAACCACAGAGGAGTAATTAACAGGAATTTTTATGGAGTAGTAATTGTCCTGGGATCATGTTTGCCACCTCCATCCTTTTGGGGAGCAGACTTGAGGGACTCAAAGAGAGAACCAGTCAGAAAAGACATAAGAAAACTAAAAGAATATCTGGTTAAAGATGCACAATTAAATTTAGCAGTGACTAAGCCTTTATAGTCTCTCCCTGAAAATTCATCAGTCTGCTGATGCCAGAAAGACATCACCCTCCAGCCCAATACAGCCAATGGACCACTGAAGCAAAAACAGTGACACAGTCTGGCTTCTTTGATACCTAAGAGACTTGCCATAGCTCATTAGACAATAAATTTCTGAGATGTTTTAAAAGTAGAATTTGATTTTATTCAAAGTTTTACCACAAGTAAAAACCAGTGAAATGAGGAATTTCCAAGTTGCAGAGCTCTTTGGCAACACACAAAAAATCCAAAGTTTCTAAGTTTGCAAATATTCTAGCACAATTACTCTTATATGAGCATTCTTGTGTATCACAGGAAAGAAAATGTTATTTAAAACTCAGAGTGACTATAGCTGCTTCTTTCGTCTAAGGTGGGGTGGCAGAATCCATATCAGTGGGGAAATTACTCACTATGTTGTTTCCTTCCTTTTGCAAAGTCTGGTAGGAGAGGAAGAACGGAGAGACTGAAATTTTTTAAGTATCTGCCAATTTTTCCATGCGCCTCAAAAGTAAGACCCAGAGTAGATAGATGGCTCTTAACTTAGCAGTGCATGTACTGAGTTTTGATATGCAAAAGTAAACTGGAACCCCTAAGTAGGTGGAAAACTAAACTGATTTGAAAACAAGGTCTGAGGATTGTGATGAAGTGCTTCTTCCTGAAGAGATTAGCCTGAAGAATGAAACCAGAGACTAGTGACTATGGAAGACGACCAGTGAAAAATTCCAATAGATAGAATTGCTGAGGATGTTTAAAAACGAGAATGTCTAATAATCCACTTTAAGATGTTTTACTGGATTGATGTAAACTCTATTCCCTTACCCTAAGCCTTCAATAAAGTCTGACACGCGCACACACACACACACACACACACATACACACAACTCTGTGTGTTTTATGCGAGTGGATTTTTTTTATATTGAGGAAAAGAAGTCATGCTCCATGGCTGCGTAAGGAAACACTTCACCAAAGGGTATGAGATGAGAGAGCAAGAGTTCAGTAGAATCAAGAAGTTGGATTTGGAGAATGTCAACCCAAGGAAATTCAAAGAAATATTGGGAGGATATTGGATTTCCCACCAATTGTGAGTTGAAGGTTAACTCAGTCTTTGAAATGTTCAGGGGCAGAATTTGTCAACTAAGATGACTTTGGCTGCAAGTACCAGAAAACCCTGGTTCAGTTTGACTTAAACAATAAGGGACTTCATTATCTTGTATAATAGGAAGTTACAGAGGAAGGACAGAAAACTTGGAGAAGGGGTTGGGTAGTATCAAGGTCTCAGGTTCTTTCGATGTCTTCACTCTGACATTTTCAGCTGATAGCAAAATGGCTATAGCAGTTCCAGGCAATACATCCAGTTATAACATCCAGAGGCAGGAAAGAGGCCATTTCTTGGGATCTCCTGTTTATGAATGAGGAAATCTTTCCAAGAAGCAACTCCAGCAGACTTTTCTACATGTCTAATAGGCCAGAAATGTATCACATGCCTGCCATTAAACCAATATTGAAAGGGGGATTGCTCCCATTTGGAAACACCCTAATTGGCTTAGAGCAATCAGGATTTACTCCTGGGCTGGGGATGAGTCACATTCACCTGAGTCACAAGAGGGATGGGTAGATACCTAAGAAAATCAGGATGGTTAGGTATTCAGTGTGACCTCCACTTACTTCGAGTCTCAAGGAAAATGATACATTTCAGGAAATGTGAGATTATATATATTTCAATCGATAGAGTCATATATATATATATGAGGATCGTTTATGTAAAGTACTTGGACAACTTATATTAAGGCTAGTTTCATTATTGGTATTATAGTCACAAATAATGGTTTCAGCAGTTCTCTCAACAAAAGTTCCTTTTGTTTTATGGGAAGAACATAAATGGAGAGTGAAAGTTGTTATTTTTCAGTATAAAGGAGTTAGAACGCATTTAGAATGTGTTCAGTTTAAGGCATCATATTTTATGAAAACTGACAAAACAGCAGTGCATCAAAGAAATCATATTCTGTGAGGATTAGAGGAATAGACTGGGAATATTTAACTTGGGAAAAAAACACTAGGGAGAATATAACAGGGGTCTTAATTTATTTGAAAGGCTAGTATGTGGAATAAAGTATAGATTTATTCTGAGTAGTTCCACAGGTTAGAAGTAGGACAAATTGAAATTTACAGTGAGACCTCTTCAGGTCAATGTAACATGGCCCTGCAGCTGCAATTTTGTTGAGAGATTGCTTTGGTGGGAAATCAGACCAGGTGAAAGTAACTTTATAGGCATAGTCTGCAACCTATTGTGAGATGTCACCCTACCTTATGGGCTGTGATCGTTAATTTTATGTGTCACCTTGACTGGACCACAAGGTCCCCAGATACTTGGTCAAACAGTATTCTGAGTGTGTCTGTGAGAGTGTTTTTGAATGAGATTAACCTTTCAATCAATAGACTGAGTAAAGCAGATTGCCCTCCCTAATGTGGGCGGCCCTCATCCACTCAGATGAAGACCTGAATAGAATAAAAAGGCTGACCCTCCTGCGAGTAAGAGGGACCTCCTCCTGCCTGACTGCCTTTGAACTGGGACATCAGCTTTTTTCCTGCCTTCAGAGCCAAACTGGTAGGTTGGCTCTTCTTGAGTATTTACTCTGCGGGCTTTCAGACTGAACTTGCATCATTAGCTCTGCTGGTACTCAGGCCTTTGGACTACACCATTAGCTCCTGTGGGTCCCCAGAAGCAAGTCCTTTCTTCAGTTCTTACAGGTGGGTGATTCATATTCTGTAGATTATCCTTTTTACATATTGCTGGTTTGAGGACGACTAGAATTCTCGTTCTACTTCAACTTCTATGGATCCATTCACCATCACTATCTGTTTTCATTAGGAAATGGAAATAGGTGGGCTTCGGGATCTTTTGCCCTTCCTTCAGGGATCATAGTAAAAGAATTTTTGAGAAATTCTCTGGTCTAGACTACTTCCAAAGTCTCCTACAACTTTAAAATTCCATTATTATATTAATCTAATGCTTCCATAGTTATTTCTTTGGGATGTCTAGATTTGCTTTTTTGTGCTCAGAAAAGAGAAAATGTAAGCACAATGACTCAGAAGCAGAAGAGAGAGAAGAGAGCTATAGATTGTATTTTTTAAATAGCCATTTCAAAAATACACAGAAATTTATGGGCTTCCCTGGTGGCACAGTGGTTGAGAGTCTGCCTGCCGATGTAGGGGACACGGGTTCGTGCCCCGGCCCGGAAAGATCCCACATGCCGTGGAGCGGCTGGGCCCGTGAGCCATGGCCGCTGAGCCTGCGCGTCAGAAGCCTGTGCTCCGCAGCAGGAGAGGCCACAACAGTGAGAGGCCCGTGTACCACGAAAAAAAAAAAAAAAACACAGAAATTTAGGTTTTAGACTTTGTTTTTCATTTAATAAAATTTTAGCAACTAAGAGAATGCTAGTGTATTAAATTCCATCCGTAGTGAAGCTTTTTTTTTTTAACATTAGAAAACCTCAGGCAAATTGAAAAGGAACAGAGACTTTTAATCTCACTCTCTTTGACAATGATTAGTTTGTGGCTCACGGTGAGAAAGGCAGGAAAAAGTGAAACTGTTATTCCGTGCTGCATAAATCTACTCCACCCTTGTGGCTTTTTCTGAGCATGGAGGTAGAATGGGGTAAATGGTGGGAAACAGAGAACACCCCAGTTGCTGTGTTTGTGCATACATGAAGATATGCCCAGGATTTTCTCTCTAGGTTTAGAAGCAAATTAGAAGATCCCAGACATAATACCAACATACCACTAAAAAAATCAAACTCCAGGAAATAATTATATAGCAGTCATGAGAAGCCATATAAAACTGTTCAGCAATTTACAATCCAAAGTTCATCAAATTGTGCAATTGTGGAGTATAAGCCTTTTGTAATTTTTATTGCACTTGAGAGAAATAGGCTTTCTTGTTTCAGAGCGTTTTGCATTAAGTTGCCTACTGTCATTATTTTAAGTTTGAGTCTTTCAAGAGATAAGTGGTACACTTTTTATTCTTTTCTGAAATTTTAATTTTTTTTTTGGCCAGTTCAAATTGACTTTGGTGTTTTATTTTCTGTCAACAGTTACATGACATATCCAAGTTCTCTCCAGCCTATGAAAATGTTAAGTATTCCCAACATCATGAACTATCCTGTCTTCAGCGCTCCTTTGTTACCATCTACTCCTCCAAATTATGGTGTTTACTTAATGCCATAATTTGTTCCTTTTTTAGGACTGCCTGGGTCCTCTCCTTTGTTTGTTCATTGTGGCAGATAGAATAATACCCCTCTCTGTAAGTAAACTATACTTCAATTAAAATAAATATATACATACATAAAAAATAATAATACCCATCTCCCCAAAGATGTCTACATCCTAATCTCTGGAACCTCTGAATGTGTTAGGTTACATAGCAAAGGGAAATTAAGGTTGCAGAAGGAATTAATCAGCTAGTCAGCTGATTTTAAGATAGGGAAGCTACCCTTAATTATCCACATGGGCTCAATGTAATCACCAGAGTCCTTAGAAGTGGAAGAGAGAATTGTGAGAAGCATAGAGATGGCAGACAGCATTATGCTGCTGGCTTTGAAGGTGAAGGAAGGAGGCCACTAGTCATGGAAAGCAGGCAGCTTCTAGAATGCACCTGGCTGACAATTTGACCTTAGTTCACTGAAAGCTGGGTAGGACTTCTGATCTGCAGAACTGTAAGATAATAAGTCTGTGTTGTTTTGGGACTTCCCCAGGGGTCCAGTGGTTAAGACTCTGGGCTTCCACTGCAGCTGGCACGGGTCGATCCCTGGTCGGGGAACTAAGATCCTACATGGGGTGCAATGCGACCAAAAAAGAAAAAAGAAATAAGTTTGTGTTGTTTTAAGAGATTACGTTTATGATAACTTGTCACAACAGCATTAGAAAACTAAGACATCTGTTTTGTTTTGTTTATGGCCTTTCCTCTGCACGGATTCCATCTCCATTGAAATCCTTAATAACCTTCAGGCCAAATCCAAAGATCACAGTATCTATTCATCCTCCCTGATTTCTCTTTCTGTCAGAAAATTAATTAATGAAACTATGGAATAATCCTGAAGTCAGCGAAGATGCCTATTTTTATAAGTATAAAGATATGCAGTTTTTTAAAGTTGACTTAGATGCAAGGATATAAGTGAAATACCATTTGCCTATAGTTCTAAAATCTTTCAATAGCCAATAATATCTTGAATGCCTATAAAATATTCAGCACAGCACTCTAGATAAGTTAAAAATCGGGATGATACATATGGCAAAGTCCCTGGGAATACATAGAAGGCACCTGTGTTGAGCAAAAATGACAGCTGAGAGAAGAGGTAGAGATGGAGAGACAGGAAGTGAAAGGTAGATGGAATGGGAGGTAGAGGAAGTTCGATGGGTGACTTTTAGAATGGAGAAAAAGAGAAAGAAGACTGAGAGAGGAGAATGTGGAAAAAATAAGAACTCTCAGGACACTTGGATCTTGACTGTATTAAGTACCCAACAAAACTTTACAGGACTGACTTGTGTGCTGTGATTCCTTCTCAGCAGAAAGCCAGGAAAGAGGCTTATGTTATTCAGCATACATATTAGACATGAGTGAGGTCTAATTAAAATTTTACGTTTTCTGGAATTTCATTCTACATTACAGGATTTTAATAATTGTGCCATAATTAATTCTCAGTATTACTGATAAGGGATCTATCTACTCTTCAGAAAGCAATCAGATTTCGAATGTAAACAAATGTTTTTCAACAATTCTTTCATTCATTATATAAAAGACTTGGGGCTTGGAACTGAAGAAAAAATAGAGTCACCATATGATCCAGCAATTTCACTTCTGGGTATATATCTAAAGGAAATGAAATCATTATCTTGAAGAGAGATCTGTGCCCACATATTCATTGCAGCATTATCTAAAATAGCCAAACATGGCAACAACCTAAATGTCCATCTAAGGACGAATGGGTGAAGAAAATGTGATACAGACAGACACACACACACAAAGGAAAATTATTCAGCCATTGAAAAAGAAGTAAATCCTACCATTTGTCACAACGTGGATGAACCTTGAGGGCATTATGCTGAGCGAAATACATCGGACAGAGACAAGTACTGTATGATCTCACATATGGGAAATCTAAAACAAACAAACTCAGAAACAGAGGGCAGACTGGTGGTTGCTGGTGGGGGAAGGAGGCTGATGGGTGAAGCAATCAAAGGGTACAACCTTTCAGTTATAAGATGAATAAGTTCTGAGGATGTAATGTGCAACATGGTGACCTTAGTTAACAATACTGTGTTGTACATTTGAAAGTTGCTAACAGAGTAGACCTTAGAAGTTCTCACCACACACACAAAAACTAAACTATGTGAGGTGATGAATGTGTTACTAATCTTATTGTAGTAATCATTTTGTAATACTGTCATACATATATCAAATCACTAGGTGTCTACCTTAAACTTACACAATGTTATGTAACAATCATATCTCAATAAAGCTGGGACAAAAACAACCAGTACTCATTCTGAGTATTACTTGGTTGTCAGAAATACTGAGTCAGGATTCAATTTATACCCAAGTCAAGCCTGATGTATGATCCTAGTGATTAAGTCTGATTTAAAAATTCTTCTCATCGCAGTAGAACATATAGAAAATAGTCCAACATATCAGAAATAGAACTTTCAGAAAAGTTGTCACCTTTTTTGCTCCCTCTCCACTGGTTTTTCAATGCAAGTTATCCAAGAAGGCAATGAATAGAAATCACGGGATGAGAGCTCTGCCATAGACCTAGAGAATAGCCAGGCCAGAGATCAAGAGGACAGAAGGCCCAGGAGGAAGGGCTCCAGGAAAAAGGAAACCTGATAGATAATATGATGAAACATTTTGAAAGCATTAAGAATATTTGGATAGCAAATTATATAAGTGAAACAACCAGGCAAATACCCAGAGACAAATAAGTGTTTAGAAAAGAAAATGCAATCATACTTCTCTATTTGGATCTATAGTAAATAATATTTATGACATCATAATGATATCAACATTCATTATTGGTTTATCAAAAATAATGATGTTACCCCATTGCAAGGATTGAGAAAGTTGAAGAGGTGTTTACAGTAGAGCCAAATCTTTATCTATTAAATTGTAAGTCAACAGTTAACGCCTACAACTGAAAAAGTAAGAAATGACAGTGAAGGCCCATTATTGAGAAAGATAAAGATAAATACTAGAAGAAACAGATATAAAAGCTAAAAATTCTAGCCTGGGAGAGAGAGACTTTGAATATTTTTGTTTTGTTTTGTTTTGGAGCCCACTTTTATTGTACTGTCGCTTTGCCCCGATGGCAGCAGTCACACTGCTGGGTGATATATACAAATACACATATGTACACACACTGCCCACACCTATAGCAGAGACGACGGAGACTTTCAATATTATTTGATTTTTATTTATGTGTATCAGTTTGGTAATTATTTATTATGATAGGCTGAATAATGCCTCGACCCAAAGATGCTCATGTCCTAAATCCTTGGAACCTGTGAATATGTTACTTCACATAGCCAAAAAAGAAAAAAGAAAAAAACTGACAGATATGATTAATTCAGGGCTCTTAAGATCAGGAAGTGATACTGGTTCTTATAAGAGGGAGGAGGCAGGAGGGGCAGAGTCAGAGAGGAGATATGAAGCAGAGGCTGAAGTGCTGCGATTGCTGACTGAAGACAAGAGGGCCATGAGCCCAGGAATGTGAGCTGGAAAAGGCGAAGAATAGGATTCTCCCCTAGAGCCTCCAGAAGGAACACAGTGCTGCCAAACCATGTTAGACTTATGACCTCCAGAACTGTAAAATAATATATTTACTTTTGGTTTAAGCCGCTAAATTTGTAGTAGCTTGTTACGGCAGCAAGAGGAAACGAATACAGTTACTTAGACAATAAGGGCTAAGAATGTTAAATAAGAAAAAGTAAAACATGGTAAGACATGAATTATAGAAAACTTACCGTCTATTGACAAAGGTAGTTCAAACTGAAGGAATAAATCAATCTGAATTAGAAAGGGATGATAATTTCATGTACTTATGTGTCCTTATTATCATTAGGACAGGGTTAGGTAACTTAAGAATAGCTATACATGAGTCAGTGCTTAGCCATATTCTAATACTCTTTATCCTGTGTACTTTTCATTCCCCTTCCTCCCCCTGTTTTTTTTTTTTCCCCATTTCTCTGTGTATCTTTTCTTCCTGTTACTGATGCACTGTTGGGATAGCTGCCTGGCTCCCGGTCCAGTGATTCTATCATATCCTAGAAGGTCCCTGTATCAGTCAGGGTTCTCCAGAGAAACAGAACCAATCATATATAGAGAGATTTATTTTAATGAATTGGCTCACATGATTGTGGGGCTGGCAAGCCCCAAATCCACAGATCCATCAGGCAGGCTGTAAACTCAGCAGGAGGTGACATTGCAGACTTGAGACAGAATTTCCTCTTTTCCAAGAAACCTGGTTTGTTCTTAAGGCCTTCAACTGATTGGATGAAGCCCACCCACATTATCAAGAGTAATCTCTTTTACTTAAAATCAACTGATTGCAGATGTTAACTACATCTACAAAATGCCTTCACAGCAACACCTAGAATAGAGTTTAATTAAATAATTAAATATTATAGTGTAGCCAGGTTAACACATAAAATTGACCATCAGAGCCCCCAGCTCTTAAGAGGTGGGTAGCAGGCACCATGTTTGTTCTGACTCTTACTTACAGGTGGCTGGCTGGTTCAAGGGTGGACACACCATTCCCACTAGACCATTCAGAGGTCTTGCCTAAGACTTACTAAGGAAACTAGAAAAAAAAAACACATTTGGCCCTCTCTGGTGTGATGTGAGGATTGGAAGACATTAGTGGCCATATGAACAGTCAGTCATTCTGTACTGGAAGAGCGTGAAACCAACCTCCAGAAACAGAGAACAGATTTGGAAAAAGAGTCACCTACAGTAGTCAGGGAAGGTGTGCAAAGGCTTGCTGGATGAAGGGATATCAAAGTTATGACGTGACAAAAGAGTAAGAAGTAGTGATGAGCAGTTGCTATGTGAAAGTCTGATGTGATGTGAGAGATGAACAAAGGGGAAGTTGGAGGTTGAGGGGGAGGCATGGAGAGATTTTCTCCAGGCAGAAGAAATGCAGGGATAAGAACACAGAGAGCGGTGATATTGGATGTTACACATTAATCCCCTCCCACCCCATCATCCACTTTTTCTAGGCTGAACTGGGATCGCAGTATATCCACTGATAAAAATGTGAAGCTGTTATCACATAACGGCATGAATTGCCCACTAGCAGCTTAACTTCAGAGCAATGCCATCTTTGTACAACAGTGTTTATGCAATTATTTGAATAGTTTACTTCATTTGAACTTAATATTTTATAAAAATTAATGAAAAAATGAGTGCTGCTATTAACAACAGTAAAATTTAGACAAAGACAAAAAAAAATCATCAGATTTGCCTAAAGTTGTTCATTGGACTTGAAGTTGACTGCCTGTGAGTTCAGATGTGAAGGAAAAGAACTGTATTAAAGCACATTTAGGAAATACTGGAAATTTATCCTCGACCACTGTCTCTAAAACATATTATAAACCACAATGACAAAGGAAATGGAGAGACTGTTAAAATTATGAATTGGTAATTACCATCCATAAGTATTCCAATGATCCAAACACAGAAAGAACATGGTATAAATGGGAATACAAATGCAACTTACTAAAGAATCTGTTATCAGGAAAAGCTAGAATTCAAATTTCTCTCAGTAATTTTCCAAAGACTGTGACATTAGCAAAAATGATCAATACCTTGCAAATATACATAACCAACTTTTGTCTACCAAATGTCACCACAAATGAGTGAGAGAATTAGAATGTGAGTTAAATTAATCATATTTAATGTTTAATCTGTTTTAAGTATATACATATACATATGACAGGTGTTTAAAAACTAAAATCTATATACTAAAAACTAAATCTATATACTGGATTTACTATACTATAGTATACTTATATAATCTATATATAGTAATCTATATACTAAATCTATATATTATAAAACTAAAATTCATATTGGGAATTTTATACTATTTATATTATAATCTTAAAAACCTGGTATAATATGTCTTAACTTTTGCATTCATACTTCTTTTTGCAAAGCAGGCAGCTACTTATATTCTTGGAGCTAGAGCTGTGTGCATGAGTGTGTGTGTGTGTGTGTGTGATGAGGGGAAAACAGTAAGTGATCAGAGATGAGACTACAGAGATAAGCAGACATTAGATTGCGTAAAGCTGCATAAGACACATAAAGGAATTCAGACTATCCTGAGATTAATGGAAGTGTTGAAGGAGTTTAGGCAGAGGAATTATATGACATATTCGCCTTCAGAAGATCATGATGGTTGCAATGGGAAGAATGGATTTGGGTGGGGTGGGGTGGAGACTGAACCTGTTTGATCTGTATTGCAATTATAGTAAGCAGGTAATAATGCCTTGGATTAGGGAAGTGGCAGTAGAAATGGAGTGGATTCCCAGAGGTGGGCTGGTAAGCCAGTTCTCTGGGGCGGGGGCGGAGGGGGTGTGGATAGCCCTGATTTATAATGCTTGCCAATTTCCATGGTGTAATTACTTCCACCTTGGCTGGTTGGGAAGAGATGTACACATTGGGAATGGGTACCTCATAAGCCAGTGTGAGCTGGCCCTAGTTCCGCATGGCACATTACCTTTATACAGAAGTGAGAAAACTGTTCATTTCTCCAGACAGAATTCTTTTTTGCAAATTTTCACAGTTGTGTCAATACCGCCACCTGTTCAACTGATATTGAGAGGATAGGAATCATTTTATAACTAACAACAAAGAATACTGGTGTTCTGCTGCTAACAAAACCCCAAAATGTAATGGCTTCAAAGACTATTTTACGTCTGTGACTCTGTTTCTGTTTTTAAATAAGTTATGGTTACCAGGGGGGAAGGGATAAATTGGGAGATTGGGATTGACACATACACACTACTATATATAAAATAGATAACTAATAAGGACCTACTGTATAGCACAGGGAACTCTACTCAATACTCTGTAATGACCTATATGGGAAAGGAATCTTAAAAAGAGTGGATATATGTATATGCATAACTGATTCACTTTGCTGTACAGCAGAAACTAACACAACATTGTAAATCAACTATACTTCAATAAAAAAGTTTTTTAAAAAGGCAACTTCAAAATAAAAAAAAAGAAGAAGAAATGGAGTGGAATGGATGATTTGAGATGTGCTAAGGAGGAAGTTTTAACAGATCCTGATGATGGAATGGATGTTGAGGAAAAGAGAAAATTCAAAGTAAACATGAAGATTTCTGGCTTCGGCATTTGGGTGGGTGATTGCATCAGCTCAGTTCGGACATGCTGAGTTTGAGTTAGTTTCCTAAAAAACATCCAAGAGGTATCAACTAGGGAATTGAATACATAGGTTTCAAGCTTAGGAGTGAGTTCATGTCTAGAAGTCATCAACCTATAGAAATAAAACCATGGCATAGATGAGATAATCCAAGAGGAATGTGAAGACTAGACTAGAGTGATAGAGCCTTAGAGTTCCTTGAAATGGCAGTATTTAAGCAGACAGCAGTGTCCAAAGGACATTATGAGTGGCCAGAAAGGAAACAAACATGAAGTGTGGTTTTCCAGAAGCTGAGAGAAGAGATTGTTTCAAAAAGGAACGAACAGTCAACAACTTCAAATGCTGTTGAAACATTAAGAACTAAGGGATATCTTATAATAGAGATGATATTGGTGACTTTATTGCGTCATTTCACAGCAGTGTTGGGAATGAAAGCCTGACTACCTACGACTGAGGAGTAACTTGGAGGTGAGGAAGTGGAGATAGCAAGCACAGAAAATTCTTTGAAAATTTTTCTCTAGTGAAAGGAAGGAGAATTTGGGTAGAAGCCAGAGGGAGAGAGGATATGTATGAGGGAGACACTTTAAACAAATGAGAATGCTAATGGCAAGGAACCAGTAGAGTGAGAGGTTGAAGACACAACAAAAAGAGAGTAATTGATGGAGCAAGGTCCTCAAGTAGACAGGAGGAGCTGAGATCCAGAATCCAGACGGAACGATGGCTTTCTATTGTGAAAAGAATGAAGGAAGGGATGGTCATAGTTCAAAAGTTACAGGTTTGATTATAATAACTAATATATAGTTCTCACATAATTTTTAATTATTACAACACAGTATAAGTATTTTAAAATGTAGACAATAAGATTTTTCAAAGGTAGTGAGAATAATCAGGGACTATCTAAGTATTGCTATTAAAATCAATTAATTAAAAGCCTAAGTTTAAGTACTAATATTATTTAATAAAAAGATGTGATTTAGGGCTTTCCTGGTGGCGCAGTGGGTGAGAGTCCGCCTGCCGATGCAGGGGACACGGGTTCATGCCCCGGTCCGGGAGGATCCCACATGCCGCGGAGCGGCTAGGCCCGTGAGCCATGGCCACTGAGCCTGCGCATCCAGAGCCTGTGCTCTGCAACGGGAGAGGCCACAACAGTGAGAGGCCCGTGCACCGCAAAAAAAAAAAAAAAAAAAAAAAGATGTGATTTATAATCTAAAATAAATAAATAAAAAATAAAATTTAGACAATAATACAATTAACAATTACTTATTAATATTATTTTCTCTAACTCCCCAAGACTCAAAACATCTAGATTTATGGGACCTAGCCAGACATTCATTCTTTTGTAAGGTGCTTGGGACAACATTTGAAATATAGTAAATATTTAATAAATGCTAATTTAATTCCCTTTCCTTGGCTGACTCTGGACTCAAATAGTCAGCTGCTTCCCTACTGATGGCATCTAATTCTTCCTTCTGGTTTCTCAGATCTGGTACTTTCTGGTCTAATACTCGCTAACTACCAGAGTCCTCCTGACTTTATAAATACCTTCTGTTCTAGTCCATCCCTACCTCTACATTTTTCCAGGACAAATCAATTCATTTATGATAGAGTAATTCATTTTAATGAAGTATATTAAAGACTAAATTTGTATTCTACATGAAGATATGAAGGTATTCTGTGTATGTGTACACACACACGCAAAAATCAGGAGCCACTAGAAATCGATGCTGGGTATGTGGTGATTCCTCCGAAAAATAATACAACTTATAAAATGAACAAAACTGAAATGGGTATCAGTTTTCACAATGATAGATTCTGACCAAAGGCATATTTTCACAGACTTTGTCAAAATGTATCAAAGAGCCCTTTAAAATATCAAAGTGGCTTCTTCATTTACTGGTGATGAAAATGTACAATTTTATTTATAGTTAATAAGTATAAAAACGTATTCAAGGTTGAAAGACTCTGAAGAAACCTGTAGAGAGGTAGGGAAATTAGATAGAACCAAGCATATCTATTACCTCATTCAAGGGAAATATTTCATTTGGATGATCAATCCAAGCAGACAATGGCTTCTGAAAAATGAATACTTGATTTCATAGCAGTAAAAATCAATTTTGGAGCTAGTTCAGTGATAGAAGGACAATGTAAAATACATCATCCCATGCACCTTAACTATATCTTAAATAAAATAATATAAGAATACTACACAGCTGCAAATCCAAAACTTCATTTAATAAGTATATTATTAACACTTCTCTTAATGTCAAAAAGATGAAAAGAAACAACATAGAAATATTTTCAGCTATACAAATTCAGGGTTTCCAAGACAAAAAAAAAAAAAATACTGAGGATGCCACTGTTATTTACATACAGTTTTTTTTCTACATAGAAAATGTTTATATCTAATTCAATTTCACTTTAACCCTGGGCGAAGTGAACGCTGTAATTAGACAACAGCATTCACTTAACATTTAACCTATTCATTTAACATTTATCACTTACATGTACTTGCCATGTGCCAGATATTGTTCTAAGTTCACTAAGATATTAGCTCTTTTAATCTTAAAACCATGAAACAGAACATGGTAAAAAGTTTTAATTGAAATTGCTGTTTTTTCTCCACTTTTCCATCCTACCCCATCATATGTAATCAGTAAAAGGACAGCAAAAGTCCAGTGAAAAGCATTTAACTTGGACTTATAAGATTTGAGTTCATTTCTGGCTCTATTTAGGGTTCTGTGTGACATTGGATAAGTTACTGAAACCAGAACCTCCCAGACCTAACTGATGATCAGAATTTGAAGGACGGTGTTATAGCTACAAATATAACTGTTTATATTTGTTATATTTTTAAATTTATATACATATAAGGCTTCACCCAAGACTTTCTAATTGACTTTGTTTAGAGTGGGACTCAAGAATCTGAATTTCCTTTAAAGCTTTACACATCTTCCTCAACTTATGATGGGGTTATGTCTCAATAAATCCATCATAAATTGAAAATATTGTAAGTCAGAAATGCATTTAATACACCTAACCTACTGAATGAACATCACAGCCGAGCCGAGCCTACTTTAAATGTGCTCAGAACACTTACACTAGCCTACAGATGGACAAAATCATCTAACACAAAAAACTGCTTTGTAATAAAGTACTGACTACCTCATGTAATTTAGTGAATACTGTTCTACAAATGCACAAGTGAATGGTTGTCTGGGTGCAGCGTGCTTGGAAGTGTATTGGACTGGGCGCTGGCATTTCATCAAGAGAGAAAGAGAGGTGCCCTCTATATGAGGTTGGGGAGCGGCAGAGTCGGCCTTTTCCGCCCGCTCCCCCCTCCCCCGAGCGCCGCTCCGGCTGCACCGCGCTTGCTCTGAGCTCCGTGCTCCTAAGCTAGTGCCACCGTTGTCTCCCTCCAGTCGCCATCATGATCATCTACTGGGACCTCATCAGCCATGATGAGATGTTCTCCGACATCTACAAGATCCGGGAGGTCGCGGATGGGCTGTGTCTGGAGGTGGAGGGGAAGATGGTCAGTAGGACAGAGGGTAACATTGATGACTCGCTCATTGGTGGAAATGCCTCCGCTGAAGGCCCCGAGGGCGAAGGTACTGAAAGCACAGTAATCACTGGTGTGGATATTGTCATGAACCATCACTTGCAGGAAACCAGCTTCACAAAAGAAGCCTACAAGAAGTACATCAAAGATTACATGAAGTCAATCGAAGGGAAGCTTGAAGAACAGAGACCAGAAAGAGGAAAACCTTTTATGACAGGGGCTGCAGAACAAATCAAGAATATCCTTGCTAATTTCAAAAACTATCAGTTCTTTATTGGTGAAAACATGAATCCAGATGGCATGGTTGCTCTGCTGGATTACCGTGAGGATGGTGTGACCCCATATATGATTTTCTTTAAGGATGGCCTAGAAATGGAAAAATGTTAACAAATTTGGCTGTTTGGATCTATCACCTGCTCGCCATAACTGGCTGGCTGCTGCTTTTCATCCACACAACACCAGGACTTAGATGAATGGGACTGATGTCATCTGGAGCTCTTCGTTTTGATGTTGATTTGTTTGGAGCAGAGGCATTGTTTTTGAGGAAAAAAAAAAAAACGTGTCATGTAGGTTGTCTAAAAATAAAACGCATTTAAACTCAAAATTAAAAAAAAAAAGAGAGAGAGAGAAAGAGAGAGAGGGAGAATCGTGCCCATATGGCTAGCCCAGGAAAAGTTCAAAATTCAAAACTCGAAGCATGGTTTCCACTGAACGAGTATTGCTTTCATACCATCGTAAAGTCAGGGACTGTCTGTACAAATTCTGGTGAGCAGCAATACTTGGGAACCATTGATCTAGTAGTCTTATCCTTTAATCCCAACAGAGAAAGTATGGAAATATGTGGTTCACAAGAGTGGACATGAAGGGCAGGATTGTAAAGCCTAAATGTCAGACCTCCATTCTTTACACGTTCTCACTACAGTGGCCACAACAAAAGGGCCATCTAGAATATTTAAGTCCAAACAGAAACATTAGGAATGGTATCATACAAGTGACTGTCACTTACAGCACCTATGTAAACCTACCGCTTTAGGCCTGATGGCAATAAAATGAAGCAGGAAATGGAGGCAATGGTCTCACTGATTTAAATTATAAAACAAAACAAAACAAATTATCTGTACCTGGATGTGCAGAAAATGGCCACACACACACACATATTCACACACCTAAAAGTTTCCAAGGTGATTTTTTTCCCCCTTAAAGTATTCAACTAATCATCACAATATATTTTTTATTTTCATCCCTAAAATATTTTGAGTACTAATGCCTGACACCATGAACATGAATAAAAGTAAGTGCCTGTCTTCAAGGCGATAGACACAGCCATAAACGTAAGAACAGCAGTTTAAGTTTTAAAAACTTAAGTTTGGCTGAATTTTACAGATTCTACAGGCAATCAATCATAAGCCAGAAATGCTCATATTATAAATATGTTCTGGCATAACTGTCATATCAAGCTGGTAACCATCATATAAAGAACTAGAAGAAACAGTAATTTGAGAGCCTCAGGATAAGAGATGTGAGTTTGACTCTGCTACTTGACAATTTGTAGCAAGACTTTTCAGCCCTTAGGCAAGTCTTTAAGCCCTCTGAACCTATTTTTTTGAACAATGCATGTCTTATAAAGTTGTTGTGAAAATAAAATCAAATAATACAAATGTTAACGTACCATGGGTATTACAGACAATGCTTATAACTCTACTAGTAATAAAACATGTATTTCAAGTAGTTTAGAGATAAATTGCTAATAACCAACTACTTTCTCATCTGGCCCCCAATACATCTAGGAGGCTTTTGTTGTTACCAGTTACTACTATATGTGTAGCTTTTGTACACTGATATGTTTATAAATTGGTATACGATAAGCACATATATAAAAATAAATATGTACATTATATAGCCATGAATATATTTAAATGTGTTTATATATGCATACACCTTTCAAAAGAGAAATACCAAAGAAACCAATCTAAGAGGCAAAATTTCATCTACTTCAGGGAGAGACACTGGACAAAAGCTCAGAGGACTATGTATTTTATTTTGTATTTCTGATTAAACAATGATGAGAATGACAGAAGATTTATAGGAATGCTCACCTTCATGCTACAGACAAACATGTAACTGCATACTAAGTCTTATTATTCTATGGGGACGTGAGTAATGCTTTAATGCAAAATTCCAGTTAAATGACTGTAGTAGACTAATCATTAATTCTAAAACATGATTCTGACAAAAGCATACCTATCTCATACGTCTCCCCAATGTATATATTAGCTATAAGTAGCAGCAAACATAAGAACTGTAGTTACTAAAACTCTTTTCCTCTTACTTTTTACTCATACCATGTTAGTACATAAGGTTGGTTTATAAATAATAATTAACAATAAGGTCAATAAGAAACCTAAGTGTGTGTGTGTGTGTGTGTGTATTTATTATTATTATTAAAAAATTTATTTTTGGCAACAACACACAGCTTGTGGGATCTTAGTGCCCCAACAAGCGATCTAACCTGGGTCCATAGCAGTGAAAGTGCGTTTTAACCACTGGACTGTCAGTGAATTCCCAAATCTAAGTATATTTTAAACCAGAACCTTTCATGTTCTTTGAGGTGCCCAGGCAGGAAATTTTGAAATGCTCATGAGTTCTACTGGATACTAGTGCTAATTATTAATAATATATACTTAAAATTATGCCCTTTCATCCAAGTACCTCAAAGAGCTTTTAAAGCATTAATTTGTTATTTCTTATCTCTGAGAGGCAGGCTGGTAGAAAGTTATTATAATCTCTATTTTATAGTCAAAGAAACTAGGGCATAGAGAGGTTAAATGACTTTGCTTGGGTCATATGGTGAAAAGAACTTTGGGACTCAAGATCATTGCTCTCATTTCTAGTTCAGTATATTATCCATTACATGGTTGGTCAATACACCTAAATGTAATTTTATTCTAGGAAAATTGAGAATAAATGTATTTGAATAATCTAAGAACTAAAGGTGAGAGTTCCTCATTTTTTGTGTTCAAAAAATCCTGCTATACAGGAATATAGAATAACAACTAATAATTAGTCTTTGGTTTGCCACTGTACCTATTATTTATAGGGCTTTTGCTATATGTGGCTTTCTGAAGCTTCTGCTCGAAAATGATCCATTCTATTTCTGACTGCTTTAAGCTAGGTTAGCATAGCTGTGAACAAACAAGAATCAGCTGAGACAGGCTGGCTAACGAGCTTGAGGTTGTCTTTCATTGCGTTCCCCTTGCTCACTCTTAAAGCTATCCTCCTCCTAGCTCTCCATTCAACAGGTATTTGTGTAACCTACCATCCTCAATCCTCCATCTGTGGCTAGTTTAACTAACCTGTCTTGTCAATGATTAAATTTTAAAAATTTTAATTAAGGTAACAATGATATTATTTTATGATGCTATACTAGTTATACTTTTGTCATATTCAGTTTCTTGTAAGCCTAAACTTTACGGCCCTTAGAAGAAATATAGTCCTTAGAAGACCATTATGCATATATCACCACATGGGGATTTTTTTCAATGTGATATTTCAGCATTTTTCCCAAGAAAAATTAGGGAGAAAGGAGAAGTGGCTTTGAATCTGTGCTCAATAAAGTGAGACTGCAGTTGGCTCGGGTGTGGTAATACAAGCCTGTGGTGTTTGTAACTTCATATCCCATACTACCCAGAGCTGTAGACCCACACAGCAACTGCCATTAGACACCACAAAACACGTCAGGTCCAAAATGGCACTCATTTTCTGCCCCAACCCCATCCCAATCCTTCCTTCATTTGGTAAAATACACCTTTATCCTCCCCCAAAAGCAGAACATCAGTATTGTCACTTCCATTCTTTCATCCAGCAAGCACCTGCTTCCCAAGAATCTATCATCATAACTAGTTGATTTGGCATCCTGAACATTTTAGGAATCCATCTTCTTCGGATGCTCACTGCCACTCACATTATGGTTATCCTTTCTCTTGATTTCTGTAATGGCTCCTTGTCTGCAAGCTCTCTGCTTACCCTGCTCCTCCCCTCAACTAACCTGTCCTCCACCAACAGCTTAAATTGTCAGTCTGTCCAGGGTCATTCCTCTATTCATGGCCTCACCACGGCATGAAAGACAGTTCACGTTTGACTCCTGACTGCTTCTTCAGCTTCATCTTTTTCAGCAGCCCAGCCTTGAACTTTTAAGTCCTGTAATTACTACTCAGACTTCTCAATACTCTTTATTTGTTCCTTTGTTTCATGTCCTTTTTGTCAGGATCTGGATGTGCTGTAAAATCCCTTTTTGGTGCTGTAAAACCCGTTTATCTTGAAAATCTGACAGTTTTAGTAAACTCATCCATTCCTTTCTCTGTATACCTTGATATGCCATACTTCCAACCGTAATTATTTGCTTCCATTACTCTGGGCATCCCTTGAATGGACTGTGTCAAGCAATGAGTGTTGCTACTCAGGTGCGAGGTGGGGAGGGAGGAGGATAAGGGAATAAATGTCTAGAGTTAAGAGGGGAGCTGTTAATGCATGTTAGTCTAACGATCGATTTCGAACCTGTGGAAGGATTAAATAAAGCAAACGATTTAGTGGAACTACTTCCAATTTAGGCTCCCAAATCACAGGATGGAGCCGCGGGATGATCTCAGTGCCACACCGGACATCAGACCCGCTGTGTCGTAGTGGGTTCGAGAATCCTCAGAAAAGGATCCCCGACTATCCGCCGATGCGAGTCCTCCCGGGATCAGCTGTTAGACAGGAGGCCCAGGGCGGCCACCGAGACCCTCCAGCGAGGGCAGGCGACTGACCCGTCTCCAGGGATTCAGCCCGCGACGAGCCACGTCGCCGGTTCCACTCGGGAAAATCCCGGCCACAGGACGGAGTGGCCTAGGACGCTCCGGGAGAAGAGGCCGCCCCCTGGAAGCAAGATGGCTGCCTCCGCTCTCCCCCTCCTTCCCCCAAAACCCCCTCCTGGTCCCCAGAAGAGAGACAAGGATGTCGTGGCGCCGGCGCCGAGATCCGGGAAACTCTGCGAGCCCCGCGGCCCCTCCCGGGCCCCGGGGAGGTGACTTCACCTCGCCGGGCGCAGAGACCGGGGGTGGGGTCGCCCGAGAGGCAGTGCAGCCCGCCCTCAGCGCGCGGAGGGTGGACGCCAGCAGGCCCGCTCTCTCCGGCCATTGTTCTCCAGCCCCGGCCCCCGCATCCCCCTCTCAGCCCGCGGACAGGAAGTTGCTTCCCCTCAGACTCCGCCCCGCTCCCAGCGCCCCGGAAGTGATCTGCGGCTGCTGCTGCAGAGCGGCCAGCAGGAGGGTGGATCTCCCGAGAGCGGGGCGTCCCGAGCCCTCCTCCGCCTCCTCCTGCCGCCCAGACTCCACCGCCTCTTGTCGGACTCCTCCTTCTGCCGCTCCCGGCGCGGAGCCTCCCGGACGACAAGGGCCGAGCACTCTCCAGCTGGAGCCAGCTCAGCCGCGGCTTCCGGAGCCCGCGGGGCGGTGGACCGGCTTGCGGTGCAGGTGAGCTATGCCCGCCCGGGCTGCCCGGGGAGGGGCTGGGGCCGCCGGGGCGGCGGCGGGGGTGTGTCTGGGCGGCGGCGGGCCGAGGCCCAGGCGCCGGGCCCGGACGCCGAAATTGCACCTCCTGCGTTCTCCCCGGGAACCAGCTGCGGGACGAGCCCGGGCTGGAATCCGGGGCGCCGGGTTCGCCGCTGTGCGAGCGAGTGCACTCCCGAGAGCGGACAGTTGCGGCGAGGTCTCCCGACCCCGGCACCCCGTCGAGCTGGCCTCGTCGGAAGGTCACCCCGCATCTCTGTCCCGCCGCGCCGAGGTCCCCGCCTGGGCGGTGCCCGCAACCTGGGGGGACCGGTCGCCGCAGTCCCCGCGCCTCACTCCGCCCCTCTCCCCTCCTTCCCTTTCTTTCACTCCTTGTCTGTGTGCGAGCAGTTGCTTTTTAAGCGTCTCCGGTAGGGTTTTGTGCCAGTTAAAGGAATAGCTGTTTCAGGTGGAAGTCATTAGATGGTCCGCACTGAACTGAATAGCCGGTCCTGGGTTCTTGCACAGGTTTAGCCAATAATCGGGAATCAAGCCTCTGAAACGCGGACGAGAATATGGATATTTTGAGTGAGGGAGGTGTTTCTTCCGTGGTTCGTTCCTGAAGGTTTTCCAGAAGTGGAAGATATGATTTGTGTGCTTTAGGCAGGGGATATGTGTGTAAGTGGGCGGGGGTAACGGCGCAGAGAGGTGGCAGTGTTGTTTCAAGGTTTAGGGAGAATTAGGGAGTTGACTGGCCTTTTCTCGGAAACCTGAATGTCCAGACTTGCGAGAGCTCATCCAAGTGTCATTGAGGTTGTATGAGAACTACAGGGCCACGCCCTGCCTGTCAAGCTGAAAAGCACCTAATTTACGAATTGTGTTTGGGGGCCGCGGGGAGGGGGACGGGGCGGGAGATCATTATAAAATATGTGTCATGAGTTAATTCTTGTCCTGGAAGTACAAGTTTAATCATGCTTCAGAAAGTATATACTAAATGTCGTTAGTGAACTCAGTTTTCACCAAAGGTATTCCTTTTAGCTTATGTTTACTAATGTATTTAAATATGTCTTATTCGCTTATGTTTCTGTCTCTATTAATGCAATATTATTATAAAATGACTCCTGTGACTCTGAAAACATTGTTTTTAGATTATAAATTTCTTCAGGGCAGGAGCCATGTCTTACTCAATCCCTGTGTTTCCGTGCGATGTGGCCAGAACATAGAAGTTATTCACACAGCTCTTCAGTGAATGAATGAATGTGTAGGTGATCTCACAGTGGCCTTCCAGTAGTCATTTATTTGGGGGGGGGGGGCTAAGGTTTTTTTGTTTGTGTTTTTGTTTCAGTTTGGATGCAGATTTTGCTTTGTCTTTCTGTTCTTTAGCATGGTCAAAGGACAAATCAAGAAGAATCCTTTGCCATCCTTCCAAAACTATCCTCCCCTGAAAGATTAAAATTATATTTGGGGTATTGTGATTGGGCATTATAATAACTTATATTCCAGTGTTAAATGTTTACTACTTGAGCTTTTTTGCCCAGGGTTATCAAGAAGAGATTTCCTGGTGATAGGAAGTTTGTGTTTGGAGTTGATAATCATACCCTACCTTAATCAAATAGAGGAAATTGGGAGTTACCACTGTTGAGATAACGTGGTACATTGCAGAATTGCTTATAGTGGCTCATTTTTTTCCACGGGTACATGAAGTCCTTTGACATCCTCTTATGACCTTGACGTGATTTACCAGTAGCCACTTTAACACCTTTTTCCAGAGATCCAGGTGCTGTTCTCCAGTGTGTCTGCTGAATATGCAGTCATCTGTGTCAATTATTTTGAAGTAATTCTTCATACAACACTTTCTTTGCAGTTAATTCTTCATACAACTCTTTTTCAGGGAAAAGGGGCTAATTACAGGAAAGAAACTTGTCTACCATTTGTGTGGGGAGATAATTTTTGTCTGTAGATGGTTGGGTTATTTTCACTGTAGTGAGGTTCAAATAAAAAAGTGCTGATATCTTCTTTCGTCTCTGAATGTCTGGTCCTACACTGGTTTTCAAAGCTCAGCTTCTACAGAACATAGATAAATGTACTAGTATCACTTCTTGTGTATGTATGTGTCAGTGTAATATGCATTTGTACATGGGTTGCGAAGACAATCACTTTTAAAATACTGGAATAAGAGGCTGTGAATATTAATGGGGAAAAAGATTATGATTTTGAGGAAGTAGGGAGACAGTTCATGGTTTTCACTGTTTTATAAAATGTTTTAATTTTAGACACTAGGGAGAGTAAAGCCTGTAATTTCTTATCTCAGTGACGTAACCACTATACAGAGGTCAGATTTCCCTTATTTCAACAACTCTCTTGGTAATAACAGTCCTCCTACATTGATTTCCTGCCAAGCACTGTGATAAGAGCTTATAATTTTTAATCTCCACACTACTGCTGCAAGATAGGTAGTTTTTCCATACTTTACTAAGGCTAAGGGAAGTTATTTGCTGGAAGCTGGGCCACTAGTACGTAATAGGGTCTGGATTTTAAAGTAACAATTTCTGAGAACATTGGCTATTGCAATTAATCCTAAAAGACTGAGAAAAGAATTCGATTCTGATTGAGCTGAGCTTTAAGAAAGCCAGGATACTGATCTCCTCAGTACTCTTGGCCATCACATGGGGCCTGGGGTAACCAGTGACCCTGGCCAGGTGGCCTCAGATAGCAGCCAGTCTTCTGTTTATGACCTTCCTTCCACATGTTATCACCTTCTGCGTGTGCCACGATGAAAAAATGGATGGGCATTGTTCATATAAGTGTCCTGGGAGAGTAGAGTATAAGGAACTCAACTTTGGTGTTTGATTATTACTTTTTACCTTTCAAGTACCTGAATAGTCCCTATTTGAGAGGACTGTTGGAGACCTGTTTGTAGTGACCTTTCCTGCAATCTTGTTGTTTTTTTAGTTCTTTCTTGGACTGAAGGACATGGGGGAGAGGTTGTGGGAGAGTGGAAAAAAAGCAGAGGTGTAGACAATGGGTCTGTTTTTACCATTTCAGACCATATATTATTTTCTCTTTGGGTTTAGTATGGAGGCTTAAAGGTGGCAGAATTCTTGTAAGGGTCTAACTGCTCTTCGGTGCCAGTAGAATTCTCTTCACTCTTCCCAAGGCTGTGCACTTTTTAAAAAAAAAAATGCTCTTTTCAATGGGCCTAATTCTAAGAGATCTAAGAGATCTAAGAGATGTGTTCATCTCTTGGTTTAAAAAAGAAGGGTAGAGCTCAAGTTAAACATAGCTTATTCTCCAGCCCCTATTAGTAACAGTTATTCTTTGTGTTTTTCTGTTTGTTTGTTTTTTAGCTCTAAAACACCTTTCTTACTACCCTATTGCACTCATAAGGATTTGGTTACAATATAGAAAAAATTCAGTTAAAGCTCTGTGAGTTCTTAAAAGATGTTTGAGTAAATTTTAGAAGAGAATTTGCATCTTTGATTTAATTATACCTGAAGGTGAAAACTTATTCCTCGACATCAAGAGGGCATTCTGTACAAGCCAAGAAGCAAGCTTCCAGAAAACATGTTAGTATTCTTAGAGGCCCTCACAGCTAGAGGCCTGTATTAGGTTCAGTAGACAGACATAACGCTTGACACACATAATCTCCTTGAAGTCTGGGATCTAATTTCATCGCAGAATTCACTTATTGAAACTAAATATCAGGTTTTGTCAATGTCATCTTGGAGAATAAAACACAGCAAGATTATGAAACGACTTATACTCCCAGACACATTGTGAAGGTGGGGCAAAGATCCCCAGTTTCCACAAAGATCATGACTGTAGTCTTCGAAGCCACGGGATCTGTTGCTTTCTTTTGCGGTTGAGAAGCTAGCATAGTAATCCATTGAAAATGAGGTTGCCCCACTACTGAGTGATTGCAGACGCTTTAGTTCAGCTGCCCTGTCTAGATCTATTCTGGATTATTGTAGCAGCTTTTTAGCCTCTGGTTGGGTCCCCCCCACCCAATCTTTTTTCCACACTTGGTTAGAGTATTCACGATACTCCTCTGCTTAAAACCCTTTCACAGCTCCTTCTTGCTAATTAATACAATCCAAATTCCTTTTATTTTTTATTTTTTATTTTTTATTTTTTTTGCGGTACGCGGGCCTCACTGTTGTGGTCTCTCCCGTTGCGGTAAACAGGCTCCGGACGCGCAGGCTCAGCGGCCATGGCTCACGGGCCCAGCCACTCTGTGGCATGTGGGATCTTCCCGGACCAGGGCACGAACCCATGTCCCCTGTATCGGCAGGTGGACTCTCAACCACTGCGCCACCAGGAAAGCCCCAAATTCCTTTTATTCTTAATTTCATATATAAAAAAAACTTTTAAGGTCTGCTCCTTACCTAACTCTGTAGCCTCATTTCTTTTTTTCCAGGGTCTTCAGTTCCAGCAATCCAGGCTTCTGGAATGCTAGTGTTTTTTCAGTCCCTCATTTCCTCTTCCTGTGATTTTTAACCACTCCTCCTTCCCCCAGCCTAATATACCCCTGCTTGCCCTTCAGAACTCAGTTTAGCTTATAACTCTCCAAAAATTGTATCTTGATTTGATTTTTTCTCTCAACTCCATCCTTTCAAAAAAACAAAACAAAACAACAACAAGAAAAAACAACTTTCAAGACTGGGCTAGGGCTTCCCTGGTGGCGTAGTGGTTAAGAATCCGCCTGCCAGAGCAGGGGACACGGGTTCGAGCCCTGGTCCAGGAAGATCCCACATGCCGCGGAGCAGCTAAGCCTGTGTGCCACAACTACTGAGCCTGCGGTCTAGAGCCCCCGAGCCACAACTGCTGAGCCCGTGTGCCACAACTGCTGAGCCCATGAGCCACAACTACTGACCCCGCATGCCACAACTACTGAGCCTATGCGCCTAGAGCCCGTGCTCTGCAACAAGAGAAGCCACTACAATGAGAAACCCGTGCACCCCAATGAAGAGTAGTCCCCGCTCGCTGCAGCTAGAGAAAGCCCGCGTGCAGCAACGAAGACCCAACGCAGCCAAAAATAAATAAATAAAATAAATTAAAAAAAAAAAAGACTGAGCTAGTTGCTCCCCTTGCGAGCTGCCATAAAATCTACGATAGCACTTACTACTATGGACAGTTACTTCATTAGCCTATTGTAAATTTTGTTGACCACAGTCTATAGTAACCGCGTATCTCTAGGTACACATGCCCTCTTAAAAGTCTTCACAGGACTTTATCAGAAGTTCCCAGACTTTCTCAGTTCATTACATCCTTATTATATCAGTAATTTTTTCACAGCATCCCTAGGTCAGGAGAAACACCTGATGGTTTAATTTATTAGTTTAGGTCCAAACAACTTAATAAGTATTTATGTACTGACAATTTAGTAACTACTTGAAAAAAGTAATACACAAATTGAGTAACTTTAATTTTTAACTACATAGTACTCCACGGTTTATTCAACCATTTCTCCTGTATTTGGACACTTAAGTAATACCCAATATTTTTCAATTACAGGTGGTGTTGCAATGCAAATCTTTGTTTCTTTGTATTGTTGGAAGTATATCTTCAGGCTAAACGTATATATAAGATTTGTTAGATTTGCCAAATTTTTCTTCCTGCGGGGTTGTACTATTTTGAATTCCCACCAGTGGTGTATGAGTGCTGCAGCTTCAGCAGCAGAGCATGTTGTCAAGCTGCTGAATTTCTGCTAATCTAATAGGTGAGAAATTGTATCTCAGCCTAGTTTTAATTTGTATTTCTCTTATCACAAGTGAATTGAACATTTTTTCCATATGTTTCAGGGCCATTTTTTACATTTTTTAAAGTGTTCATGTTACTTGCTCACTTTCTAAATAAATTTTGGTCTTTTCCTCTCAGAGTTTAAAAGTTCTTTATATTTAAGAATATTAGTCATTTAACTTTGATATATATTGCAAATACTTTGCCCAGTTATCTTTTGGCATTGCTTGTGGTGTGTGTTTTTTTGACTTGCAGAAGTTTGTTTCTGTGTAGTCAAGTATATTAATCTTAAGTTTATTGCATCTGGATTTTTAGTCCTAGAGAGCCTTTCACTTCCCACAGGTTATAGAGGAATTCAGCCATGCTTTCTTCTAGTACTAATACAGTTTCATTTATAATATAGAGCACATTCAGTCCTCTGATCCATTTGGAGTACATTTCTATAGTGTGAATGGGTCTAATTTTATGTTTTCCACATGGCTGTCCAGTTGTCCTGATACCATTTAATTAAAAAGAAATCTTGGCCCCCTTTATCATATACTAGATTTCTATATGTAGTTGGGTATGTTTTATACTTTTGGATTGTCTGACTATTCATGTACCAGTACTACACTGTTCTAATCATAGAGGCTTTGTATATGATTTAATATCTGGTAGAGCTAGTTCCCCATTATTGCTCCTCTTCTTCAGTGTTTTCCGTACTAGTCTTGCGTGTTTCATTTTTCCGTATGAATTCTAGCATCAGTTTGTCCAAGTCCATTAGAAAGCTCACTGTTATTTTTATTGAGGTCGCATTAAACTTACTGTATAACTTAGAACTGATCTCTTGATGGTGTTGGAACATCTTAATCTAGAACAAGCGATGTCTTTTCATTTTCTTAAATCTACTTTTGTGTCTCTGCAGAATGGTTTATATTTACTTCATATAAGTTTTGAACATTTCTTGTTTATTCCTATGTATTTTGTGTTTTATCTTTTCTTGTTACTATTATAAAATGAATTTTCTTATTAGTTATATTTACCAACTGATTATTATTCATGTATATGAATATTGCTAATTTCTGCATGTTTTTAAAAAAATATTTATTTATTTTTGGCTGCGTTGAGTCTTCTTTGCTGCGCATGGGCTTTCTCTAGTGGTGGTGTTGAGCAGGGGCTACTCTTCATTGCGGTGTGCGGGTTTCTCACTGAGGTGGCTTCTCTTGTTGCAGAGCTCTAGGCATGCGGGCTTCAGTATTTGTGGTGCGTGAGCTCAGTAGTTGTGGCTCGCGGGCTCTAGAGAGCAGGCTCAGTAGTTGTGGTGCATGGGCTTAGTTGCCCTGCGGCATGTGAGATCTTCCCGGACCAGGGCTCGAACCCATGTCCCCTGCATTGGTAGGCGGACTCTTAACCACTGCACCACCAGGGATGTCCCCCTTGCTGAATTATTGTTATTGTTTAAGTACTTTTATTATTTCAGTACTTTTATCATTGCTTCTCTGTGGCCCAGATATACAGTTATATCACCTGTAAATAGAGATTTTATCGTCTTCTTTTCCAGTGTTTTTGCATCTGTTTGTCTTATCTAATTGCATGGATTACTATCTCCAGAACAATGTTAAATAGTAATATAACAGTATCTTTAATAGAGATGCTGATTGTTTTATTGTATTATCTTCTCTGTGGATATACATTGTACTAGATATTAATTTAACGGGGGAAATACCTTTCAAAGACTGAAGTCCTTCACTATTTCTGTAAGAGATAGATATGGTAAGAGGCAGGAAGGTTGAATTTCCTAGTGGGCAGCAGCAAAGTATTGATATAATGATAATCAAGATAGGGTATTGATCCGTAGTTTCCCAGTTCATACAATAATTCCTGAATTTTGTTCCTGCCTCTCCCAAACTTCACTGTAGTCTTTACTCAGCCAGACGTGGGTGCCACGGGGTGACCTCCATTTCTCCTCTAGGCTAAAGCAGCCATAGGTCTATGAAAATCTATTTCCTTCTAGGCTTTCATAGTCTTTAAGTGGTTTCTGTGCTTTGCAGATGAATTAGGCTCACCTTGTATTGATGTGATCATGGCTTGAGTCCTTGTGTCTGTAGGTCACGTAGCAAGTCAGGCTTGTAATTAGATGAGTTTATCGATGGGGTGGCCCGTGGTACACAGATACGGGATAGTTCTAGACAAGTTTGTAGGGCCTGGGTCCATCTGGCCTTGAGGCAGTTCTTTCTCCAGAATTCATTTATAAAGATTTAGTCCTCTGGCTGGTGGTATATGTTGGTGTGGAATCAGCTGTAGCCCAGCGTCCTGCACACATTCCCTCCACACGGCAATTACAGACACTCACCTGTGCTCAGTCTCCCATGTTCTGCAGAGTATTTTCATTTCACTGCCATCTAATTCACCCAGAAAATTCAAGTAGCATATTTTCTGTAGATTCTTATAATTTCAAGGTTATCTAGGTCCATTTTGTAAATTCCCAGTCCACATCCCATTTTCTGTCTCAGTCATTCTAAATATTTCCTTTCCCAGGAGTGCTGGGTGGTATGATATGTATTAATTTCTTGTCCCTTATGCCAAGGAGCTCCTCCCTAGAAGTCCTACAACTCCCAGTCTATAACTATAGTCCCTCTCCATTGTCCCATAAATGCTGGTAGGTCTCTAGGTTGAGGAACTCTCACTCACCAGGTAGTACTCTTGGTCTGTGGCCAGTTGTTCATCTCCACTTTTCCTGGGACCCATGTTGCCTTTTTTTTTTTTTTTTGACGGTACGCGGGCCTCTCACCGCCGCGGCCTCTCCCGTTGCGGAGCACAGGCTCCGGATGCGCAGGCTCAGCGGCCATGGCTCACGGGCCCAGCCGCTCTGCGGCATGTGGGATCCTCCCGGACCGGGGCACGAACCCGTGTCCCCTGCATCGGCAGGCGGACTCTCAACCACTGCGCCACCAGGGAAGCCCCCATGTTGCCTCTTTCTAACTGGGTCTTGGCCCACAGCTCAGTCTTTGGCGGGTGGTAGTTGGGGACTCTCCTGCCTTGAAGATCCTCAAGTCTCACCCTCTGCTACATGCTGCCACCCTGATGTCTGGGCTTGCAGGAGGCTGATCTTTTCTGTTGCCTCTTTTTTGCCTTACTTCGCCTACCCCTTTTTAGTCTGAGGACATTTTGTCTTCCTTCATCTTTATCCCTAAGACATTTTGTCTGTGACAGAAAATCCCTATCCCCCGAGGTCTTAAGTTTCTAGACACCAACCATAGTCTCTTAGTGCTTGGATTATCGGTGACTTTCCCACTACCCTTTTAATCTCTAAGATCTCCCTATTTCATATGGCTGTACACTACACCTAAGATAATTCTCTATGTCTGTTACTTCATTGATTCTTATTTGCTGATTGTGGCTTTTAGTAGCTTTCTTGATCCCTCAGAATAAAATAAAACTTGATCATTTGCTCTGCCTATCTCTTCTTGTCCTTGCTTTGGCCCAGATCATTAACCCATTCTCGTTTTTGTGTTTTGTTTTGTTAAAGTTTATGTTTTTTTGGTTGCAACTATTTGAACTTTTTGTAGATTCATTAGTCATATTTTTTATTCTGTGAGTTGTCTTTTTATGTCCTTTGCTTATTTGTGGGGTGGTGAGGAGGCTGGATTTTCTTTTTTTTCTTGCCGTACGCGGGCCTCTCACTGTTGTGGCCTCTCCCGTTGCGGAGCACAGGCTCCGGACGCGCAGGCTCAGCGGCCATGGCTCACGGGCCCAGCCGCTCCGTGGCATGTGGGATCTTCCCGGACTGGGGCACGAACCCATGTCCCCTGCATCGGCAGGCGGACTCTCAACCACTGCACCACCAAGGAAGCCCCTCTGGATTTTTTTTTAAATGACGGATTTGTTGAGATATAATTCACATACCATAAAATTTACTTTTAAAGTGTATTAATTCAGTGGTTCTTAGTATAGTCGCAGAGTTGTGCAACCATCACCTCTATCTAGTTTGAGAACGTTTTCATTACCCCCAAAAGAAACCCCATGCTCATTAACCATCACTCCTGATTCCCTCCACCCCCCAGCCCCAGACAGCTATAAATCTACTTCCCATCTGTGGAGATTTGCCCATTCTGGTCATTTCTGGATACCATAAACGGATCATACAATATGTGGTCTTCTGTTTCTGGCTTCTTTCATTTAACATAATGCCTCAAGGTTCATCCATGTTCTAGCATGTATCAGTTCTTCATTCCTTCTCATGGCTGAATAATGTTCCATTCAGTGGGTATATCACATTTTGTTTATCCTTTCGTCAGTTGATGGACATTTGGATGTTTCTACTTTTTGGCTTATATTGGATAATGCTGCCATAAACGTTGATGCACATGTTTTTGCATGGACATGTGTTTTCATTCCTCTTGGGTATATATCTAGGAGTGAAATTACTAGGTCACGTGATAACTCCATGTTTAACATTTTGAGTAACTGCCAAACTGTTTTCGGAGGTACTTGTGCCATTTTACATCCCCACGGTCAGTTTACAGTTTCTCCACACCCTCACCAGTGTATGTTACTGTCCCTCTTTTTGATTATAGCTATCATAGTGGGTACAATTTCTGTCTTCTGCCATCTGCTAGAGTACTTTGTCTAAGCTGTCCTATGTACATCTTAGCATATCTTTTTTTCTTCTTAGATATTTTGTTTCAAGGTCCAATTCCAAGAATGTTTTCTTTATTGTAAAAACTATAAATGTGACGTTTTGTTTGAACTTCCAGGTGAACGTTCATTTTGATTCATAACAAGATTCCTGTTTTACATTAGTGTGTCTGATGAGTTTAAGCTGTTAAAACTATAAATTGCTCAAAGTACACTTGTTGGGCTTCGCTGGTGGCGCAATGGTTAAGAATCCACTTGCCAATGAAGGGGACATGGGTTCGAGCCCTGGTCCGGGAAGATCCCACATACAGTGGAGCAACTTAAGCCCGTGTGCCACAGCTACTGAGCCTGCGCTCTAGAACCTGCGAGCCACAACTACTGAGCCCACGCGCCACAACTGAAGCCCGCGTGCCTAGAGCCCATGCCCTGCAACAAGAGAAGCCACTGCAATGAAAAGCCTGCGCACTGCAATGAAGAGTAGCCCCCGTTCGACGTAACTAGAGAAGGCCCGCGCACAGCAGTGAAGACCCAACGCAGCCAAAAATAAAATAAATAAATTTATTTTTTAAAAAAGTACACTATTAAAGGGATTTCCCTGGTAGTCCAGTGGTTGACTCCACACTCCCACTGCAGGGGGCACGGGTTCGATCCCTGGTTGGGGAACTAGGATCACGGCCAAAAGCAACAACAACAAAAGTACACCGTTGAGTTAGCTGGGGGAAAGGGATAGTTGGGCAGTTTGGGATTGACATGTGCACACTGCTATATTTAAAATGGATAACCAACGAGAACCTACTGTATAGCACAGGGAACTCTGCTCAATATTATGTAACAACCTAAATGGGAAAAGAATTTGAAAAAGAATACATACATGTATATGTAAAAACAAAAACAAAAAAACCCACCACCAACAGCAAAAGTACACTGTTAACAAATTATGGCATAGTTAAATAGTAAGACAAAGTGCCCAAGTTAGAGTAGTGAAAGAGAATTATTCATAATGAACACTGACAATGCTTTGAAGAATTGTTAGTGCAGTGTTGACTACAAAATTGAGGAAATCCAATTATAGACAAGAGTAACCAAATATGATGCTAGGCTTAATCTTTGTTTTATTCCTATTCTTACTAGGAAGGTACAAAATATAAATAAATAATTTTTTTTTTTTTTTTTTTTTTGTGGTACGCGGGCCTCTCACTGTTGTGGCCTCTCCCGTTGCGGAGCACAGGCTCTGGATGCACAGGCTCAGAGGCCATGGCTCACGGGCCCAGCTGCTCCACGGCGTGTGTCGGCAGGTGGACTCTCAACCACTGTGCCACCAGGGAAGCCCATAAATGAATAAATTTTTTTAAATCAAAATTTAGTACTTTTGTGTATATGGTTTCATTTGATCTCTATATCAGCCAAGAGATATAGGTGGGAATGGGTGCTCTTTCAGGTGGGAAAATTTATTGACCTTCATTCAAAAATGCTTTCTCAGGCACTGCTATATAACTAAAGATTTCTGCACCAACTAATAACTGTTGCTTTGTCTTAAATGACTACTTCAAAAAGTATTAGTTGGCAGTAGCATTTCTAGAAAGCTCTAATTTGCTGAGTCTGTGCATAATTATTTCATACTTTGAGTTTTCGTTTCTTCCCTCCATTATTTGCTGTGTATTAACAGTCATAGACCAAAGACATGACAGTCTTTAAACCTCAATTGTGTGCCTCTTTCTGAAATGTCCTGAGAACTACATTGGTGAGTCCTTTTACATTTGGTTACACTTTAAAATGAGTGTGCGCCATGTAAAGATGTTCAACGTCACCAATTTTTAGGGAAATGCAAATCAAAACTGCAATTAGGTATCACCTCACACACCCGTTAGAATGGCTGTTATCAAAAAGGCAAAGAAACAACAAGTGTTGTCGAGGTGTGGAGAAAGGGGCCCTCCTGCACTGTGGGTGGGAATGTAAGTTGGTGCAGCCGCTGTGGAGAAACGGTGTGGAGGCTTCTTAAATAGTCTAGAATAGAACTACCCTATGATCTAGCCATTGCACTTCAGGGTATTTATCCAAAGAAAGTGAAAACACAGATTTGAAAACACATACGCACCCCTGTGTTCATCACAGCCTTATTTATGAGAGTCAAGATTTGGAAACAGCCTTAGTGCCCATCAGCAGATGAATGGGTAAAGAAGATGTCACACTCATACACACACACACACACACACACACACACACACACACACACACACACAC
>NW_021703776.1:12979432-13063753 GCF_005190385.1 Monodon monoceros | reverse complement strand
ACACACACACACACACACACACACACACACACACACACACACACCCAGAATACTACTCAGCCATAAAAAAGATGAAATCTTGCCATTTGTGACAACATGGACCTTGAGGGTATTAATGCTAAGTGAAATTAAGTCAGAGAAAGATAAATACCTTTTGATTTTACTCATATGTGGAATACAGAAAGAAAAAATGAAGAAACCAAACAATACATACATACAGAGAACAGAGTAGTAGTTATCAGAGGGGAAGGGGTAGAGGGGAGGGCAAAATGGATAAAGGGGATCAACTGTATGGTGACAGATAAAAAGTAAATTTTTGGTGAGCATATTGTAGGTACAGAAGTAGGAATATAAAGTTGTACACATGAAACTTATGTTGTAAACCAATATTTACCTCAAAACATTTTTTAGACAATAAAAGGAGTGCTCTTTTCCCCGTAACTTTGTGTTTTGAAACATTTTTAAAAAATTGAAGTATAGTTGATTTACAATGTTGTTTTAATTTCTGCTGTACAGCAAAGTGACTCAGTTATACATATATATATTCTTTTATATATATTTTTTTCCATTATGGTTTATCCCAGGACATTGACTATAGTTTCCTCTGCTATACAGTATGTCCTTGTTGCCTTGAAATGTTTCAAACCTACAAAAAACTTAAAAAGAGTATTATATCGAATGCCGGTAGTTACTAATCACCCTAAGTTAACCAATTACCAATTATTGTTTTGCCATGTTTGCTTTATCTTTCTTTTTTTTTTTATTGTTTATTACTTATTTTTGGCTGCGTCAAGTCTTCGTTGTGGCGTGCGGGCTCTCTAGTTGCAGTGCGCGGGGCTCCCCGCAGCATGTGGGATCTTAGTTCCCAGACTAGGGATGAAACCCGCCTCCCTTGCATTGGAAGGTGGATTCTTAACCACTGGACCACCAGGAAAGTCCCTGCTTTAACTTTCTAAGTACAGATGCTTTTATTTCTCTGAGTTATTTGAAAGAAGGCTGGAGACATGAAACTTCACCTCTGTGTACCTGAGCTGACATCTTCTGAGAATGAAGACATTCTCCTGTATAACCATAATACTATTGTAACACCTAAGAAAATCAGCAATAGTTTCATAATATCATTTAATATCTAGTCCAAATTCAGATTTCGTTAGTTGTCGCCTGTTGTCTTTAATAGCTGTTTTTTCCCCCAATCCAGGATCCAATCAAGGTTCATAATTTCTGCTTGCTTATTATGTCTTCTCTAGTCTCTTTTATTTCACTTTTTCTAATTAACTTTTTTGAGGCATAATTTACATATCATAAAATTCACCCATTTTAGGTTTACAGTGATTTTTAGTAACTTTACTGACTTGTGTAAATCATTACCATAATCCAGTTTTAAAACATTTTCATCACCTCAGTAGAAAATCTCTTATTCCCCTTCTTAGTTAATTCCCATTCCCATCCCCAGGCAGCCGTTAGTTTATATTCTGTCTCTATAGATTTCCCTTTTCTGGACATTATGTATAAATAGAAATATACAATATGTATTCCTTTTGAGTTTCTTTTACTTAGCATAATATTTTTTGGTTATCATGTTGTGGCATGTGTCAGTAGTTCTTTCCTTTTTATGGATGGACAGTAGCCCCGTATTCCATTCTATGGATATACCACATTTTGCATCTCCTTTTACAATTGATGGACATCTGGATTGCTTCCCCTTTTTGGTTATTATGAATAATCCTGTTATGAACATTCATGTGCAAGTCTTTGCATGGACACATGTTTTCATTTCTCGTGAGTACCATGGAGTGAAATCTCCAGGTTTTATGGTAGATTTATGTGTAATCTTTTAAGAAACTGTCAAACTGTTTTCCTAAGTGGCTATACGTTATTTTGCATTCCCAATGGCAATGTTTGGGGATTCTCATTTCTCTGCATCTTTACCAGCAGTTGTTAGAGTCTTTTAAAAAAAATTTATATCTATTCTGGTGGATATAAATAAGTATCTCGTGGTTTTAATTTGTATTTCTCTAATGAATAATAGTGTTGAGCACCTTTTCATGTGCTTATTAATAAGTCTTTGACTTGTTTTCTCTGGTGAAATGTCTACTGAAATCTTTTGCCCATCTTTTAAAAATTGGGTTATTTTTCTTCTCATTGAGTCATAAGAGTTCTTTGTGTGTTCTGGATACAAGTCAATGAGATGTGTGATTTGCAGAGATTTTCTCTCAGAGTGCTATTTTTTTGGTAGCGATGTTAACCATGAGCTTTGCTTAATTTCTCTAATTTGCCATATGGGGCTTTTTTGGAGGGTTGGAATAAAAGCTAAATCTTCTGTTCGTAATTCTTTCACATGTCTAGTACTGAAGTACTAGATTAATTAAAGACTAATTAATTAAAGACCGTGTAGTCACCTTCATCTTCATTCTGCGGTTAAGCAGTGAGAAGCTCTTCCTTTCTGAACCACAACAAGCAAATAGAGAACCTATAGGTATTAGGGTTCTTTCAATTATAGGAGTCAGAAATCCAGTTGAGGCTACCTTAAGTGAAACAGAAACGTGCTGGCTTTCTCTCCTTCCCCAGCTCTGCTTCTTTTTTTAAACTGGCAGACTGTTTGTGTGGTGGCCACTCTCATCTCCAGATTCATCAGAGCCAATCTTCCCCAGTAGTTTAAGGAATAGAGTACTCTGGCCAGCCTGGGTCTCTTGTCCTGCTTTATAGTCGGGCCCTGATTTATAGTCCTGTTGTAATGCAGTAGGAGAGGGTGGTTCCCACTAGAAGAAGTTTGGCAGACAAATCATATGTATACCTCTTTAGGGGCACTGGGTCATTTTTTGCCCACTTTTATGAAATTAAACCAAAAGTAATAGGAGATTAATATCTGGAGTTTTGGGGGGGAGATCACATTTGTTTTATGATTAATTTTAACTCTAAATTAGCCTTTACTAGTAGCACTTTTCCTACCTAAACAAACTCAGGTGATACTTGGCTTAAGCTAAAACGTTCCACGTACCTCTTCCTACCTCCCATGCAAGTGAGGGGAGGACCTACATTAACAATGGTAACAACTTGGTAATTTGGCCGATTTTTCTGTACTCCTCTTGAGCTTTCTTTTATGTAGTTTTCTTTAGCTCTGTGAGTGGGGGTCATAGCCAACTGTCTTGGAGTTCCTACATTCCTGCAGATTGCTGAAACCCATTTTTATAACTAGTTTCCTTCCTCTCTTCTTTCATTTACTTGGATTCTCAAGCTGTGTCAGTGTCCATATGTTATATGATTCATCTTTGAAGTGATTTTTTTTAAAAAGTAAGGCTAGTTCCCAGTTCCTTTTCATGACATCAAGTGCGTATGGTAATGGTGACGATGCTATTGATGTAGTTGTGATTTTCTTGCACAAAAAAGAAAATACTTTTAATCACCTGGAGTGTTTCTAATCTAAACTCTTTGTAGACAGATACAACTGATATGTAAGTACTATTGTATAATTAAGTTGAACAAAGAACTTTGGATACTGCGTGGCTCTTGGGTTGCTTCCATACTCTTCCAGTATTCTTCAGGATTTATTTTTTAGTATGAAAATTAAATGCAGAAACAAGAACTTCTGGTTTTGGACTATCTGTATAAAATGTATCATCTCTTATAGAGTTAGAACGGGCCTTCAAAGGGCAGCTAATATATTCTTCCACCTTTCACAAAAATCCCCTCAAAACTACCTGGCCACTAGCCGTTGCTTAAAAACTTGTAGTGATAGTGTGGAAATCTGTGTTATTTTTGGATGTTTTAAATTAAAATTCCATCCTTCTTTTGAACTGCAGCCTATTATCCTGTGACTTCTCTTTATTCCTGTTTTCTCTGGAGAAGCACTTATGCGAGCACAAAACAGTGCATCTGTTGACAGAGTTACGAATAGTCATTTTTACATATACCTTTCTTCAAATAATTGAAGATGGCAGTCAGACAACTCCCTTGCCAGCTTCCCCAGTGTCTGCCTGTTCAGACACATCCTTCATGTCTTTAGTTAGTTCCCTAACCATCTTGGTCACAAGCTTCTAAAAATAATACAGTAACATTCACTTATTTGGAGGTCAAGTTTTACAGCTTGAAATATGAAATGCACTTAAAGAGGGAGGAGGAAATGACTAGAATCTGTAGATTTCCTTCCATGGCCAGGCCCTGACCCAAACAATTTGATTCATTATTTCCATTTAATCATCCAAACACAACCCTATGAGGTAGAAGATGAGGAAACTTACAGCTACCCATTAAGAATAAGGAAGTAAAGCCCTCACATACATTTTTATATGAAAATTTAAACTATGTTTCACTTAGCCTAATAACAATATTCTTTAAATACTTAACAACTGATGGCAGGGGAAGTGAACCAGAATGTGCTAGTCAAGTTGTGATAAAACTTAACACGTCCGAGCTTCCCTGGTGGCGCAGTGGTTGAGAGTCCGCCTGCCGATGTACGGGACACGGGTTCGTGCCCTGGTCCGGGAAGGTCCTACATGCCGCGGAGCGGCTGGGCCCGTGAGCTGTGGCTGCTGAGCCTGTGCTCCACAAAGGGAGAGGCCACAACAGTGGGAGGCCCGTGTACCGCCAAAAAGTAAAATAAAATAAATTACTAGAAAAATGAAATTTTAAAAAGAGAAAACAAGCCCATTTTAAAAACTAAATTGAACAAGCATAAAATTACTGTCAAGTTCCTCTATAAGTTTCTAAATGTATACTCTCAAATTTTTTCTTTCCTGTTCATGAACTAGTTATGCTTTGAGCGCCTCTCCTGCAGAGGAGTAATCTATGTTTGATCATGTACCCCATCAGTACAGAATTCTAGAAACTCCCGTGTGTGTGTTTACTTTTAACTCATATAATGTACTACTGTGCAGTTACATGATATGCACTGTACACTGTAAATAAATACAAAGATACAAAGAGATTGTATAAGCTATTTTAAATTAAAAATTTTTATTTTTACTAGTAAAAATATACTTTGTACCAAAATATTGTTTAGTGAGAGCAGTGTAGTTGAATATGCTTCGTTACAGCTTTTCTTGGTTCATTCAGTAAAACAAATAATTAGTATATTAAATCATCATATATATAATATTTTAACTACATACAATTTCTATTTGTCAATTATACTTCAATAAAGCTGGAAAAATTAAATAAAGAATAAATTATCTAGGCCCTCTTCCAGATGCTGCCAGACCATAATATATACAAAAATCCCTGCACACATGGAGTCTTCTTTCTAGCGTTGGTTAACACTTTGTGGTATGGGGATTCAAAGGCCTGGTTTTAGGGTTGAGTTTGTTTTATATTTGTTTTAATGGCTGTCATAGTTGAAATAAATGCCTTATAAAGTATATAGATCAAAATGGGAGAATTATGTTGTTGGTTGTGTTTTCTTAATAATTGTCCTCAGTTTTCAATTTTATCCAGCAGTTAATTAAAACAGATTTTTTATGAAATACGTCTTGCTAATTTTCTTTTTCCCTGATGTCAGTTCTTGAAACTCATCAAAATGTCTTCCCTTCTTTTGTGTGTGTATTTTTTTTTTAGAAGATGTTGGGGGTAGGAGTTTTATTAATTAATTAATCTATTTTTGCTGTGTTGGGTCTTCGTTTCTGTGCGAGGGCTTTCTCTAGTTGCGGAAAGCGGGGGCCACTCTTCATCGCGGTGCGCCGGCCTCTCACTATCGCGGCCTCTCTTGTTGTGGAGCACAAGCGCCAGGTGCGCAGGCTCAGTAGTTGTGGCTCACGGGCCTAGTTGTTCCGCGGCATGTGGGATCCTCCCAGACCAGGGCTCGAACCCGTGTCCCCTGCATTAGCAGGCAGATTCTCAACCACTGTGCCACCAGGGAAGCCCTTGTGTGTGTATTTTTAATAAATGTTTTCAAAATCCAGTGAAACTGCAGTTTTAAACAGGTTAGGAATTAATTTTCAAATTGGTGTTCAGGTGAGATTATCTTTTTAAGGTGGGCACATTTACATTTATAACAGTAAAAGCTTGCCAACTCCTTGTGTATCCATTCACTAATACCACACTGTCTTAATTACTGTAGCTCTCTAATAAGTCTTCCTAGTCAGTTCAGTAGGAGTCAACAAACATTTTCTTAAAGGGCCAAACATTAAATGTTACAGGCTTTGCAGGCCAAATGGTCTGTTACAACTACGCACCTCAGCTATTGTAAATAGAAAGCAGCTATAGACAATACATAAATAATTTGGAGTGACTATGTCCCAGTAAAACTTTATTTACAAAAAGAGGCACTTTGCTGTGAACCTAAACTGCTCTAAAAAAATAAAATCTATTAAAAAGAAACAAAGGCAGAAGAAACAGCATCACTTTTTTGTTCTTCCTGCTGAAAATGTGTAACCTGAATCTAATCATCAGGCAACTCAATTAAGGGACGTACGAAATAATTGGCCAGTAATCTTCAAAACTGTCAAGTTCATGAAAGTCAAAGAAAGTCTGAGGAATTGTTCTAAACTGAAGGTGACCAAAGAGATGTGACAACTAAATGCAACACGTGATTTTAACCCGATGCAGAATCTTGGATAGGGTCTGAGGATTCTATGGTAGAAATGTGTTAAAGCTTATTTCCCAATGTTGATGGCTATATTATGGTTTGTAGGAGATTGTCCTTGTTTGTTGGAGATAAATGCAAAGGTGTTCAGGTGAGACTGAGTATCACTATCAGCAGCTTACTCTCAAATGGCTCAGGGAGAAAATGTTTTTGTATTGAACTTGCAACTTTTCTATAAATTTGAGACTGTTTCGACATTTTAAAATGTATATATATCATTAAAAGTAAATAAAATAGATTTGTTCCAGGAAAAAAAAAAAACAGGCAATCTAGTTTGACAAGCTCCTGCATACTTTGATGCTGTTTTGTATGTTCTTGGTGTGCCTGTCTCCATACAAATTTTAAAATAAGTTTATCAGTTTCCACAAAAAACCCTGCTTGGATTTTTATTGGAATTGCATTGACTCTATAGATAAATTTGGGGAGGATTGACATTCTTGCAGTAATGAGAGTTCCAGTGCATAAACATGACCTAAAGCAGTATTTAGGTCTTCTTTAAATTTTCTTAGCAATGTTTTGTAGTTTTCTATGTAGAGTTCTTTGTGGTTGTCATCCTCTAAAATGCCCACCAGAGATTTTTGCCTCTTGGTATTCACACACACCCTTTGTATATGGTTCTCTTTCACATTGAATAAGGCTGACCAAATGACAGTGTGTGACTTCCAAGACTAGATCATAAAAGACACTGCAGCTTCAGCCTTGCTGTCTTGGGGTCATCCATCTGGAGGAAGCCAGCTATCCTATTATGAGGACATTCAAGCAGCCCAGTGAAGAGGCCCAGCTGGTGAGGAGCTCCGAGGCCTCCCGCCAACAGCCTTGTGAGTGAGCCCTCTTGGGAGCAGAGCCTCCAGCTCTGTTGAAGCCTTCAGATAACTGCAGTCTGCCAGCATCCTGACTGCAACCTCATGAGAGTCCCTGAGCTAGCACCACCTAGCTAAGCTAAGCTGCTCAAACTCTAAGATAATGAAGGTTTGTTATTTTACGCCACTAAGTTTTAGAGTAATTTTTATGGAGCAATAGATAACTAGTATAGATATGTACATTGTTTTTTAATTTTTAAATTCTATGTAATTATCGTTTTGTTTGTTTCCACTATTTTTGAGGTAAAATACACTAACATAACATTTACCATCTTGACCGTCTTTAAGTGTACAGTTTAGTGGTATTAAATACATTCACATTGTTGTGCAACCATCACCACGAACTGTCCATCCTTATAACTCTTTTCATCTTGTAAAACTGAAAGTGTGTATTCCTTAAACAATAACTCTCCATTCTCCCCTCCCCCTAGCCCCTGGTAACAACCATTCTACCTTCTGTCTTTATGATTTTGACTATTCTAAGTATCTCATACAAGTGGAATCGTACAGTATTTGTCTTTTTGTGACTAGCTTATTTCACTTAGCCCAGTGTCCTCAAGGTTTATCCATGTTGTAACAGACTGCAGAATTTCCTTGCTTTTCACGTTGAATATTATTCCATTGTATGTATATACCACATTTTGCTTATCCGTTCATCCGTTGATAAACACTTGGGTTCCTTCCATGCTTTAGCTATTATGAACAATGCTGCTATGAACATGCGTGTACAGATACCTCTTTGAGACCCTGCTTTCTTTTTTTCTATTTTTTTTTCTTTTTTATTGGCAGAGGTGGCAGGGAGTAAGACCCTGCTTTCAATTCTTTGGGGTATATATACCCACAAGTAGCATTGCTGGATCATATGCTAATTCTATCTTTAATTCTTTTAGGAACCACCATACTGTTTTCCATAGTAGCTGTGCCATTTTACATTCCCAAGAAGAGTGCACAGGGTTCCAGTCTCTCCACATCCTCACCAACACTTGTTATTTTCTGTTTTTGTTTTTTCGTTTTGGGGGAGGGGGGATTGTAGTAGCAGCCATCCTAATAGGTATGAAGTTAATCAGTTATTCTTGAGCCCAAGTGGGTGATGATGCCATTCACTGAAATGAGGAACATAGGAGAAAGAACAGGTTATTTTAAGCATTTTGAGTTTGGGTTCTCTTTGAATATCCAAGTGGATATGAGCAGCAGCAGTTGGAAGCAGATGGGCTCTATTCACATCTCTACTCAGCTGGTTAATATTCAAGATGCATAATGCCTTGCTCAGTCTTGAGTCTTGTTTTTTTTTTTTTGCGGTACGCAGGCCTCTCACTGTTGTGGCCTCTCCCGTTGCGGAGCACAGGCTCCGGACGCGCAGGCTCAGCGGCCATGGCTCACGGGCGCAGCTGCTCCGCGGCATGTGGGATCTTCCCGGACCAGGGCACGAACCCGTGTCCCCTGCATCGGCAGGCGGACTCCCAACCACTGTGCCACCAGGGAAGCCCGAGTCTTGTTTTTTTTAATCTATCTGATGCCTGCCTTATAGAATCATTTTGATAAATACCATAAAATATTAGAATACAGTAGGCATTCATCCACAAATTTTAGCATCTTTTCCTTTAAAAAATATGCAGGAATAGCTATTAGTTTATGTTCAGAAATATAACTGAGTATTCCTATTAGCTTATGAGCAGATTCTTTCTAGTAGGAAATCTACATAGCCTCTGCCCTTATGGGACTTACCTGTGAATTCTGGAAATATCCTTCATAACGACCTATGACTCAGCTATTAAGATGATTTTTTATAACTGTACTAGAGGTAGAGTACAGCTAGTTGTCTGTCTAATCAAGATTCCTTCAGTTTCTGTGGCAATTTCAGATGTTGTGTCCTTGAACTAAAACTTGTGGTATATGGTACATTGGAAATAGTGTAGGTTTGGGGTTTCATAGATGTATATTTGAATTCTTGCTCAGCCATTTATTAGCTGTGTGACCTTATACATGTTACACAACTTTTAGGGACTCATTTACATGGTCTTCTACAAAAATCTGAAAAGATGAAAATTCCTACTTAGTTTCTATTGTTATTGTTGGAGACCAGAAGATAACTTTTTCCATATCTAACATAACACCTTGGACATTTTAAGCCCTTAAATAAGTGTTTGCTTCACTTCTGTGTCACCAGCTTATCAGCTGGTATGACACTTCTATAAAGCGTGATTTTTTTCCAGGAAGTCAAACTTGTACTTCCCTATCAACACACCTTTATGGAAGCTGTGGTCAGATCCCTGTGGGTTTGGGGAGCATCTGTCATCTCATAAGCCTCTGAAATTATATGTAAAATTTTGGAAGTTTGTAGATTTTAAAGGGGTCCAAGACTCCTGGTTCAGTCGTCATTTTACAGATCTGAAAACCATGGTCATCAGAGGTTAGTAAGTGTCAGAAAAACTAAAGTCTTAAAAAAAAAAAAAAAAAAAACCTAAAGTCTTTAGAGGCTCGTATGTGGCAAAATCCAGGTGCATTGACTTGTATTCTAGCCTTTTTGCTGTAAGTTATCAGGGGCTTTGATTATGTTTTACAAACACTGTGAAAATGGAAATGGAGGAAAAAGTTAATATACACAATTTGTTTTGCTAATAAGTTTCCCATCAACTTTGAAAATGGTTTGTTTCTTGGTTTGGGGTTTTTTTTTGTTTGTTTTGGGGGGGTTTGTTTTTGGTCTCTTTTCACAGTTAACTCATTCATTCAACAAATATTTCTTAAGGACTTACTATGTGTCAGGTACTAAGTTAATGGAGATGTAACAGTAAACAAAGAAAAATTCCCTGTCCTCATGGATCTTATATTCTACAGAGGGGAGTCCTAATGGATATGAGGGAGTGAGCCATGTGTTTATCTTCTAGTAGAAGGAATAGCAAGATAATTTAGGACCTTATCAACCATTGTAAGAATTTTATTCCGAGTAACATGGGGAGTATTCTCAGGAGTGGATATATTTTGAGGGTAGGGCCTACAAATTTGCCAGCAGATCAGATGTGGCCTGTGAAAGAGGAGTCGAATGATTCCAATGGTTTTGGCCTGAGCAACTCGAAGAATGGGTTGCCATTTACTGATAAAGAGAGAAAAAAAAAACCCAAACGTGATCAAGGTATCTTGGAAGTCAAAAATAAAATTATTTTAAGAAAGAGGGAGTGATCATCTGGGTCAGCTGCTGCTGCTAAGTGAAGTATAATGAAGATTGAGAATTGATGGTTAAATTTAGTGATTTGAAGATCATTGGTGACCTTAACAAAAGCCTGATAAGAGCAGGCTTAGGAGAGGAAAGAAGCAGAGTTCGATACAGAGAGCTCAAGAAATGGCAGCAGGGTTGAGAATTTTTGTTTTGTTTTTTAAGATAGGAGAATAACATGTTTGCATCCCGTAGAGAGGGACAAATTGATGCATGGAAGGGTGGGGGATTTCTGGAACAGCATCTATTGAGTCAGCTAGAGGGAATGGGATATACTGCACGAGCTTACTAGGGTCTTGATCAGTTTCATTTATAGCAGGGGTTGGCAAGCCACAGTTCTGGAGCCAAATTCAGTCTACTGCCTGTTTTTGAAATAAAGTTTTATTGGAACACAGCCATGCCCAATTATTTAGATATTGTCTATGGCTGCTTTCAAACTACAGCAGCAGGGTTGAGTAGTTGCTCCAGAGAAGCCTAGAATATTTACTATCTGGCTCTTTACAGGAGTTTGCTGACCATAGCTTTACAATGACTGAAAGAGAAGATGGGATGAAATATGAGTGGGAGGGGGGAAGAAGTAGAAGGCACATCTAAGGAACTGAACATTTTGCAAAGGTATTCAAATATCTTTTCTCATTTGGGTCAGACCAAGAAGGAAATCAGAATCTTGAATTTGAGCAAAATGAGTTATAGCCTAGGTGCTTTTTCCCTAAGGTAGGTTCTTAAAAGGGCTCTCGTCTCCAAAGCTGTAAGCTGTACATAGTCAGCTATTGCTGCGTTACAAATCACTGCAACCTTAAAACAACAAACATTTATTATCTCACAGTTTCTGTGGGATAGGAATCAGAAGTAGCTTAGCTGGATGGTTCTGACTCAGAGTCTGTCATGAGGCTGTAATCAAGGTGTCAGCCAGGACTGCGGGCACCTGAGGCTTGTCTAGGGCTAGAGGGTCAGCTTCCTTATCCTGCTTACATGGTTGTTGGTAGGTGGCTTCAGTTCCTTGCCACGTGGGCTTCTCACATAGGACTGCCCACGGCATGGTTTTCCATTTAGACAGTAATGAGAGCGTCTGTCCAGGGTGCAGTTCTCAGTCTTTCATTGCCTTTTCTAGGAAGGAACAGGCCTTCATTTCTGCTGATTACATTGATCACACAGATCAAGGCTGGTGCAATACAGGAAGACAACACGGGGGTGTGAATATGGGGGGAGAGGGCTGTTGGGACTCAGCCTGGAGGCTGACTACCACAGACCCACTTGAGTGTCTACAGAATCCTGTGCATTATGCTGTGTACTTCCAACTTGGCTGTGTGTGACCAATGTCTTCCCGATTGCCCACAGCAATTTTCAACAGTTTGATTCTATTAAAGCCCATCCACACTGTTTTAAATATTTTTTATTTTTTACTAAGCTTTTCATTTCTGATTACAAGAGTAATCTTCATAATAAAATACTACGAATAGAGATAAATGAAAAGCCCTGGAAATTAATTTTCCATGTTCCCCTGTTTAGATTACTCTTATTCAATTGTATTGCTATCTAATGTTTTTCCTGTTTGTACTAATACATATCTGTTTAAAAAGTTCATACATAAATACTGTGTGTAAGCTACTTCGCATATTTTGTGAACATTTTTCAGTGTCATTCAGTACTCAGTGTCACTTTTTAATGATTGCTTTGTAATTCCATTATATGGTTATTCATAATTTAATCCTTCATTTTTTATTATTATGGATGTGACAGTAAATATCCTTGTCATTAATTCTCTATGACAACCATGGTTATGTTAACCATTTTTTAAAACAAAGATCGGTTTTTACTAATAATTCACACAAAAAAAACCAGCAAAAGCAATAACTGTAGGTATAGCTTTATAGCATTTATATTAGCTTTTAACTAGAACCATGGTGGGGCTTCTGTACTGAGGGTCCATGGACTTTATCGGGTTCTCAAAGTGGACTGGGATATTTATGTCCTTGGTTAATTTGTGAGAATAGTTCAGTCACTATAAACATAGCTTACATAAATAAACCTACTGGGCTGGGTATAAGAACAGAGCACGTCTAATACATATATAACCTTTTAATACATACGGTAAGAAGCAAAAAGTTTTGTAGAGATTTGCAACTGGCTATAGTGATTTTAGTAAATGACCTTATTATCAGAAGATTAAATTTCTTTGTAGTCAAATGTTATATAACATTGACATGGTCGTATTAATTTATTAAGAAAATTGCATGAAGTATCAGCTCAGCTCAGCAGAATTATCTCTGACGACTCCATTTTATTTTTTTCAGGGTTTCTTTTTCAACATTAGTCTCGTAAAAGTTAACTTAGCCTCTGAGACCAGTGTTCAATTTGTCCATAATGCATAATACATTGTAATTCCAGGTAATACAACAAAGCGTTATCAGATACGGGAGCAGTCTGCCTGTCTCCTTTGCTGTCTCTCCTTTCCCTGCCCATCCCCTCAATCCACAATTCTTTTTTTTTTTTGTGGTATGCGGGCCTATCACCGTTGTGGCCTCAGGCTCCGGACGCTCAGGTTCAGCGGCCATGGCTCACGGGCCCAGCCGCTCCGTGGCATGTGGGATCCTCCCGGACCGGGGCACGAACCCGTGTCCCCTGCATTGGCAGGCAGACTCTGAACCACTGCACCACCAGGGAAGCCCAATCAACAATTCTTAACTGGGGTTCCTATTCTTCCTCCAGGAATGCCTCAGAATTTTATCAATACTGATTACCTGTTCTCCAAAGTCATTTTCAAGAGTTTAATTTCTTTTTCAAATGTGTATGTATATACTAGTTATCTGCTAGATCCTGTGCTAAATGGCGGGATTATAGAATTGGGGGAGGGGGGAAGCTCTTCGCTACTGAAAAGCTCCCAATAATTAATGTGATGAGAAGCACTGGAAGAAGTTTTGTCCAAAATGCTCTGGAACCAACAAGGAGTTACCTACCCAGGCCTGGATAGCAGTCGGAAGGCTGGGAATGCTACACGGAAGAGGTTCTGTTTAGGGACTTCCCTGGTGGTCCAGTGGTTAAGACTGTGCTTCCAATGCAGGGGACGCAGGTTTGATCCCTGGTCAGTGGAACATGCAGAGTGGCGTGGCACCCCCCCCCAAAAAAAAAAAAGGTTCTGCTTAGGTAGCATTCTTTCCTTACACGTTTACGTCACCCTATTAAGCCAAAATGTTTTAACTCAAGACGTTTTTATTGAGTTGTATGGATCAAGAACTTCTTTCACCATTTATTTAATATGATATCAAATATGATTAAATCGGTCATCCTAGAAATAGCTAAAACGTGTATTTATAGATTAAGAAGGAATTTAAATTTAATCAGCTCAGTCTCTACCACCTCCCTTTCTTTCTCTGTTTCAGTTGTTTGATGGGAGCTTGCAGACAGTTCATTTCATTTTTGAGATCCTGCCAGTGAGCCAAAATCGTCTTTCTCTTTTCCTCAGTAATTTTAGTCTTAAATTCTAAAATTTTTCTCCCAGTCTGTGGCTTACCTTCCATTTTCTTTTTGACAGGGAAAATTTTTTAAATTATTAACTTAATCAGTTTGATGTATTTCAAAAGGCGCAATACTTTTCTTCATTTATTGGTGGAAGAAGTTAGAAATTAACTTAAAAAAATCAAATGGCAGACATTTTCTTGAAAGTCACATAGAGAATGCATTCTAGAAAAGAGGCTAGTCAAGTTTCACCAGTTTTCATGAGTTTCATCAAATATTGGACCTACTCGAGGGTGGGGAGAAGAGGCAACTTTCAAAAAAGACAGTGTGGGCTTCCCCGGTGGCGCTGTGGTTGAGAGTCCGCCTGCCGATGCAGGGGACACGGGTTCGTGCCCTGGTCCGGGAAGATCCCACATGCCGCGGAGCAGCTGCGCCCGTGAGCCATGGCCGCTGAGCCTGCGCGTCCGGAGCCTGTGCTCCGCAACGGGAGAGGCCGCAACGGGAGAGGGCACAAAAGAGAGAGGCCCCCGCGCCCCAAAAAAAAAAAAAAAAAAAAAAAAGGACAGTGTTACGTGCAACGTTTCCTATACTTCTTCCTAAGAGCACCAGGTGGAGAACACGTTTTCTAAACTAGATCTAGGATGTGGAATGTGGAATCTACCTGTCCTCCTCTTAAAGGCTGTCCAATCGTTTTTGGTTTTTTTTATAGTAATCTTTATTTATTTTTGGCTGTGTTGGGTTTTCGTTTCTGTGTGAGGGCTTTCTCTAGTTGCGGAAAGCGGGGGCCACTCTTCATCATGGTGCGCGGGCCTCTTCACTATAGCGGCCTCTCTTGTTGCGGAGCACAGGCTCCAGATGCGCAGGCTCAGTAGTTGTGGCTCACGGGCCTAGTTGCTCCGCGGCATATGGGATCTTCCCAGACCAGGGCTCAAACCTGTGTCCCCTGCATTAGCAGGCAGATTTTCAACCACTGCGCCACCAGGGAAGCCCATGTCCAATCGTTTAAAAAAAAAAAAAAAAAAAAAAGACTAAAAACAAACCCCATACTCCTCCCTCCCCCCAAAATCAAGAAAAGGAAGAAAAACCCCACTCCTCTCCAGAGCAGAACCAGCTTCAGCAATCCAAATTAGTCTGTTTACAGTCATCACAAGCATGCCTTGCTTTTAAACACAAAAGAAAAAAATTTTAAACAACAGAACTAAACTGGTACTGATCCAAATTACCCAGACAGAAAAAAACAAAAAACTAGTACTTGATGTAGTGCAATTTAGTACCAGTTCTTCTGGATTTTGCTTCTGGTATTATATCTAAGAAAATTGTCTAACTCAAGATCATATGCCTAACTCTATGCTTTCTTCTTGAAGTTTTGTAGTTTTAGGTTTTATATATAAGAATGGTCCATTTTGACTTAATTTTCGTATATGGTGCAAGATATGGATCTAAGTTCATTTTTTTTAGCATATGGATATCTAGTTGTCCCAGTATCATTGTTGACAGACACTTCTTTCTTTTCTGCATTGCCTTTTGCACCTTTGTCAACAGATGTCAAAAACTAAATTCACATGTCCATCAGCAGGTGAATGGATAAACAGAGTGTAGTGTATCCATACAATGGAATACTGTGCAACAGTGCAAGAAATGAGCTCTTGATACAGCAGCAACAGGGATGCATCTCGAAATTATGCTGAGAAAGAAGCCAGATAGAGTACATATTACATAATTCTAGAAACTCTAGAAAATGCTAACTTATTTATAGTTACAGAAAGCAGATTGATGTATTGGCGAGGGAGTGGAAGAGAGGGGATTATAATGGGGCAAACTTTTGAATACGTGCGGTTTATTATGTTATACCTCAAAGCTGTTACAAATAAAATTCTAAAAAGTATATAGACTAACACAGTAGTTAGATAAACTTTTGATAGCCAGAGTTTTTCTTTTCCCATTCCTTAATCTTTTCTTCATGCTGTAAATGCAATTTATTATTCCTATTTGAAAACAGATGTGTGGGTCTGAACGTAGCATCCAGAAAATGTTGTGATGACTAAACTCATTTCAACCATACCTTTTATTTCTATATTCAAGTCATTAATATGTCATGCCAGTTCCTATAGAGTCTATTAACCTTCCTTGGTACCATGTTGTTCAACTACCCACAAATCCACTTTACCTGTTACCATTTAATCCAAACTTCCCCAAATTGTCTACACATATTTCGTTAGTAGAATTTGAAAACTGCATCAGGATTGAGGTATATAAGGTTTAAGGGACAAGCGTAGTAAAGGGGCAGATAACATAGGTAGACAGTATTAAGGAATTTACATTTTAACCCAAGAGCAATATGGAGTCTGAAGAATTTTAAGTAAGCCATGCCAAACTGATTTTACTTTTTATTGTGATAGGTGGTGCTTATATAAAAGGCGGGCAGTGTTAATAATAAGGGGATTCATGTCAGTCCCTTTGGTATTTTAGTTCGTATGTATATAGCTTTGGGGGGGCACGGCAAGATCAAAACCTCTATTCTGATATCTTAAATTTGTTCTCATGCTTTGTACATTATAGCTGCATCCTGTCAACCAAAATATAACTAGCAATTCATAGTTCAGAACTACTTGAATTTTCTTGCCTATATTTCTTGGCTTTATGAGAATGACAACTATATTTAGGCCTAAGAATTTAGTCTGCTGGAATTAAACAAATACAGGCCTCATCTGTTCATGCTGGCTGTTTCTCAATAAGAAATCTTATAAAATAGCATGTAAGAGCTTTAATTTTTTTTTTTCCTTTCAAAACTTTAGAGTTAAGGTTCACTAATTTGGTTAGTTATAACCATAACTGTATATATAACCTCTGTGAGGCCACTACTGATTCTTGATGACAGCAAGAACCCAAAAAGGAAAGAAGGTGATTTATGAATGCTTTGTTGTTACAGAGAGTCTGTTGTAACAGGTCTCTTTGTCTTCATTCAGCACCTGTCACTGCGTAACCAAGACCACATTTTTGAACACCTGGCGTAACATAAAACTACTTGATCACATTGAAGTTAAACTGACTCCATTAGTTGAACGGCCCTCCAGTATGGTGGGTTGATGGGTGTGGAGACTGACAAGTGGGTACCAGTTACTAAGGAGAGCAAACATGCTCAGCCCATCCCTTGAACTGAACCCCGGATTTGGGGATAGAGCAAAACAGAGTGGGTAAGGGGTATTTGCTTCAAAAGTCATTTGCTAGTACACTGTGATTTCACATCTGGTCTAACTACACTGGCACAGATACGTAGAATCTGCTGGATCATACCATCCTGGGTCAGTTCCAGTTTTAACTCTACCACAAGTTTCTGTTGAATTTCTGGCAAATGACTTAACTCTTCTCAAGCCCTTGTTTCCTCATCTGAAAAATAAGAGGGCTGGGTTATTATTAAGACTTCTTCTGTGGTTCTTCAGTTGCATTATATTTACCTGACTTCAAAAAATATCTTGCGGTAAAACTTTTAGGTAAAAATGAAAGTAACTTGTTAAAATCGTATCACATGTAAAATTGGAAGAAATAGACTAGTATACCAAAGGATATTGTATTGGATGAGGTCTCCAGGAAAATCTCACTTTCTCTGGGGCCTGGACCTTCCAAATGTTCTCTCTTTGATCATGAAGTTGTCCTCTATATTAGCTGAAGCCTGTAACCTTAAATGATATTGAGATATTACAACTGTGCTTCTAACCACTGGTTTGAATTTAGGTGCGCATGTTTAATGTTTTAATTTTAGATGTATGATTGGGTGTTTAGTGATACAGTTTGAGAAGATTGGAGGTTTCCTTGTGCATGGGGCTGCTGCCCAGCCTACGATTCCTGACCATTCCTGAGGAGCCATGACTGTACTCAGAAAACTCCTTAAAGAGAGAGCGCACTCCCTTTCTCTCCACCCCCACCCCCAACACCTCCCCCCCTCAGAGGAATAGGACTTGCGTTCTAATCTGTTTTCCTGCAGTTAAAGACTTGTTGGAAATTACTCAGAAGGGTGGTCCCTTCCTTGACCGCATAAATTGCTAAATGCGGAACTTGTTTTAAATTAACGTTCTCCAGTCTCTTCTCCTGCCACCATTAATCCATCTGAGACCCCCAGTGGTCTTTATCCCAAGCATAACAATAATTTGCCCTATGGCATCACCCCTGATTCAGCTCCTCCTCTTTCTCAGCTGCCTCTCTGTCCCCCTCACCTCCCCATACAGAGTCTAGGTTTATTTCTGCCCACCTTTTGCCTGGTGTTATCAGACTTTCAACAACAGGTATAAAGAACTTAGTGCCTGGTACAAAGTCATACAGCATTCAGTAAGTGTTCGCTGTTTTTAATCCTTGGCCACTTTCTATTAGGTGAATCATATGAAATTGCTTTTTTTGTATGTAAAAAAGGAAATCTCATGTTGGCAGTTTGATATGGTTCAACTTTATAGATATACATACAGAGTGATTATTCCTAACCAGGATGCAATTAGGATTATCTAGGCAGCTTTTTACAAAATACATAGACACTGTCCCCGTCTTAGACCAGTGAATCGGAATTCCTGCTTAAAACCACCTGTGGAGAGTATCTTCCCTTCAGGTCATTTTTCTTTTACCGTAGAAGTTTTGTTTTGTTTTTAATACAGACTTGTATGTTTTCTGTGTAGTCCGTTGTCTGGTCATGAACTGAAACTTTAGTTTTATGACTCTACAAATTACTGTCATTTTTAACTTTAAGATATGATCAAATCTCAAATTAAGATTTATCAGTACTCAATCTTGGGAAGAAAAATCTAGGTGCTACAAGATGTTTTCATGATTTTTACGGAATTCCAAAGTCTTTTTTTCCTCTCCTAGTTTGTAACTTCACATTATGTTTCACATAACTTAAACTTAAAATTTTGTACTTTTTAAATACACTTTTGCCTTTTCATGAAGAAGAGAATGAACAGTAGTAAGCTGGCTACAGTTCAGTATTAACTTACCATGACTCACAACGCAGCTTACCTACATGATTCATAATTTTAATGTAGCCGAGAGAAAATGGGAGCAGTTTCTTTGAACAGTAGCTATCTCCCTTTGCTGATGTTAACTTGTGTGTTGTGCTTTTATTATTAACCAGTGTTTTGAAATCTCTGGGTAAGTAGGTGCTAGATAAGCCCAAAATTATGAGCAGAATTTTTCGCTTCATTCATTGGCAGCCATAGACAAGAATATTGAAACCCAGAAAAGAGAATTCAGAGCTATTTTTCTTCCTCCCGCTATCACCGTCTCTCTAATTTGCATTCCCTACACATGAAATTCGCTTGCTTTAGTGGCATATATACTTTTTTAAAACACAGAGAAGTTTAGCGTGGCTCCTGTACAAGAATGGCTCTCAAATCTGTGTGAAGCATTTCATTAGAAGTACGTATATACACGAACAGCAGGCAGCCTCTGGTGTCTAACTTAGATTTTTATCAGGAGGGAGTATTGAATTTTTCTGATGCCTTTTTCTTTTCTCTTTTGTTGATTATATGGCTTTTCTCATTGGGCCTAATCATGTGATTGTATTATTTTATAGCATTCTTTTTTTTTTTTGCGGTACGCGGGCCTCTCACTGCTGTGGCCTCTCCCGTTGCGGAGCACAGGCTCCGGACGCGCAGGCTCAGCGGCCATGGCTCATGGGCCCAGCCATTCCGCGGCATGTGGGATCTTCCCGGACCAGGGCACGAACTCGCGTCCCCTGCATCAGCAGGCGGACTCTCAACCACTGCGCCACCAGGGAAGCCCTATTTTATAGCATTCTTAATATTAAGTTATTACTGTATTCCTGGGATAAAACACATTTAACTCTAATGAGTTATTCTTTTATTAAGAAATAAGATTCAGGTGTTTGTATTTTATGAAATTTCTGTGTTCATAAATGCAATTATAATATGGCTTCTTTTGGTATGACTATTGCTCTTTCAGTACCACTGACTGTTTTTTTAACTTTTTATTTTATATTGGAGTATTGTTGATTAACAATGTTGTGTTAGTTTCAGGTGATTCAGTTATACACATACATGTATCTATTCTTTTTTCAAATTCTTTTTTCAAATTCTTTTCCCATTTAGGGTGTTAGTTTCAGGTGATTCAGTTATACATATACATGTATCTATTCTTTTTTCAAATTCTTTTTTCTTATTCTTTTTTCAAATTCTTTTCCCATTTAGGGTGTTATTACTTAAATAAAATGATTTGTGTAGCCTTTCTGTGCCACCCTTGAGAATTATCTTTTTATGTTTAAAAGAAATTGCGTCTAAAGCCATCTGTGCCCTAAGCCTTGTAAAAAAGCTCATTCTTAACCATTTTCTTCCATAGTGGTAGTAAAGTTTAGGTGGTAAACACTTAGGATCTGGATTTTTTTAAATCCTGGCTCCACGTCAGCAGTGTGATTTGGGGCACCTTTTAAAAAGCTCTGTGTGGCTCAATTTTTTCACCTGTAAAATGTGGATAATAGTTATAAAGAAGCCTTGAGAGTTTCATGAGATAATCAGTAGTTGAAAAAGTATCTCAATAAATGAAAATATTATTTATTTTCCTCCAATGTTTTTGTCCCATCTCCAGGTATTATGATTTTTTAAATCTCCTTTTTTCTCTTCTTTTCTGCTCTCCTCAGAATTTTTCTCCAGTTTCTTGAACCATATGACTGGTTGAATGCTTTGTATAAGTTAGTCCTAGAAGAAGATAAAAATTCAAAAATATTAACAGTGGATGATAGGACGACACAGGTGACTTTTCCCCTCTTCTCCTTACTCTCCACATTGTATACGATGAGCACATGTTACTTTTAGGATCATGAAAACTTGTTGAGGGGGGAGGGAGCTCAAGTCCCATGCATGCGTGCATGTATGCTGCATGCGTGCATGGCGTGGTGATCAACACTAACCGTAAGATTCGGACTATTCAGCATAGCCCTGGGAAGTGAACCCTTGGTAAACAAGTTTGCAATGGAGAGTTTAATTGATAATATTCAAGTTGTCATTAAATGTAAGTTCAGATAATATATCCATTGTCAGAGGAGGTTTTTAATTTAAAATGATATTTTCTGTATATTTGCTATGCCATACTTAACAGTGAGCATCTTACAGTACATAACAGGTTAACCTGACTGGAGTGGTACGGGGTGCCATGCATAGCAAGTCACAATTTCAAAGGTTACTAGTTTATATTTTCTTTCTGGTTTTTTAGGAGCTCCTTGTTATTCCTTTAAAGAGAATTGGCTACCAAACGTAAGGTAGATAGCTAGTGGGAAGCAGCCGCATAGCACAGGGAGATCAGCTGGGTGCTTTGTGACCCCCTGTAGGGGTGGGATAGGGAAGGTGGGAGGGAGGGAGATGCAAGAGGGAAGAGATATGGGAACATATGTGTATGTATAACTGATTCACTTTGTTATAAAGCAGAAACTAACACACCATTGTAAAGCAATTATACCCCAATAAAGATGTTAAAAAAAAAAAAAAAGGATTGGCTGTTCAGCCACAATTCCACAAAGTAGAAACTCAGCAGGTCGTCTATGAAAGAGCTGTAGTAAAGCTTAATTGGTACAAAGGGAATTTTTCTTTGTTGCTGTGGAGTTAAACTTTAGCCTTAAATTCCTGGTTTGTTAAAATGGTTTCAGTGCTTAATTTGCAGGGCCATGACTGATCAATATGTTCCCTTATAAATTGAGTTTTAGCTAACCAGTCCCAATGCTGTAAAGAAAACATTAAAGATAAATCATTTCAACCCTTCTCTATAGCAACGAACACTACTGGCTCTCCTTTCTCTTCTCTCCCACTTGTGCCTCACTCTTAACTCCTTTTTATGCCAGATATTGCCTAGTCCTAGCTGCTTCCTTATTTGTGATTCTTTGGTCACCCGTATCGGTGGGGACAGAAAAAAGTTGCCTGTCATTTCAGTAAACAAAGATTGCCATCCTGGTAGACAGTTGCCCGCCACCAAGCTGTCAGCCGCTGTGGCCACCCCGACGGTGCGCCCTGAGAGGAATTCAGGGTGGAGAAAAACACGATACTGGCCCTAGATAGCTAAGGTGCATGTCTAAGGAATAATTTCAGTGAGCCCAGACTCTTGCATCTTCCCATACATAGAAAAGCACCAAAATCATTAACTTGAGATGTCTGGTTTTTGTGATGAGCAGTTGTTGTTGTTTTTTTCCCCCCCAGCAAAAACTCCTATATATCCTCCCTTGCCTCTTTGGAACAGTTCCTCAGAGCTATCTAAGAGGCTGTCTCCTGGGCTGTCATCCTCAGGAAGGTCCCCAAATAAAACATAACATGCAACTTTAAGGTTGTGCATTTTCCTTCGGTTGACATCAGGAAACGGATTTATTCTCATAACTGGTACTGAATAAATTGTATTCTTTAAAACTCAGGCTGTTTTTTTAAATTGAAGTATAGTTGCTGTACAGTATTAAATAAGTTACAAGTATACAATGTAGTGATTCACAATTTTTAAAGGTCATACTCCATTTATAGTTATTCTAAAATACTGACTATATTCCCTGTGTTGTACAATATGTCCTTATAGCTTACTTTATACCTAATACTTTTATCTCTTATTCCCCTACCCCTATATTACCCCTCCCCCTTCCCTCTCCCCACTGGTAACCACTACTTCTCTATATCTGTGAGTCTGCTTCTTTTTGTTATATTCACTAGTTCGTTGTTTTTGTTTTGTTTTGTTTTGTTTTTACAGTATTTATCTTTCTCTGTCTGACTTCACTTAGCATAATGCTCCCCACGTTGATCCATGTTGCTGCAATGGCAAGATTTCGTTCTTTTTTATGGTTGAGTAATATTCCAATGTGTGTGTAGGTTGCTTCTGTATCTTGGCGATTGTAAATAATGTTGCTATGAATATTGGGGTGCATGTATCTTTTCAAATTAGTATTTTGTTTTTATTTGGATATATACCCAGGAGTGGAATTGTTTGGTCATATGGTAGTTCTATTTTTAGTTTTTTTGAGAAACCTTTGTACTGTTTTCCATAGTAGCTACACCAGTTTACATTCTCACCAACAAGGTACAAGGGTTTCCTTTTCTCCACATCCTCACTAACATTTATTTGTTGTCTTTTTTTTTTACATCTTTATTGGAGTATAATTGCTTTACAATGGTGCGTTAGTTTCTGCTTTATAACAAAGTGAATCAGTTATACATATACATATGTTCCCATATCTCTTCCCTCTTGCATCTCCCTCTCTCCCACCCTCCCTATCCCACCCCTACAGGCTGTCACAAAGCACTGAGCTGATCTCCCTGTGCTATGCGGCTGCTTCCCACTAGCTATCTACCTTACGTTTCGTAGTGTATATATGTCCATGCCTCTGTCTCGCTTTGTCACAGCTTACCCTTCCCCCTCTCCATATCCTCAAGTCCATTCTCTACTAGGTCTGTATCTTTATTCCTGTCTTACCCCTAGGTTCTTCATGACACATTTTTTTTCTTAAATTCCATATATATGTGTTAGCATACAGTATTTCTCTTTCTCTTTCTGACTTACTTCACTCTAGGTCCATCCACCTCATTACAAATAGCTCAATTTCGTTTCTTTTTATGGCTGAGTAATATTCCATTGTATATATGTGCCACATCTTCTTTATCCATTCATCCAATGATGGACACTTAGGTTGTGTCCATCTCCGGGCTACTGTAAATAGAGCTGCAATGAACATTTTGGTACATGACTCTTTTTTAATTATGGTTTTCTCAGGGAATATGCCCAGTAGTGGGATTGCTGGGTCATATGGTAGTTCTATTTGTAGTTTTTTAAGGAACCTCCATACTGTTCTCCATAGTGGCTGTACCTATTCACATTCCCACCAGGAGTGCAAGAGTGTTCCCTTTTTTCCACACCCTCTCCAGCATTTATTGTTTCTAGATTTTTTGATGATGGCCATTCTGACTGGTGTGAGATGATATGTCATTTTAGTTTTGATTTGCATTTCTCTAATGATTAATGATGTTGAGCATTCTTTCATGTGTTTGTTGGCAGTCTGTATATCTTCTTTGGAGAAATGTCTATTTAGGTCTTCTGCCTATTTTTGGATTGGGTTGTTTGTTTTTTTGTTATTGAGCTGCATGAGCTGCTTATAAATTTTGGAGATTAATCCTTTGTCAGTTGCTTCATTTGCAAATATTTTCTCCCATTCTGAGGGTTGTCTTTTGGTCTTGTTTATGGTTTCCTTTGCTGTGCAAAAGCTTTGAAGTTTCATTAGGTCCCATTTTTGTTTTTATTTCCATTTCTCTAGGAGGTGCGTCAAAAAGGATCTTGCTGTGATTTATGTCATAGAGTGTTCTGCCTATGTTTTCCTCTAAGAGTTTGATAGTGTCTGGCCTTACATTTAGGTCTTTAATCCATTTTGAGCTTATTTTTGTCTATGGTGTTAGGGAGTGATCTAATCTCATACTTTTACAGGTACCCGTCCAGGTTTCACAGCACCACTTATTGAAGAGGCTGTCCTTTCTCCACTGTACATTCCTGCCTCCTTTATCAAAGATAAGGTGACCATATGTGCGTGGGTTTATCTGTGGGCTTTCTATCCTGTTCCACTGATCTTTCTGTTTTTGTGCCAGTACCATACTGTCTTGATTACTGTAGCTTTGTAGTATAGTCTGAAGTCAGGGAGCCTGATTCCTCCAGCTCTGTTTTTTGTTCTCAAGATTGCTTTGACTATTCGGGGTCTTTTGTGTTTCCATACAAATTGTGAAATTTTTTGTTCTAGTTCTGTGAAAAATGCCAGTGGTAGTTTGATAGGGATTGCATTGAATCTGTAGATTGCTTTGGTTAGTAGAGTCATTTTCACAATGTTGATTCTTCCAATCCAAGAACATGGTATATCTCTCCATCTATTTGTATCATCTTTAATTTCTTTCATCAGTGTCTTATAATTTTCTGCATACAGGTCTTTTGTCTCCTTAGGTAGGTTTATTCCTAGATATTTTATTCTTTTTGTTGCAGTGGTAAATGGGAGTATTTTCTTGATTTCACGTTCAGATTTTTCATCATTAGTGTATAGGAATGCCAGAGATTTCTGTGCATTAATTTTGTATCCTGCTACTTTACCAAATTCATTGATTAGCTCTAGTAGTTTTCTGGTAGCATCTTTAGGATTCTCTATGTATAGTATCATGTCATCTGCAAACAGTGACAGCTTTACTTCTTCTTTTCCGATTTGGATTCCTTTTATGTCCTTTTCTTCTCTGATTGCTGTGGCTAAAACTTCCAAAACTATGTTGAATAAGAGTGGTGAGAGTGGGCAACCTTGTCTTGTTCCTGATCTTAGTGGAAATGCTTTCAGTTTTTCACCATTGAGGATGATGTTGGCTGTGGGTTTGTCGTATATGGCCTTTATTATGTTGAGGAAAGTTCCCTCTATGCCTACTCTCTGGAGGGTTTTTATCATAAATGGGTGTTGAATTTTGTCAAAAGCTTTCTCTGCATCTATTGAGATGATCATATGGTTTTTCTCCTTCAATTTGTTAATATGGTGTATCACATTGATTGATTTGCATATATTGAAGAATTCTTGCATTCCTGGAATAAACCCCACTTGATCATGGTGTATGATCCTTTTAATGTGCTGTTGGATTCTGTTTGCTAGTATTTTGTTGAGGAAGTTTGCATCTATGTTCATCAGTGATATTGGCCTGTAGTTTTCTTTCTTTGTGACATCTTTATCTGCTTTTGGTATCAGGGTTATGGTGGCCTTGTAGAATGAGTTTGGGAGTGTTCCTTCCTCTGCTATATTTTGGAAGAGTTTGAGAAGGATGGGTGTTAGCTCTTCTCTAAATGTTTGATAGAATTCGCCTGTGAAGCCATCTAGTCCTGGGCTTTTGTTTGTTGGAAGATTTTTAATCTCAATTTCAGTGCTTGTGATTGGTCTGTTCATATTTTCTATTTCTTCCTGATTCAGTCTTGGCACCTTGTGCATTTCTAAGAATTTGTCCATTTCTTTAGGTTGTCCATTTTATTGGCATAGAGTTGCTTGTAGTTATCTCTCATGATCTTTTGTATTTCTGCAGTGTCAGTTGTTACTTCTCCTTTTTCATTTCTAATTCTATTGATTTGAGTCTTCTCCCTTTTTTTCTTGATGAGTCTGGCTAGTGGTTTATCAATTTTGTTTATCTTCTCAAAGAACCAGCTTTTACTTTTATTGATCTTTGCTATCGTTTCCTTCATTTCTTTTTCATTTATTTCTGATCTCATGTTTATGATTTCTTTACTTCTGCTAACTTTGGGGGTTTTTTGTTCTTCTTTCTCTAATTGCTTTAGGTGCAAGTTTAGGTTGTTTATTCGAGATGTTTCCTGTTTCTTAAGGTAGGATTGTATTGCTATAAACTTCCCTCTTAGAACTGCTTTTGCTGCATCCCATAGGTTTTGGGCCATCGTGGCTCCATTGTCATGTGTTTCTAGGTATTCTTTGATTTCTTCAGTGATCACTTCTTTATTAAGTAGTGTATTGTTTAGCCTCCATGTGTTTGTATTTTTTACAGATCTTTTCCTGTAATTGATATCTAGTCTCATAGTGTTGTGGTCGGAAAAGATACTTGATAAAATTTCAGTTTTCTTAAATTTACCAAGGTTTGATTTGTGACCCAAGATATGATCTATCCTGGAGAATATTCCATGAGCACTTGAGAAAAATGTGTATTCTGTTGTTTTTGGATGGAATGTCCTATAAATATCAATTAAGTCATCTTGTTTAATGTATCATTTAAAGCTTGTGTTTCCTTATGTATTTTCATTTTGGATGATCTGTCCATTGGTGAAAGTGGGGTGTTAAAGTCCCCTACTATGAACGTGTTACTGTCGATTTCCCCTTTTATGGCTGTTAGTATTTGCCTTATGTATTGAGGTGCTCCTATGTTGGGTGCATAAATATTCACAATTGTTATATCTTCTTCTTGGATCGATCCCTTGATCATTATGTAGTGTCCTTCTTTGTCTCTTCTAATGGTCTTTATTTTAAAGTCTATTTTGTCTGCTATGAGAATTGCTACTCCAGCTTTCTTTTGATTTCCATTTGCATGGAATATCTTTTTCTATCCCCTTACTTTCAGTCTGTATGTGTCTCTAGGTCTGAAGTGGGTCTCTTGTAGACAGCATATATATGGGTCTTGTTTTTGTATCCATTCAGCCATCTGTGTCTTTTGGTGGGAGCATTTAGTCCATTCACATTTAAGGTAATTATCGATATGTATGTTCCTATTCCCATTTTCTTAATTGTTTTGGGTTCGTTATTGTAGGTCTTTTCCTTCTTTTGTGTTTCTTGCCTAGAGAAGTTCCTTTAGCATTTGTTGTAAAGCTGGTGTGGCTGTGCTGAACTCTCTCAGCTTTTGCTTGTCTGTAAAGGTTTGAATTTCTCCATCAAATCTGAATGAGATCCTTGCTGGGTAGAGTAATCTTGGTTGCGGGTTTTTCTCCTTCATCACTTTAAATATGTCCTGCCAGTCCCTTCTGGCTTGCAGAGTTTCTGCTGAAAGATCAGCTGTTACCCTTATGGGGATTCCCTTGTGTGTTACTTGTTGTTTTTCCCTTGCTGCTTTTAATATGTTTTCTTTGTATTTAATTTTTGACAGTTTGATTAATATGTGTCTTGGCGTATTTCTCCTTGGATTTATCCTGTATGGGACTCTCTGTTCTTCTTGGACTTGATTAACTATTTCCCTTCCCATATTAGGGAAGTTTTCAACTATAATCTCTTCAAATATTTTCTCAGTCCCTTTCTTTTTCTCTTCTTCTTCTGGAACCCCTATAATTTGAATGTTGGTGCATTTAATGTTGTCCCAGAGGTCTCTGAGACTGTCCTCAGTTCTTTTCATTCTTTTTTCTTTATTCTGCTCTGCAGTAGTTATTTCCACTATTTTATCTTCCAGGTCACTTATCCGTTCTTCTGCCTCAGTTATTCTGCTATTGATCCCATCTAGAGTCTTTTTCATTTCATTTATTTTGTTCATTGTTGTTTGTTTCATCTTTAGTTCTTCTAGGTCCTTGTTAAATGTTTCTTGGAATTTGTCTATTCTATTTCCACGATTTTGGATCATCTTTACTATCATTATTCTGAATTCTTTTTCAGGTAGACTGCCTATTTCCTCTTCATTTCTTAGGTCTGGTGGGTTTTTATCTTGCTCCTTCATCTGCTGTGTGTTTTTCTGTCTTCGCATTTTGCTTATCTTACTGTGTTTGGGGTCTCCTCTTTGCAGGCTGCAGGTTTGTAGTTCCTGTTGTCTGTCCCCAGTGGCTAAGGTTGGTTCAGTGGGTTGTGTAGGCTTCCTGGTGGAGGGGACTAGTGCCTGTGTTCTGGTGGATGAGGCTGGATCTTGTATTTCTGGTGGGCAGGTCCACGTCTGGTGGTGTGTTTTGGGGTGTCTGTGGACTTATTATGATTTTCGGCAGCCTCTCTGCTAATGGGTGTGGTTGTGTTCCTGTCTTGCTAGTTGTTTGGCATAGGGTGTCCAGCACTGTAGCTTGCTGGTTGTTGAGTGAAGCTGGGTGCTGGTGTTGAGATGGAGATCTCTGGGAGATTTTCGCCATTTGATATTATGTGGAGCTGGGAGGTCTTTTGTGGACCAGTGTCCTGAAGTTGGCTCTCCCACCTCAGAGGCACAGCACTGACTCCTGGCTGCAGCACCAAGAGCCTCTCATCCACTTGGCTCAGAATAAAAGGGAGAAAAAGTAGAATGAATTAGAAGAAAGAAGGAAGGAAGGAAGTAACGAGGGAAGGAAGGAGGGAAGGAAGGAAGGAGGGAAGGAAGGAAAAAAAGAAAGAAGATAAAGTAAAATAAAATAATTAAAATTAATTATTAAGAAAAAAATTTTTTTAAAAAAACAAAAACGGATGGATAGAACCCGAGGACAAATGGTGGAAGCAAAGCTATACAGACAAAATCTCACACAGAAGCATACACATGCACACTCACAAAAAGAGGAAAAGGGGAAAAAATAATAAATCTTGCTCTCAAAGTCCACCTCCTCAATTTGGGATGATTCCTTGTCTATTCATGTATTCCACAGATGCAGGTACATCAAGTTGATTGTGGAGCTTTAATCCGCTGCTTCTGAGGCTGCTGGGAGGGATTTCCCTTTCTCTTCTTTGTTCTCACAGCTCCCAGGGGCTCAGGTTTGGATTTGGCCCCGCCTCTGCGTGTAGGTCGCCGGACGGCGTCAGTTCTTCGCTCAGACAGGACGGGGTTAAAGGAGCCGCTGATTTGGGGGCTCCGGCTCACTCAGGCCGCGGGGAGGGAGGGGCACAGAGTGCAGGGCGGGCCTGCGGCGGCAGAGGCCAGCATGACGTTACACCAGCCTGAGGTGCGCCATGCGTTCTCCTGGGGAAGCTGTTCCTGGATCCCGGGACCCTGGCAGTGGCGGGCTGCACAGGCTCCCGGGGAGGGCAGGTGTGGATAGTGACCTGTGCTCGTACACAGGCTTCTTGGTGGCGGCAGCAGCAGCCCTAGCGTCTTATGCCCGTCTCCGGGGTCCGCGCTGTTAGCCGCGGCTCGCGCCCGTCTCTGGAGCTCCTTTAAGCAGCGCTCTTCATCCCCACTCCTCGCGCACCAGGAAACAAAGAGGGAAGAAACAGTCTCTTGCCTCTTCGGCAGCTTCAGACTTTTTCCCGGACTCCCTCCTGGCTAGCCGTGGCGCACTAACCCCCTGCAGGCAGTGTTCACGCCGCCAACCTCAGTCCTCTCCCAGCGCTCCGACCGAAGCCCGAGCCTCAGCTCCCAGCCCCGCCCGCCCCAGCGGGTGAGCAGACAAGCCTCTCGGGCTGGTGAGTGCCGGTCGGCCCTGATCCTCTGTGTGGGAATCTCTCCGCTTTGCCCTCCGCACCCCTGTTGCTGTGCTCTCCTCCGCGGCTCCGAAGCTACCCCCCTCCGCCACCCACAGTCTCCGCCCGCGAAGGGGCTTCCTAGTGTGTGGAAACCTTTCCGCCTTCACAGCTCCCTCCCACTGGTGCGGGTCCCGTCCCTATCCTTTTGTCTCTGTTTATTTTTTCTTTTGCCCTACCCAGGTACGTGGGGAGTTTCTTGCCTTTGGGAGGTCTGAGGTCTTCTGCCAGCGTTCAGTAGGTGTTCTGTAGGAGTTGTTCCACGTGTAGATGTATTTCTGGTGTATCTGGGGAGGAAGGTTATCTCCGCGTCTTACTCTTCAGCCATCTTCCTCTCGTCCCTCTATTTGTTGTCTTTTTGATGATGGCAATTCTAACAGGTGTGAGGTGATGTCATTATGGTTTTGATTTGCATTTCCTTGATGATTAGCAATGTGAAGCATCTTTTCATGTGCCTGTGCCTGGCCGTCTGCATTTCATCTTTGGGAAAATGTCTATTCAGTTCTTCTCATTTTTTCAATTGGGTTGTTTGCTTTTTTTGATGTTGAGTTGTATGAGCTGTTTATATTGAGTTGTATGAGCTATTTATATATATTGGATATTAATCCCTTATCGGTCATATCATTTGCAAATATTTTCTGCTATTCAGTAGGTTGTCTTTTAATTTTGTCAGTGGTTTCCTTTGCTGTGCAAAAAAACTGAGGCTAATTTTAAAATTAGATCTCTTTAATAGAGATTTTCATAGTTTCTAAGTCTGAAATATTTTGGCATTCCAAATCAAGTCAGCTCTGGATTTTAACTCGTCTACAGGGAAAGCCAATAGACTAAATTAATGTGTCCTACTCCTCTGTAGCCCCGACTCCCTGTGAAATGACAGAGAGGAAAAAAACTTAGAGGCGGAAATTTGTAAATCCATAACTGAGAATGGGAACAGATGGGGTGACCATCAGCAAAGCAGACACTTCCAGGTTCCAGAAGACTGAAAACAGATGGCGTTGATGGCTGAACCAGGGTGGAGGAAGCCCCAGCCCAGCATACCCACGAGGGAAACTGCACGTGGCATCTATTTTTCCCCTTAGAGTCCTGAAGAGACTCTAAGCTTGAGTCAGTAGCAACAGAGAACAGAAGAGATGATAGGACATGGTAGTAATTAAAGGAGGACATATCAAGAGCTCATTGGATATGCTGCCCTCACTCAGCCCATACAAAGATTACACTACATTGGTTACCATGCTAATTTTGGAAATCTGCTTTCAAAACAACCTTGTTTTTAAACTCTCAGCCTGAGGAGGACTAGGCGTCCTAATGCAAGAGTTAGTGTTCCAGCGAGTACGCTCCTTATTTTGATATTTGGAGAAAGATCCTACCTTGTCAACCTGTTCCTTGCCCATGAACCCTGAAGTAAAGCCCATCCACTAAAATGCCAGTGAACATAGTCTGTTACCTCTCCAGATCTGTCATGGGAAGTAGATCTACCCAGCAACAGAAGAAACCTGCTACAGTGGACTGGGAAAGCAAGAGGAAAGAAAGCCTAGCCAATGGTGACATGAAAGTATAAAAAGTATAATATGAGATACTATTGCCAGATTAGTAAAGGATGTGAATTAACAATTCACAAAATAAATACATGGAAAAAATGGTCACCCTCATCATGTAATCAAAGACGTAGTTAGAAAAAATGAGATCTTTTCCCCAATATATAATTAGATTTTTTAAAAGAATGCCCATTGCTAATAGGAATGTCTTGAACAGTTGTATAGCACTTTTGAAAAGCATTGGACAATATGTCTAATAAACCTTAATCCGTTCATTCATTACAATTCCTTAAAATCTACCTCATGAAAAGCATTTTAAATATAGAAACAGATGGTTATCCATTTAGAATTTAGAAGAACTCCAAACAGCTATGATGTCTTTTATTACAAGAGTTGGTAAATAGACTGCTCTACATCTACAGAATGATTAAATTAAAATTAAATTAAAAAATAAAAATTGAAGCTATGAAGTCAACAAAACAACATAGAAAGAGCGTGACTTAAGTGGAAAGGGATGCAGGAGGCAGACTTGCGTGTTACAACTTAATACCGTCCTCCCCCACATCTCTGTTACTTTGTTGTAAGATCTCAAAGTCAGGGATTTTGACTTGCTCATCTGTGTACCCACCCTTTCCCCTCCCCCTCCCCCCCAATGCCTAGCACAGTATCTGACTCTTAATAAATATATGTTGACTCAGAATATGGGCATAAGAAACAAACAAAGGAAATCCAAAAGCAGACCAAAAGATCAGGGAAGCCACTATACAAAGAGAGAGCTAACTTAAATGAAACGTGCATCCCAAAGTGGGATTTAACAGATGTCTTCATGTAAACCAGAGGCCATACTTAGATTCTTTTAAAATATTTCATTTGCTAATGACTGTTTACTGTTAAACTTTTTGTCAGTATTTCTTCTAATATGTAGTTTGATATGTCTTATTCAGTTAATGAAATGCCCTGTTCATTTTTAAGTTGGATCATTCAGGCATGGTTTTTTTTTGTTTGTTTTTTATTTTATTTATTTTTGGCTGTGTTGGGTCTTCCTTGCGGTGCGCGGGCTTTTCGTTGCAGTGGCTTCTCTTGTTGCAGAGCACGGGGTCTAGGCACGTGGGCTCAGTAGTTGTGGCTCATGGGCTCTAGGGCGCAGGCTCAGTAGTTGTGGCTCGTGGGCTCTAGAGCACAGGCTCAGTAGTTGTGGCGCACGGGCTTAGTTGCTCCGTGGCATGTGGGCTCTTCCCAGACCAGGGCTCGAACCCATGTCCCCTGCACTGGCAGGCGGATTCTTAACCACTGCGCCACCAAGGAAGCCCCAGGCATGGTTAATTCAATTATTTTTTTCTGGTTCTGCTTCTTAAATTAGCAGAGTTTTCACAGGCAATATCAGATTTATAAATATATCAATAAGAGAAACTCAAAATAACAGTATTTATACACCTAATTTATAGCTTGGATGCAGTAGACTCTAAAGCAGGTATAAATTACATAAATCATACTTTTTTAGTACTGTTAAATTCAGGCTTGAATATTACTTCATCCAATTTTGTAGCTGGTATGTTCAGTAAATAACGTATTGAATTTTCAAATAGGTAAAAGACTCACATGGTTCAAAATTCAAAAGATTATTGTTATGTGTCTTGCCATAGTTAGCATAGGAATACAGAAGCAAAATGTATATTCTTTATAATTAATAATTATTAAATATTTTTCTGTATAATCTTATTTTAAAAGCACATTTAGGGGTTCAAAGAAAAATGTTAAAATAGCTAGAAATAGTAGTTTATCAGTCTTTTTATCTTCCACCTTTCAGGTTCCGCCCTGTTGCTTATTTCTCAACACTGCTGAAGTCAAGTCATAGTGTGGTAGCAGAACCTCTGTGACTGGGGTAAGAAAACTGCTTATACTTAGGCTATACTTAGATTCTTCTTTTAAAATATTTTGATCCATTAAAAAATCGGTGTAGATTTCCATCATTTCCTTGCACCAACTCTTTTCACCACCACCCCTCCTAAAAATGCTGCTTGTTCCTCTTCCTTTCCTAACCCATATCCACTCAAGCCAGGAAGTTGGGTACTTTGGCTTGAATTGTCCCTTCATCCCTCATATCTAATCTGTCCCCAGATTTGGTTGATGCTTTTTTCTTAATGTCTCAAATCCATCCCCATCTTCTCCCTAGTCACCATTGCTCTGTAACCTGCGGCTGCTCTTCCTGCCTTCTGAGTCATAATCTCTCACTTAAAAACTCCTGGTAATTCTCTTTGCTCTAAGGATAAAAAAAATCTCAATTGCTGGCATGTAAACGTCTGTTTCTGGCCCTTTTTACTTCTTATACCTTCATCTCTCACCAACAACACCCCCAGGTTCACCTGGTCTGTTAAAATGCTTTGTCTTTCAAGTCTCAGTTTAGTCATGACTTCCTCCTGAGTTCTAGAAATGTTTTGCTAGTTTTAACTATGGTGAGGGCTTTACTTTTGTGCTGCTGGTAATATAAATAATTTTGCACTGACTGGGGACTGCATATATGCTGCATATAAAGGTAGGGTCTTCTAAAAAGATGCCTGAATGTTTACATTACCCGTACTTACTATGTGTATTTAGACATCTTCCATGTGCTAAATTATTCATCTTAAACTTAGTTTTACAAACAAGCCGAGACCCAAAGAGGTAAAGTAATTTGAGCCTTCCCATGATTTTAAAAGTCTGTGCTTTGATGTCTGACAACATGTCTGGCAAGTCATATAAATAAATTTTATTATGCAGACCAGGCAAATTGTTAAGCCATCTTTAAGCAGCTTTCAACTGTTGTACCCTTAAAACAGAACATTATTTTCTTTAGCTCAGTCTTTGTTATAATTTTGTGTTGTCCTTATTCAGTGAAGTCTGGGTAATTGGAAAATATTAAGTTATTACATTTTAGAAGTAAAACATTGCCTCGGGGACTTTCTGGCTCTGACTGTTGATCCTTTTGAGCTGATTGCATATCTTGAAATAAAGGAGGACCTTCTAAGAGTTCAGGATGTTAGTTACAAGTTATGTTTCACCTGGACTTCCTTCCATTTTCTATTTTTAATAATTAATAACTAAATAGTAAGGTTTTGTTTATAAATATTCAAATTATAGTAGCTTCTTCATCATTTAAAATTTGTCAAAGATTAGGACCCCAAAAGCATTGAAACATAAAAAAATTGATAAATTACACTTCATCAAAATCAAAAGCTTCTACTCTTCACAAAACTTGTTAAGAAAATGGACAGATAAGCCACAGACTGGGGGAATATATTTTCAAGGTATGTCTCTGATAAAGGATTTGATTCCAGAATACCTAAAGAACTCTTAAAACTCACTTTTAAAAACCCAATTTTTAAAAATGGGTAAAAGATTTGACTCCAAGACACATAGATGGTAAATGACCACACTAAAAGATGCCCAACATGATTAGTCATTAGGAAAATGCAAATTAAAACCACAGTGTAATACCACTACACATCCAGTAGACCGCTTAGCATGAAAAGACTGTGGCTGTGACTGTACCAGGATGTGGAGTGACTGGTAATCGCATTCATTGTGGAAATACAGAAAGGTATAGCCACTTCGAAAAACGTTTCAACACACTTATTGTACAGTTTAGCAGTCTCGCCCTTAGGTATTTATCCAAGAGAAATGAAAACATATATATATATATATATATATATATATATATAGAAAGACCGGTACACGACTCTTTATAGCTTATTTATAAAATTGTAAAAATGGAAACACCCCAAATAAATGTGAATGGATAAACAAATTATGCTATTTCCAGACAACGGAATACTAGTGAACAGTTAAAAAAAAAAAAAAAAAAAAAGGCACGTGCCACTGATACATGTAACTATATGAATATATCTCAAAAGCCTTAGCTAGGTGAAAAGAAACAGGCACAAAGGCTATGTACAATATGATCCATTTATATAACATTCTGGAAAAGGCAAAACAATAGGAACTGAAATCAGATCAGTGGCTGCCATGGGATGGGGTGATGGGAGGAGATTGACTGCAAAGAGTAAGGAGGTGATGGAACTGTTCTGTGTCTTGATTGTGGTGGTGTTATATGACTGTATACCTTTATCAAAACTCATTAAAAGGGTGATTTTATTGTATATAAATCAACCTGCTTTTAAAGAAAAAGTTAAAGTTAAAAAGTTAAAGAAAAAGTTAAAGCCAGTTTTCAACATCAGAAATTATCTTCACAAATTTAAGGGTAAAGAAAACTAGGCGATAGATCAGATGACTCCAAAGTCAAGTCCTTTGTCTTTTGACTCAGTGGTCAAAAATTTTTTTTATTGTGAAGAGATTTTTATATGTTAGAAATTAATAGTCTTTATTATCAGAGTTTTGTGCCTTTACCAGTATACAACCTTCTTGTCCCAAGAACAGGATCTACCTTCATTTATCTTCATAAAGTCACCCTTTCAATCATTATTGAATTGTCTTCATGAATATCTTACAGTTTGTGTTAATTTTATTCTTAATTATGTATTCTTTGTGAGTCTTGTTGTAAATTGAGTCTTTCCTTCCATTATATATTCTAACTGGTTATTTGAAAAGAAATTTATTTTTTATATAATATGTTGATTATATAACCATTATCTTTGAACTCTATAGTAATTTTTCAGTTGATTCCTTTGGCCTAAGTATGAAATCATTATTGGTATAAGCAGTGGACTTTGAATTTTATCAAATATCATTCCAGATCATGTAATCTGTGACTTTTCTCTTCTATTAATATGAAGAATTACGTTGACTTCCTAAAATATAAAGACATTCTTGCATATCTGGTTGAATCCCATCTGGTCACTTTGGTTTATTCTTTTAATGTGCTGGATTCTAACATTTTTTATTTACAATTTTTGCACCATATTTACATGATAGGTCAGTCAGTCTGTTTTCCCTTTAGTCTCTCTTTGTTAGGAACTTTGCATCAATGTTAAGCTAGCTCTCAAGAAAGAATTTGGAGGCTTTCTCTATGTTGCAAAACATTAAATAGTATTAATAATACCTGTTCTTTAAATGGTTGGAAAAATATGCCAGTGATATTATCTGTATCTGTGCCTAGTAATAAACTGAAATATCTCAAATCCCTTTCAGAATAGAATTGTGTATCTTGCTTTCTTGGTCAGGTATATTCTGACTCTTCTAAAATTGTTCATTTTATACTAAATTCCTTTATTGAGCAGGTATTCTTCATGCAGATAGGGAGTGTCATTTGAGAGTTGTCCATATGAACTGTTTTTCATTTTGAAGGATGAGTCACTACTGTGGCCTCTACCTGCTTGTGCTTAGTAGTGGTTTATAATGCTTTGACAGGAACTGAACTTCAGTGATCATAGCCTTTAATGCGCTATTCAAATTGGAGGGGAGAGGCATGCTCCATTTATCTCTTTTTTAACAAGGAATCTCTCAGTAGGAACTTCTGCCAGCTATTAGTTTTATTAAACTACAGCCTAATAGTAAGTGTCTTTATTATGAAAGTCTAAAAAAGGTAATAATGAACTCTGGAAATATAAAGATCATTGGGTTTATTGTTCTTAGTGGACAGGGAGTGTTTGAGATCTTACTTGGTAGAATATTCCTTATTAAGTACTGGAGAACTAGACTGATCACTTCTTAGAGATTTTCATAAAGTTTAAAATAGAGAGCCTAGAGTTTGGGTTGGAGATTTGTGGTCTGAAGCTCCTTGGCCCACTTCCTCCCGTGTGTGGTAGGCCGATTAACGCCCCAACGGCAAGATAACCATGTCCTCATGCCCATAACTTTGAATGTTACTTCCTATTGCAAAAGGGACTGTGCAGGTGTGATTAAGTTAAGGACTGGGGGAAGATTTTCTGGATTATCCTTGTGGGCCTTAAATGTAATCACAAGTCTCCTCATCACAAGTCTCCTTATAAGAGGGAGGCGGAGAGAGGCCTGACTACGGAAGCAGAGATGATAGTGTTGCAGCCAGGGGCCAAGGAAAGCCAGTCTCCAGAAGTGGGACAGGTAGGGAACAGATTCTCCTCTGGAGTGTCCAGAAGGAACCCACCCTGCTGACGTCTTGACTTTAGCCTCTTAAGATTCATTTTGGACTTCTGACAACAGGATGATAAATTTTGTGTTGTTTTAAGCCCCTGTAAATTTATAGTGTTTGTTATAGCGGCAACAGGAAACAATACAGTATGGGTACCTGTTAACTAAACATATGAGGACAGGGACCTAGGCCTATGGAATTCAACTCCACACCCCAGTGCCTAGAACTGTGCCTTACATAATAAGGCACAGTATATTTGTTAATGGAGGATGGGAGGGAGAGAGGGAGGAAATATCAGGTAATGCATAACTTGATGAAATCAACATGGTGAGCATGGTGTAGGTGTCTAGCTTCTGGGTGAAGCGGAGAAAAACAGTAAGGTTGAAAACTTGAAGCCCACCCATGACCAAATAGATTTTATAGTATTGTTCTAGGACATCGCTTTTTAAAAATAGAACTCCCATATGATCCACACTAACTCAAAAAGATATATGTACCCCCATGTCATTGTAGCAGTATTTATAGTGGCCAAGACATGGAGACAACCTAAGTGTCCATCAGCATGTTAATGGTTGAAGAAAATGTGGCATATATGTACAATGGAATATTATTCAGCCATTAAAAAAATGAAATCTTGCCCTTTGTGACATGGATGGACCTTGAGGGCATTATCCTAAGAGAAATAAGTCAGACAGAGAACGATAAATACCATATGATTTCACTTATATGTGCAATCTAAAAAAAAGGAAAGAAAACCAAGCTTATAGATACAGAGGACAGACTGGTGGTTGCCAGGTTGGGGGTGAGGCAGCAAAATGGGTGAAGGGGGTCACACACACTTCCAGCTATAAAATAAGTAAGTCACAGGGATGTAATGTTACCCAAAAGGTGGGGGGGAGGGGGGAGGAGGCCATTGTGTAATTAAAAAATATTTGTTTGAACAGCAGAAGATAGAAAATAACTGAGGAACCCTACAAACCAAACAATTTGAAGTGCAAGGATCCCTATCTCATTACTTGAAGGAGGAAAACACAAATGCATACACATACATAGAGAAGTATTTCAATTAAAATTCAGGTTCAGTCCTCCAGTTCCTAGTTTGTATAAGGTGCCAGGAAAGTAGTCAATTGTATTTTTACCAAGTGAGTGCAGGAAATAAACAGGGTAATGTTATTTATTTTATGACTAATTTTAATTTTAAAAACAAGTTATATGTTCACATTATACAAAAATCAAACTGGTAGTTAGCAAAAAGCCATCATCCCGCTTCTGTCCACCAGTGACTTAGTTTCCATCCTCACAGGCAACCCTGTGTTACCATTTTTTATATCGTTTCTGGTATATAAACAAATAAACCTCTAAATCCCCTTTTTCTCATCTTTTTATGCAGTTCATAACATACAAGTTATATTGCTCTATAGCTTACTTTTTTCACTTTAACAATATGTGGTGGCGCAGTGGTTAGGAATCCGTCTGCCAATGCAGGGGACACGGGTTCGAGCCCTGGTCTGGGAAGATCCCACATGCCACGGAGCAACTAAGCCCATGCACCACAACTACTGAGCCTGTGCTCTAGAGCCCGTATGCCACAACTACTGAAGCCCGCGCGCCTAGAGCCCATGCTCTGCAGCAAGAGCAGCCACCACAATGAGAAGCTCTTGCACCTCAACGAAGAGTAGCCCCCGCTCACCACAAGTAGAGAAAGCCAGCATGCAGCAACGAAGACCCAATGCAGCCAATTAATTAATTAATTTAAAAAAACAATATGTTTTAGCTCCCTCCATATCAATGGGTAAAGAACATCTGTTTTTTTATGGTCGCTAATTAGTCCATGTTTCCAATTTACACTTCCACTGCGGTGAAGGAATGTGCCTGTTTGTCTACCAGGGAGGGACAAGCTTTTTCTGTAGAGGGTGGAAAGAAAACATTATTTAGACTTGTGGGCCATGTACGTTCTCTGATGCATCTTATTCTTGGTTTTGTTTTGTTTTGTTTTGTTTTGTTTACAACCCTTCAAAAACACAAAACCGTTCCTAGCCACAGGCCATACAAAAAGCAGGCCAAGGGGGCTATAGTTTACTGGTCCTCGCAAACATACTCATACCAATCTGATGGGTAAAACAATTGAGATCCAATCTAATATTATTTGTATTTCTCTTATCAGCAAGGTTGAGCATATTAGAGCCCTTTGTATTTCCTTTTCTGTGACTATTTGTATTTTTTGCCCATTTTCTTTCTTTTTTTTTTTTTTGCGGTACGCGGTATGCGGGCCTCTCACTGTTGTGGCCTCTCCTGTTGCGGAGCACAGGCTCCGAACGCACAGGCTCAGCGGCCGTGGCTCACAGGCCCAGCCGCTCCATGGCACGTGGGATCTTCCCGGACAAGGGCACGAACCCATGTCTCCTGCATCGGCAGGCGGACTCTCAACCACTGCACCACCAGGGAAGCCCTGCCCATTTTCTTAGAGTTGTTGATTTTATTTATAGTAACTTTTCATATAGGGAAATTACCTCTTCTCTTTGAAATGAATCACAAATATTTTCCTCAGTTTTATCTTTTTATTTTGCTTATAGAAGATTTTGCCATGTAGAAATTGTTTTGAGTAGTAAAATTTATCAAAGTTATTTTATGACTTGAGTTTTAGATAGTACTTTATGCCTTTCCCATTCTAAGATTATAAAACAAAAATTTTGTGGGTTTTTTTTTTCTGGTGCTTTTGTGATTTCATTTTATCATTTAAATCTTTGATCCACTTTCAAAGATTTATATAAATTTATTTTATAAAATTACAATTTGTATTGGTGTGAGGAGAATGGGTCCAACTTAATTTTTTCCCAGATAGCTCACCAGTTGTCCCAGAACCATTTACTGAATTATCCTCTATGCTTCCCTCCCTGACCCTCCATTTGAAATGCCACGTTTATTACACACTAAACTATAGTATGTATTTGGATCTATTTCTGTATATCCTGTTCCATTGATCTATCTAGACAGGCGTGCTTTTGAATTCCGACTCCTCCCTAAACTGCTGTGTGAATCATATTTCATGGAGGAAATAATAGATGCAGTTAAATAAAGAAATAGCCAGATCTGTCTGCAGCCTGCACCTGTACCTTGTGCTTTGCTTTACCTCACCTCCTATTACAAAGAAAGAGCTGTCCCTGCTCCTGTGTGCCCTGGGTCTCTTCTTCCCTGGTCTACTCCTAGAGGCACCTTCTCTTCTTCATCATTAATTTCTGCCTCTTTTAGATGATTACCATATAAACATCCCTTAAGAATAATTAAAAAGCGACCCAAACAAAAAACCGTGTCCATCTATGGCCCCATTTCTCCATTTGTCTTCAGAGTCAAGTCCATTTCTACACCTTCTGTTTTCTCCTCAACCCACCCCATTCAGGCTGTGGTTCCTACCTCGTTGGTGAGGTGACTCTTCCCAAGGTCACTGGCAGCCTCCATCTGCCAAACCTAGTCATGGACTATGGGATCGACTCCTTTGCTTTCAGCTCTTGCACCTCTACCATTCATTCTACACACACTGGCCATGGTAATCTTTTTAAAAACATAAATGAAATTATGTCACAGTCCTGCTTACACACTCTCCAGAGGCTTCCCATTACAATGATAATAAAACTCGAACACCTTTCCACGGCCTTCAAGGCTTTTTATGATTTGGCCTCTCCTGCTTCTCAGTCTCACCTCCTGTTAACGCTCCCTGATACTCGTAGCCTCCATCCACTCTGGCCTTCCTCTGGCCCCTAGAACGTGGCAAACCGTCTCCCATCTTAGGCCTCTGCACTTGCTCTTCCCTGTGTCTAGAACGTTCTTCCCTCAGAGCTGGCTGGTTCCTTTATAAAATTCAGGTCTCAGCTCAAATGCTGCCTCTTCAAAGGAGTCGCCCTTGACCATCTGGTTGAAGTAGCCCCTCCCCACTCTTTATCCCGGTGCCCCTTAGTTTCTTCATTGCACTTAGCACTAATGGAATTTTCTTATTTACATGTATGTTGTCTTAAGTTCCAACATCTAGACTGGGAGTTGGGACCTCAGTTATGGAAAGCCAAGTTTTTGCAATGGGGCAGAGGAGTGAGTGTCTCCTTGGCAGGAGCTTCTTTTCCTGGATAGCCTCTTTAAAGTATGGGATGTGCCGCTAATAGTTATTGAAGGAAGTCTGCACTTTGGAAAAATGTCTCTGGGAATCTCTGCCTTTTCTAAGTCACAGACTATATTGTAAATTGTTCTGGAAGGGAAAGTGTTTTAACCCAGTTGGTGTAACTGCTAAATGTTTTGCTTTAAAAACGCACACATTGAACTCTTAGAGTATTAATTGATATGTTAACACCCTGAGCTCCTGTGGTATTAACTGTTTTAAAAATACAACAGTAGGGCTTCCCTGGTGGTGCAGTGGTTGAGAGTCCGCCTGCCGATGCAGGGGACATGGGTTCGTGCCCCGATCCGGGAGGATCTCACATGCCGCGGAGCGGCTGAGCCCGTGAGCCGTGGACGCTGAACCTGCGCGTCTGGAGCCTGTGCTCCGCAATGGGAGAGGCCACAACAGTGAGAGGCCCGCGTACTGCAGAAAAAAAAAAAAAAATATATATATATATATGTATGTATGTATGTACGTACGTATGTGTGTGTGTGTATATATATATATATATATATATAAAACAGTAGTTGGGTAGCCGTGAAGTGATTACAGCTGCCAACAAGTAAGGGTCATAATGGTGAGAAAGAAGTCATTTCCTGCCTTACTTAGGGACGCCAGCAACAGCATGCTCCATAAACGCGTAGACGAGGTATCTTTTCGACTTTCAGTTACTTATCTGAAGTACACTATTACTTTTCTCAGCAGTGGTAATCATCAGAATCCAATGATCATCTCCTTGGTATCCAGGAAAAAGAGGGGCTCAATCCTTGTTTATTGAATTACATTGAACATCTAACCTCCAAATGTGGATTCTTTACCACATGCTGCACAGTTTAAGCTGCCTCTACCACAGTGTTCGACATAATGTAAGAATAACAGGATCAAAAGTCACATATATGGTGTGATCTCAGTTATGCTCCATGCAGATTGAAGCTGTCACAAACAAAGTATAATGTATTCGTGTTGTTAAATGGATAGCAAGATTATGGGATTTTTTTTTTCTTATGACTTTTCTGTATTGGGCAAATAGGCTTATGGGCATGACTTCTGGGGCGGCCTGAGCAGTGCCCAGCTCTTGGGTGCCCTGCATAGCCAGTGTGCGGTGCACAAGCCCACAGCAGACTGTCCTTGCCTAATAAGCTTGTGGTGGAGCCTCTAGCAGCAATAGCTGCTTTATACCAGTACACTCTAAAGCACTCCCAGGGTTAAGTCAGACTCGAACATTTATTTGTTCGTTCCACACACACGTACTGAATGGCTGATTTTTGCCAAGACATATTAGTTACATTAAGCATGAAGTAAACCAATAGATATGGCGCCTGTACTCAAGTTGCTTCTGGTATATTAGGAAGAAGACCCATATTAAACAACTAACACTCTCAGGCAATTCTGACTTGTGATAATAGTTATGAAAGAAAAGTATCACGTACTATGTGAGCACAGGGCAGGGGAGAGCCTAATTCAGGTTGAGTGTTTCAGGTGAGGCTGAAACCCCAACACTGAGAGGAGTTAGCCAAATTAAGAATATGCCAAACGGAGGAAGCTGCATGGGAAAGGCCAAGAGGCAGAGAAGAGCGTATGAAAAGTCGAAGGAGACCAGTGTGGGCTGATGCGGCCAGGCTGGGAGAGATGGCCTGAGATACAGAAGTAGGCAGGGCGGGGGTGTTCTGTAAGTTGCAGCTTGAGAAAGGTGTGCTGTGACTGAGACAGGTCAGAGATGCTGAGAAGGAAGGTGCAGCCCCCTTGAGCCTCTAAAAACAAGTCTCCTCTCCTGGGCCTCCACACAGACGCAGTGTTTGCCGTGACCTCCCGCCTCTTTTTCTAAGGCCTGGCACCATGGCCAAGGTAACCGGGTGCCATTAGTGTGCATCACCACTACAACCTCTGGGGGAACCTGGTCTTTCCACGCTGAGCACATAAATGTAGTAAACGAAAGTGAGGGCACTCCAGATTCAGGTGTTTAAGTTAGATTAGCCATCCACCCCAAAATATACAGATGTTCCAGTACTGCGATACTTGGGAGTTGGGGTATACGGTATTCGGTTCTATTTATATTTCTACCAGCAAGTAGTTGGGATGGGTTTTTCCTTCCTTCCTTCCATCCTTCCTTCTTCCCTCCGTCTTCTCTTCTCTTCCTCTCCCCCCCACTTTCTTTCTTTCTTTCATCAGTTGTTTCTTACTGAAATTAGAAGAAACATCTCTTTAATTATTGCCAATAGAGGTTAATATGAAAACAAAGTGATCGTTCACCCTGCTTTGTAATCTGTGTGACCATATTTTAATACAACTAATACTCCATTATTGTCAGCATGTGGTTGCACTGGGAAATTTTCACTTTCGGTCAGCAAGCTCATTACTGAAAACTACTGTAAGAGAAATGCCCTTGAGTCATGTACTTGTCTTATTGCCACGGTGTTCTCTGATAAGTGGTTCTTCCCCCAAATAAGCATACTTCATTTGCCATCTGTTTAAAATCACCGCAGAATGAAAACTAATACCTTGACGCCTAAGGACATCATCTCTCTTTCCTACACTGGAATTCTGCAGGAGAATGTATTGAGCATTACTTGTTCTTTCATTCTTTTCAGATTCTTCTTAATCCTTTGGTGAAAACTCGGTGACACAACATGGCTGCAAATAAGCCGAAGGGTCAGAATTCTTTGGCCTTACACAAAGTCATCATGGTAGGCAGTGGTGGTGTGGGCAAGTCTGCTCTGACCCTGCAGTTCATGTACGATGAGGTAAGTGCTGATTTTATCATGGATATCAAAGTTGGGGCGTTCAGAGAGTGTTTCTCTAGCTCCGTTTTGGTGCTGTTTTGGATGGATTCCTTGAATTCTTGAAAGCTACTGATCATTTTTTTCCTGTTCAGAGTCAACATTTGTATACAACTTGATTTAACAAGTCAAGAACTCAAGGTCCTTAAAATTCTTATGCTTTTAAAAAACAAAACAGGGACTTCCCTGGTGGCGCAGTGGTTAAGAATCTGCCTGCCAGTGCAGGGGACGCAGGTTCGAGCCCTGGTCCAGGAAGATCCCACATGCCACGGAGCAACTGGGCCCGCACGCCACAACTACTGAGCCTGCGCTCTAGAGCCCGCGAGCCACAACTGCTGAGCCCACGTGCCACAAGTACTGAAGCCCGCACACCCAGAGCCCGTGCTCTGCAACAAGAGAAGCCACCGCAGTGAGAAGCCCGTGCATCACAATGAAGAGAGCCCTCGCTCGCTGCAACTAGAGAAAGTCCGCGTGCAGCAGCAAAGACCCAGTGCAGCCACAAATTAATTATTTTAAAAAACCCTGGAAACAGTACCTATTTTTGAGCAATCTAGCTGGCTTTTTTATTTTTAGTGTTTTTAATGGTGAGTCCCACCTTGAATTAATAGAACTGGTGGATATAGTACCTAATTGAAACTTGATGTTAACATACATAAGTTGTCCTTTAATAACTTCAGTGAAAAAGTCAGTTATTGTGTACTGGCATGGCACCACACTCAACACTAAGCAGGAAAAGGCTTTGTCCCTAAAATAAAATTACTAGACAGGTTACAGATTTCTGTGCATGTATTTGTATCAGACTTTATTGTCCCAGAGGTAAGGTCTCAGCCTATATACAGCAATACATTCTTTCCCTAGAGGACTACTAATAAGGCTAAATGATTTAAGAGTTGGTAATCAAATTTAGGCATTTATCCTCAATTCTTCTTCCTCCCATATAGAAGCAAAGATTTATGGTCACTCTTTCTTAATCCTCAAAAAAATCCTGTGTGGTGGGCAGTGGTTTCCCCATCTTACAGATGAGGAAACAGAACCTCAGAGAGGTTTCCCAGCCTGCCCAAGAGGAGTGATCTCTGATGAGTAACTAAGTATTAAACCTAGTCTTCTAAGAAAAAAGTCCTGTGGACTTTCACCACCTAAGGTCTCTTTTCATTGCCTGCTCATGAGCATTTCTTTCACACACACAGAACTCTTAAATCCATCAGTTGTGTTGCTTACGATAAACAATTTAGAGAGGGGGAAATTGAAATGGTACTTTCACTGAAATTGCTAATTTATCTGTTCAGTTCTGTTTTTCATGCTGTTCACCTTAATAGCTGCTTTTCTTTAAACTAATCCTCAAATCAGTTCCCTTCTTGACAATAGGAGGTCAAAGGTAAGAATGTTCATGTCTGACATTTGAGGAATGGTTACACTTTCATTTAATATTTATAAATATTTAATATTCATAATATTATCAGATATGCTATCTGAATATTTCTATTAATTAAATATTCATAAATATTTATAAATATTTAATATTTGTAAAATATTAGCATGTAATTGTCACAGAATGTTCTATAGCTTTTACAGTTACAAATGCACTGTGCTTGATTTTTTAATAATTATTTGTTGAGTGTCTTCCATGTACCAGGCATATTCCAGGCTTTGGAGATACAGTGATGAGTAGACTAATCAAGGTCCCTGCCCCCAGGGTTAAATTCTAATGGGGGATTTAGACAGTGAGCATATAAATAAGAAAATATCAGATAATGAAAATATTTACAGGCACTATTAAAAAAACCCACTGAAGTATGTGTGTATACATACCCATATGCCAACAATGATACACTGATCAAAAATATTGAGGTGAGATTTAGGGGGTAAAAGATAGAAGTACGACTGTAAAGTTGTTTAACTGTGCTATTTTAAGAAATTGGAAGTTTGGGGAGAAATTTCAAAGTTCAAGATTTGGCATTTTACAGGGTAGTATAAGCCACTTTCTTGACATGGTTCATTTTGGAGAAAGAAAAGATTTAACTGTGCTTTCAATGCTTACCTAAATATTAACTTACTTGCAAGTTATTTCCACAATTCTGACATGAAAATTTATATTTAGAGTCAGAAAGGGTTCTTAAACATTTGATAAAATATCTGTGTAGTAGTTTCTGCAGGTGTAGTGTTCTAAGTAAGAAAAAAGGCACGGTTTTCAAGCCGTCAGCGGCCTAGAGCTGTTCAGTCCCCACCACCAAATTGCCTGAAATGGAAATTTAAATGAATGTAGTGTTTACCATTGGGGAAAACTGAATGACGGCTACATGTGACCTCTCAGTACTATTTTGGCAACTTCATGTGGATCTATATTTCAAAATAAGAGGCTCTGAAAAGTAAGGATAATCCTCAAGGGGATGCGCTTTCACCTCTTGCAGTTTGTGGAGGACTACGAGCCTACCAAGGCCGACAGCTACCGGAAGAAGGTGGTGCTGGACGGGGAGGAAGTGCAGATCGACATCTTGGACACAGCCGGGCAGGAGGACTACGCCGCCATCAGGGACAACTACTTCCGGAGCGGCGAGGGCTTCCTCTGTGTCTTCTCCATTACGGAAATGGAGTCCTTCGCGGCCACAGCCGACTTCAGGTATGTCAGGGAGTCGTGCCGTTACACCGCAGAACAGCTTGCTCCCCAGAAACAAGCAGACCACTGGAGGCTCTTACCTGATCGCCTTTCCCTCTGCGTCTAGTCGTGTTTATTCCCTCTGTGACATCAGTGTGACTCTGTCCGCTGCATGCTTGTACTCACATCCTCGGCGCACCCTGCGTAATCCCACAGCCAGCTCTGCCAGTGCCAGCTGCACTGGAGCCTGAATTTGTGGCAGCATCCATACCCAGACTCTCCTCATGCGTTTCTGAAGTATTTCCCTTTGAAGTACAGTACTACTGCTGCCATAAGAGTAGACGCTTGCATTGCGTAATGGATCTCTGGCCCAGATTGTAACGCTCTGTGTTAGTCACTGGTGTCTCAGCACCTGTGTCATGCCCAGGAGGCACATTGCCATCCACCTCACTGACAGCACGGACTGAACTTTTAGTAGAAATAATACCACCATAGATTGGCATACTAGGTTTTGTTATACAGTATTTTTTTTACATCTTATTTACTGTTTGTGTAATCAAAATCTGTCCTCCATTTGGTTTGGGGCAGGGGGGCCAGGGGGCTGGTAAAGGGGAGAGGGGCTCTCTCCATACTTGAGAGAAATATAGCATAAATAAGTTCTTGAGTTGTCTCGTAAAGACGGCATGCTTAGGGCTTCCCTGGTGGCACAGTGGTTGAGAGTCCGCCTGCCGATGCAGGGGACACGGGTTCATGCCCCGGTCCGGGAAGATCCCACATGCCGCGAAGCGGCTGGGCCCGTGAGCCATGGCTGCTGAGCCTGCACGTCCAGAGCCTGTGCTCCACAACGGGAGAGGCCACAACAGTGAGAGGCCCACGTACCGCAAAAAAAAAAAAAAAGACGGCATGCTTAATCACAAGCATCCTTTACTTGTATATTTTTATTTCTGCGTTGTCTGCTTTGGCGTGGGGCACACCAAGGCAGCATGTGATATATCCTCTGTTTTCAAGATTCACGCAGCTGAGTTGAATAAGTCATGAAACCAAGTGGAAGTTAGCGACAAAGGAGGAGATGTGGCCAGTGATGGTTACAGAGGATCCAGGAGAGGAGAGGAGCTGGGAGGCCTTCAAGAGATAGGTAACCCTGAAGGATAAGAAGGATTTCCACGGATGAGGAAAGAGGTCATTCCTGGTGGTTGAGCAAGAAACTGAAGCAAGGGTTACACAAAGCATTCCTTTTTATGTATACATGAAACTCTCAAGAACTTAAGATTCTAAAAGCACCTCCTTTGCAAAAAAGCATGTCATTGAGAAACTTTAAAAATATAAATTTATTTGTAACATTAAGTTTGTTGGCTTCTATAAGGAAGGAGTTTTGTATGTGATAAAGTGCAAAGGGAGTTTTGTAATCCTGGGAGACATGTTGAAAGTTATGTAAGTGTCAGTGATTATTCATTCATTCAAAAAAATATTTTGAGTGCTTATTATGTAGCAGGTTCTGTACTAAGTAATGGAATATATTTTGTCACCATAGCCACCAAAGCCAAAGTGGTATCTCAAGGGAGTGAGGTATTTTTATGCCAAGAGAAAGAATCTTGGGCTGTTGCTGTTACAGAAAATAAGTGAATCATTCATTACTCGTCTGTTGTACCTCCAGTGTGTTGCCCCTCCCATAAATAAAAAGTGTTCCTACTAACTGACCAGCAATAGGAAAGCCATTTTTGAGATCATCTGAATGGTTATAGTAGGCACTCCACACGGTCTGACCTGCAAAGTATAGCACAATGTCAGTTCCTCTCTTTTTAATTTCTTTTTATTGAAATATAGTTGATGTACAATGTTGTGTTAATTTCTGCTGTACAGTGAAGTGATTCAGTTATACATATATATACATTATTTTTTCATATTCTTTTCCATTATGGTTTATCACAGGATATTGAGTATAGATCTCTGTGCTATTCAGTGGGACCTTGTTGTTTATCTGTTCTATATATAAAAGCTTTCATCTGCCAATCCCAACCCCCTCCTCCTTGGCAACCACAAGTCTGTTCTCTATGTCTGTGGGTCTGTTTCATAGATAAGTTCATTTGTGTCATATTTTAGGTTCCACATATAAGTGATATCATATGGTATTTATCTTTCTGTTTCTGACTTCACTTAATATGATCATCTCTAGGTCCATCCATGTTGCTGCAAATGGCATTATTTCATTCCTTTTTACGGCTGAGTAGTATTCCATTGTGTGTATATATATCTATACATGTCTCTATATATACCACATCTTCATCCATTCATCTGTCGATGGACACTTAGGTTGCTTCTGTGTCTTGGCTATTATGAATAGTGCTGCTGTGAACGTAGGGGTGCATGTATCTTTTTGAATTAGAATTTTGTCGATATATGCCCAGGAGTGGGATTGCTGGGTCATATGGTAGTTCTTTTTAGTTTTCTAAGGAGCCTCCATACTGTTCTCCACAGTGGCTGCACCAACTTACACTCCCACCAACAGTGTAGGAGGGTTCCTTTTTCTCCACGCCTTCTCCAGCATTTGTTATAGACTTTTTAATGATGGCCGTTCTGAGCAGTGAGAGGTGGTACGTCATTGCAGTTTTGATTTGCATTTCTCCGATTGTCAGCTCCTCCCTTTAGCCTTCCTGGGCCTCCCGTCACCCAGGCAGGATCCGTCGTTTCCTCATGTGTGTGTGCGGTATGCTTACCACAGCTGCAGCAGCACACTCGCCGCACTCTTACATGAGATTGATGTATATGTGTTTTTCCTGATATGGTAAAAACTCTTCTTATCCATTTCAGTGTCTCTAGTACCCCTGTTTGGCACAGTTGGTGGCCTATAACTTGTAGTGCTTATTGAGTGTTTGATAGAAATATTAGAAAGCTCTGTTACGTTTTTTCATTCTCACTTTCCTTCTGATAAGAATGAAGTTGGACCAGTTTGTAAAGGTGCTTTCCTATTCTAAAATTCTGTAGTAGCCTCTCAAACTCTAAAGGGAGCATCACTTTAAGCAAAAATGCCAATAACGATTACAATCGTCACATCAGAAGCCACTGATCACAGATCACCATAACAAATATAATAATAATGGAAAAGTTTGAAATGTTGCGAGAATTACCAGAATGTGACACAGAGACACAAAGTGAGCAAATGCTGTTGGAAAAATAGCGCTGATAGACTTGCTTGATGCAGGGTGACTACAAACCTTCAGTCTGTTAAGAAAAAAAAAAAGTAGTATCTACAAAGCACAGTAAAGCAGACTGCAGTAAACAAGGTATACTTGTATCAACCGTGATAAACGTACCACATTAATGTTAACAGTAGGGGAAACTGGATGTGGGGTATATGGGAACTCTCTGTCCTATCTTCACAACTTCTCTGTAAATCTGAAATCATTCTAACATAAAAAGTTTATTTTTAAAAAAGCATTTCGGAGGAAGTTGCATTTGATACTCACTTCGTACGTCTACTGCCATATTTATACTCTTCTTCGGTGTATTTTTCCGAATGAAGTGAATGTGGAGCTCAAATCATTGATGGTAGAAAAAGGAAGAAGTGCTGCTTGTTTCCTACTGGGTAATAAGTGAGCTTTTTGTTATTGTCTAGAAACAAATAACTGCTAATTGCATGTTTTGTTATTTTAACATGTAGAGATAACATTAATATTTCTTGCTCATTTTCTCTTATCCAGGGAGCAGATTTTAAGAGTAAAAGAAGATGAGAATGTTCCATTTCTGCTCGTTGGAAACAAATCAGATTTGGAAGATAAAAGGCAGGTTTCTGTAGAAGAGGCAAAAACCAGAGCCGATCAGTGGAATGTTAACTATGTGGAAACATCTGCTAAAACGCGAGCTAATGTTGACAAGGTAAAAAGGTGGCTCTACTGCTACGTCATGTTAAAAATAGGTTGATGTGCTTTAACTCGGCTCTGTTTAGTCTAGAGATTCTGTGAGACTTTCAAATAGAGGTTTAATACGTGTTGATTTTTTATGGCCCCGAATGCTCAAGTACAGCACGTTAGGAATTTACTTCACTTTGTCCTTATAGGTTCCCGAGAGGCGTTAAAACATGAGACACTGCAGCTAGATGTACCTTTTTTTTTTTTTTTTTTTTTTTAAAGCACTGAAAGATTCCTGACCTGAATCCCTGCTTTTTTTTTTTTTTTCCTTATCCTGATTGGCTGGAGAATCTAGAAGGAACAGTGTAAGTTCTCTGAGCTGACACCTGCCCAGCCTCACTTAAGTTCTCCCAGACCCCGGGGGGGGGAGAGGATTTTGAAATCTCTGTCACCACAGCTGCCTTCCCTACCCTCAGCCTCTGTTCTCCCCCAAGTGGAAGGGGAGCTCCTGTGTCCTCTCCCCTCATCTTCACACTGTGTTCAGATTGGCCCTTCCTGGAGACCAGGTGCAGAACACCCTTACCTCGTTTCTAGAAGCCTTCCCAGGTGCTTTTCATCCTGCTGCGGGACGCCATCATCAGCATTTAGGAAGCCTGCCGGTTGCGCTGGGGCATTACAGGTTCTGAGGGGCCTTTTCAGCCCCCGCGTATCTAGGCTCTACTGAGTGCCTCTCAAAAACTAACGTGCAGGAGGATTGCCTACAGAGCCTGATAAACACAGATTCCTGGGTCTTCGCCAGAGATTTTGATTCGCTTGGTCTGGGGTGAGGCCTGAGAATTTGCCTATCTAGCTAGCTCCTGGATGTGCAAACGGGCAGCGCGGCACACTTGGAGTAACTGCCCTAGGTGGCCGCAGGTGCTTGTGAGCTCGTCTGCTGTGGCTGTAGATTCGCAGCCCTGGTCCAGAAATCATGATGTTAAAAATGTAGAGATTCTTTCTGCCTGTTACTGTAGGTTTTAAGACAGTGTTATTACTGTCTTAAATTAATTTTTTTTTTTTAGTCACACGGTCAGATTCCTTTAAGTCCAAGACATCTGTACAAATTGCTGTAAGAGTTCTACTGAGTAGATCAGTTTCCTCTAAAGTTATGGCAGATTTAAAGTACTGATGAAATACAGTTTAAGGTTCAGCATGTTTGGGGTTTTGAAAGGCACCAATGAAGACTGTCATAGCATATGTATACTTTGTTTCCTCCTGTTTGATGTCTTGAGCAGGTTATAGAACAAACCATCGTGATCTAAGGGGAGTGGGGAGCAATAACTGTCCAAGCTCTGAGGCTTGAAGCAGTCCCGTAGTGTCACCTGCTGGCATCAGAGGCCCTGGGAAAATACGGTAGTGTGCATTATCAGAGATATCACCAGACAGTAAGAAAAAGACCAACAACCCAATGGGGAAATGGTCGAAAAACAGATAGCCCTGTCACAGAAAAGAAATGCAAATCGTGTTTAAACTTGCAAAGAGGCTTATGAGTCTTACTTATAAAAAGGGAAGTGAAATTTTTTTTACCTGTCAATTGGAAAAGGGCAAGAAGGTTGATAATAATACTGTTGACAGGAGTATGGGAAAAAAAGGAACTCTCATATGTTCTTGGAAGGGCAGTCTGGCAATTATCTATCAAAAATTATGACCCCAACAATTCAAGTTCTAAAAATTTATTATACAGATAAAATTATACATCCATGCAAAGTGTATGTTCAGCAGTAGTCCTTGAAGCATTATTTGTAGAAGCAAAAGACAGGAAATATCCAAGTGTCCAGTAACAGATGGTGCGTCCATATAATGGAATACTGAAATGAAGGTAGAGCTTAATGTGCTGATATGGAATGATCTTCAACATCAGTAAATGAAAAAGCAAAGTACAGAACAGCGTCTAGTTTGCTGCCATCTGTGTTTGAAACATACTCATACACACACAAGCGCACATGTATGTATATATCAGGAATATGTACGATTCTAGTACCTGTGGTTGCCACCAGAGAGCTAAGTCACAGACATGCATGTTTCACTGCTGTGTCCTGAAGAGTGGCTACCAGATAACGTACCTCAGTGGCTAAGGAAAAGTAACTTGCAGCAACTCTTCAGTTTCTTAAATTTGGTTACGTTGGGATTATATTTGTTTTTTGGGTTTGTTTGCTGAGGCAATGATGTAATACAGTTGTAAGAGCTAATAATACTCTTTAGTGCTTGAAGAGCCAGGCGCTGTGGCCAGCACTCACTGTTTCATCTTTAACCCTATGAAGCATAGATAGTCCTCTCATGACGCCTTTTTAGGTGAGGAAATTGAGGTGCGGAGAGATTACATACCTGGCTCAAGGTCACCATGTCGTAGTGGCATCTGCTGGCTCTGGGTGTGGCCACCTCTGGAGCCAATGTTCTTCCCTGTCTATTTTACTTAAAACAATGGTTGGAATACTTGTGGCATCTCCCATGTTGTGTGTCATCCACTCCCAGGAGTCTGATCAGATTTTGCAGGATTAAGTGTTAACAGTGTCTCCTTCCATTAAATTGAGAGGTGTCTTGTCACAGAAAACAAATACTAGCTCCCGCCAGACTTTAAACGCCCATGCCTTATCCTTACCTGGATTCCAAATAGACCACTGGGTAGAAGTTTCAAAGAAGCCGATTTTTAAAACTACCCTGTGAAAAAGCTTCATGACCATCAGAATTGTTGAGCTGAGGCCTGGCCTGTCTCAGAGGAATCACTCAGAGGCTGGAGGACCATCTGGGAAACCTGCTTGGGTCCTCCCTGGGTGCCAGGTCATCTGATGACCTTGTAGTACCCTTCTAGCTAAATGCTCTGGCTCTTTAAATCGCAACTCCAAGGTTGCTCTTAATTTTAAGGAACATGTTGGGGGAAATGGAAAGAAATTAGGCAAGTAGATGTCAAAATGAAAGTATGATTTACTATGTCAAGAGAGCCAATTTTATGTTGGGGAAAGAATTTTGTTAGAAATGTGTCTTGTTTTTGAAAATGTTCTTAATTTTTTCTTTATACAAGTAATACATGAACATATGCTCACTGTATAAAGAAAAATTCATGATACAGAGGAAAAAGTATACGGAGGAAAAGTGAGTGTCACTCCACCCAGATTCCACTCACCTCCTTTACCTGTAGGTAACCACTGCTAACACGTGTGTATCTTTCCAGACATTTACCTGCCTTTAAAGACAGGCATACAGAATCTAAGGGAAAAAAAAAAAAAGAACCTTAGGGAAAGGTTGTATTTGCTTGTTTTCCACCTATATAAATAGGATTTGTGTGTGTGTATATGTGTATGTATAGTGTATTTCTGTGGTTTGCTTTTTAAATTTCACAGTAAATAGATCCCGTAGTTCTTTCCATGTTGCATATAGACGTACCACATTCTTTTTAAAATCTACAAAATGTTCCATAGTTAGGAAAATGGCTGAATTATGAAAAAAGCCTACCAGTGACATTTAGGTTGTCTGCAGTGCTATTACAAACATAACACAGTGAACCGTGTGAACGTGCACCCACACGAGACCAAAAGCAAGGGTGCATTTTAAATTTTAATGACAAGTCACCCTCCAGAGAGGCTGCCTTACACTCCCACCAACAGTGTGAGGAAACCCTTTCCCCACTACTTGCCAGTGTCAATTAAAGGAGCCTTTAAGTTTGTGTTTCCTGATTACTACTGAGGCTGGGCAGCTTGTAGTTGATTCATTGGCCGTTTGTAGATCTTCTGTGAACGCTGAAATTACATTGATCTAATGGGTTTATCTTTTTGATTCATAAGCCTACTTTATATTAAGGACAGTAACCCTTTGTCCACTATATCCGTTTGGGACAGTGTCTCCTAATGCATACCATATCTGTTTTTATCTTTTTTTTTTGAATGTATAGTTGATTTACAATATCATGTTAGTTTCAGGTGTACAGCAGAATGATTCAGTTATACATATGTATATTCTTTTCCAGATTCTTCTCCCTTATAGGTTATTATAAAATATTGAGTATAGTTCCCTGTGCTATCCAGTAGGTCCTTGTTAGTTGTCTTTATTTTTTTTCCTACAAAAGAAATAGAAATTTTTATTCAAGCCAAATTTGAGGATTATAACTGCGTAGAGCATCTCAGAAAGCTCTAAGCACTGTTCCCGGTTATCTATTTTATATATAGTAGTGTGTATATGTTAATCCCAATCTCCTAATTTAGCTGTCTCTCACCCCTTCCCCTTTGGTAACCATAAGTTTGTTTTCTGTGTCTGTCTCTTTCTTTTTTGGAAATAAGTTCATTTGTATCTTTTTTTTTTTTTAGATTCCACATATAAGCGATATTATATGATATTTATGTTTCTCTGTTGGGCTTATACTTCATTTAGTATGATAATCTCTAGGTCCATCCATGTTGCTGCACATGGCATTCTTTCATTCTTCTTTATGGCTGAGTAACATTCCTCTGTGTGTGTATACACATATATATCACATCTTCTTTATCCACTCCTCTGTCAGTGAACATTTAGGTTGCTTCCATGACTTGGCTATTGTAAATAGTGCTGTGATGAACATTGGGGTGCACGTATCTTTTTGAATTATGGTTTTTTCCAGGTATATACCCAGGAGTAGGATTACAGGATCATATGGTAACTCTGTTTTTAGTTTAAGGAACCTCCATACTGTTCTCCATAGTAGCTGCACCAATTTACATTCCCACCAACAGTGTAGGAGGGTTCCCTTTTCTCCACACCCTCTCCAGCATTTATTGTTTGTAGACTTTTTGATGATGGCCATTTTGATGATGGCCATTCTGACTGGTGTGAGGTGATACCTCATTGTAGTTTTGATTTGCATTTCTCTAATAATTAGCGGTGTTGAGCATCTTTTCATGTGCCTATTGGCCGTCTGTATGTCTTCTTTGAAGAAATGTGTATTTAGATCTGCCCATTTTTTCATTGGGTTTGTTTTGATACTGAGTCACATGAGCTGTTTGTAAATTTTAGAGATTAATCCCCTGTTGGTCACATAGTTTGCAGTTATTTTCTCCCATTCTGTGGGTTGTCTTTTCTTTGCTTATGGTTTCCTTTGCTGTGCAAAAGTTTTTGAGTTTAATTAGGTCTCATTTTATTTTTGTTTTTATTTCCATTACTCTAGGAGACAGATCCAAAAAGATATTGCTGCAATTTATGTCAAAGAGTGTTCTGTCTAGGTTTTCCTCTAGGAGTTGTATAGTATCCAGTCTTACATTTAGATCTTTAATCAGTTTTGAGTTTATTTTTGTGTATGGTGATAAAGAATGTTCTAATTGTATTCTTTTACATGTAGCTGTCCCAGTTTTCCCAGCACCACTTATTGAAGAGACTGTCTTTTCTCCATGGTATAGTCTTGCCTCCTTTGTTGTAGATAAACCCACGCACCTATGGTCAATTTATCTCTGGGCTTTCTATCCTGTTTCATTGATCTATATTTCTGTTTTGATTACTGAAGTTTTGTAGTATAGTCTGAAGTCAGGAAGTCGGATTCCTCCAGTTCCATTTTTCTTCCTCAAGGTTGCTTTGACTACCAGGGTCTTTTGTGTTTCCATACAAATTAAAAAATTTTTTGTTCTAGTTCCGTGAAAAATGCCATTGGTAATTTGATAGAGATTGCACTGAACCTGTAGATTGCCTTGGGTAGTGTAGTCATTTTGACAATATTGATTCTTCTGAGCCAAAAACACGTTATATCTTTACATCTGTTTGTGTTGTCTTCAGTTTCTTTTATCAGCATCTTAGTTTTTGGAGTACAGGTCTTTTGCCTCCTTAGGTAGTTGTATTCCTAGGTATTTTATTCTTTTTGATGCGATGGTAAATGGGATTGTTTCTTTAATTTCTCTGATCTTTCGTTGTTAGTGTATAGAAATGCAACAGATTTCTGTGTATTAATTTTGTATCCTGCAGCTTTACCGAATTCATTGATGGGCTCTTGTAGTTTTCTGGTAACATCTTCAGGATTTTCTATGTATAGTATCATGTCATCTGCAAACAATGACAGTTGTTTTAATTCTTCTTTTCCTATTTGGATCCCTTTTCTCTTTCTTGTCTGATTGCCATGGCTAGGTCTTCCAAAACTATGTTGAATAAAAGTGGTGAGAGGCGACATCCTTGTCTTTTTCCTGATCTTAAAGAAAATGCTTTCAGCTTTTCACCGTTGAGTATGATGTTAGCTGTGGGTTTGTCATATACAGCCTTTATTATTATGTTGAGGTATGTTCCCTCTGTGCCCAGTTCCTGGAGAGTTTTTATCATAAGTTTGGGTGCTAAGTTTTTTCTGCATCTATTGAGATGGTCATATGGTTTTTATTCTTCAGTTTGTTGATATGGTATAGCACACTGATTGATTTGCTCCATACCATGTCTTATTTATTTATTTAGGCTGCGTTGGGTCTTTGTTGCTGCACCTGGGCTTTCTCTAGTTGCAGCAAGTGGGGGCCACTGTTCGTTGTGGTACGCAGGCTTCTCACTGCGGTGGCTTCTCGTTGCAGAGTGTGGGCTCAGTAGTTGTGGCTCGCAGGCTCTAGAGCGCAGGCTCAGTAGTTGTGGCGCACAGGCTTAGCTGCCCCACGGCATGTGGGATCTTCCTGGACCAGGGCTCGAACCCGTGTCCCCTGCATTGTCAGGCAGATTCTTTAACCACTGTGCCACCAGGCAAGACCCCATACCGTATCTTTTAACTTTGCTGATTTTTACCTTTTGCCATGGAAAAAACATTAAAGATTATGTTGTCAAATTTGTTGTTTTTCCTTTGAGACTTCTGGATTCTGTGGCTTCATCAGAAAAGCTCTCCCATCCTAAACTTAAAAAGCACTTACCCTAGGGCTTCCCTGGTGACGCAGTGGTTAAGAATCCACCTGCCAATGCAGGGGACACAGGTTCAAGCCCTGGCCCGGGAAGATCCCACATGCCACGGAGCAGCTAAGCCTGTGCACCACAACTACTGACCCTGTGCTCTAGAGACTTTGAGCCACAACTACTGAGCCCGCATGCCACAACTATTGAAGCTCGCGCACCTAGAGCCCGTGCTCCGCAATGAGAAGCCTGCGCTCCGCAACAAAGAGTAGCCCCCGCTCGCTGCAACTAGAGAAAGCCTGCGCGAGCAACGAAGACCCAGTGCAGCCAAAAATTAAAATATAAATTAATTAAAAAAAGAAGAAAACGTATTTTTTGCTTCCTTTTTGTGTTGGCCTTTATAGTAGATCTTTAATTCTTCTGAAAATTTAGTATTGTCTGTGTTGTGAACTAGGGGCTGTTAAGTACTTAAAATGAAGAAACTGGTGAAGGCAAAGGTTTACATTTAAAGCTAACGGTCTATGATGCTTTAAGAGAGATGTTTGTCATTTCTAATAATTTTTATATGTTTTTTCAACTGTAAGTATTCTGAGCTAAGCATTTTGAGTCTGTGTCTAGTTTCGTTTCACTTTCATTTTACGTGAGAACAGGGATTTCCTGTGATCTCTACTCTGGAATTAGAAGAGTCAAATTCTGTACATGCCGGGGGGGGGGGGGGAAGGGGGGGAAGGGAAAGAAGGGGACAGGAGGAAAGAGGGTGGGAGGAAATGAGGGCAAGCAGAAATTTTGAAAGTGTATTTTTAAAAAGTTGGAAGAAGCTCTGTACTTTCGGGATTATCATTTGTCTGAGTTTGTCAAAACCAATTCTTCATTCTTACTCCAAATTACTTATTTCCTTCCACTTGGCAGTTGAAACAAGGCCTCCTTTACCTTAATTCATTAAGTTAGCTGATGTAAAGTTTAAGATGACCTTGGTGGTTTCCAGTAGGGATTCGTTTGCAGTTTATTGCAGATACTCATCTAAAATTAGAAATCACATCTTCTAATATCCATTCTGCAGTGATGTATTCACATCAGAAAGCAGTACTGGGAGTTTTCTGCTAATCACATGTAGTTAGTTTGGAGGCTTACTGCCCCTGCTGGTCAGCTGTGGACTTGAAGCAGAGGTGTTGCAAAATCCCCAGTCTCCAGGCCTTCAAGCTGCAGCAAGTGGGGCAAGACTTCATGGGGTTTGAACTGTCACCTGCGTGTTTCAGTACATTGCATTCTTTCTAAGCTTTTATGCTCAGTCTTCCCCTTCTTTAATTATCCGTGTCCTTTTCTGTTGGTCCTGCGTCCATTTAACTCAACCCATTAGTCTGATAGTCCTTGTTTTCTTTTTTAATTTTTATTTTATATTGGAGTATAGTTGATTACCTGTGTTGTGTGTCAGGTGTACAGCAAAGTGATTTAGTTACACATATGCATGCGTCTATTCTTTTTCCAATTCCTTTCCCATTTAGCTTATCATAGAGTATTGAGCAGAGTTCCCTGTGCTATACAGAGGTCCTTGTTGTTTACCTGTTTTAAATGTAGCAGTGTGTACATGTCAATCCCAAACTCCCAATCTATCCCTCCCCCCACCCTTCCCCACTGGTAACCATAAGTTCATCCTCTAAGTCTGTGAGTCTGTTTCTTTTGCAAATAAGTTCATTTGTATCATTTTTTTTAGATTCCACATTAAGCAATATCATGTGATATTTGTCTTTCTCTGTCTTAGTATAATAATCTCCAGGTCCATGCATGTTGCTGCAAATGGCACTATTTCATTCTTCTTAATGGCTGAGTAATATTCCATTGTATATATGTACCAAATCTTTATCCATTCACCTGTTGATGGACATTTAGGTTGCTTCCATGTCTTGGGTATTGTAAACAGTGCTGCAGTGAACATTGGGATGTATGTATCCTTTCGAACCATGTTTTTCTCTGGATATATGCCCAGGAGTGGGATTGCTGGATCATATAGTACCTCTATGTGTAGTTTCTTAAGGAACCACCATATTGTTCTCCATAGTAGCTGCACCAATTTACATTCCCACCAACAGTGTAGGAGAGTTCCCTATCTCCACACCCTCTCTAGCATTTGTTGTAAATTTTTTGATGATGGCCATTCTGACTGGTGTGAGGTGATACCTCATTGTAGTTTTGATTTCCATTTCTCTAATAATTAGCAATGTTGAGCATCTCTTCATGTGCTTTTTAGCCATCTATATGTCTTTGGAGAAATGTCTATTTAGGTCTTCTGCCCATTTTTTCATTGGGTTGTTTGGTTTTTTGATATTGAGTCACATGAGCTGTTTTTAAATTTTAGAGATTAATCCCCTGTTGGTGACATGGTTTGCAATTATTTTCTCCCATTCTGTGGGTTGTCTTTTCATTTTGTTTATGGCTTCTTTCACTGTGAAAAAGCTTTTAAGTTTAATCAGGCCCCATTTGTTTATTTTTGTTTTTATTTCCATTACTCTAGGAGATGGATGGAAAAAGATACTGCTGCGATTTATGTCAGAGTGTTCTGCCTAGGTTTTCCTCTAGGAATTGTATAGTATCCGGTCTTGCATTTAGGTCTTTAATCCATTTTGAGTTTATATTGATGCTTCCAATCCAAGAAAAATGATATCTTTCCATCTGTTTGTGTCCTCTTTGATTATGTTCATCAGCCTCTTACAGTTGTGGTCTTTTGCCTCCTGAGTTAGGTTTATTCCTAGGTATTTATTTTATTCTTTTCGATGTGATGGTAAATGGGTTTCTTTAATTTCTCTTTCTGATCTTTTGTTGTTAGTGTATAGAAATGCAGATTTCTGTGTATTAATTTTGTATCCTGCAACTTTACTGAACACTGATGAGCTCTAGTAATTTTCTGGTAGCATCTTTAGGATCTTCTATGTGTAGTATCATGTCATCTGCAAACAGTGATGCTTCTTCTTTTCCAATTTGGATTCCCTTTCTTTTTCTTCTCTGATTGCTGTGGCTAGGACTTCCAAAACTATGTTGAATAAAAATGGCAAGAGTGGGTATCCTTGTCTCATTCCTGGTCTTAGAGGAAATGCTTTCAGCTTTTCACCATTGAGTATGTTAGCTGTGGGTTTGTCATATATGTTGAGGTATGTTCCCTCTAGGCCCACTTTCTGGAGAGTTTTTATCGGAGAGTTTTTATCACAAATCAGTGTTGCAGACAAAGCTTTTTATCAGATTCATCTATTGAGATGATCATATGGTTTTTATTCTTTAGTTTGTTAATATGGTGTATCACACTGATTGATCTGCAGATACTGTAGAATCGTTGCATCCCTGGGATAAATCCCACTTGATTATGATATATGATCCTTTTTAAGGTATTGTTGGATTTAGTTTGCTGAGTATTTTGTTGAGGATTTTTTCATCTATGTTCATCAGTGATATTGGCCTGTAATTTTTTTGGTGATATCTTTGGTTTTGATATCAGGGTGATGGTGGCCTCATAGAATGAGTTTGGGAGTGTTCCTGCCTCTGCAATTTTTTGGAATGCTTTCAGAAGGGTAGGAGTTAACTCTTCTCTGAATGTTTGATAGAATTTGCCTGTGAAGCCATCTGGTCCTGTACTTTTTTGTTGGGAGATTTTTCCATCACAGTTTCAATTTCAGTACTTGTGATTGGTCTGTTCATATTTTCTGCTTCTTCCTGGTTCAGTCTTGGGAGATTGTACCTTTCTAGACATTTGTCCATTTTTTCTAGGTTGTCCATTTTACCGGCATATAGTTGCTTGTAGTAGTCTCTTACAATCCTTTGTATTTCTGTGGTATCAGTTGTAACTTCTCCTTTTTCATCTCTACTTTTATTGATTTGAACCCTCTCCCTCTTTTTCTTGATGAGTCTGGCTAAAGGTTTATCAATTTTGTTTATCTTTTCAAAGAACCAGCTTTTAGTTTCATTGATCTTTTCTGTTTTGTTGTTTTTATTTCATTTCTGCTCTGATCTTTATTTCTTTCTACTAACTGGGTTTTGTTTGTTTTTCTTTCTCTAGTTGCTTTAAGTGTAAGATTAGGTTGTTTGAGATTTTTCTGTATTTTGTATACAAGATATATTTTGTATAGCTATAAACGTCCCTCTTAGAACTGCTTTTGCTGTGTCCCATATATTTTGGATTGTCATGCTTTCGTTTGTCTTTAGGTATTTTTTGCTTTCCTCTTTGATTTCTTCAGTGATCCATTGGTTGTTTTAGTAGCATATTGTTTAGCCTCCACGTGTTTCTGTTATTTTATAGGTTTTTTCCTTGTACTTGATTTCTAAGCATTGTGGTCAGAAAAGATGCTTGATATGATTTCAGTTTCCTTGAATTTGTTTTTAGTCTTATCAAGTTTTATTCTAGAAGTAATCATTTTTTTAATCCAGAAGAATGCAAAAGTGTGACGCATAAAAGTTATTCATCCACTCATCACTATTTGTGTACAGTAAGTCCACATCCTTCTAGGCCCTTCAGTGTGTACTCAGACATTTGTTATTGATATTGAACTTCTTGTTACAGTAGTAATTTTTAAATTATTATGCTAATATCTCCCATTATTTGCCAATTTCTAGACATCAAACAAGAATTGATAAATCCACAAATATAGTGCAACAAACAAAATTGTTTTCTAGTGCCTGGTATCAGAACGATAAAGGAAGCAGTCATTTTCCACAGCTGTTTTTTAAAACAGGGTTGAAGAAAACCAGGTTATTAAATGTGAATTTTATTAAACACAAATTACTTTAAAATTTAATTGATAAAATACATTTACTAACTATAAATTACTCAAATGTGATCCATTGAGTTTTATATCTTTGGAGCTAGCCTCACTTGTAGTGCTTTTTTCATTTTTATCTTGAAAATTCAGACGGAAAGATTAGGTTATATTATTTAAACACATTTTACCAAATTCATTTTTTCCCATTTTCTCAGTATACTTGGAGAAGCAGGCTTTAGTTGGGTGCTTTCCTCTCTCTGTACTCCCCAAACAAGAGCTCCTAAATATTCATATATATTCCCAAGGTTTACTGTTGTGATTCAGAGAAATTCCAGGCACATATGATCTACTTGGTTTATTTATCGTATTTTCTTCTTTCTAGGTATTTTTTGATTTAATGAGGGAAATTCGAGCCAGAAAGATGGAAGACAGCAAAGAAAAGAATGGGAAAAAGAAGAGGAAAAGTTTAGCCAAGAGAATAAGAGAAAGATGCTGCATTTTATAATCAAAGCCCAAACTCCTTTCTTATCTTGACCATACTAAGAAATATAATTTATAAGCTTTGCCACTGAAGGCTCAATTGACTGAAATTACTTTAACATTTTGGAAATTGTTATGTGTCTCTAAAAGCATGAATTGGAACTGCACTGAGAGTCAAATTCACTTAAAAAAGAAATTAATGTGGCTTCACCAAGAAGCAAAGTTCAACTTATTTCATAATTGCCTACATGTATCACAGTCCTGAATGTGGCGTGGGCACTTGTGTTTTGCTGGCAGTCTTTCTTGAACTATTCAAGAGGTGAGATGGGGGTGGGCAATGGGAGGAAAGGCTACTTCCTCTGGTTTATTATAAAGCTTAAATTTTATATCATTTTAAAATGTCTTGGTCTTCTACTGCCTTGACAAATGACAATTGTGAACATGATAGTTAAACTGTACCACTTTTTTTAACCATTGTTATGCAAAATATAGAAGAAAACGTTACTGGCATGATTGTTGCATATAGTTCAACTGAGAAATTCATCTGTGAATCTGCATTAATTACCCGGTGATTAACTTAGAAAAGTGGTGTAAACTTGTACATGGAAATTTTTAAATATGCCTTAATTTAGAAACCTAAAGATATACCCACTTACATCATTCTGGGTGTGTCCTCACTGTGCCGTGGGCCCATTGCCCATGTGTCCTGGTGAGAGAATATATGTCAGGATGGAGGACAACGTTTGTGTAGAAGATTCTCGAGAAATTACTGGTAGGAGTCTGTCCAAATTTAAACTGTGTGCCATACTCTGGTTCTTGAAAGTAAGGTTCCAGAGCTTCTTGATTGCTTTTAATTAAGTGTAAGGTAGTTTAAAATGAAGGACCAGCGTCTACTTGTAAGATAATTTTAGACTATGAGCATTCAGTACCAGTTATGTCTCAGTGAACCCTCTTTCTTTAAGATGCTGGTCCCTGGAAATCCCTTTCTGCAAGTGGTGAGCATGTGTTAAGATTTTGATCTCCTTGGAGTAGAGCACAGGAAAAGCGTGGACAGTGCTAATGCGTTTTGCACTAGAACACTTCAGAAAAGTCGTGCTCGCCATCTGGTAACTTCTAAATTTGTATTCCCGAGGTTACAGTTTGTACGGGAGTTACTGGGATTATTTGTAGGCTGTGTTCGTAATGAATAACACTGTCTCTACGTTTTCCTAAAGTTAACATCGAACAACCAAACCCAAGGATAGTGCAGAAAAGACGTCTGGCACCAAACAGTAGGCTGTGTTGCCACTGTATGGCATGCCCGCTGGAGGGCCATGATTTCAATGGGAAATTTACCACTGTCAGATTTTTCTTTTCTTTGTAATGGGACTAGGACAGTTTGATTCAACAAAGTTTTCTTTCTTTTTGCTCAGTCCTAATTTCAGCAAGTCAAAGATGTGTTCAGGCATTCCAGGTGACAGATGTGTACGTAAAGCTAACAAAAATAGGCTATTTAGGAACTGAACTCTTCAGATATTACATCCGGCTTGTCATATTAGTTAAATATTTGTCCTTAAAGGGTTTGAGATGTACATCTTTCATATTTTTCATAGGCTGTGCCATGTGCAGAATTAAAGTTACCAATGTAAGCGCGGCCCCGTGGGCCCAGCGATCTCCGTGTGTACTTGTTGCAGTCTCATTTAACCAGGGGTCCTAACCACTAACATTGTGACTTTGCTTTGAGACCTTTCCTCTCCTGGGTACTGAGGTGCTATGAAGCCAAATGACAAACATGCATCACATGTCTTAGGCTGATGCCACTACCCGATTGGTTTATTTGCAATTTGAGCCATTTAAAGACCAATAAACTTTCTTTTTTTAAATGTTTGTGGTGTTACTTGATGTTTACAATATAACATGTAAAATTCAGATTTATCAACCTGGGCATCCTTACTAGAGACTTGACTACAACTAAATCTTTTGAGCCATTAGTTTAGGGACTTCTGTGTGCGAAGAATTCTGTGCCAGATTTCCTCAGTCAGGGTCATCATTGCTTAGGTTTAATCAAGGCTCAGAAATGGAGGAGCCCCATGTGCAGAATTGCACAGAAGACACTCTTCTGCTGTCTTGAAAGTCACAAATGTATACACTGCTTTTAGAATACTACTCCACGCTGGAGTGGGTAGGTGGCAGCTTTATATTCATTTTCTAAATCAGAATGAGCACCAGGGATGCTTGAATTTCCAAATTGTGGCAGGAGAAACCACCCCCTTACCATTTCATCACACTTCAGGCCATTCTCTCTCATTTGATGTCTGCTGGGCATTTGTGGCCTATTAATCACACAGCCTATGGGTTAGAAACGATCTGGCCCAATACTGAACACAACCCCTCAAAATCCAATTCATTTTAATTTCCTACTTAACTCATAAGCAGTGCCAGAATGAACACATTTAAGTTATAAATGGCATCATTTTAAATCTCACTGTGTGGACCCATTTTTGACACCAATAATGGGCATGATGTTAGATGTTAGGTACCAAACAAAGCTTAGATTAAGTTGTCCCAAAGTGAATCGGAATGTCATTTTCAAAATTCTGTGACAAGGATGTAAAAAGATTCGGCAGCCTCATCTAACTGCCCTAAGAGTAAAACTATTTACCAAAACTTCCTCTAAACTTTTCAAAGTAATCCTTTTTATTTAATCCAGTGTTAGAGTAGATTCACCTGGCTGCCCACACAGGAGGGGAAGATAGCTCATGAAGTCCTAAGGGTTGGCATGGGCTAAGGAGTCTGAATTGCACCTGAAGCTAATGGAGAACCAAAGTCCCCTTTAGCAAATTACTTTGGAAGTGAAGAGTGGCAGGTCAATGGAGGTCTTCCTTCATGACCTTAGTTTTTGATAGGTTTTTATGGACCACCTACTGTGGGCACTGCTGGGAATACAACAGATGGAAGGACAGACATTCACAGTGAAGAAAGTACCTATGTGTCCCATGCATAAGGAAAGGAAAAGAAGTTTTTAAAGAATAAGAGATTAAGTCTAGGTCTCCTTACACGGGGCTAGACCCCCTATTTGTTATGTTTGTAAATTCATATAATAGCAAACACAGTGTATTCTGTATGCGCCGTGCACGGCCTGCAGGATCTTAGTTCCCTGACCAGGGATCAAACCTGGGCCCCCTGTAGTGGAAGCACACAGCCCTAACCACTGGACTGCCAGGGAATTCCCTGTATTTTTTAACCTAATATTAACCCTGTGAGGTAGGTGCTGTCCTTAGCCCCTATTTTGCAGAGGGAAAAACTGAGGCATAGAGCTGTTGAATAACTTGCCCAGGGCCACAAAGCTGGTAAAATTATTAACTGGGATTGGAAGCAAAGAAGTCTGGCTCCCGAGTCCATGCTCTGAATCACCGCACAGAGGAGTAGAGTGGAGACTAGAATTAATTATTCAGTGGCCCGTACTATTGTGGGAAACATCCAGGATTCCTCCAAGGCTGCACCACCTAGTCAACAATGATTGCCTTCAGAGAGTTTGCAGAGGTTGCTATGAACAGAAGAGGCCTCTTGCGCTTACAGCCTGGTTGCTAAGAGAAAGATCAAGTGTGGGAAGGAAAACCTTGTGCAGAGCTCAGCTCTGGAGTCAGCCTTACAGTGCTTTTTCCATAACATCAGTAAAGAGGCAGCATTCTTTGGCAGGCCAGAAACCTTCATCCCGTATTTCTTTAACTACAAAATAATTTCCCAGTCCTTTGCTCAAGCAGCCCTGAGTGCAGCTGTTGTGGACAACTGCCTATAGACAGGAGGTGGGCGGGGAGGGACATTCAGCCGTCTGTATTCTCAGTCCTTACAGAAGCACCATTTATGGGGAGAGAGAGGGGCCCAGAGAGCATCTAACGTCTGTTTAAGAGAAGCCATGACAGTCCAGTGGTTAGGACTCCACACTTCACTGCTGAGGGCATGGGTTCGATCCCTGGTCGGGGAACTAAGATCCCAACAGCCGCGCGGCCAAAAACAATCTGTTGAAGAGAGGCCCTGAGACCTGTGATAACTTGCATAACTAATCTGATAGAAAAACAAGATCACTTTTGTCAAAAGCCCCAAGGAAAGCCAACAGCTGAAGCGTTTAGGTGCTCACAAGCTCCTAGCAATTAGGAAATGCTCCTAAGGGCAAAATGTTCACAACAGCCAAAAAGTAAGAGTCAAGCCTTGTTGAATTGGAAGAGAAAGGAGCAGGTATGAGAGCTAACTTCTGGGCCTTTGCTGGGAGAGGGCTTCTCTACGGAGGAAGCGCAAGGAATTGCAGGCTGTCGCCCTGAATGTTGCACCGTCACATGCCAAATCTGTTTGTTGTTTATGGACTGATCTTTGTGAAGGACGCCAATTCGGTGGAAAGCTTAGATAGTTTTCCTGGACCCTAGAAGTCGGCTTAGAGGGGACCTTAGAATTCGCTTTGAACTTAGTCTCCATGCCTCCTTAGTCCCCTCCAGTCCATGACAATTCCTAATAAGTAGAGATGGACCGAAAGTGTGTTGGGTACACACCCTGTGACATAGAAGGCACTCAATATGTGTGACTCTCACCAGCAACATGTCTAAATCCCACTCCTGTTCAAGGCCCACCTCAGATATCCCTCCTCTTTGCAGCTGGTAGACAGTTGGGATACAAAGTAGTGGGTGGGTCTTATAGTCAAAAGATATGTGGTTGTTGGCCAAGGTGGGGGGAAAAATACATTCTGGGGGGGGGCAATATGGCAGGATCTACTCAAATATAAAAAGCACATACCTCAATATTCACAAGATTCCCTTTTTCTCTCTCTAAGGAAACAATTGCACATGTGCCCAGAGTCATGCACAAGGTGGTTCACTGTAGCATTATTTACTAAGGAACACTGAGAACTACTAAATGTCTAGGAACTGAGGAATGGCTAAATAAACCTAACATAGTCAGACAATCAATGCTATACCGCAGTTCAAAGGAACAGACTAGAGATATTTATCAGCACAGAGAGATCTCTACAATATTCTTGGGTCAAAAATGCATCTTGCACCACGATACAAACATTACAACTTTTTGGCAAAACCCATATACAAACAACACCATGTACATGCTCTGAGTTTATCTTGAGAAAGCTATTTTTAATCTAGATGGATATACCTGAAATACGTAATAATGGTTACCCATGAGAGGATGGTGAAAAGGGAAAGGATTTGAGGGTTTAAACTTTATCTTCATTTTTAAATGAAGAATGCAATCATGTTTATGCATATAACTGAAATTAATTTTCTTAAATATATGATTACATGTAGCCAAAAAAGGCCATATAACTAGAATATATAGAGAACTCTCAAAACTCAACATTAAACAATTAGAAAATGGACAAAAGACATAAACAGATATTTCATTAAATGGCAAATAAACACATGAAAAGATGTTCATCGTCATTAGCCATTAGGGAAATGCCAAGTTAAATACACTATCGAGAGTTAGAAGACAAATCGCCCACCAAGAGAAAACATTTGCAAAAGACACACCTGTTAGAGGACTGTTATCCAAAATATGCAAAGAACTCTGCAATCTCAACAATAAGAAAATAAGCCAATTTTAAAACTGGGCCAAAGACCCTAACAGACACTTCACGAAAAAAGATTAACAGATGACAGGGACTTCCCTGGTGGTCCAGTGGTAAAGAATCTGCCTTCCAATGCAGGGGACACAGGTTCGATCCCTGGTCAGAGAAATAAGATCCCACATGCCGCGGGGCAACTAAGCTGGTGCGCCACAACTACTGAACTCGCATGCCTCAGTGAGAGAGCCCATGTGCCGCAAACTACAGAGCCCACGTGCCCTGGAGCCCGTGCACCACAACTACAGAGCCCACGTACCCTGGAGCCCGTGCGCCGCAACTACAGAGCCCACGTGCCCTGGAGCCCATGCCCTGGAGCCCGTGTGCTGCAACTACAGAGCCCACGTGCCCTGGAGCCTGTGCACCACAACTAGAGAGAGAGCCCACACACCACCAATAGAGAGAAGGTTGTGCACAGCAACGAAGACCTGACGCAGCCAAAAGAATAAAGAAAAATTTAACAATTTATATATAAATTCAAGGGATTCAGAATAGCCAAAACAGTCTTGAAAAAAAAAAAAGTCCTGATTTCAAAACTTACTACAAAGCTAGAGTAATCAAGTCTGTGGTACTGGCATAAGAACAGACAAATAGATAACAATAGAATTGAGAGTCCAAAAACAAATCCTCACATTTATAGTCAATCCCTCTTGAACAAGGGTGCCAAGACAATTCAATGGGAAAGAATAGTTTTTCAACAAAATGGTTCTGGGACAACAGGATAGCCACAAATAAGAGAAAGAAATTGTATTCCTTCTTCATACCATACACAAAAATTAACTCAAAATGGATCACTGACCTAAAATGTGAGAACTAAACTACAAAATTCTTAGAAGTAAATCTTTATAACCTTAGATTAGGCAAAGCCTTCTACACTATAACACACACACCAAAAAAACCAAAATTGAACCATCAAAATTTAAAACTTTTGTGCTTCAAAGAATACCACCAAGAAATACAACCCACAGAATGGAAGAAAATATTTGCAAATAATATATCTGATAAGGAACTTGCATCTAGGCTATATTTTTAAAAACTCAACGATAAAAGGCAAATAACCCAATTTAAAATGGACAGAAGATCCAAAAACATTTTTTTCCTAAAAAAAAAATGTAAATGGCCAATAAGCACATGAAAAGATGCTCACAGACAGAATCAAGATGGTGGACTAGAAGGACGTGGAGCTCACCTCCTCCCACAAACACATCAAAAACACATGTACAGGGACTTCCCTGTAGATGGCGCAGTGATTAAGAATCCAGCTGCCAGTGCAGGGGACACAGGTTCGAGCCCTGGTCCGGGATGACCCCACATGCCATGAAGCAACTAAGCCTGTGCACCACAACTACTGACCCTGCTCTCTAGAGCCCACGAGCCACAGCTACTGAGCCTGCCCTCTAGAGCCCACGAGCCACAACTACTGAAGCCTGTGCACCTAGAGCCTGTGCTCCACAACCAGAGAAGCCACTGCAATGAGAAGGGCTATGAAGAGTAGCCCCTGCTCACTGCAACTACAGAAAAGCCCGTGTGCAGCAATGAAGACCCAATGCAGCCAAAAATAAATAAAAATATTTTTAAAAGTTAAATAGAAAAAAACCAACACATCTACACGGGGAACAATTCTCACAGAACAGCTACTTAACACTGGCAACATATCTCAGACACCCAAAAGTGCAAGCAATCTCCACAATAAGGGGTGGAATGAAAGAAAAAGAAAAGAAAAGGAATCAGGACAGGATCTGCACCCTTGGGAGGGAAGTGTGAAAGAGGAAATGCTCCTGCACCCTGGGAAGGCCCTTCACTGGAAGGCAAATCAGCCAGGACAGAAAGGGAGCTTCTGAGGCTGGGAGGAGAGTGCAACAGCCGGTTTGAGGCAGGCAGAGGAGAGCGAGACCTGCACAGAGGGCCCGTGCCACCTCTCTGCACTCACTCCCCAGCCTGAGACTCACATCAGCTGGTGCATACAGGGGCAGGATGCTGAAACTCTGGCTTCAGAGGACAGACCCAGGGAGAGGACAGGGTTGACTGCATGGAAGCACCCTGGAGGGGCTAGAGCATGGCCCAGGCCGCAACTGGTGGCTTAGGTGGAAGATGACCAGGCCCACCGCAGAAGCGAAGCACCGTTGTTAAGGGGCACACGAAGGGAGGGGCAGGGCCCTCCACAGCAGCCTATGTCTCAGCATGCTCTCAGCTGGCATGGTGCCACCTCTATGAGCTTTGGGATCACTCAAGCACCAGGGGCTGGCCCACACGTGGAGGTGGGGCTGAAATCAGAGCTGAGGGGCCACATGACTTAGGAAGCAGGGCTGAAATCTGAGCCCTCTCCCCACAGCATGCCATCCATGGATTTATGCCACCACCAGCAGCTTTGTAAGCTCAGTGCCTGTGGGGCATTCAAGTGGACTACGGGTGCTCCCTCGGCTGGGACGGGTCTGGCCTTAGCAGCTGTGGGCTCTGTGGGCGCACACTTGGAGGCTGGGCTGGGTGCTGGGCTGTTTCCACAGCTCCCACGGCAAATCCAGGTGCGTGGCTCCTGTGGTCCTGATACCTGACTTCAGTGGATCTGCACCTACAGATCAGCGCTGGTGGCTTTGGGAACACAGCACCTGAGGGACACCCAGGCCAACTGCCTGCATCCCCACAGTAGAGGTGAGGCCGAGGACAGTGCGAACAACAGTATCCTGTGTAAGTCCACACAACAGGTGTCAGGTGACAGCACAGAAAATACTCCTGGGTGGAAATCTCCAGCGGAGGAATCCTTGGGGCTCCTGTCCCAGCAGGACCACTCCAATCCTTCCTGCCTCAAACCGAAGCTCAGAAACAGATGTGGAGGCTTCTACTCCAACAGCTGGGAAGCAGATCCTGCCCCTGACAGGGCTGTGACAACCACAGTGCAAAGAGGCAGCCTTGCTCAACAGCCAGTGCAGGCTGTGGTCATCAAAACACCAGTCAAACCCCTATCAAGGGGATAATGGCTAGCACACACTGAGGAAAGGTGCAGCAGACACCCCTACTAAAAACAGCCCTCGCAACAAAAATATTAGATGCACGGAGGCCACACAGGGACACTCCCACATATAAGCAGCACTTTAAGACCACAGTAGATCACTGTTTCTCCTAAATTCATAGAGTAAGAGAAATATAAGTAAAATGAAGAAGCAGAGGAACCACTCCCAACTAAAAGATCAAGAGAATTCTCCTGAAAGAACAATGAAACAGAACTATTCAGTCTAATACATACTCAGTTCAAAAAGGAGATAATGAAAATACTCAAGTAATTAAGAAAGGTTACCAGTAGAAATGCAGATTACTGTAGGAACTAGAAAATATAAAGAACAGCCAAGAAAAATTAGAGAACTCATTTGCCAAGACAAAAGCTATGCTAAAGGCAATGAATAGAAGATTGAATAATGCAGAATAAATAAGTGATCTGGAAGATAAAATAATGGAAATAAACCAATCAGAACAGAAGAAAGACAAATGAATAAAAATGAAAGCAATATAACAGTCCTATGGGATAATATAAAGCATGTCAATCTATGTATAATAGGGGGCCCAGAAGGAGAAGAGAAAAGGGGATCAAAAAGGTATTTGAAGAAATTATGGCTGAAAACTTCCCTAACCTAAAGAAAGAAACAGATGTCCAAGCACAGGAAGGACAGAGGGTCCCAAACAAGATGAACCCAAACAGACCTACACCAAGGCATACTGTAATTAAAATGGCAAAAGTTAAAGAGAGGATTCTAAAGGCAGCAAGAGAAGAAGAGTTAATTACAAGGGAACCCTCATAAGGACATCAGCTGATTTCTTTACAGAAACGTTGCAGGCCAGAAGGGAGTGGTAAGACATATTCAAAGTCCTAAAAGGGAAAAATATGCAACCTAGGATACTCTACACAGCAAGAATATAATTTAGAATAGGAGAGACAAAAAATTTCTCAGACAAGCAAAAACTAAAGAAATACAGCAGTACTAAACCTACCCTAAAAGAAATATTGAAAAGTCTTCTCTAAATAGAAAAGAAGAATCTATGGGAAAGAGAAAATCACAATTGGAAACTAAATCACTCAAATAAGACAGTACACAAATTGAAAAAATAAAAATATTTTTGTGAAAGCAATGATAACCACAATGAACAGCAAAAGGATAAACATGAAGATGTAAAAGAGGACGTCAAAAATCATAAAACACTGGGGAGGAGAGTAAGAAAATGTAGATTTTGTTTTTTTAGAATGTGTTTGAGCCTATATGACAATCAGTCTAAAGCAAGTAGCCATAGGAAGGGATTAACATACTTGAGAAACACGGTAACCACAACTCAAAAACATACAATAGATTCACAAAAATCAAAAAGAACACAAGCATAATACAAAAGAAAACTATCAAGCTGCAACAGGAGAAACAAAATGAAAGAGAAAGGAAGAAGAAATACAAAATCAACTGGAAAACAGGTTTAAAATGGCAATAAATACGTACCTATCAATAATTACCTTAAATGTCAATGGACTACATGCTCCAGTCAAAAGACAGAGTGGCAGACTGGATGAAAAACAAGAGCCTACAGTATGCTGCCTATAAGGGACTCCTCTGTTTCATTGTCCTTCTTTATCTTTCTTAGTGGTCTTTGTTTTAAAGTCTATTTTGTCTGATATGAGTATTGCTACCCCCACTTTGTCATTTCCATCTGCACGAAATACCTTTTTCCATCTCCTCTCTTTCAATCTAAGTGTCCTTTAACCATACATATGTATATGTATGGCTGAATCAATTTGCTGTGCATCTGAAACTAACACATTATAAATCAACTATACTCCAATATAAAATAAAGATTTTTTTAAAAAGCAAAAATAAACAAATGGGACTTAAACTTATAAGCTTTTGCACACCAAAGGAAACCATAAAGAAAATGAAAAGACAACCTACAGACAGGGAGAAAATATTTGCAAATGAAGCAACCAACAAGGGATTAATCTCCAAAATATACAAATAGCTCATGCAGCTCAATACTAAAAAAACAACTAACCCAATCAAAAAAACAAACAAAAAAAAGGGCAGAAGACCTAAATAGACATTTCTCCAAATAAGACAACAGACGGCCTAATAGTCACATGAAAAGATGCTCAACATTACAAATTAACAGAGAAATGCAAATCAAAACTACAATGAGGTACCACTTCACAACAGTCAGAATGGCCATCATTAAAAAGTCTACAAACAACAAATGCTGGAGAGGGTGTGGAGAAAAGGGAACCCTCCTACACTGTTGGTGGGAATGTAAATTGGTGCAGCCACTGTGGAAAACAGTACAGAGGGTCCTCAATAAAACTAAAAATAGAGTTGCCATATGATCCAGCAATCCCACTCCTGAGCATATCTCCAGACAAAACTATAATTCAAAAAGATACATGCACCCCTATGTTCATAGCAGCACTATTTACAATAGCCAAGACATGGAAACAACCTAAATGTCCCTGGACAGATGAAAGGTAAAGAAAATGTGGTATATGTATATACAATGGAGTATTACTCAGCCATAAAAAAGAATGAAATAATGTCATTTGAAGCAACATGGATGGACCTGAAAATTATCATACTAAGTGAAGTCAGAATGAGAAAGACAAATGCATATGATATCACTCATATGTGCAATCGAAAATATGACACACACAGAGATTGGTTCAAGATGGCGGAGAAGGAGGACATGCTCTCACTTCCTCTTGCAAGAACACCGGAATCACAACTAACAGCTGATCATCGACAGGAAGACACTGGAACTCACCAAAACAAGATACCCCACATGCAAAGACAAAGGAGAAGCCGCAGTGAGACGGTAGGAGGGGCGCTATCACAATAAAATCAAATCCCATAACTGCTGGGTGGGTGACTCACAAACTGGAGAACACTTATACCACAGAAGTGCACCCACTGGAGTGAAGTTTCTGAGCCCCACGTCAGGCTTCACAACCTGGGGGTCCAGCAACGGGAGGAGGAATTCCTAGAAAATCAGATTTTGAAACCTACTGGGAATTGATTGCAGGACTTCGGCAGCACTGGGGGAAACAGAGACTCCACTCTTGGAGGGCATGCTCAAAGTAGTGTGCTCATCGGGAACCAGGGGAAGGAGCAGTGTGACCCCAGGGGAGACTGAACCAGACCTACCTGCTAGGGTTGGAGGGTCTCCTGCAGAGGTGGGGGGAAGCTGTGGCTCACCAAGGGACAAGGAAGTTCTGTGGCAGCAGAAGTTCTGGGAAGTACTCCTGGGCGTGAGCCCTCCCAGAGTCCGCCATCAGGCCCACCAAAGAGCCCAGGTAGGCTCCAGCGTTGGGTTGCCTCAGGCCAAACAACCAACAGGGACGGAACGCAGCCCCACCCATCAGCAGACTGGATTAAAGTTTTACTGAGCTCTGCCCACCAGAGCAACAGCCAGCTCTACCCTCCACCAGTCCCTCCCATTAGGAAACTTCCACAAGCCTCTTAGATAGCCTCATCCACCAGAGGGCAGACAGCAGAAGCAAGAAGAACTACAATCCTGCAGCCTGTGAAACAAAACATACATTCACAGAAAGACAGACAAGATAAAAAGGCAGAGGACTATGTACCAGATGAAAGAAGAAGATAAATCCCCTGAAAAACAACTACATGAAGTGGAGATAGGCAAGCTTCCAGAAAAAGAATCCAGAATAATGATAGTGAAGATGATCCAGGACCTCGGAAAAAGAATGCAGACAAAGATCGAGAAGATGCAAAAAATGTTTAACAAAGACCTAGAAGAATTAAAGAAGAAACAAACAGAGATGAACAATACAATAACTGAAATGAAAACTACACTAGAAGGAATCAATAGCAGATTAACTGAGGCAGAAGAATGGATAAGTGACCTGGAAGACAGAATGGAGGAATTCACTGTCACAGAACAAAGAAAAAATAATTAAAAGAAATGAAGACAGCCTAAGAGACCTCTGGGACAACATTAAACGCAACAACATTCACATTATAGGGGTCCCAGAAGAAGACAGAAAGGACCAGAGAAAATATTTGAAGAGATTATAGTCAAAAACTTCCCTAACATGAGAAAGGAAATAGCCACCCGAGTCCAGGAAGCACAGCGAGTCCCATACAGGATAAACCCAAGGAGAAACATGCCGAGACACATAGTAATGAAACTGGCAAAAATTAAAGACAAAGAAAAATTATTGAAAGCAGCAAGGGAAAATGACAAATAACATACAAGGGAACTCCCATAAGGTTAACAGCTGATTTCTCAGCAGAAATTCAAAAGCCAGAGGAAGTGGCATGATATACTTAAAGTGATGAAAGGGAAGAACCTACAACCAAGATTACCCTACCCAGCAAGGACCTCATTCAGATTCGATGGAGAAATCAAAAGCTTTACAGACAAACAACAGCTAAGAGAATTCAGCACCACCAAACCAGCTCTACAACAAAGCAACTTCTCTATGAAACACAAGAGAAGAAAGGGACCTACAAAAACAAACCCAAAACAATTAAGAAAATGGTAATAGTAACATACATATTGATAATTACCTTAAATGTGAATGGATTAAATGCTCCAACCAAAAGACACAGGCTTGCTGAATGGATATAAGACAAGACCCATATATATGCTGTCTACAAGAGACCCACTTCAGACCTAGGGACACATACAGACTGAAAGTGAGGGGATGGAAAAAGATATTCCATGCAAATAGAAATCAAAAGAAAGCTGGAGTAGCAATACTTAGATACAATAGGCTTTAAAATCAAGAATGTTACAAGAGACAAGGAAGGACACTACATAATGATCAAGGGACCAATCCAAGAAGATATAACAATTATAAATACATATGCACCCAACATAGGAGCACCTCAATACATAAGGGAACTGCTAACAGCCCTAAAAGAGGAAATCGACAGGAACAAAATAATAGTGGGGGACATTAACACCTTACTTAAACCAATGTACAGATCATCCAAACAGAAAATTAATAAAGAAACACAAGCTTTAAATGACACAATACACCAGATAGATTTAATTGATATTTATAGGACATTCCATCCAAAAAAAAGCAGATTACACTTTCTTCTCAAGTGCGCACGGAACATTCACCAGGATAGATCACATCTTGGGCCACAAATCAAGTCTCAGTAAATTTAAGAAAACTGAAATTATATCAAATATCTTTTCTGACCACAATGCTATAAGACTGGAAATCAATTACAGGGAAATAAACGTAAAAAACACAAACACATGGAGGCTAAACAATACGTTACTAAATAACCAAGAGATCACTAAAGAAATCAAAGAGGAAATAAAAAAATACCTAGAGACAAATGACAATGAAAACACGACAATCCAAAACCTATGGGATGCAGCAAAAGCAGTTCTAAGAGGGAAGTTTATAGCTATACAAGCCTACCTCAAGAAACAAGAAAAATCTCAAGTAAACAATCTAACGTTACACCTAAAGGAACTAGAGAAAGAAGAACAAACAAAACCCAAAGTTAGCAGAGGGAAAGAAATCATAAAGATCAGAGGAGAAATAGAAACAAAGAAAACAACAGCAAAGATCAATAAAACTAAAATCTGGATCTTTGAGAAGATAAACAAAATTGATAAACCATTAGCCAGACTCATCAAGAGAAAGAGGGAGAGGACTCAAAGCAATAAAATTAGAAACAAAAAAGGAGAAGTTACAACAGACACCGCAGAAATACAAAGCATCCTAAGAGACTACTACAGGCAACTCTATGCCAATAAAATGGAAAACCTGGAAGAAATGGACAAATTCTTAGAAAGGTATAACCTTCCAAGACTGAACCAGGAAGAAATAGAAAATATGAACAGACCAATCACAAGTAATGAAATTGAAACTGTGATTAAAAATCTTACAACAAACAGAAGTCCAGGACCAGATGGCTTCACAGGTGAATTCTATGAAACATTTACAGAAAACCTTACACCCATCCTTCTCAAACTCTTCCAAAAGACTGCAGAGGGAGGAACACTCCCAAACTCATTCTATGAGGCCACCATCACCCTGATACCAAAACCAAAGACACTACAAAAAAAGAAAATTACAGACTAATATCACTGATGAATACAGATGCAAAAATCCTCAACAAAATACTAGCAAACAGAACCCAACAACACATTAAAAGGATCATACACCGTGATCAAGTGGGATTTATCCCAGAGATGCAAGGATTCTTCAATATACGCAAATCAATGTGATACACCATATTAACAAACTGAAGAATAAAAACCATATGATCATCTCAGTAGATGCAGAAAAAGCTTCTGACAAAACTCAATACCAATTTATGATAAAAACTCTCCAGAAAGTGGGCACAGAGGGAACCTACTCCAACATAATAAAGGCCATATACTATAAACACACAGCAAACATCATTCTCAATGGTGAAAAACTGAAAGCATTACCTCTAAGATCAGGAACAAGACAAGGATGTCCACTCTCACCACTCTTATTCAACATAATTTTGGAAGTTTTAGCCACAGCAATCAGAGAAGAAAAGGAAATAAAAGGAATCCAAATCGGAAAAGAAGTAAACCTGTCACTATTTGCAGATGACATGATACTATACATAGAGAATCCTAAAGATGCCACCAGAAAACTACTACAGCTAATCAATGAATTTGGTAAACTTGCAGGATACAAAATTAATGCACAGAAATCTCTTGCATTCCTATACACTAATGATGAAAAATCTGAAAGAGAAATTAAGGAAACACTCTGATTTACCACTGCAACAAAAAGAATAAAATACCTAGGAATAAACCTATGTAGGGAGACAAAAAACCAGTATGGAGAAAACTATAAGATACTGATGAAAGAAATTAAAGATGATACCAACAGATGGAGAGATATACCATGTTCTTGGATTGGAAGAATCAATATTGTGAAAATGACTATACCACCCAAAGCAATCTATAGATTCAATGTAATTCCTATCAAATTACCAATGGCATTTTTTTTTACAGAACTAGAACAAAAAATCTTAAAATATGTATGGAGACACAAAAGACACCGAATAGCCAAAGCAGTCTTGAGGGAAAAAAACAGAGCTGGAGGAATCAGACTCCCTGACTTCAGACTATACTACAAAGTTACAGTAATAAATATGGTACTGGCAAAAAACAGAAATGCAGATCACTGGAACTGGATAGAAAGCCCAGAGATAAACCCACACACCTATGGTTAACTAATCTATGACAAAGGAGGCAAGGATATACAATGGAGAAAAGACAGTCTCTTCAAAAAATGGTGCTGGGAAAACTTGACAGCTACACGTAAAAGAATGAAATTAGAACACTCCCTAACACCACACACAAAAATAAACTCAAAATGTATTAGAGACCTAAATGTAAGACCGGGCACTATAAAACTCTTAAGAGGAAAACGTAGGAAGAACACTCTTTGACATAAATCACAGCAAAATATTTTTTTATCCACCTGTAGAGTAATGGAAATAAAAAACAAAAATAAACAAATGGGACCTACTGAAAGCTTTTGCACAGCAAAGGAAACCATAAACAAGACGAAAAGACAACCCTCGGAATGGGAGAAAATATTTGCAAATGAACCATCAGACAAAAGATTAATCTCCAAAATATATAAACAGCTTATGCAGCTCAATATTCAAAAAACAAACAGGGCTTCCTTGCTGGCACAGTGGTTGAGAGTCCGCCTACTGATGCAGGGGACACGGGTTCGTGCCCCGGTCGGGAACATCCCACATGCCCCGGAGCAGCAAGGCCTGTGAGCCATGGCCGCTGAGCCTGCGCGTCCGGAGCCTGGGCTCCACTACGGGAGAGGCCACAATGGTGAGAGGCCCGTGTACTGCAAAAACAAACAAACAAACAACCCAATCCAAAAATGGGCAGAAGATCTAAATAGACATTTCTCCAAAGCAGACATACAGATGGCCAAGAGGCATATGAAAAGCTGATCAACATCACTAATTATTAGAGAAAGGCAAATCAAAACTACAATGAGGTATCACCTCACACCAGTTAGAACTGGCATGATCAGAAAATCTACAAACAACAAATGCTGGAGAGGGTGTGGAGAAAAGGGAATCCTCTTGCACTGTTGGTGGGAATGTAAATTGATACAGCTACTATGGAGAACAATATGGAGGTTCCTTAAAGAACTAAAAATAAAATTACCATATGATCCAGCAATCCCACTACTGGGCATATACCCAGAGAAAACCATAATTCAAAAAGACACATGTGGGCTTCCCTGGTGGTGCAGTGATTGAGAGTCCGCCTGCCGATGCAGGGGACACGGGTTCATGCCCCGGTCCGGGAAGATCCCACATGCTGCAGAGCGGCTGGGCCCGTTAGCCATTGCCGCTGAGCCTGCATGACCGGAGACTGTGCTCCACAACAGGAGAGGCCACAACAGTGAGAGACCCGCGTACCGCAAAAAAAAAAAAAAGACACATGCACCCCAATGTTCATTGCAGCACTATTTCCAATAGCCAGGTCATGGAAGCAACATAAAAGCCCATCAACAGATGAATGGATAAAGAAGATGTGGTACGTATATACAATGGAATATTACTCAGCCATAAAAAGGAACGAAATTGGGTCATTTGTAAAGACATGGATGGACCTAGAGACTGTCACACACAGTGAAGTAAGTCAGAAAGAGACAAACAAATATCGTATATTAACGCATATATGTGGAACCTAGAAAATGGTACAGATGAACAAGTTTGCAAAGCAGAAACTGAGACACAGATGTAGAGAACAAACATATGGACACCAAGGAGGGAAAGCAGCAGGGGGTGGGGGTGGGATGAATTGGGAGATTGGGATTCACATGTATACACTGATGTGCATAAAATGGATGACTGAGAGACGAGGGGAAGATGGTGGAAGAGTAAGACGCGGAGATCATCTTCCTCCCCACAGATACACCAGAAATACATCTACACATGGAACAACTCCTACAGAACATCTACTGAAAGCTGGCAGAAGACCTCAGACCTCCCAAAAGTCTGAGCCGTGTGGATGAAAGGCTCTAGGTGCTGCAGTCAGGAGTCAGTGCTGTGCCTCTGAGGTGGGAGAGCCAACTTCAGGACATGGTCCACAAGAGACCTCCCAGCTCCACATAATATCAAACGGCGAAAATCTCTCAGAGATCTCCATCTCAACACCAGCACCCAGCTTCACTCAACGGCCAGCAAGCTACAGTGCTGGACACCCTATGCTAAACAACTAGCAAAACAGGAACACAACCCCACCCACTAGCAGAGAGGCTGCCTAAAATCATAATAAGTCCACAGACACCCCCAAACACACCACAAGACATGGACCTGCCCACCAGAAAGACAAGATCCAGCCTCATCCACCAGAACACAGGCACTAGTCCCCTCTACCAGGAAGCCTACGCAACCCACTGAACCAACCTTAACCACTGGGGACAGACACCAATAACAGTGGAAACTACGAACCTGCAGCCTGCAAAAAGGAGACCCCAAACACAGTAAGATAAGCAAAATGAGAAGACAGAAAAACACACAGTAGATGAAGAAGATAAAAACCCACCAGACCTAAGAAATGAAGAGGAAATAGGCAATCTACCTGAAAAAGAATTCAGAATAATGATAGCAACGATGATCCAAAATCAGGCAGTCTACCTGAAAAAGAATTCAGAATAATGATATCAAAGATGATCCAAAATCTTGGAAATAGAAGAGACAAAATGCAAGAAACATTTAACAAGGACCTAAAAGAACTAAAGATGAAACAAACAACAATGAACAACACAATAAATGACATTAAAAATACTCTACATGGGATCAATACCAGAATTGATACCAGAACTGAGGCAGAAGAACGGAGAAGTGACCTGGAAGATAAAATAGTGGAAATAACTACTGCAGAGCAGAATAAAGAAAAAAGAATGAAAAGAACTGAGGACAGTCTCAGAGACCTCTGCACAACATTAAACGCACCAACATTCGAATTATAGGGGTTCCTGAAGAAGAGAAAAAGAAAGGGACTGAGAAAATATATGAAGAGACTATAGCTGAAAACTTCCCTAATAGTTAATCAAGGAAACTTGATTAGTTAATCAAGGAAATTGATTAATAACTTGAATAGTTAATCAAGGAAATAGTTAATCAAGTCCAGGAGGCACAGAGAGTCCTATACAGGATAAATCCAAGGAGAAATATGCCAAGACACATACTAATCAAACTGTCAAAAATTAAATGCAAAGAAAATATATTAAAAGCAGCAAGGGAAAAAAAACAAATAACACACAAGGGAATCCCCATAAGGTTAACAGCTGATCTTGCAGCAGAAACTCTGCAAGCCAGAAGGGACTGGCAGTACATATTTAAAGTGATGAAGGAGAAAAACCTGCAACCAAGATTACTCTACCCAGCAAGGATCTCATTCAGATTTGATGGAGAAATTAAAACCTTTACAGACAAGCAAAAGCTGAGAGAGTTCAGCACCACCAAACCAGCTTTACAACAACTGCTAAAGGAACTTCTCTAGGCAAGAAACACAAGAGAAGGAAAAGACCTACAATAACGAACCCAAAACAATTAAGAAAATGGGAACAGGAACATACATATCGATAACTGCCTTAAATGAAAAAGGACTAAATGCTCCCACCAAAAGACACAGATTCACTGAATGGATACAAAAACAAGACCCATATATTTGCTGTCTACAAGAGACCCACTTCAGACCTAGATACACATACAGACTGAAAGTAAGGGGATGGAAAAACATATTCCATGCAAATGGAAACCAAAAGAAAGCTGGAGTAGCAATTCTCGTATCAGACAAAATAGACTTTAAAATAAAAACTATTAAAAGAGACAAAGAAGGACACTATATAATGATCAAGGGATCGACCCAAGAAATAGATATAACAATTGTAAATATTTATGCACCCAATATAGGAGCACCTCAATACATAAGGAAAATACTAACAGCCATAAAAGGGGAAATCGACATAACACATTCATAGTAGGGGACTTTAACACCCCACTTTCACCAATGGACAGGTCATCCAAAATGAAAATAAATAAGGAAACACAAGCTTTAAATGATACATTAAACAAGATGCACTTAATTGATATTTATAGGACATCCCATCCAAAAACAACAGAATACACATTTTTCTCAAGTGCTCATGGAACATTCTCCAGGATAGATCATATCTTGGGTCACAAATCAAGCCTTGGTAAATTTAAGGAAATTGAAATTTTATCAAGTATCTTTTCCGACCACAACACTATGAGACTAGATATCAATTACACGAAAAGATCTGTAAAAAATAAACACATGGAAGCTAAACAATACATTACTTAATAACGAAGTGATCACTGATGAAATCAAAGAGGAAATCAAAAAATACCTAGAAACAAATGACAATGGAGACATGACGACCCAAAATCTATGGGATGCAGCAAAAGCAGTTCTAAGAGGGAGGTTTAGAGAAGAGCCAACACCTATCCTCCTCAAACTCTTCCAAAATATAGCAGAGGGAGGAACACTCCCAAACTCATTCTACGAGGCCACCATAACCCTGATACCAAAACCAGACAAGGATGTCACAAAGCAAGAAAACTACAGGCCAATATCACTGATGAACATAGATGCAAAAATCCTCAACAAAATACTAGCAAACAGAATCCAACAGCACATTAAAAGGATCATACACCATGATCAAGTGGGGTTTATTCCAGGAATGCAAGGATTCTTCAATATACGCAATTCAATCAATGTGATACACCATATTAACAAAATGAAGGAGAAAAACCATATGATCATCTCAATAGATGCAGAGAAAGCTTTTGACAAAATTCAACACCCATTTATGATAAAAACCCTCCAGAGAGTAGTCATAGAGGGAACTTTCCTCAACATAATAAAGGCCATATACGACAAACCCACAGCCAACATCATCCTCAATGGTGAAAAACTGAAAGCATTTCCACTAAGATCAGGAACAAGACAAGGTTGCCCACTCTCACCACTCTTATTCAACATAGTTTTGGAAGTTTTAGCCACAGCAATCAGAGAAGAAAAGAAATAAAAGGAATCCAAATCAGAAAAGAAGAAGTAAAGCTGTCACTCTTTGCAGATGACATGATACTATACATAGAGAATCCTAAAGATGCTACCAGAAAACTACTAGAGCTAATTAATGAATTTGGTAAAGTAGCAGGATACAAAATTAATGCACAGAAATCTCTGGCATTCCTATACACTAATGATGAAAAATCCGAAAGTGAAATCATGAAAACACTCTCATTTACCACTGTAACAAAAAGAATAAAATATCTAGGAATAAACCTACCTAAGGAGACAAAAGACCTGTATGCAGAAAATTATAAGACACTGATGAAAGAAATTAAACATGATACAAATAGATGGAGAGATATACCATGTTCTTGGATTGGAAGAATCAACATTGTGAAAATGACTCTACTACCCAAAGCAATCTACAGATTCAATGCAACCCCTATCAAACTACCACTGGCATTTTTCACAGAACTAGAACAAAAAATTTCACAATTTGTATGGAAACACAAAAGACCCCGAATAGCCAAAGCAATCTTGAGAACGAAAAAAGGAGCTGGAGGAATCAGGCTCCCTGACTTCATACTATACTACAAAGCTACAGTAATCAAGACAGTATGGTACTGGCACAAAAACAGAAAGATAGATCAATGGAACAGGATAGAAAGCCCAGAGATAAACCCATGCA
>NW_021703776.1:12768279-12979422 GCF_005190385.1 Monodon monoceros | reverse complement strand
CCAGAGATAAACCCATGCACATATGGACACCTTATCTTTGATAAAGGTGGCAGGAATGTACAGTGGAGAAAGGACAGCCTCTTCAATAAGTGGTGCTGGGAAAACTGGACAGGTACATGTAAAAGTATGAGATTAGATCACTCCCTAACACCATACACAAAAATAAGCTCAAAACGGATTAAAGACCTAAATGTAAGGCCAGAAACTATCAATCTCTTAGAGGAAAACACAGGCAGAACACTCTGTGACATAAATCAAAGCAAGATCCTTTCTGACCCACGTTCTAGAGTAATGGAAATAAAAACAAAAATAAACAAATGGGACCTAATGAAACTTAAAAGCTTCTGCACAGCAAAAGAAACCATAAACAAGACCAAAAGACAACCCTCAGAATGGGAAAAAATATTTGCAAATGAAGCAACTGACAAAGGATTAATCTCCAAACTTTACAAGCAGCTCATGCAGCTCAATAACAAAAAAACAAAAAACCCAATCCAAAAACGGGCAGAAGACCTAAATAGACATTTCTCCAAAGAAGATATACAGACTGCCAACAAACACATGAAAGAATGCTCAACATCATTAATCATTACAGAAATGCAAATCAAAACTACAATGAGATATCATCTCACACCAGTCAGAATGGCCATGATCAAAAAATCTAGAAACAATAAATGCTGGAGAGGGTGTGGAAAAAAGGGAACACTCTTGCACTGCTGGTGGGAATGTGAATTGGTTCAGCCACTATGGAGAACAGTATGGAGGTTCCTTAAAAAACTACAAATAGAAATACCATATGACCCAGCAATCCCACCACCGGGCATATACCCTGAGAAAACCAAAATTCAAAGAGTAATGTACCAAAATGTTCATTGCAGCTCTATTTACAATAGCCCGGAGATGGAAACAACCTAAGTGCCCATCATCAGATGAATGGATAAAGAAGATGTGGCACATATATACAATGCAATATTACTCAGCCATAAAAAGAAACGAAATTGAGCTATTTGTAATGAGGTGGATAGACCTAGAGTCTGTCATACAGAGTGAAGTAAGTCAGAAAGAGAAAGACAAATACCGTATGCTAACACATATATATGGAATTAAAGAAAAAAAAATGTCATGAAGAACCTAGGGGTAAGACATGAATAAAGACACAGACCTATTAGAGAACGGACTTGAGGATATGGGGAGGGGGAAAGGTAAGCTGTGACAAAGCGAGAGAGAGGCATGGACATATATACACTACCAAACGTAAAATAGATAGCTAGTGGGTAGCAGCTGTAGAGCACAGGGAGATCAGCTCAGTGCTTTGTGACCGCCTGGAGGGGTGGGATAGGGAGGGTGGGAGGGAGGGAGACGGAAGAGGAAAGAGATATGGCAACATATGTATATGTATAACTGATTCACTTTGTTATAAAGCAGAAACTAACACACCATTGTAAAGCCATTATACTCCAATAAAGATGAAAAAATGGATGACTTATCAGAAAATAATCATTAGAAAATAAAATTAAATTAAAAAATAAAATATGATACAAAACTTCCTGGTGGTCCAGTGGTTAAGACTCCACGCTTCCACTGCCATGGGCTGAGGGTCGATCCCTGGTCAGGGAACTAAGATCCTACAAGCCACCAGTGCAGCAAGCGAGCAAGCAAGCAAGCAAATAAATAAATAAATAAACATTTACGAAACAGAAACAGACTCACAGACGTAGAGAACGGACTTGTGGTTGCCAAGAGGTCAGGTGGGGTAGGGATGGATTGGGAGTTTGGGATTAGCAGTTGCAAAGTATTATATATATAGTATGGATGAACAACAGGGTCCTACTGTATAGCACAGGGAACTATATTCACTATCCTGTAATAAAGTTATATAACTGGATCACTTTGCTGTACACCAGAAACTAACCACACTGTAAATCAACTAGACTAAAATATATATATATACATATACATATATATGCATATATATAATATGCAGGTTTGGCAAGGTTATATCAAATCTACAAGTCACATATACTTCTGATGGAAATAAAATTAAAGACTTTATAAAAGCCAAAAAAAACAAAAAACAATGCTCAATATATTTAGTCATTAGGGAAATTCAAATCAAAACCACAGTGAGATTCTACTTCACACCCACTAGGATGGCTATAATCCAAACGACAGATAATAAGTATTCGTGAGGATGTGGAAAAATTAGAATCTTCAGACACTGCTAGTGAAAATGTAAAATAGTATAGCTGCTTTGGAAGACAGTTTGGCAGTTCTTGAAAAGGTCAAACATGCAGTGATCATATGATCCAACAATTTCACTCTTAGGTGTATACCCAAGAGTACTGGAAACATATATCCATGCAAAAACTTGTACATAAATGTTCACAGCAGCATTATTCATCACAGCCAAAAAGTGGGAACAACCCAATGTCCATCAAGTGATGGATAAACAAAGTGCTATATCCATACAGGGAATATTATTCAGCAATAAAAAGGAATGAAGTACATGCTACAAAGTTACTGAGCAAAAGGCTTGCTGTCGGATGTGCATAGAGGCCAACAGTGTGGCAGTGGCTTTTGAGGAAAGAAAAGGCTTTATTGCAACATCAACCTGCAAGGAGACAGGAGCCATGGTTCAAATTTATCTCCTCAATCTGGGATTCAGTCAAACTCTTATAAGCTAGGGGAGGATGGATTGGTAAGCAGAAGCGCTGGCAGGGCAGGTTTCGATTGGAGGGCTTTGGAACTTGGCATTTATGGGAAGATACGGTAGGAGACTTTGGCACTGGATCTTCTTGGGCAATGGACCCTTCATTTCCGAAAGGGGTCCAGTGTTCAAGTTCCAGTCATGGCCCCCACAGTTTAGTTCTGGGGGGTGGAGGGGAGGACTTTGGTTCCAGGTGTTGAGGTCAAATTTTTTTCTGTGCATGCTTTGCATGATTTATGGTTTTGCTCTGCTGTCTAAAAAACAACTCAGTATCTTGTTACTGACAGAGTGGGACAAGTTTAAGCTTGTCCTGCAGTTGCTACAACATGGATGAACATTGAAACTATTATGCTAAGAAGTCAGTTGCAAAAGACCACACATTATATGATTCCATTTATATGAAATGTCCCAAATAAGCAAATCTACAGAGACAGAAAGTAGATTAGTGGTTGGGGGGCTGGGGGTTTGGGAAAAATAGGGAGTGACTGCTAGTGTGTATAAGGTTTCTTTTGGGTGTGATGAAAAGTTTCTAAAATTGACTGTGGTGATGGCTGTGCAACTCTTTTAATGTATTAAAAACCATTGAACTGAACACTGTAAATGGATGAGTTGCATGGTATGTGAATTATATGTCAATAAAGGTGTTATCTTTAAAATAAAGATTGCATACTGTATGATTCCATTTATATAACATTCTCCATCTAGAGATGGAGAATGGATTAGTGGTTTCCAGGAAGGGGAGGGGGAGGGGTGGGCGTGAATACAAAAAGGCAGCAGGAGGGAGTTTTTTTCATCAATGGAACAGTTTTGTATCTTAATTGTGGTGATGGTGATGGGAGTTTCTACAGGTGATCAAGGTGCATAGAATATACACACACAAAAATGAATGCAGTGTTTGGTTTGGTTTTGTTTTTAAGTGATAAAAACGGAATAAGACCTGTAGTCCAGAATGGTAACCTGGCTTTGATACTGTACTACACCCATATAAGATGTCACTACTGGGGGAAGATAGGTGAAGGGTACAGGAGGCTCTTTGGACTAGTTTTGCAGTTTCCTATAAGCCTGCAATTATTTCAAGATAAACATTTTAAGACAGAATTAGAGTTGTCCAAAACTGGAATGCTTTCACCCATGAAATGATTTTTCCATTGCCAGAGTTTAAAAAAAGACTGGGTATTATTTAAAAATTTACAATTAAAATATGCTAGAGAGGGTATGGAGAAAAGGGAACCCTCCTACACTGTTGGTGGGTATGAGAATTGGTACAGCCATTATGGAGAACAGTACAGAGTTTCCCTAAAAAACAAAAAACAGAGTTGTCATATGATCTAGCAATCCCACTCTTGGGCATATATCTGGACAAAACCATAATTCAAAAAGATACATGCACCCTAACGTTCATAGAAGCACTATTTACAATAGCCAAGACCCGGAAACAACCTAAATTATCCATTGACAGATGAATGGATAAAGAGGATGTGGTATATTGCTACAATGGAATACTACTCAGCCATAAAAAAGAATGAAATGGAGCTATTTGTAATGAGGTGGATGGACCTAGAGTCTGTCATACAGAGTGAAGTAAGTCAGAAAGAGAAAAACAAATACCGTATGCTAACACATATATATGGAATTTAAGAAGAAAAAAATGTCATGAAGAACCTAGGAGTAAGACAGGAATAGGGACGCAGACCTACTAGAGGATGGACTTGGGGATGTGGGGAAGGGGAGGGGTAGGCTGTGACGGGGTGGGAGGGTGGTATGGACATACATACACTACCAGGAGTGAAGTGGATAGCTGGTGGGAGGCAGCCGCGTGGCGCAGGGAGGTCGGCTTGGTGCTTTGTGGCCACCTGGAGGGGTGGGATAGGGAGGATGGGAGGGAGGGAGACGCGGGAGGGAGGAGATGTGGGAACATGTGTATGTGTATGGCCGATTAGCTTTGTTGTAGAGCGGAAACTAACACACCATTGTGGGGCGATTATACTCCAATAAAGATGTAAAAAAAAAAAAAAGAATGAAATAATGCCATTTGCAGCAATATGGATGGACCTAGAGATTATCATACTAAGTGAAGTAAGTCAGTTAGAGAAAAATAAACACCATGTGATACCACTTATAATGCAGAATCTAAAATATGATACAAATTAAGTTATTTACAAAAGAAAAACAGACTTATAGACATAGAAACTTATGGTTACCAAATGGGAAAGGGGCTGGGGGAGGGATAAATTAGGAATTTGGGATTCACAGATACAGACCACTACATATAAAATAGATAAAAACAAGGTCCTACTGTATAGTACAGGGAACTATATTCAATACCCTGTAATAAACCATAATGAAAAAGAATACAAAAAAGAATACATAGATTCTTTGCTGTACATCAGAAACTAATACAACACTGTAAATCAACTATACTTCAATAAAAAAATTAAATTACATTAAATTAATTTAAAAAATTTAAAAGGACTGGGTGAATCTGCATCCGGGATGCTAAAAACTGTAGAGGGCTGGCAATTGGAAAGACTTTTTTACTACAGCCAAATCTGGATCTGACTGTTATACAAGCCAGGGCACTCCCTTTAGTTCTTAGGCCTGAGAATGGGATCTAGAATGCAGAGGCTCTCAGAAGTGCCTGGATGGGCCCGGCTGCCCTCAGGGTTCCAGGTGACCCAAGGCTCTTTATCTTCCGATGCTGACTTGATACACTCAGCTCAGCTCTCTCTGGGCAAACCCAGCCCCAGTACAAGCAGTGAAGCTAAGGGGATTGGGAGGAGGCTCTTTCTGGAAAATTCTTTTCTAAGATCAAAAACAACTTCCAGCTCCAGGAGCCACTTGAAGTTAGAGACTGAGTCTCACTCACTTTTGGATTCCCCGTACCAAGTGCCTTGCCCAACCCAGGGGAATGGTTCGCAAAGGAGCACGTCTTGAATATCACTCAGTCCCCGTGGGTCTCAACTCTGGGTGCACATCAGAGCTTTTAAAAATGTGGCAGATCCAGTTCCACACTAAAGCAGTTAAATCAGTTTTGGGTGTTCGTTTTTGCTTTTGCTTTTCTATTAACGTCCTCAACGTTACTCTCATGTCAGGCTGGATGATGAGTTTCTGAGGGCTATTTCTTACTCTGGCTCTCAAGAGGAGGGTGGCAGCTGTCATTCCTAAGAAAGAGTCAGTTAAATATGATGTCAACTGCACATCCAGCTTTGGGCTCATCTAAGCTTTCCACAAATTTATTGTATCTATCTTAACACATGCAACATAGTAAACATAAGCCTAGAACACCAAAAGCTGTCCCGTGAAAAGAGAGTCTAATTCCCACCCTGGCTCCCTAGAGGCCACCATTTGTATCAGCTGATGTTTCCTCCTGAACACTCTGTGGCAACACACACGCATATACTCATGTAGAGATGCGTTTTAGAAGACAGACCCTCGTGTGCTTCAATGTGTTTGTAAAGGGTTCTGGGGAGAAAGGTACAAGATTCGTTTAGCAGATACTGCACCCTATCTACTGCACAGTGCATATTAAAGGTTCTGGGTGTACACAGCAATATTTTTTTGCATCTGTCTCCTAGAGTAATGGAAATAAAACCAAAAATAAACAAATTGGACTTAATCAAACTTAAAAGCTTTTGCACAGAAAAGAAAACCATAAACAAAATGAAAAGCCAACCCTCAGAATGGGAGAAAATATTTGCAAATGAAGCAACTGACATGGGATTAATGTCCAAAATATACAAACAGCTCATGCAGCTCAACATCAAAAAACCAAATAACCCAATCAAAAAACGGGCAGAAGACCTAAATAGACATTTCTCCAAAGAAGACATACAGATGGCCAATAGGCACATGAAAAGATGCTCAATATCACTAATTATTAGAGAAACGCAAATCAAAACTACAATGAGGTACCACCTCACACTGGTCAGAATGGCCATCAACAAGTGGTGCTGGGAAAACTGGACAGCTACACGTAAAAGCACCATACACAAAAATAAACTCAAAATGGATTAAAGAGCTAAATGTAAGACTGGACACTATAAAACTCTTAGAGGAAAACACAGTCAGAACACTCTTTGGCATAAATCGCAGCAAGATCTTTTTTGATCCACCTCCTTGAGTAATGAAAATAAACCCAAAAATAAACAAATGGGACGTAATGAAATTTCAAAGCTTTTGCACAGCAAAGGAAACCATACACAAAATGAAAAGACAACCCTCAGAATGGGAGAAAATATTTGCATATGAAGCAACTGACGAAGGATTTTCTCCAAAATTTATAAGCAGCTCATGCAGCTCAATATCAAAAAACCAAACAACCCACTCAAAAAAAATGGGCAGAAGATCTAAATAGACATTTCTCGAAAGAAGGCATACAGATGGCCAAAAAGCACATGAAAAGATGCTCAACATCACTAATCATTAGAGAAATGGAAACCAAAACCACAATGAGGTATCACCTCACACTGGTCAGAATGGCCATCGTCAAACTCTACAAACAATAAATGCTGGAGAGGGTGTGGAGGAAAGGGAACCCTCCTACTCTGTTGGTAGGAATGTAAATTGATACAGCCACTATGGAGAACAGTATGGAGGTTCCTTAAAAAACTAAAACTAGAGTTGTCATATGATCCAGCAATCCCACTCCTAGGCACATATCCAGAAAAGATGAAAACCCTAATTTGAAAAGATATATGTACCCCAATGTTCATAGCAGCACTATTTACATTATCCAAAACATGGAAGCAACCTAAATGTCCATCAACAGATGGATGGATAAAGAAGACGTGGTATATAAATACACACAGTGGCATATTACTCAGCCATAAAAAGGAATGAAAAATGATATTTGCAGCAACATGGATGGACCTAGAGATTGTCATCCTAAGTGAAGTAAGTCAAACAGAGAAAGGCAAATACCATATGACATCACTTATATGTGGAATCTAAAAAAATAATACAAATGAACTTATTTACAAAACAGAAACAGACTCACAGACATAGAAAACAAACTTATGGTTACCAAAGGGGAAAGGGGGAGGGACAATTAGGAGTTTGGGATTAACATATACAGACTATATGTAAAATAGATAAACAACAAGGACCTACTGTAGAGCACAGGGAACTATACTCAATATCTTGTAATAACCTATAATGGAAAATATAAGAATATATATACACATACACACAGCTGGATCACTCTGCTGTACACTTGAAACTAACACAACATTGTAAATTAACTATACTTCAATTGAAAACAAAGTTCTGAGTGTTTCTCAAACTTTTTGAACATAGAACTCTTCTTTGGGGGGAGATTCTTTTAAAACTTTTTCCAGTATTGGCATTTTCGGGCACCTTATCTAGGTAAATGCTCACATGGCTGGGTCATGGCTGATAAATTCGAAAACGTGTCTTCATTCCTGGACATCCCTGGTCCCTTGTGATCCTTCCCCTAATGGGGTCTCAGCTACAGCATTCTGGGCTCACAGCCCCAGAAACAGAGGGCTACAGCAACACAAAAGTGTCTTTTAGATTTCTGACTTTTAAGCTACATCTTTGAGACAACATAATGAAATAACGGTTTTGAATCTCAAACGTCAAAGCCCCAGGGGACTCAGCACAGGCAGTTTCTGGCAGAAATCATAGATTTGGATGAATGTAAGAGAATACTTTTTTCCTGACCTAGGAGAGATTAAGACCCTCTGATTGAGGAAAGGAGAAAAAAAAGGAAGAGAGAGAGAGATCAGGTGCAGGTGAGTGTCCCTGAGAAAGGGAGCATGTGATAGAATCCCCAAGTTAGTTTGAAGATGTAAAAGCAGAAGGACCCGTGCTCACTTTCCCTTGGTAACTCCAAGGGGAAAGCAAACCTCATGGAGAAGCCACAAGTCCAGGACAGCACCAAGTGTGTTGATCAGAACTGTGTTCGCCACAAGGGATAGAAACTCTCAGTAGACTGAGACACTGATTTCTCTCTCTCTCTCTATTTTTGGCCATGCCCCATGGCTTATGGGATCTTAGTTCCCCAACCAGGGACCGAACCCGGGCCCCCAGCAGTGGAAGCTCGGAGTCCTAACCACTGGACCGCCAGGGAAATCCCTGATTTCTCTTTAAAGTCCGGGTTGACTGTCCGGGGCCGGAAACATGCTCCATACCATGAAGAACCGAAGCCCCTCTGTGTTGTTGCTTCACCTTGTGTGGCCTCAACATCCGAGTCCAAGTCCTGGGCAGCAGGATGGAGGAGGGGACAGAGAAAGAGCAAAGGAACCCACCTGCTCTTTCCTAAGAAAGGTCTACGGAAGCTCCTGTATATTTCCACCACATATGTTTAACCAGAAGTTAGCCACTTGGTATTATGGGTTGAGTTGAGCTCCTCAAAACTATAGGTGGAAGTCCTAACCCCCGCCGTACCTGTGAATGTGACTTCCTTTGTGGATGTAATCAGGTTAAGACAAAGTCAGTAAGGGTGGACCCTGATCTGATATGACCGGTGCCCTGTACGAAGGGAAGAGACACAGACACACACAGGGAGAGGTCAGCCATGTGGTGAGAGAGGCAGAGACTGAAGTGATGCCTACACAAGCCAAGGAGCCCAAGGATTGTCGGCAAAAATCAGAAGGCAGAAGAGGCAAGGAAGGATTCCTCCCTTAGAGTCCGCAGACAGAGAGCAGTCTTGTGACACCTTGATTTTGGACTTCTAGCCTCCAGAACTGTAAGACGATACATTTCTGTTGTTTTAAGCCACCCAGTTTGTAGGACAAAGTGGGCAATAGGGGGCATTAAGGTTTTCAAGTGGGATAACAGCGGGAGGAAATTTGTATTTTAAGGGGACTGTCTACCCAGTAAGCCATTAAACACTCAGCAGCCAGTTTAAGAGCCAGCAGAGGCCAGACCATGAAGGACCTTGAATGGCAGGCTTAGTAGTCCTCCGAGGGTGGAAATTACCTAATGAGATGCCCTCATTTACTATCTGAGAGGAGTCTGTGTCAAGGTTGTGCCTGAAGGCAAGGTCATCAGGAAAAACCTTTCTCTCCTCCTTCAGTTCATGTGTTACATAAGTGGGCCAAAGACAGCCTGTGTGTTGGGTCGCGAGGTGTATTTCTTCACTGCAGACTGAGAACTGCCCAAAGCCTGCCAGGGAGAAACTCAAACTTTTACAAGTCCAGTTATTTTAAATAGATCCCAAACCAGCAGATTTCTAGCCATTTAGAGGCTGCCTACTTTGCATACCCTGCGAGACGTGGCTCCTTCACGACTGCCAGCTGTAGATAAGATAGAGTCTGGTAGTTATAAGCCCCCAAGTGACCTTTGTAGCTCTCTGACCCGGACACTCCTCACCATGCTCTGAGCCATGTACGACCCCTCTCTCCCAGTCCCAAATCCCTGGGACTTCCCTTGTCCTCCTCCACTTCTGGAGGGTGGCCCACTCACCAGAAGCCTCTCATAGTCTATATTGTGATGAACTTCTCCACATGTGCACACTTGTTCCAGCACAACTGCTTCCCTCATGGTCATATTTTTTCCCTTGATCAGCCCCCAAGTCCCTTGAATCTCATCATCGTGTCCCAGGGCCTTGCCCCACTGACTGCTTCCAGGGACTGCAGCTTAGGAGGGCTCCTTGAACCCAGTCTTCCTGGATGAATCCTTTGGTCTGAGACCAGAGGGAACAGAACATACTGAGGAGAGGGTGTGGGATGGATACCACCCAGGGGCCTGGAGAGGCAGCCCCTGCACAGCCCCGAGGGGCTGTTTTCAGGATGCAGTCAGGATGCATCAACAAAGGATACCTTCTTCGTGAAATAAGCCAGACAGAGAAAGACTAATACCACATGGGATCAATGAATCACTTTTATGTGGAATCTTTAAAAAAGTCAAACTCATAGAAACAGTGTAGAAAAGTGGTTGCTAGGGGCTGGGGTGTGGGGGAAATAGGGCGGGGTTGGTAAAAGGGAACAAACTTCCAGCTGTAAGGTGAATAAAGTCTTGTTGCCAAGTCCAGGCTTGTACTGCTCGCTGCATGAGAGGCCAATAAATCGAGAGAGGAGGTGTTGGGGCAAGGAGGAGCTACTTCATTTGGAAAGCCAGCAGATAGAGAAGGTGGTGGATTCATGTCCCAAGTTAGAACTCAGGCTTCTTTTATACTAAAACGGGAGGGAGGAAAGTCAGACATTTCCTGGTTCCCGTCATCCCCCAGAGGGGATCATTCATTTCTTCCTGCCTGCGGTCATTCACAGGTGGGCTTGCTTAGGATTTTTCCTGTGAGCTAAATGAAGGTATTTCAGCTTAATGCTCATTACCTGGGAGGCAAGGTTCCCAGAGACAGGCCATTATGTGTAATTTAAGCTTACAGGCAACACCCCTTCAGTAACTAACTTGTAATAGAATACAAAGGTTCTTCCCTATTACAGTTCCCCACTGTCAAGGTCCATTCCACAGTCTTATGGGAAAAGGGAGGAAGACCGCTCTGGCTACTTCTGGAGACAAGTATCCTTAAAACCTTTAGTCAGTCCTGTTTTATCTGCAACTACTTGAACCTGATGGAACCCCTTAGCACTGTGTGGTCCAATTTGTAATTGAACTTGGGGTTTTGGTTCCAGGTCCCAATACATATACTCAATTCCTGTGCTATTTACTTGGAAACACATTGACTGACCCTTCTCCAGCTGCAACGAAATTCCCATCTCCTTCAGTTGTACAGGCAGACTTGCTGGAGGCAAAGTCATGAACAGAGGTTAGTACAGAGCCCCAAGTTTTAACATCATTGGCAGCTGCTAGGTCTTTTAAAGCATTTACAGATTCTTCTGCCTGAGCAGACACCTGGAATGGCGTACCATACAATATTTCAAAGGGGCTAAATTTGAGCCTGCTTCTAGGAGCCACCGATCGATAGCAGGGCAACTGGCAAGGCCTTATCCCAAGTTAAATTAACCTCTTGACATAAACAATGTTCTTTTTAATGTACGACTCATTTTCTTGGTTTACCCTGCTTGATTGTGGTCTCTAGGAGGAATGTAGTTTCAATGGCTTAATCAAAATCAGGGTATCATTTCCCTAAGGAGGGCTTTAACCATTTCTGAGACTTTCTGTGCAGGTGGGATATGCTTCCACCCATCCCGAAAAAGTGTCCAGACACTAGCAGGTTATCTGAAATTTCTTGCAGCTCAAGGCATTTGAGTAAAGTCTATTTTCCGGTCCTCGATGGGGTAGGTTCCTGTGTTGAGTCCCCATCTGGGAAGGTCTGACAGCAGTCTTTGGGTTACTTTTAGCACAAATCATGCAATTCTGAGTGACATACTGGATGGCTTTTTGTAGGTTAGGCCCCCCTATATATTTTTTTGAATCCCCTGTAAGGTGGCAAATCTCCTGCAATGGGTACTATCATGAATGTGGTGCAGCACAGGGGCCAGAGTACCTCAGGGATCGAAACAACTGTGCACTGCATTTCCAGCCAGGTTAGGTGTGATCCAAGTGAAACCCCACTCTGTCCTTTTCTGAATACACTGGCTGGTATTCTGACAGGTCAATCTGAGGGAGAAATGATGCTCTTGCCTCAGAGGATATTGTTTTAGATTAGGTGTCCCATCATCCCCTTTTTTTTGTTTGTTTTTTTGTTAGTTTCTGCTTTATAACAAAGTAAATCAGTTATACATATACATATGTTCCCATATCTCTTCCCTCTTACGTCTCCCTCCCTCCCACCCTCCCTATCCCACCCCTCCAGGCGGTCACAAAGCACCGAGCTGATCTCCCTGTGCTATGCAGCTGCTTCCCACTAGCTGTCTACCTTACGTTTGGTAGTGTATATATGTCCATGCCTCTCTCTCGCTTTGTCACAGCTTCCCCTTCCCCTTCCCCCTCCCCATATCCTCAAGTCCATTCTCTAGTAGGTCTGTGTCTTTATTCCTGTCTTACCCCTAGGTTCTTCACTTTTTTTTTTTTTTTCCGGTATGCAGGCCTCTCACTGTTGTGGCCTCTCCCGTTGCGGAGCACAGGCTCCAGACGCGCAGGCTCAGCGGCCATGGCTCACGGGCCCAGCCGCTCCGCGGCATGTGGGATCTTCCCAGACCGGGGCACGAACCCATGTCCCCTGCATCAGCAGGCGGACTCTCTACCACTGTGCCACCAGGGAAGCCCTCCATCATCCCTTTTTAATGGGATTCATATTGGCCATGTGTTTTTGGCCTAACCTGGGGTGCAATCTGTAAGCTTAAAGCATGTTCTGGAGCGACTCTGATGTCAAGCTGTCCTGGTGAAAATCTTCAGGGTGAGGTCTCTCAGCAAGTTAATCAGCTCATTCCCCACTATCAATTTTACCTGGGGCTCTTGTGGGGAATTAAGCACCTCAAGTCCAAGGGAGCCCCTGGGCCTCCTCATTCATCAGAGTGTTTCTCTCTTTCTGCCATATGAGAGGCTCTCATCTTGTTTTTCTTCTTCTGTTCTCGCCTACGGCCTCCTGTTTTCCAACGTTCTTCCTCATTACAGTAAGCACATTGTTCTTCCCCAATGGTGGCTTACCTCTCTTTGGGTTATTCACCTTCTGGGGATCCAATGCCACTGCCAACAAGTGGCATTTCGTTTCATTTTTGCAGCTTCTTTCTTCTGTTGTTGTTCCCTGTCGAACACTTTAAAAGCAACATCTACCAATCAAGAAGGGTTTATTCCCAATGTACCATCTAATTTTTGCAACTTTCTCCTGATATCTGAGGCACTTTGCCCCCTCAAATTTACCATTCTAATATTCTCAGGGGCCTCAAGATCTGCATTAAGATGATGTCTAGGGCTTTCCTGGTGGCGCAGTGGTTGAGAGTCCGCCTGCCGATGCAGGGGACACAGGTTTATGCCCCGGTCCGGGAGGATCCTGCATGCCGCAGAGCAGCTGGGCCCGTTAGCCATGGCCGCTGAGCCTGTGCGTCTGGAGCCTGTGCGTCTGGAGCCTGTGCTCCACAACGGGAGAGGCCACAACAGTGAGAGGCCCGCATACCGCAAAAAAAAAAAAAAAAAAAAAAAAAAGAAAAGATGATGTCTGTAGGCCTGATAAATCCTTCCCAAAAATTCAGAGAGGTCTTCATTTGTTTTTGTTTTGTTTTTGCTACTTTGGTTCCCCTTTTCAAAGCCCTGCCAAGATGCACTAATAAGTAGTGCTCTAACAAGGGCATTCCTCCCTCTCTGGGGTCCCAATTTGGTCCAGCTGTGGGTCCTGCCAAGTGGGCTTCAGGTGCAGAGGATCCTCTGTATAAAGGAGGGTTGTGATCGATCGTTGCACTTAAACAAGTCTGAGAAACCCAGCTGGCTGGTCATTTGCATTTAGCCCCCTATATACAGTAACAGCAGTGGCAATTGCCCTGACCTGGGAGTGGCTCTTGGCTCAAAATGGCTGCCCCGTTGGGCCTTAGATGGTGATACCAGACCAAGACCCTGTGCCCCAGAAACTAACACAGGATTTTCTAATTGATCCCTAGAAGGAGGGGAAGTCCTGAGCCCCAGTGTCAGGAATTGGGGTTGGAAAGGAAAGGAAGGTGGTGGAAGGGGGGGATATATTGGCCTAACAGCCAGAGTGGCTGGGGCAGCTAGCTCAGCTGGAGGAGTTAAGGTTTGAAGCAACACATCCTCATTCTGATTCCCTTCCTTTTATTTTCCCTGATGTAATAACACAAATGCTTGCACATAAAGGATTCCATCAGTCTTTCCCACTTCTTCACAAAATAGCTACAGAGTCATTCAAAAGCCACTGTAAAACCGTAAATAGCAATTGATCACCTCTAACCGTTAAGGTTGCCTTTTTGCTTTAGCGTCAACCGATCGGGATTACAATGCAATTGAAAAGAAATTGGTTACTGCTGTGACATACAATTAAGATTAAAATTGTGACTGATATCATTTACTAGAATATACCAGAATTTTAGGAGTTCCATATAATTTCTAGAACATGTATATTAGTAACATTTACTTTTATGATACAATCTAAGAAGTTTTATTGCCACTTATTTGACAATGTTTCCCATGTAATTTAATATACCAAATAAACCTAATTAGTTTAATATTCCGCTGAGATGGAGAGAAAACAAATTGAAGTGTTCCAGGGACCCTTTAGAAAACCTCAAAGTTAGCTAGAGGTGAAATGAATTCATTTAGAATTTGATCTTTGGAATTTTGTCAAACATACCAAAAAGTTTTAATCAGTGATAATAAAAGATCTCAATGGCAAATACAGATCACTTAAACAAAGAAACTCACAATTACCAAAAGCAGGTCAATATTTGAAGAAAACTTTGCCCTCTTAGAGAATCGAATTCAGGTTTTGTACCCTTTTACCTTTAACATTCATTTTCTTAATTAAGTTCGATCTTATCTTAGCCAATCCTGACCATGCACAAAACTCTTTCAGCGTTCCTCCTCCACAAACCTTCCACAACTTTTTGTATCCATATTAGTCTCTCACTTTCTTTTCCATTCAGAAACAATCAGCTCTAGGACAAAACCACCTTTTTCCCTTTAACAAAATGCATTTTCATTTCTCATACCTTTTTTGCTGAAAACACACATTTTACATCTTTGCATACTGAAATCTTTCACTTATAATTTTTAAGCTTAAAACCTTAATCTCTAGTGAAAACCAAGAAGCAAGTAATTCACTGGCATACTAGCAATTTTTTTTTTTTTTGCGGTACGCAGGCCTCTCACTGCTGTGGTCTCTCCCGTTGCGGAGCACAGGCTCCGGACGCGCAGGCCCAGCGGCCATGGCTCACGGGCCCAGCCGCTCCGCGGCACGCGAGATCCTCCCAGACTGGGGCACGAACCCGCGTCCCGAGCATCGGCAGGCGGACTCTCAACCACTGAGCCACCAGGGAAGCCCCATACTAGCATTTTTTGATTGACAAACGTATGCTTTAGTCTTCCTCTCCTAAGAAGGCAAAGGTAAGTAAACTTAGACCTGCCCAGCAATTAATATTCTAATATTTTATCCTATTTGAAATGACCCAGATAGTTAATGAATTCTCTTCCTTTAACTTAGCTTCAAGTTACGAAAATATAGAGGTTATTTTAGATAGATGTTCCCCAAACATAATTATTCCTATAGAGTTCACCTAAAACTCTTACCTCATTTGCCTATTTTATTTAATTAAAAGCTTTGTCATATTTTTCTTGCTGACAAACTTTGTTAACAGGAATAATAAGGTCTTATTTGATTTCTAGTAAACCTAGGTACAATAAAAGTATTATACTTAATGTTGATGACTTTAAAGTATTAAACCAACAAGCTTAACCTAACTTTAATACCAGATATCAATTCAATACTGAATATTTCCTGAACCCGAAATCCATTCTGGCCAGTTGTTTTTATATTTAAGTATTTGTATAAGCACTTAATTTCCTTTAAGCCAGTTAAATAGAGCTCTTCTACCAATTAATTTTGGCAGTGCCACACATCTATAACACAAGTACAGATACAAACACAGGGACCTCACAGTTCCCATTCCAAAATTTCAGCCATGAATCAGGTACAACAAAGTACAACCCATTAGTTACAAAAGAGATTGGATTCAAATTGGGTTTCTGGCAGATGGGACAAATCAAGATCACCTGTCTGCATGGCTAAACACTTTTTACTAACATTTATGGAAAAGACACTTCTATTTGTAGCTTTTGGTGATTTTAGGAACAAAGTGCAACCTTTTCTTCCTGAGAATGCCCCACTCTTAGACAAGAACAGACACTTTTTTTGTTTTTGTCTGTTTCCCTGTTCCTTTCCTCCATTTGATATCAGTAAAAGTTTTAAAATCACAAAACTGATTTTGGCTGTAAATGGACAAACAGTACTAAACAAAATGAAATGAAAAACCCAAAGGACAAACAGAAAATCCTAAATAAACGCTCAAGTTTGGTCTTGGGCTTTTACATATACCGACGACACAGGAGACCATAAATTGCATAATTAACACAGTAAGGGTAGCAGTCCGTGGTGCACAGGATCCCAAGATAACCCTGCATAAAGCCCTTGTGGAGATCCTAACAGGTACTGTGGCCACACATTGTTACAATAAAATATCATCTTCTGGGGCTTCCCTGGTGGTGCAGTGGTTGAGTGTCCGCCTGCCGATGCAGGGGACACAGGTTCGTGCCCCGGTCTGGGAAGATCCCACGTGCCACGGAGCGGCTGGGCCCGTGAGCCACGGCCATGGCTGAGCCTGTGCGTCTGGAGCCTGTGCTCTGCACCGGGAGAGGCCACAACAGTAGAGGCCCGCGTACCGCAAAAAAAAAACCAAAACACTATCATCTTTCTCTCACCCATGCGTTCATAGCTGTAATCAGATCCTATATCCAAATTGCACCTCAGAGGACTTTCTTTAGGGATAGTTGAAACATTTCCCACTTTTAAAGACAGAAATTCAAGACAAACAAAACACGAACTTCACACACAAATGCTAGCATCCAAAGAAACACTAACTGGTTCCCAAATCGGATAAAAGACCAACAACTCTTTCCTCTCTCCAACAGGGTACCCCAAACAAATTGGCTTACTCCAGAGAAAAAGCCCCAAACAGAGAGGAAATAAAGTTCCCGGCTGTACACAGCAAAGTGACTTACCCTACTACATGGAGCCCACCAGCTTCCAAATGTTTCTTGCTCCAACTGCCAAGCGCTGGGGCAGCAAGTGCCACTTCGGGGAATTTTGAAGGGAAGATCCTCAGGACAAGTGGTCCTGGCAGCTGCTAGGGCCTTAACTGAAAATTCCCCAACTGGACTAGCTAGCCACGACCATCGAGGCTCTTGGCTGGATCCCCAAAATTTGTTACCTACCTCAAGCTCATATTGCTTGCCGCACAACAGGCCAATAAATTGAGAGACAAGTTGTTGGGACAAAGAACAGTAACCTTACTTGGAAAGCCAGCAGACTGAGAAGATGGTGAACTCACGTTCCAAGTCAGAATGCAGGCTTCTCTTATACGAAAAGGGGAGGGAGTAACGTCGAACACTTCCTGGTTCCCGTCAGCCTCCGTAGGGGCTGTGTTAATTTCTTCCTGCCTGCAGCCACTCGCAGGTGGGCCTGATCAGGATGTTTACTGCGAACTAATCAAGGTTATTTTGGCTTAATGTTCATTACCTGGGAGGCAGGGGTCCCAGAGATGGGCCTATACTTTAAGCTTATAGGCAACATCCTTTTAGTGATTAACTTGTAATATATAGAATACAAAGGTTCTTCCCTATTACAGTCTGAGGGTCTAACTTAAAACTTGGTTACTATAGTTGAAAACACAATTGTATAACTGAAATTTGCTAAGAGAATAGAACTGAAATGTTCTCACCAAAAAAGACAAATGTTTAAAGTGATGGATGTTTTAATTAACCCAATGGGGGGAATCATTTCACAATGCAAACATATAATTTCACATGTAGCAAGTCACCATGATGTACACTTTTAAAAAGCTTACAACTTTATGTCAATTATACCTCAATAAAACTGAGGTATAGGGCTACATCTGGACATTCACTGAGTTCAGCACAAATAATCACCTTCAGAGCAGAGGCTGAGGTAGAGAGTCTAGAACTGAGGTTCTAACGCATCTGAGAATCCAAATTCCTGGAGGGTTGGAACCTTGTCTTATTCATTACTGTATCCCCAGTCCTTGGAACAGGGCTTGGCTCAAAGATGGCCCTTAATACACACTGAACAAAGGAAAGGAGGAGGACTGACCTCCTTCCAGGGACACTCCCCAAGCTGGGCTGAACCAGGTTCTATGGCCATGTGAGAAATAGACCCCTGGCCTTTTGGGTCCAAAAGATACCATCCCTCACCCCACCCACACATGCAAATACCAGCGAGTAGATGCCTGCACTCTAGGAATGTCCAGCCTGGCCTCCGTGGCTACAGACCCACATTTTTCACTATCTGCTGAACTCGTGGAGCAGGACGAAGGGGACACAGCTGGCATCCCGGCCCCCTACAACTTGGCTCTAGCCAACTCCCACCCCCCCACCCCCCACCCCCGCCATGTACACCTCAGTTTGTGGAGCTGACATTCGATTCCCAGGGTGGTATTTCCCGCCTCCGCCCTCCCCGTTCAGGAAAATCCCTCCCATCGCTGCCTGAACCTCCCTCAGCCTTCCCAGGCAGAATCAAGTCAGCGATGGATTCCTCAGCGAGGCCTTCTCCTCCATCCTGCCCCACCCACGGCCACCACTCCTGGAACAGACGGCAGTGCTGGCACTGAAAACTAAATTCAGAAGGCGGAGCATCTGGGGGTAAAGAAGAGGTGAACTGGGGGACCACGCGTGAGTAGGTGCCTGTGGGACACCCAGGAGGAGAGCAAGCTGCGTCTCTCAGACGCTTAGTCCTCGCCCGGCACCATTCTTCGCAACCCCTGAGTAGCTAGCCCCTCGTCCGGCTCCGCTCACCTCCAACTCCTCCACTCCTGCCCAGATACCGTCGACGTCACGGGGTTCCCGCTATCTCATTGGTCTACATTTCCTCTCCGCGCCCGCGCGTGGGAAGGAGGGCGAGCCATGATCCCTGGGGGTCAGGGAAGCGGGTTTCCGTGGTGATTGCAAACTGGCTGCATACAAAGCGCCCACGTGGCCCTCCCCCAATCCGCTCTACTGGACGAGATTCCCCCAGGGCAGAGGCTGCTACATCCGCTGTGCCTGGAAACCCGGAAACCGGATTCGCCCTCCTCCCGGGACCCCTAGCACATCGCTGAAAGGAGGCGCGTCGAGGGAGGCGGGTGCCCAGCCTCCAGCAGCACTAGAGTCTGGTGGCCTCTAGTTTTGTTTTTCGCATCATGGCCTTGGATTAGTCTCTCCTCTGGGCATGTGTTTCTTATGTAGAATCGGAAAAAAGGCACTGTCCGCCCTGATCCGCGAGCAGCTTCCGTGTCAGAATGAGAGGTTCTTAACCAGGAGCCTGCATTCCTAACCCGGCCTTTCCTCTGGCCTCAGTTTCCTCATCTGTAAAATATGAATGTTGCGATTTGGAACATGGGAGAGGGGGTGGAGGGATACTAGAGCCCTTTCAGGCCTGTGGCTGGAAGCCTGGGATCTCTCTCAATGGCCAGGTGTCTTTGAGGGGTTCAAGATGAAGGCACCTGCCCCAGGTCCCACAGTTAAGAAGTGACTGAGTCATTTCCAGCTCTTCTAAACAGCAAGACACCGAGTGATCTTTCAGAGCCTCAGTTTCCTCATTTGTAGACTGAGGACTGTGAACCCCTCTTCCCTGGGGTGACCCTAAAATTATGTGAAAAATACGTAGAGTAAGTGCCAAGCACAAGGTACTTAATAAAAGCTCATTATAATGGATTTAATTAATTTTTAATAACGAAAATGCAGTCTCATTAAATATGTATTCACTGTTGTGTTCCCACGCTTATTCTGTTAAATCTCTTTTCCCTTTTGGCTAGTCTGGCTTCTCCCGCTCTTCTCCTCCCCCACCCCCGCCCCCATTTCTGTAATTCCCAGGGACTCAGCTTGCTTCTCTCTCATGCTGGTCACTTTACAATCCCCTCCTTGAGATCTGTACTCCAACCTGCTGTAGAGTCGAATAAAACCCTATCTCTTCCTGTCCTCACTATGCCCAAAGGCAAGGCCACACAACTTTTCTATAATTAGGGATTATGTAGTTTTTACTATAGGAACACAGTTGGGGACAGGAAAAGTAAGGAACCAGGGGCAATTATGAAGCTCAGGGAAATGATACCAAGATGTAACATGACTCCTCTGCCAGGTACTTAAATAGTAGCATCCCTCTGGGTACTGACCCAAGCTCACTTCTCACCTCAAGTGCCATCTCTGCAAATAGTCCCCAAATCTCTGTTGCCAGCTCAGATTCTCCTGACCTATGGACTCAGCTGTGTATTGTATAACGTCCTCATTCTTTCATTCAAGAACATGGATCTCTCCACTTCTCTGGGTAAGTCTCCAGAGGAATAGTCCAGTGAAAGACCTGTCCCCACTTCTGATCTAACAGCCTGCAGAGGGATGGACCAGACAGGAACCGGCCTACCTCTGCCAACAGGAATGAGGCCATGCCCTGTGAGAGAACCAAGTCCCCTGAAATACACATTTTGCTTGTTCTTTTTTTTTTTTAATATATTTATTTTTGGCTGTGTTGGGTCTTCGTTGCTGCACGCGGGCCTTCTCTACTTGCGGCGAGCAGGGGCTACTCTTCGTTTCAGTGCGCGGGCTTCTCATTGCGGTGGCTTCTCTTGTTGCAGAGCATGGGCTCTAGGTGCACAGGCTTCAGTAGTTGTGGCTCACGGGTTCTAGAGCGCAGGTTCAGTAGTTGTGGTGCACAGGCTTGGTTGCTCCGTGGCATGTGGGATCTTCCCGGATCAGGGCTCGAACCCGTCCATGTCCCCTGCATTGGCAGGCGGATTCTCAACCACTGCGCCACCAGTGAAGCCCCATTTTGCTTGTTCTGATGATGAATTGAGACCCGCTAGACTCTGTTCCCCACCCCAGGGAAGAACTGAAAGTAGACCCCAGAGCAGTGAAGGCTTGGTCCAAGAGTGGTCCATGTGGAGCACAGAAATCTTTCCATATGCTGTTTTCTCCTTTCTCACTCCTCTAGTTAATATAGGCCTTCTGGAACCCAAGGCTCACAAAACCTTTCATGAAAGGGCCACAGGTTATGTCATCACACTCATCTCTCATGGATCCCTTTCTCCTCAAAATATACCTTGAAGTCTTTGCACGAGAGCTTCCTCCTGCCTAGAACTTGCCCTGCTCCTTGTTCCAGCCCTGCCACCTGCATTTTCACCAGGCTATTTGCTGCTACCCATCTTTCTGACCTCAGCTTAGACGTCACATCCTCTAGGAAGGCTTCCTGAACCTCAAAAATTGGTTGAATATTATGCACAGGTGCATATCAAAGGATATAGGAATGCAGTGACACAATGTGTAGGATTTGTTTAAAATACAAGAGAGAAAGAAAGAAAGAGAGTTAGGAAGGAAGGAAGGAAAGAAGAAAGAAAGAAGGGAAGGAAGGAAGAAAGGAAGGAGGGGAGGAAGGAGGGAAGAGAGAAAGAAAGAACAAAAGAAAGAATGAAAGAAAGAAAGGAAGGAAGGAAGAAAGAAAGAGAAAGAAAGAAAGAGAAAGGAAGGAAGGAAGGTTGGTTATCAAGGGTGGCCAAATTTTTATATGTATTGAAGTTGGAGAACTGTTATATGAGGATTCATTATACTATTCTCTCTACCTTTGCATATATTTGAAATTTTACCAGTTAAAAAAAAGAAGAGGAGGGACTTCCTTGGTGGTCCAATGGTTGAGACTCCACACTTCCACTGCAGGGGGCATGGGTTTGATCCCTGGTCTGGGAACTAAGATCTCACATGCCATGCAGCACAGCCAAAAATAAAAATAAATAAAATAAAATAAAAACATTTAAAGAAAAAAAAGGAAAAGCACATATACACATACACAAAATCTTGGCTAGAAGTGACAAGGTCAGACACAGACCCTTCGACTTTTGTGTCTCTGGCCAATGTCCTGTTCTTTGTCTCATGAGTGATTAACTAAGATGAGAACTCTCATCCCCTTGAAACTATCTAGACACAGAGATAAACATTTTCTGTTAAGCTGACTGAGACTTCCCCTGATGCAAAACAATCCCAACTGTAAATTCCTCACACCTGTAACCTATCTATTCCTCCCTATAAAAGTCTGAATCAAAACCACCCTGCCTAGACACTCTGATCTTTGTATCTGTGGGGCTCTCCCTGAGGAAATGGACTGAATAAAATCAGTCTCCTTATTTGTCCACATTGTCTTTGACAGGAGTCCCTTCTATGGTTTCCATAGAATTCTTCTCCATCATACATGTCATGCTGAACTGTAACTGCTTGTCTGTCTTCCCCAGTATCCAGCATGATAAAAATGGGGAATTCCTTCAATGTCCAGTGACGGACTCAGCACTTTCGCTGCTGTGGGCCCGGATTTGATCCTTGGTTTGGGGAACCAAGATCCCAAAAGCCATGCAGCATGGCCAAAAATAAATAAAATTAATTAATTAATTACATTAATATAAAAATGGTCAATCTGTGACTGTTCTTTCTGGTAATGACTATCTACCAGACAGCGTAATATTTTATTCTGGCCCTCCTAGTTTGAAGGAATAATGCACACCAAATGTTTATTGCAGAATGCTTATCTTTCTGTTCTCTGTAACAAGAAAATGGAACCCAGCCCATTTAGAAATTTTATACTTTTAATAAACAAATTGTAAAGAAGGGCAGCCAGATCACGGCCTTGTGTTGGGTTTGCTGACAGTTCAGTTTGAAGACTGTTTCCATAGAGATCTGGCCTCCCCTTTTCCAGTGACAGACAGCTAACAGTGGTTCTCAATCTTAGCTCACCTGGGAGTCTTAAAAAATACTGATGCCTGGGCCCCAGCCCCAGAAATTCAGATGCAGTTGATCCAGTGCATGGCCTGGGCAACAGATTCTTGAAAGTTCCTCAAGTGATTCCAGTGTGCAGCCAAAATTGAGAATCACTGTTAGATCGAAGGAGAGCATCATCAGTGTTCCCTCCTGGCAGACTGGTGGGAGCATCCTTGGTGGGACAATGGATGGCACACTTGGATGGTACATCACTGGGACTGGCAATCTGACTGGCAGTGATGCCAGCAATCTCAGTGAAGACAGCTCTAGACAACTACAGATAACCCAGCATCACCAATCTCAACTGGTGGCAGGAAGCCAGGTCTGATCTCATCACCAAGAGGCCCAGACAGGGAGACTGATCTTAAGCCAGACAACAAAAGCAGCTGAAGGAGCTGGATGAGGACCAAGTGGAGTAGGGAGGCTTGTGCTACCCAGGTCTGTGCAGTTGTCAATCTCAGTTTCCTCATCTATAAAATGGTGATAAAAATACTACCTGCCTCATAACCCTCTCAGACTTCAGACAATACTACAAAACTATAGTAATCAAAAGAGCATGGTATTGGAACAAAAATAGACATATGGATCAATGGAACAGAACAGAGAGCCCAGAAGTAAACCTACACACCTATGGTCAATTAATCTTTGACAAAGGAGGCAAGAATATACAATGGAGAAAAGACAGTCTCTTCAGCAAGTGGTGTTGGGAAAGTTGGACAGCCGCAAGCAAATCAATGAAGTTAGAACACACCCTCACACCATACACAAAAATAAACTCAAAATGACTTAAAGACTTAAATGTAAGACATAACACCATAAAACTCCTAGAAGAGAACATACGCAAAACAGTCTCTGACATAAATTGTTCCAATGTTCACTTAGGTCAGTCTCCCAAGGCAATAGAATTAAAAGCAAAAACAAACAAATGGGACCTAATCAAACTTATAAGCTTTTTCACAGCAAAGGAAACCATAAACAAAATGAAAAGACAACCTACGGACAGGGAGAAAATATTTGCCAGTGATGTGACCAACAAGGGTTGCAAACAGCTTACACAACTCAATAACAGAAAAACAAACAACCCAATCCAAAAATGGGCAGAAGATCTAAATAGACATTTCTCCAAAGAAGACATACAGATGGCCAATAGGCACATGAAAAGATGTTCAACATTGCTAATTATTAGAGAAATGCAAATCAAAACTACAATGAGGTACCACCTCACACTGGTCAGAATGGCAATCACTAAAAAGTCTACAAATAATAAACCCTGGAGAGGGTGTGGGGAAAAGGGAAGCTTCCTACACTGTTGGTGGAATGTAAATTGGTGCAGTCACTATGGAAAACCTCCAGTATGGAGGTTCCTCAAAAAACTAAAAATTGGGCCATATGATCCAGCAATCCCACTCCTGGGCATATATCCAGAAAAAACTATAATTCAAAAAGATACATGCACCCCAATGTTCATAGCAGCACTATTTACAATAGCCCAGTCATGGAAGCAACTGAAATGTCCACTGACAGATGAATGGATAAAGAAGATGTGGTACATACATACAATGGAATACTACTCAGCCATAAAAAAGAATGAAATAATGCCATTTGCAGCAACATGGATGGATCTAGAGATTATCATACTAGGCAAAGTAAGTTAGAAAGAGAAAGACAAGTACCATATGGTATCACTGATATGTGGAATCTAAGATATGACACAAATGAACTTACCTACAAAACAGAAGCAGACTCACAGACACAGAACAGACTTGTGGTTGCCAAGGGGTTGTGGGGAGGGATGGATTGGGAGTTTGGGATTAGCAGATACAAACTATTACATATAGAATGGATAAACAACTGGTCCTGCTGTATAGCACAGGGAACTATACTTAAATCCTGTAATAAACCATAATGGAAAAGAAAAAAAAATACTACCTGCTTCATAAGTAGTTATAGGGAATAAACAAGTTAACATATATGAAGCGTTACTAAGTGGTATGTAAGTCTTAGCTGCTGTTGTGGTTTAGAGAGGTGAGGAAATTGGGCAGTGTTTCAGTGGATAAAATAAGATTTTTTACATACATCTCCTCCCTGGCCAGTATGGTCTTCTCATATGAAGGTGTTCACAGTTTACATCGTTTTTAGTTCCTATAATGAAAAAAATTGTAATGTTCATACTGTCTTAGTGTAAATGAACTTTGGCTTCATAAGTCATGTAGTTTTCATGTATTGATACTAACAGGCTTCATGTTCTGGCAAGCTTGTGATCATTGCAATTTCCTCCTTTGGAGCATCAGCAAGACACTGGGGTTTATACTAGGACTTGCTGTGTTGGCCAAGGCAGCTCTTACCCGCTGGGGCCGTGGAGTGGGTTTGGAAGGGACCCCAGGTTTCTCTACCAACCAAATGCTGTGCTTATATCTGTGGCCTGAACTCCTGGTTAACCTTATTGGAGAAAAGACACTTAAGAGGCTGAAACTTTGGGGCCAGGACAGTTGGGAGTGGCAGGCCCTGTCTGTGCAAAGTCACTAGGTTATCTATCCTCTTTTTTTTTTTTTTTTTTTTTTTTGCGGTACGCGGGCCTCTCACTGCTGTGGCCTCTCCCGTTGCGGAGCACAGGCTCCAGACGCGCAGGCTCAGCGGCCATGGCTCACGGGCCCAGCCGCTCCGCGGCATGTGGGATCTTCCCAGACCAGGGCACGAACCCATGTCCCCGGCATCGGCAGGCGGACTCTCAACCACGGCGCCACCAGGGAAGCCCAGGTTATCTATCCTGAGTAGAGAGATATAATGATGAAGTCACCCACCTGCTATTCTCCAGGGATGCTGACCTAGGCTGGTCAGGTCTGTGTTACCACCAGAGCTCCTCCTATTTCCCTTGAGGTGTTGACTATTCAGGTATCAAACATGGAGCACAGGCACAGCAACTCCACCTGCTGACAGGATTAAAGTAGAATATTCTGTCCTCACAGGGCAATCCCATTTCTCTTGCCCAGCTGAAGGAAAAAGGCCCAAGAAGTGTCAACAATTTTGATCAAAAGCAATCGACACAAGGGAAAAAAATACTTTATCAGAACAAGAGAGACTGTAGACTATTTTCTAATCCCCTGGAAAAGTAAGCATCTTTTGAAAGGATTTGTTGTATCTGAAATCCAAATTCTGAAATTCAGTTCCTGGTACCTACCAAAAGCAGGGCAGTGACATTCACTGGTGTCTTTTGGGTCTCAGTCAAGGATAAATACTTTACATATGTTGAATCATTTAAAATCCTCTTAACATAATTATCTTCATTTTTATTGGTCTGGAAAAGGAAGCTCTTAAATTGAGGTAACACCTCCAAAGTAGCACATCTAATGCGGGGTTGGGGCCAGAACACCATTCCAGATCTGTCCATAGACTCTGGCTTCTTGGGGAGGAAATTCATCTGTTTACCTAAGACAGCTGGGCTGCCTTAACATGAATAAAACGACGAAATGTCTTTTCAAAGATATGGGTTTTATGGAAAAGTCAGAAAATATACAGAAGCAAATGGAAAAATAATCATTCATCATCTCCCATCCAAGTTACTGCAGAAAACATTTTGGGGTTATATTTGAAAACGTTAATGTTTACCTGCTTTTGTCATCTGAGCCTTTAGAATAAGGCTTTTTTTCTAGGTCAATAAATGTAGATATAGAGGCTTCCCTGGTGGCACAGTGGTTAAGAATCTGCCTGCCAGTGCAAGGGATACAGGTTCGAGCCCTGGTCTGGGAAGATCCTACATGCTGCAGAGCAACTAAGCCCATGCGCCACAACTACTGAGCCTGCGCTCTAGAGCCCACGAGCCACAACTACTGAAGCCCGCGTGCCTAGAGCCCGTGCTCCGCAACAAGAGAAGCCACTGCAATGCTCGCTGCAACTAGAGAAAAGCCCGCACTCAGCAATGAAGACCCAACGCAGCCAAAAATAAATAAATTAAATAAATAAATGTAATAAATAAGTAAAAATGTAGATCTATACCATCTACAGTTGGCTGGGTAGTATCTCAGTGTACACGTGTCCTAAATTATTCACCTGGTTCCTCTATCGTTAGACATCTAGGTTGTTTCTAATTTTTATTTATTATAAACAGTGTTCAATACATATCTTTGTACATCTTCGGGTGCTTTTGTTTCTTTGGGGAAAAAATCCTAAATGTGAAATTGCCAAGTCAAAGGGAATGCACGTAACTTTCTTAAAAAACAAACTTTTGTTTTATTTTATTTTTGAAAGGCTTTTAAAAATATATTTATTTGTTTGTTTGTTTATTTTGTTGTGCCGGGTCTTAGCTGCAGCAGGCAGGCTTCTTAGTTGTGACATGCAAACTCTTAGTTGCAGCATGCATGTGGGATCTAGTTCCCTGACCAGGGATTGAACCTGGGCCCCCTGCATTGGGAGTGTGGAGTCTTAACCACTGCGCCACCAGGGAAGTCCCTGAAATTTTTTTTTTAATTTTATGTACAAACAGCTAGCATTGTTTCTGCTGTAAGGATGTCCTGGATGACCCATTCAAGGAAGTTTACTTGGTCCAGTTTAATGAAGCCAATATCCTTTGTGTACTGACGGATCCTACTGTGCTGGTTTGAGCAGAGGTAGCAAGAGCAAGAACCCTGGCTGAATTTTCTCGAATGGCTCCAGAAGAGCTGCTGGCTACCCATCTTGCTTTCTCGAATGCAAGGAGGCAAAAGGAAAGAGTTCCAAAAGCAACCTTTTAGATTCAAGTATGTCACGTATAGAGAAAGTGCATAAGTTATAAGTGGACAGTTTGATCAAGTATCACAAAGGGAGCACACCTGTGTAAGTACCACCCAGATCGAGAAATGGAAAACTATGATCCCCCTCCACCCCTCTCAGGCCTCCCCACAACCTTTCCTGCTCTCACCTTTCCAGACATAACAACTCTTCTGACGTTTAACATCACAGATTGATTCTGACTATCTCTTAACATATAAACATTATCATCCAGTGTGTACTCATTTGTGTCTGATTTCTCCCACTCAATGTATCTTTGTGAACTTATGTTGATGAGTATAGTGGGAGCTCATTTTCATTGATGTATTTTTTTAAAATTCTAATATTGAATTTTTAGAAAGTGAATACTCACGGGCAACATCATACCAGAAGCATCTCTTGTGCCTTCTACCAGTCATTGCTTTCCTAAAAGGTGACCTCTCTTCCGATTTCTATCACACTCGATTTGTTTTACCTTCCTTTAAATCTTATATATAAGTAGATCATACAGTAAGTACTCTTTGATGACTGGCTTTTCACTCATATTTTTACCGATTGGATTCACCCACAGTTTTGGGTGTAGCAGGAGTTTATCCTTTATTGTATAGTAGATCAGTTTACGAACATGCAGTAATTTATCCATTCTACTGTTGATAGGCATTTGGATTTTATATGATTTTTGGCTATCATCAATAATGCTACTATGAACATTCTTGTGCATGTCTTTAATGTTTGGAGGGGGCCATGTCCCCCTTTTCATTATTTTTCTTTTTCAGAATTTTTGGGCTATCTTTGCATATTATTCTTCATAGAGATGTACTTTAGTATCATTTGGTAAAAATCTTAGAAAAGTTAACGTTAGGATTTTGACTTGGATAGTGCAAAACACACAGGTTAATTTAATATCTTAATTTTGCTGATTCTCATTCCGTGTTTATTAAAATCCCATGTCTCTTGACAAAGTTTTACAGTTTTCTTCATATCATTTTTAAGCATTTATTTTTAAGTTTATTCCTCGGTAGTTTATACCTTTGGTTGCTTTTGTGAATAGAATCTTCTTCCAGGGAGGTCTTTCAATGACACTGTATGAAAGAAATAAATGAGTGCTGTTCAGAAATTCAGTATGTTACAGAAATTCTACTTGTCTCTTTTGTTTGTAAACAACTATTTAGAACTTTCATAGTTGCTTAGTAATGTGTCCCCTTGGCTTTTCATTCTGTGGTGGTACAAAGATAACATGGATTTCTGGAGAAATCCAAAATTGCATGGCAGTGTTGGAAGCTTTCCCAGCTCACGAGTCCCTGCACAAGTTTCTACTCAGGCTGACAGGAAAGAACACCTAAAGCCTGGGCCATTTCTAGGTACTTATTCTATACCAGTTACTACTAAATGTGGAGAAAACAGACAGATGATCCTCAGAAACATGTATAGAGCTTTCAGTTTTCTATGGAGAGAGATTCAGCCTGTAAGGCTGAAGAACTTTCCAGCAGGGGACCCGCATGGGGAAAGGCCCTGAGATGGGAGGGATTTAGCACATTCAGAGAAGGGAAAAGAATGCAGGGCTGGGATGTGCTGAGTGAGGGGTGTGTCCTGGGATGAGTCATGACTGGGGAAGTGCAGGCAGGATTATCTGCTGAGATGATGCTCTTCCCACTCTGGCTGATGGGGACCCAAGCAAATGCGATGGCCTGGGGGTGGCAGTCAGGCGGCCCTGGCTGCAAGGTGGTGTGGGCCCAGGTAGACTGAGTCCCAGCCCCAGGGTTGCCTCCTTCTAGCTGTGGAAATGAGGGCCAGTGCCGTGGCCTAACTCTCCCTGGGCCCCATACTGAACTGGACACCTGGCATTGTAGCTACATTACATAGAGAATGGATGGACAACAAGGTCCTACTGTATAGCACAGGGAATTATATTCAATGTCCTAGGATAAGCCATAATGGAAAAGAATATAAAAAAGAATGTACATATATGTATAACTGAGTCATTTTGCTGTAGAGCGGAAATTAACACAACATTGTAAATCAACTATACTTCAATTAAAAAGCATTACTAATGAAATTAACATTTAAAGATCAACATATAAAAATACTTTTGGGACTTCCCTGGCGGTCCAGTGGTTAGGACTCCACATTTCCACTGAGGGTGGCACGGGTTCAATCCCTGGTCAGGGAACTAAGATCCCGCATCCTGTGGCGTGACCTAAAAAGAAATAAAAATATATTTTTTAGCATCATCCTTGCAGATTAACTTTATCTTATTTTTAAACTACATTTAATAAGCAGCAAGTTGGAACAGTTAAGCTTTGGGTTCCTCCCTCTGTTAAGCATGTAACCATCTGTAAGTGTACACATGAGAAGCTGCTTCTCCAAGGGACCCTTTTGAAATATGGACAAGCATTTTCTCACAGGAATAACATCACCCTCTAATTGGATGCAGTAAGAGAGTAAACGGTTTGATCATGCAGAAGACAGCCTAGTGAGGGAGAGGGTATGTTTATACACACAGGATTCCTTTGATTCACACTCTGCTGTGTCCTGTGTTTCTATGACAGACATCCGGTCATTCCCCTCCCAGAAAGCCATTGTGTGGCACCAACGAGATAAAGCATGTGAAAAGGCTTTTTAACAGAAGAGCTAGACAGGTTGGGGTAGGTTGGGTGACTTCCTGGGGTCCCTGAGCATCTGGGGAAATGGGTGGTAGGGGCCCTGACAGGTAACCCACTGAGAAAGCAGAGGAAATGCCAAAACTGAGATAACTGAGGCAGCTGGAGATCAAATAAGACCTTTAATTTTTAATTTTTTTTCTAAGCTGGCCTGCCCACAGTTCAAAATTTGGCACTAGTTTCCATGGAAGAATGCTGGTTGCCTCAACCATGAGACCTTTCACTGCCCCTCCACCCTCACCCTGTCCAGCTTCGACCTGGGCTCAGCCTAGCCAAACCCAGATCCTGAATGCATGTGGGCCCAAGTGTTGCAGGAAAACGCGTGGGGCCAGAGAGGATGGTCACATCCCACGTCTCAGGCGAGTCCCTGGGACGGCCGCCAAGTGTGGGTTCTTAGCTTCGCACAGGAAAGAATTAAAGAGCGAGCCACAGTAAAGTGAAATAAGGTTTATTCAGGGAGATATATATTCCATAGACAGAGTGTGGGCCATCTCAGAAGGTGAGAGTGGCCCCAAGGTAGGGAGATATATATTCCATAGACAGAGTGTGGGCCATCTCAGAAGGTGAGAGTGTCCCCAAGGTGTAGTGCTGCCAGTTTTTATAGGGGTGGGTTTCTATAGTGGGTAATTTCATAGGCTAATGAGTGGGAGGAATATTCCAGCTATTTTGGGGAAGTGGTGGGGATTTCCAGGAATTGGACCACTGCCCACTTTTTGACTTTGTATGGTTGGCCTTGGAACCGTCATGGCACCTGTGAGTGTGTCATTTAGCATGCTGATGTGTTACAAAGAGCATATATTGAGGCTCAAGGTCTGGTGGAAGTCAACTCCTCAGCCATCTTGGACCTAGTTCGTTCTAACCAATTTATGTCGTGTCCTCAATGGGTGTCATTCTTTTAAAGGTTGTGTCCTTCCCCCTTCCTGTCTCACAAGAACCCATGTGGCTCAGAGATGGGGTGAACACATCTGGTTTTCCTGTGACCCTCCCCATTTGTGCCTGTTGTCCTGGTGCCATTACTAATACTCCCCCTCTCATTCTCTGCAGTGCTCCAATATAGGTGATAAATTATGTGTTCTCCTTATTGAGAACGCAGCTACGGGCTGTTACCTCAACAGTCAGCAAGACTTGGAAGCCTAGGTTTGGAGAGCAAGGGTCCAGGGATACTGCACTTGTTCCCAAAAGGTAAAAGGAATGGACAGCAGGGGAGGGTCTAAATTGTTCAGCCTAACATAAGAAAGACCCAGGAGGCAGTGATAATGCTCTGGTTCACCTCCCCATCCCAGGCATCCTCATTTGTTTGAGCCCCAGCACTGCTGCCTTGCATACTAGCAATCTAGATGCATAAAGCACGGTACACTGATCAAAGGCAATCAGACATTCATTCCATCTAACAAAACTGAGTCCAAGCTCGCTTTGTGTACCACGCAACAGGCCAATGAATCTGGAAACGAGGTGCTGAGGCAAGGAATAGTGACTTTATTCAGAAAGACGGCAGACCAAGAAGATGGTGGACTAGTGTCCCCAAAAAACCATCTTATCAGGGTCTGGATGCCAGTTTCTTTTATAGAACAGAGAGGGGGAGGCAGTGAGGAAGTAAAGTAAAAAGGGCCATTAGTTTTGCCTGGCTTGGCCAGCCTCAGGGAGGGGATGTGTTAGTTTCTTCTTTTCTGCAGCCATCCACCTGTGGGCAGGGTCAGATTGTCTCCCTGTGAGCTGAACAAAGGCACTTTAGTTTAACATTCAGGCAGAGGGGCAGGGTTCCCTGAGGCAGGCCATTATGGATGATTATAATAACAAAAGCAAGGAAAAGCAAAGGTTAAAGTCAAAGAAACAGATCCAACATGGAGTCAGATTTTGCTCTTCCCTGTTACACAATTACTGACACGCTACTTTGGTCCAGGAACAGACGCAGATACTGGGAATCCAAAGAGGATTTCAGGCAAGTCACTAGACTTACAGTGCAGTGAGGTAAACACTATGAGGTAAGCCCAAGGGGTCATGGGAGCCCAGAGGAAGAGCTGGCTCACTTTTCCTGGAAAGCCAGCGGGGGCAGGGAGGGGCGCAGTTACCAGGAAAGCTATCACAAAGGAGCTCTTGGAGCCAGGCTCTGCAGACAAGACAAGGTACCAGATATCTCCCTGTGGGAGCAGGGAGTTCTCAGTTTTCAAGAGCCATACAACCAGTGTGATGAATTGGGAAATGGGGATTGACATATATACACTAATATGTATAAAATGGATAACTAATAAGAACCTGGTGTATAAAAAAATACATAAAATAAAATTAAAAAAAAAAAAAAAGAGCCAAACAACCAGAATTACAAGTGTGTGTGAGCCAGCAGGAGGACCCAGGCAGGCAGATGAAGCCATGGATGACGCAGTCTCGGGAGGGTGGGGCTGGTGTTCCTTTCAGACCTTCCCCTTAGGGGCAGCTTGTGCCAGGCCCCAAGCCGGGTCTGGGGCTGAAGTTCAGAGCATCCAGATGGCCTGTGGGAGGTGAGAGTGGGCCTAGAATCAGGCAGGCTCTGAAAAAGCTGATCCACTATCAGATAAACTTCCTGGGAAGAAGGGTAGAAATCTCGTGTGCCCATTCCGAGAATTCCGAAAAGCAGAAAGAATAGGCAGGCCCCAAGGCACTGGTTTCCCCTTGACTAGAGGGCAAGGTTGAGAAACAGGCTGGCCCCAGCTCACCCTTCCCACCCCTCCACCCTCTGCAATTTTTGCCACTGAGGATGCCATTAGGTTTTAGGGTCTGGTTGAGGTAACCCAGTGGTTCTCAAGTTTTAGCATCACCTGGGGAGGCCTGTTAAAACACAGATGCCTGGGGCCCACTCCAGAGCCCATAGGTCTGGGGTAGAGACCCCAAAACTGTACTGTACACAAGTTCCCAGGTGCTCTGGTTCTCATGGTGTTTTTTGGTTTATTTGCTTTTCATTGAGGTATAATTATACAATAGTATACAAATTTCAGGTGTACAACATAGTGATTCACAATTTTTAAAGGTTATACTCCATTTATAGTTATTAGAAAATATTGGCTATATTCCCAGTGTATAGTATATCCTTGGAGTTTATTGATTATATTCTCATGTTTTGAGAAGCACTGAGGTAACCCAGTCGTGGTCTCTCTTTGATGGGGCCCCCAGTGAGGCTGCCTGGGGCTGAGGACATGGGATTCGGAAGTGGGAACTGGGCTGGTGGGCTGGCTTGTAAGACTCCTCAGTTTCTACCTCAATAAAATGGTCATTCTGGGGAATATCCTGGCTGTCCAGTGGTTAGGACTTCGTGCTCTCACTGCCGAGGGCTTGGGGAACTAATAAATCCCACAAGCTGCGCAGCATGACCGAAAAAAAGAGAAAGGGGTCATTTTGAGTCCCAAACAAGACCTGTGATATAAAAGCCCTTTGTAAACTGAGAGGTGAAATTCAATGTCAGTTATCATGTCCAAGCTGAAACCGTGTAAAACCCAGATTGGGACTTCAACCTACGTGGCCAGGATTTGAACCGGGCCAAAGCCCTGCTTGGGACTCTAACCTGACGTCTGGACTTACTGAGGCTCAGGTTCTTTGCGTCTTGGCGCAGAAGGAATTCAGCGAGAGGCAAAGTGATAGGAAAGTAGATTTCTTAACTTAGGTTGCTTGTAAGAGATGCAAGCGGGCAGGCAAGGGAGCTCTGCCTTGAGGATTAAGTGGGCTACAATTTTATGGTCAAAGGAAGGGGGGAGGGGAAAAGACGGCCTTAGTCCAGTAGACGTGAGGCTTACATCACTAGTTCCTCCTTCATATCAGGCAGGAGAGTGTCTGACCCTATGAAGCCAAACTAGGATTATCATAGCACTTATTCAAATCAGTAGAAGGGTGGGGACATTTTTCTTCCACCTAATGGCCTGGGGCATATCTCGTACTTTTATTTATGGCTTTATAGTTAAGCAAGCCTGCTTTGTTCCAATAGCTTTCTTGAGCCATCATTAACTTACAGTGGTCTCCCAAAGTTTCCTAGGTTTCCCTCTCTATCTATAGTCCCCTACTGGGACTTATACAACTACTTGTATAACTATCCTATTCTATGCGTATCACAAACCTGAAGTTGTGAAATGTGCTTGTTTCTCCTAAAATAATTATGGCTGTGACCTAAGGACCACACGTACATCAGGATCCCCTGGGATGCTTCTTTTAATGTGAACTTCATAGATCTGAATCTTGGGTTGGGGTCCATCATTACATTTACAATTTCAAAACATCTTGGGTGATTCTTGGCCACCCCAAGGAGTTTAAGAACCTCCAACTTATTTGAAGAGTGAGTGGGAGATGAAAAAAAAAAAGTCATTCTTCATTTTTCTGGTTTGCTGTTGGGCCAGTAAGATCCCTCCCACCCCAAACCCCGCACTCCCTCAGTCTCCTTGCTGCCAGCAATGCTGGAGGAACCTCACTTCTCTGGAAGGTCATGGCTCACGGGATTCACTTTTCCAGAAAGGGCTTCTCCGTTGCCAGGCTCCCAGCTGCACGCACGCCAGGCGCCCCCTCCTGGCCACATAGTTTTGTCACTTTTCCTCCGATGGCGCTAATCTGATCCTCCCACGTAAGAGTTCAGAATCCTTTTAATGTCAGAAGGAAATATGATTCTCTTGCATTTAAGAAGTTTGAATGCCTCTTCAAATGTCTCAGCTACTTGTGATTTTACTGTTCCAGTGTTCTGGAATGAGCTCTCCAGAAAAAAGAGGTTCAGGCATTTAGTTTGCAGAAGTGAAATCAGATCGGCGGGCGGGGTGGACTCCACCTTCCGTAGGTGGAGTCTTTTCTTTAAAAGGGCCACATCTGCCAGGGTGTAGCTCATAACACAGCAGTAAACTTGGTCCGTGGAGGATGCTGGAGGTGTGTACCTGTGTGAAGTTTCCTTCCATGGCTTCATTTCAGCAGTGTGTGGTTTTCTGTGTTCAGTTAGCGTTTCTTGCAGAAGAAATCATGCATAAGCAAATGTAAAATTCCCATTATCCTCAGATAGTTCCCTAATGTATCAATTGTACTGGCACAAATTCGTGCTCTTTTATAGCAAATCTGACTGTAATGCATCATTAAGAATGTGCTGATATGAAAATACCTCTGAAATAAATTGTAGAGTGAATAAAACCAAGGTGCAAAAAAAAAAAAAAAGCCACATTTCGGTAGGCTGGCAGAGAAAGTGTTCATGGATTCAGAAAATCTAATTAACAACCTGAGACTTCCTCTGAGTCTTCTGTTGACTGTCTGGTCACTTTCATCACAGCATCCTGGAGCTGGAGGGTGTCCTAAAGCTGTTCTTCCCAACTGTGTGCACACCCAGCACATAGTGATTGTTAAAAGATAAACTAATAAACGAAGGCACATTACACCTTTGAAGAGTTTATCTGAGCAAACATCAGTTTGAATTGGGCAGTACCAAACCAAAAGCTTTTAGAAGCATTCCACCTACAGGAGCTAGTAGAAAGGCTTTTATAGGAGGAGACTTGGAAAGAAAGCGAAGAAATTATTTGATTGGCTATAGCTTGAGCAGTTGCTTTTGGGGGGAAAACTAGCTGACTGTTTGTTTCTTTGTTTTTTTGCTTTTTGGCACGTGGCACGTGGGATCTTAGCTCCCCGACCAGGGATCAAACCCACACCCCCTGCATTGGAAGCGTGGAGTCTCAACCACTGGATTGCCAGGGAAGTCCTGACTGTTTGTTCTTAAATTTTATTTTCTGGGATTTGAGTGGCTAGGTTTTGGTTTACTTAGATAGGCTACCAAGGCATTTGAGTCACCTTAGTCCATATATACATTAGGGTCCACCGTTGGTGTTGTACATTCTATGGGTTTGGACAAATGTGTAATGACATGCATCCATCATTATAGTATCATACAGAGTATTTTCACTGCCCTAAAAACCCTCTGTGCTCCCACGTAGTCAATCTCTCCCTTCTCACTAACTACTAGTAACTACTCCACAGTTTTGCCTTTTCCAGAATGTCTTATAGTTGGAATCATATAGTACGTAGCCTTCTCAGATTGGTTTATTTCACTTAGTCATATGCACTTAAGTTTCCTCCATTTCTTTTCATGGCTTCATACCTCATTTCCTTTCAGTGCTGAATAATATTCCATTGTCTGATGTACCGCACTGTACCTATCCACTCATCTACTGAAGATTCCAGAACTTTTTCATCTCCCCAAAAGGAAGCTCTGTATGCATCAAACACTTACTCCACATTCCCTGGCCTCCCCAACCCCTGGCAACTACTGATCTACTTTTAGTCTCTATGGATTTGCCTATTCTGGATATTTCATGCAAATGAAATCTCATTAATTCTTTGTACCTTCATTACTATACAGTCTTTTTTTTTTTCACATCTTTATTGGAGTATAATTGCTTTACAATGGTGTGTTCGTTTCTGCTTTATAACAAAGTGAATCAGTTATACATATACATATGTTCCCATATCTCTTCCCTCTTGCATCTCCCTCCCTCCCACCCTCCCTATCCCACCCCTCTAGCTGGTCACAAAGCACTGAGCTGATCTCCCTGGGCTATGCGGCTGCTTCCCACTAGCTATCTACCTTACGTTTGGTAGTGTATATATGTCCATACCACTCTCTCACTTCGTCACAGCTTACCCTTCCCCTGCCCTATATCCTCAAGTCCATTCTCTAGTAGGTCTGTGTTTTTATTCCTGTCTTACCCCTAGGTTCTTCATGACCTTTTTTTTTTCCTTAGATTCCATATATATGTGTTAGCATATGGTATTTGTTTTTCTCTTTCTGACTTACTTCACTCTGTATGACAGACTCTAGGTCCATCCACCTCACTACAAATAACTCAATTTCGTTTCTTTTTATGGCTGAGTAATATTCCATTGTATATATGTGCCACATCTTCTTTATCCATTCCTCTGTTGATGGACACTTAGGTTGCTTCCATGTCCTGGTTATTGTAAATAGAGCTGCAGTGAACATTTTGGTACATGACTCTCTTTGAATTATGGTTTTCTCAGGGTATATGCCCAGTAATGGGATTGCTGGGTCGTATGGTATTTCTATTTGTAGTTTTTTAAGGAACCTCCATACTGTTCTCCATAGTGGCTGTACCAATTTACATTCCCACCAACAGTGCAAGAGGGTTCTCTTTTCTCCACACCCTCTCCAGCATTTATTGTTTCTAGATTTTTTGATGATGGCCACTCTAACTGGTGTGAGATGACATCTCATTGTAGTTTTGATTTGCATTTCTCTAATGATTAATGATGTTGAGCATTCTTTCATGTGTTTGTTGGCAATCTGTATATCTTCTTTGGAGAAATGTCTATTTAGGTCTTCTGCCCATTTTTGGATTGGGTTGTTTGTTTTTTTGTTATTGAGCTTATACAGTCTTTCTTTCATTTGTTCTTCATTTCCAACCTCTCCTTTGCCCTAGGTCCCCCAGGCTCCCCTGCTGCACGACAATGTGTTATCTTTCCTTGGAATATTTGCACTTTAAACCCATGTGAATATGGCAAGTATAAGGCAAAAAGATATTTTGAATCATATTTCTGGGCCTCATTGTGACCCTGGAGATCCAGTGGTTAGGACTGGGTGCTTTCACTGCTGAGGCCCTGGGTTCAATCCCTGGTCAGGGAACTAAGATCCCGCAAACCCCTTGGCATGGCCAAAAAAAAAAAAAAGAGGCCTAAAACTTGGAACAAACAGAGCCAGGGAACCTAGGTCAGCCTCAGAGTCACCTGGAAAGTTTCATGAAATGCAGATTCTAACTGCCCACTGGGGAAGTCTCATCCAGGGTGTCTTTGGTATGGTTTCGACAATGACTTTTTGTTCATGCACACTTGTGAGCACTCTGGGGTGGGGCTAGAAGTACAGTAAGGGCAAACCCTGGGGCACAGCATTTAGGGAAGCACTTGCCCTGTACCCCTTGCATCACCCAGTCAGGGCCCTGCACTGGGGGCTTCTAAAAACGTGTGGAGGAAAATGGGTCTTTCCAGGGAGCTGGAACTAGTGACCAGGGTCAGAAAAACCCAGGTTATACCTATAAGGTCTCCTGACATGGAAACTCGATGAGTTTTCACTGTTATGTTTTAAAGACTCATATCTTTAAAGGTCACAGGCATAAGGCAATATTTCCACCTAAATCTCAGACCTAGAGATGTCTAAGAACTAATTAGAGTTAATGACATTGACTTTTCTCAAATGGATGATTTTTAACATGCTGTATTAGTTTCCTAGTGTTGCTGTAACAAAGCACCATAAACGAGGTAGCTTAGAGTAACTGTTCTCACCAAGTTCTGGAGGCCAGAAGTCTAAAATCAAGGTGTTGGCAGGACCATGCTCCCTCTGAAACCTGTAGGGGAGAATCTCTCCTTGCTTCTTCTAGCTTTCAGGGGTTACTGGCCACCCTTGGGTTTCCTCAGCTTGAAGTTCCATTACTCCAGTCTCTGCCCCCACGGTCTCATGACCTTCTTCTCTCTGTGTCTGTGTCTCTGTCTCCCTCTCGTTATAAGATGGCCTATCCCAATCCAACGTGTCCTCATCTTAACTTAATTACATCTGCAAAGATCCCATTTCCAAACAAGTTCACATTCATATGTCACGGATAGACATGAATTGGAGGGGAGGAGGGGGACACACTTCAACCCAGTCCTGTGCTCGCTTCGGCAGCACATATACTAAAATCGGAATGGTACAGACAAGATTGGCATGGCCCCTGCTCAAGGATGACATGCAAATTCGTGAAGGGTTCCATGTTTTTCAAATATCATGTATCACATATATGGAATCTAAAATATGACACAGATGAACTTTCCTATGAAACAGAAACAGACTCACAGACATAGAGAACAGACTTGTGGTTGCCAGCGTCGGGGGGGGGAGGGAGGGAAGGATTGGGAGTTTGGAATTAGCAGATGCAAACTATTATATATGGAATGGATAAACAACAAGGTCCTACTGTATAGCACAAGGAACTATATTCAATCTCCTGTGATAAACCATAATGGAAAAGAATATGAAAAAGAATATATATATACATATATATATGTATATAACTGAATCACTTTGCTGTACAGCAGAAATTAACACAACATTATAAATCAACTATACTTCAATAAAAAAAAATTTTGGAGGGGGCTATGCCACGCAGCTTGCGGGATCTTAGTTCCACGACCAGGGATTGAACCTAGGCCACGGCAGTGATAGTGCCAAGCCCTAACCACTGGACCGTCAGGGAACTCCCGAATAAATTTAAAAAAAAATTGTTCACCTCTTGGTTTTTCATTTGATTTGGATTCATTCTCTTCACCTACCTCCAAATAAGCCGGGGTCTTTTATAAGGATTTTAATGGATGTTGCCAATCATCTAGCACCAATTTAAAAGATGAGAAGATACTATTCTCCACAGGTAAACTAACCCATCAGATTATCAATGTGCTCTGCTCCCTTACAGAAATGCACATTTATAGGGGAGCAGCCTTTAGGGTTTGACCACCTGTATCCACTTGTATGTTTCCAAATGTAGGAGACAGTGTACCTACAAAGGATTTTCTATTTCTAGGAAGGTTGGGAAAAAATAAATAAAACTCCTACTGTTTCCTTGAATCTAGAAAGGAATGAAAGCTCTCTTTTTAAGTTAGCGAAGGAATGAGATAGTGACAGGCAGACCTAAAAGGCGAATTTTTATTTTAAGCGAAACAACGAGGAATCATCGCTGTTTCTCAGTCTTAAGGATCACCAGGTTCACCTCAGTTTATAGTCAATTGAAACCCAGGGAAGCTAAGTGATTTCCCAAGGTCACACAGTGCATCAATCACCTAAAAAATACTTACTGAGCCTCTGCTACATGGAAATTTCTATGCTGGGTAGCATAGGGGCCAGAACAGAACACTTGACTCCAGATTCCTAGTCTCTTAAAATTGCTGGTGCCTCAATACCAATCAAGGGAGTGGCACCAAACCACCAGCAGCTACTGCATTCTTTATCTCCATGTACTTTTTTTAAAAAGCCAGTATCATTTAAGAATGTTCTTAATCAGGCAGTAAAAAGTCATTAATTTTATCAAATCTTGATCCTTGCATACACATCTTAATATCTTGTGTACGACATAAACAGGCATAAAGCGCTTTTGTTGCATCCTGAAGTTGTCCACGAAAAGCCCTTGACTTGCAAACTGAACGAGTTGCATTTTTCATGAAATACCATTTATACTTCAAAGAACACCTGCCCAAACTAGAGTTATTCACATTTGAGTATTTGGCAGGCATTTCCTTGAAAATGAATAAAGTGAAGACAACTGACAGCGTTTGTTGCCCGTGATAAGATTTGAGCCTTCAAGTGACAAGTGAAATTTTGGAAAACTTGTGCCTACCACCATGAGCTCGACAGGTTCCCAATATTGTAAGACTTTTCTAATAAGATCTATAGTCATATTCCAAAGGGAATTTTTTCTATATTACATAATGAAGTGTGTTAACTTTTATAAGACTTGCATAACTCAGTTAATCAATATTTCCCAAATTATCAATCCATGATGTTAAAAAACCAAGCATGGGTAAAATATCTATTCAAAGTGCAAGATGAAAAAAAAAAAAGTGCAAAAGATGGATCTTAATGTAGCCGAGTAGGAAAAGTCCATTGATATGGTTTTAGATTACACATTGCAACTTAGGGAACCACCACTTGCCAAGCATTGGGGGTAGTATCACACAATAGTCACAATTATCTAATAATCATCTAAAAACAAAATTTTCTTCCCCTTGCTAACTACATAACAGTGAGGGTGAATTTTCTTCAAACACTTTAACCAGAACAACACCTTGCAACAGACTAATGAAAAAGAAGGTGAGAATCAAACTGTCTTCTATTAGGCGAGGCCTTAATAAAACATTTTTAATGTAAAAAAAACCACATTCTTCTCACTAAATGCTTCCCTATTTTGAAGAAGATCATTATTTTTTATTTTTAAAAATGTGTTGGGACTTCTCTGGTGGCGCAGTGGTTAAGAATCCGCCTGCCAATGCAGGGGACACAGGTTCGAGCCCTGGTCCGGAAAGATCCCACATGCCGTGGAGCAACTAAGCCCGTGCGCCACAACTACTGAAGCCCACGTGCCTAGAGCCTGTGCTCCACAACAAGAGAAGTCGCCGCAATGAGAAGCCTGTGCACTGCAACAAAGAGTAGCCCTGCTCGCCGCAACTAGAGAAAGCCCGCGCGCAGCAACGAAGACCCAATGCGGCCAAAAATAAATAAATAAATTTATTATTATTTTTTTCTTTTTTTTTTGCGGTACGCAGGCCTCTAACTGCTATGGCCTCTCCCGTTGCGGAGCACAGGCTCCGGATGCGCAGGCTCAGCGGCCATGGCCCACGGGCCCAGCCGCTCCACAGCACGCGGAATCCCCCCAGACCGGGGCACGAACCCACGTCCCCTGCATCGGCAGGCGGACTCCCAACCACTGCGCCACCAGGGAAGCCCTATTATTGTTTTAAAGTGTTATTGTTTTACCTAACATGAAGTGGGTTTATTATTGGTATTGCTCTGGTCATCCCACGGAAGTATATGGATCCCACAAGCAAAATTTGACTCCGGTTTTGAGACTAACACACCACACACACTAAGAGGGTATGAAGAATGCTATTACTCACATAATCAGGCTTTCTGGGAAGAGCAGGGCAGGCTCCAAAGAAGGTCCAAAAACAGCTGAAGAAAGCAGGGAGAAGCGACTGGAGTCTTCTGGTGGTTAGGGGTGGGGCTGAAGTGAGGGCTCCCTCACGCGGACCAGATCGTGCGTGGGCTGAACTTTTCCTTGGCACAAAGGGAGGCAGCTCCTTGAGCTTTGTCACTGGCTTCAGCTGTGGGGTGAGAGGGCCAGGTTAGGCACAGAGGCTGGAAGGTGTCAACACTCAAATAGCAACAACGGGGTCGGACTCCTTATTAAAATTCACCCTTGATATTGGACTGATGTCTGAAATGTGGCCATATTTCATTTAATTGAATTTGAACTTGTAAGAAACAAACCATTATGGTGTGCTATGAAGCCTGTAGGCTGGTTAGGGAGGTGAAAGTTCTGTTGAATGCCTTAAGAGCCCAGTGCTCTGTATTTTGCCAAGTGAAATGTGTGCGTTGGTTGCTATCAATAATATTTAGAACTGCAAAGGAGATAAGAAGGGTCTTGGTGAGCCCTCATATTGTTGCTTTCGTAGGTGCAGAGATATGGGTGACCTTGGTTTATATTTTGGGTATCTGTGAAGCAAGAGATTCCTAGAGTTTTTGACCCATAAGGATGCAACCTTGGATAAGGAATTGTTGCTGCCACTTGGCTGGACCAGATGGCTGACTATTGGCAATGAACAACCCATGCATCTGTAAACATGTGCAGCTGAAGCAGATTGTTGGCTAGGGATCAGGGCTAAGATGACTGCCTGAAGTCCAGCTAATTGTGCTGACACTGTGTCCTGTCCTTAGTTAGGGATGACCCCATAAAGGGATAAAAAGCAGCAGCTCTCCAGAGAGCTCCATCACGTATAGGGATGGCAATGGTGTCTGTAAACCATTCAAACTCCCATTGCTATTCACTGTATCGACCCCAAGGCTCCCCAAGTAGCCATGAGGTCTGGAGAGGGGTGACCTCTTCCAGCATGGTAGCATCTGGCAAAGGTTGTGAGACAAATAACCCAGGGCTACTTGAAAGAGGGCCTCAATGACATTCTCCAGGCCTTAAACATCAATTATCAAAACTTTCAACTTAGGTTGATTACATGTGTAACAGAAGCTTGGGCGGGCTCAGCAGGGGCAGCATAAAGCAGCCAGCTCAGGGTGTAAGCTCCCTAGCAGGCAGCAACACAGCTCAAAGAGCACACTGGCCAGCCAGCAGGCAGCAGCTCAGAATGCATGCCTGCCAGCAGGCAACAGAACCACTTAGCGAATCAAAGCAGGAGAAGAGAGACCCTTGGTAGTGGTCACCACTTAGATACTCAATGGTTGGGTTCACTCTGCCTCCTTGGGGTGATCGCAACATTTATTTACACAGAAATAAATAAATAAACAAATCAATCATTAATTTTAAAATAAAATTTTGAATTCTCAGTTTTAATTTCTAATACAGTAAACGTCAATAGAAATATCCCACATAAACAACTTTTTGACGCCCTCTCTATATTTTAAGGGTGTGAAGAGATCCTGAGACCAAACAGTATGAGACCCATTGGCATATCTATTTGTAAAACTGAAGCAAAAGTCTCACAAGATGGCAGTTACTCATCTATTATGTGATACACCCGGTTTTCTCCTCTATTCTTTTCTATTTCATCCTATAACAAATGCTGTTCATGCCCACGAATGGTTCATTAGCTACAGCTTGAAAACACACAAGTAAGGCATGAGGATAGTATAATGTCTTTGTGGGGCACTTTTTACTTAAATTAAACTTGGTTATTGCTGGAGAAAGAAGTATCCAAGGTCACATTGCCCCTGAGGATCAGGTTCTCACTTCTAAACAGAGTTGAATATACCGTGAAGTTAATGAAGCTTGGCTTTACGTCTCCTCATGCGCACAGGCCCCTTCTAGGGTCCTGTACCTATTTTTTATGGGTAATTTGGCATTCCTATTTTTTTTTAAAGCTGGCCACCCAATCTGTATAAGCTTCAGGCCTCACCAAACCTAGATCCATGCCTGCTTCTAAACCATTTTTCCCCCAGTATATAAGCTGGATTGTTTTAAAATAAATGCTTTGCTTTCCTAACTAAAAACAATGGTAGCAATTAGAAACACAGCTGCTGTTTGCTTCAAGTCCCTTTAAAGAAACCCACATGAGTTACTTATTTCAAGAAAAAGGGAGTTGATTCTAAAGATACATGTGCACTGGGACTTGAGAACCGTCCAGAACAAGTCTGTCACTTTTTCCCTTAGCAGCCCCATGGACTCTCTGCTTCTTTCTTGTGAATCTGTCCTCCTCTCTTTACAACCGGGCTCCTTCAGACCCTCAACTCCACGGTCCACAGTGAGCCCTTACTTAGTTCTCATCCTCCATTGACCCAGCCTGCCTCGGTTTACTCCCTTGATTTACAAATTGCCAACCCCTGGACGAGCAATCTGATTGGCTCAGCTCAGGGGTCCAAGCCTGGCCATGCCACAGGTTGCTGGGGAGCCTGAGATAGGCCATCCTTGGACCAAGTGCCCAGTAAACCACAGCAGGGGGTGTGGGCACAGGGCCAGGTGATACAAGCCTTAGCCAGTTAGGCCACAGAATCTGTAGACAGGGCCTTATCCCTTAGAAGGGCTGGTTAGCAGACAAGTTATTTTGATCATTCAAGCTTTGAGTTTTTGCTCTATATTCTTAATTAGATTTTAGTTCAATTTTAACTTGAATGTTTTTGCAGTGCTGCTTCCAAATGTATGTGTGTGTGTTTGTGTTTACCTCACTTTTCACTGTTTAATTTTGGAGTACAAAGGAGAATTTTTATTTTTGGTATTTTCTATTTTTAAAAACATGTTTCTTTCAGAGCATACTGATGTTCCAATTGTATTCCTTCCGGATTTTTTGCTAATCATTGGAAAGTTGATGCAAGTGAATTATTTCAAAGAAGTATGTGCTACTCAGTTTCACCTAGATGTCACTCTAAAAAGGTGGTTAAGACAAAAGAATCAATAGTATGTGTAAACAGGAGTTTCAGTACGATATTCTTAGCTGCTGGAGAATTTAATTTGTGAGAAAGACACACAAACTCACTGTGAGAGTCAGTTCCAAAAGGTCTCCAATTTCCTTTGTCTCTCTTCGGTGACACCCTAGGATTCCCTGAGTGTGTTGTGGGCTGCGTTCCATTCCATGTTATTGCTTTGTTTGTTGCTGATGGCAAAACGTGTCTATAACTTGTTTTAAAATCTGGAAGCAGAAGTACCACATGAAGCATGTTTACAAATTTTAAGCCCTTCTGGATAGTTGCAGGAAAGAAGCCAGGAGAGGAAGGGAGTTCATGCACAAGAAAACCTACCATGGGCTTGGCACTATACTCAGGTACTACCCCTTTCTGAAGGTCAGCTCAGTAGAAGACTGGTAGACCCCATCCTTCCTCTGTAGCAGACACCCCTGTAGGGCCGTGGTTTTCCAAGTGGGGTCCTAGGACCAGCAGCGTCAGCATCACCTGGGAACTTATGAGGAAAGCACATCTTCAGGCTCAGCCCTAGACCTACCTAATCAGAACCCCTGGGGGTGGGATCTGACACTTGGTTTTAACAAGCTCCCCCAGGTTTCTGATGCAGGCTAGAATTTGAGAACCACCATTTATAGCAGCGGTCCCCAACATTTTTGGCACCGGACAGCTGGAGAGTGGGGGGGTGGGGATGGTTCAGAAGGTAATGTGAGTGATGGGGAGTGATGGGCAGAGGCAGATGAAGCTTCACTTACTCATTCACCACTCACCTCCCGCTGTGTGGCCTGGCTCCTAACATGGAAGTACTACTATGGACCAGTACCAGTCCACGGCCTGGGGGTTGGGGACCCCTGACTTACAGGCTTCCATGTCAAGATATAAGGATATGCAACACAAACAAACAGTACTTGGAGTAGGATCACAAGGGCCTATAACTCACATGTTACTTTGCTACTTTCCTCACTGAGTCCAAGCTCACACTTCTCTCGGCACAAAAGGCCAATAAATTGAGAGACGAGGTGTTGGGGCAGGAATAGCAACTTTATTAGGAAAGCCAGCGGACAGAGAAGAGGGTGGACTTGTGTCCCAAAGAACCATCTTGTCCAAGTTAGAATTCAGGCTTCCTTTTTATACTCAGAGGGGAGGGAGTAAAGTCAAACATTTCCTGCTTCCCGACAGCCTCCAGAAGGGATATGTTAATTTCTTCCTTCCTGCAATCATTCATAGGTTTGCATGGTCAGGATGTTTCCTGTAGCTAAACAAAGGCATTTCAGCTTAATGCTCATTACCTGGGAGGCAGGGGTCCCAGAGATGGGTCATTATGTGTAATTTAAGCTTATAGGCAACATCCCTTTGATGATTAATTTGTAATAGAATACAAAGGTTCTTCCCTGTTACACTTTCAGGCCTTTATTTAGGTTACTCCTCTAACTAGAACACTTTCTCTCTCCATGTCCAGGCCCATCTGTTGGAACCTTGTTTGTTTTTCAAAGCCAAACCAGTTCAAAATCTACTTCCTCTAAGAAATTTTTCCAGATTCATTCACTTCTCTGAAATGTGGTGTCTGTCTTCTATGGGGAGTTCGAAATAGAACAAGTTGTGGTCAGGAAGAAAAGTTAGAAGCTGACACATTTCCTTTGCTTTCTATCAGCAAGTCATACTGCTGCTCCCGCCTCAGGGTCTAACTGTTCCCTCTCCTGGAATGTGTGTACTTGAGCTCAGGAATCAGAGATCAGAGGTCAACAAACATAGCCCACATTCTATATTTGTACAGCCTCTGAGCTAAGAATGTTTTTTACATTTTAAAAGGGTTAGAAAAAAATCAAAAGAAAAATAATGTTTTGTGACACATGAAAAGTACATGAAATGCAAATTTCACTGTCCATAGATAAGGGATTGGTGGAACACAGCCTCACCCATTCATTTATATTGTCTATGGCTGCTTTCTTGCCCCAAGGGCAAAGCTGAAATAGTTGCAACAGAAACTGTGTGGCCTGCAAAGCCAAAAACCATGTCTGGCCCCTTACAGAAAAAGTTTGCCAACTCCTGCTCTAGGTAACCTCATGTTTCATGCTTTCACTTTATTTAAGTCTCTGCTCAGATCTCACCTTATCAGAGAGGTCTTCCTGGACCACCCTACCTAAATGAAACAGATGCCTCCCGATCTGTTCTGCATCCTTAAGATGCTTTGTTTTTCTTTGTAGCCCTTATCTTTTGTAGATGTTATGTATTTTTAAATTATGGGTCTCTCCTCATCAGAATCCAGCTTCATGAGATCAGAGTCTTTATTTTGGTTCATTACTACATGCCCAGAATGCTCTTAATTAACATTTAAATGAATGAATAAATATTCTCTAATAAGAATCCCTCCTAAGACATTTCCTGGTAGTTAAATTATTTTACTTTTATATCTGGAGGGACATGGGGTCATGTGTAACTAAGTGTAGTCTCTAGACTAAGTGATAGTAACAGAGGAAACTGGAGATATTGTTTGCCTTAAAAATAATGAACATACATTTTAGAATTTTTTTTAATTACAAGAACTGGAGGCAAAGCTTTCAGACATGGAGGCCATTTATCAAAACAACTCCTCTAGTTTGTAATAAGAACGTCCAGAGTTGCTGACTGGAATTCTAGAAATTAATTTTGACCACTTGTTTTTTTAAAGAGGTTTTAGAGACTACTTTGTCCCATTCTGTTTCTATTTCAAAATTCTTCCACGTTTTAATCCAATTTGACAGATGTAGAATGTAGGCAAAAAAAAATGGGTTTCAAGACATAATTGCTGTTTGCTTTAGGGTAAGGAATTTTCTGGAGAAGTAGCCAGCATCACTCAAGAGCCTCAAGCGATCTTCCCATGCCCTCCCAATTAGAAGTCAGAACAGTGTTTGTAAAGGAATAACTCATCTGCCTTTTCCTCCTTTTGTAAAGGCGTGGTGTCTTCTGTCGTTTTTTGGGGTTTGTTTTTTTTTTTTTTTTGGCTGCATTGGGTTTTCACTGCTGCGCGGGCTTTTCTCTAGTTGCGGCGAGCGGGGGCTGCTCTTTGTTGTGGTGCACAGGCTTCTCAGTGCAGTGGTTTCTCTTGTTGTGGAGCACAGGCTCTAGGCACTCGGGCTCAGTAGTTGTGGCTCGTGGGCTCTAGAGCGCAGGCTCAGTAGTTGTGGCGCACGGGCTCAGTTGCTCCGCGGCATGCGGGATCTTCCCAGACCAGGGCTCGAACCCGTGTCCCCTGCATTGGCAGGTGGATTGTTAACCACGGTGCCACCAGGGAAGCCCCTGTAGCTTGTCTTTTAAACAGATTGCCTCATGTTTACCTTGTGCTGGGTGAAGACAGCATGTTCACTAGGAATATGCCCTCTTCCCTTCCCCACTCAAATAAATAGAAGTATAGGAAAACAAACAAAAAATAAATAAATAGATAGAAGTATCCACATGAAAGGACAAGTTTTATCATTACATTAGGGAAATTTATACAAATGACTTCTATCTGGAAAATCTGAATTGTGAGATTACAAACTTAGGGTGGTTCTCTCATGAAGACTGTCACTGTCACTTTGGGGAGAATTATGACTTTTGTATTAAATTCTGGAAGTTTTTTCTTGGATATCATAGTCTAACTCCCAGAAAGTACAAGCAACTTGGCTGTGGTCACACAGTTAGATTAGGACCCGGATGTCCTGCCTCCATCTCTGAGGGCTCTTTCCTCTTCCCTGCATCCTTCAATACTTTTCAAAAACACTTTCCTGCATTTTCCTCCTTTAAACCTACATGACGATGCAGGCAGGGTTTCCTTTGTTTATTATTAGTCTAGTTGTTGATTAAAAATGGAGAGAGACATTTCAATGCAATTCTTTTTTTTTTTTTTTAAGGCATTTCTGGTCTCTGCTTAGTGGAATGTGAAAAGTTTACTACAGAAAATAAAAAGGAGTATATTCCTATATCAAGGAATAGTAGGACTTTTTGAGGTTCAGTGACTAGGGGAATAAAATGTGTGTGCTTGAAAGTACACTAAACAATTAGGTTCAGACAATACTTTTCCAAATACTCTTTGGATCTAAAACAAGAAATCAGTTTGTCCTGGTACAGACACATCTGACAGAGCTAACGTTACTGGGCTTCAAGAAACTGCCCACGAGGACTTCCCTGGTGGTGCAGTGGTTAAGAATCCACCTGCTAATGCAGGGGACACAGGTTCGAGCCCTGGTCCAGGAAGATCCCACATGCCACAGAGCAACTAAGCCCGTGCGTCACAACTACTGAGCCTGAGGTCTAGAGCCCATGAGCCACAACTACTGAAGCCTGTGCACCTAGAGCCCGTGCTCCACAACAAGAGAAGCCACCGCAATGAGAGAAACCCACACACCACAACAAAGAGTAGCCCCCGCTGGCCACAACTAGAGAAAGCCTGCGTGCAGCAACAAAGACCCAATGCAGCCAAAAAAATATAACTAAATGGATAAATAAATTTAAAAAAAGAAACTGCCCAGAGACAGGACTGAGAGCACGGAAACAAGACTGAAGATCTGTTGTGACAGCAACTGACCATTCAGAAGCTTTATAATCCGAAGAAAAATGAGCTTGAGAAGAAACATGGGATAGCAACAAATCATCACCCTACACGGTGAGCCCTCCGATTTCTATGAAAGATGAAAATTCTGTCATTTGAAAAGGCAGGAAAAAATAAACATTCTAGAAAAAAAAAAGAAGAAAAAAAAACAAAAAAATAAACATTCTAACAATGAAACTTCTTAAGATTTTCTTTTTGTGAGAAACTGAGAGGAAAGTAGCACCTAAGTTATTTTAAAAAGATCACAATTTCAGAAGTCCTGTGGCTTGGAACAAAAAAACCCTGGGTTTAAGTTTTTGCTTGAGTTAACACTTTGTAAAATGATTTCAAGTACATACTTTTATTTTTTTAAGACATACTTTTCAAAAGTAGGATGAATATGTATTGGGCTGCACCCCGCAGGCCTGCAAGGCCTGCACTTACCCAGCGTTAAGACTGAAGGAAGAGGGATTTCCCTGGTAGTTCAGTGGTTAGAACCCCACACTTACACTGCTGGGGGCCCGGGTTTAATCCCTGGTCGGGGAACTAAGATCCAGCAAGCCACGCCATAGTGGCCAAAAAAAAAAGACCAAAGAAAGAGTCCCAAGTAAGCAACAGAGACATCAATGGTTTAATGGATGGGGAGCTTACACGTCTGAAGCAAGTGACACCCCTCTATGTGCCCAGTGGGCAGGACTCGGCGGCAGGCTTTACTCCCTGGGGAAGGGGAGATTCCCAGTTATAGGGGAATTGACATCAGATGGGCTCACTGGTTACCAGGGAAACCAGCAGAGAGGCACGCCCCTCACGGCCCCTTCGATAAGAACAATCACCAGCTGGAGCCGGGGCAAGTAGGAAGGTCAGTTATATGAGTAGGTGTAGGTGAAGCGGGCCCTGGTCAGGCAGGGCGTGTACAGAGAGCAAGAGGACAGCCCTCTTGAGTGGCCTGACCACACGATATGCCGTTTCCTGCTGCTACCTAGAGCTGTTGTGATTAATTAAATTGAAAAACAAAATAAAATTAAACAGAGGCAGTACCTAGATCAAAATATCTCTATGCTATGAACAAAAGAAGAGACATTAAAATATTTACTGCATGAAAATGAAAAATGAGGTTGGAGTCTACCTATGCTCTAGTTTTGATATATCTGTTTTTCTTTTGCCAAGCTCAGTAGACATTTGTTGTTTTGGTGCGTATGTGTAGGTTGGATATCTGTTAAGGGGAGAGTGTATTGGATAGTTGTTGTTGTTGCTGTTGTTTTTACCCAGCTCTACTCTGTAGTAATTGTTCCCTGATTCTGCTTTGGGGAACCACCCCTTACTCCACACTCTGAGCCCACATGCTTCAGGTGAACCTGAATCCACTCTGACTCCTGGAAAGAAGTATATGATCCAGGGTAAGCTGATCAGCAAGCCTATGTCTCCTGACAACAGTAATTGGTTCAGAGAAGAACACATGAATCAAATCAGACCAATCAGGGCATAAAAGATTCAGTTCCAAGAAATTGAGTTTATTGGTGGGTGACCTGGACCTATTTTTTCTCATTGGATGTGAATAAGAATAGAGCTACTCCTGTAATACATTCCGGGGGGGAATGCAAAATGTTACAACCTTATGGAGGAGAATTCAGCAATATCTAAAGAGACTGACAATAGAACGCAACTCAAAACCTGCGATATTTTTCCCCCTATAAAAGGTGTTATTGGAACAATTAGTGAAATCTGAGTTATTATATCAAGTTTAATATCTTGTTTTTTATCACTGTGTTTTCATAACTATACTGTGGTTGATAGTTTTGTTTTTAGAGCCTACACACTGACGTATTGAGAGATAGTCATCACATCTGCAACTCATTGCCCATGGTTCCAAAAGATTACATTATACACATACACACGCAGATAGTATATGTATAAAGTAAGGGACAAGAAAAAGAATGATAAAACAAATGGGGTAAAAAGTTAACTAGGGAACCTGGTTAAGGGATGTGGTATAATGAGAAATACATTTGGTCTTTGTCATAGTTCCTGGCTCTGAGCTCCTAAAACCCTTGCCATTCCCTGAGTGATAGGAGGGTCTGATCATTCATAAGGAGCCCCTCTCGTGTACACCCGAGTTTATGCTAATGAGGTGACTTAGGGTGGGCCCCAAGATAACCTCTGGATGGAGCTGGTCGCCAGAAAGGCAAAGTGATTAGAGGGCTGGAAATTTCAGCCATACTCACCAACCTCTGGGAACGTGGGGAGGATGGAGATTAAGCTCTATAAAAACTCCTAAACAAGATTTGATCAGCTTCCTAGTTGGTGAAAGTTTCCACACACTGGGAGGTGGTGCACCCCAGTTCCACGGGGACAGAAACTCCTCTCCTCAGGACCCTTCCAGACCTTGCCCTATATACCTCTTCATCTGGCTGTAAATTTGTATTCTTTATAATAAACTGGTCAATGGAAATAAATATTTCTCTGAGCTCTGTGAGTCACTCTAGCAAGGTAATTGAACTTGAGGAAGGGGTTGTGAGAACCTCCAATTTATAGCCAGTTGGTCAGAAGCACAGGTGACAACCTGGAGTTTCTATTGGCATCTGAAAAGGCGAGGGTGGGGAGGAATGGGGCGCAGTCTTATAGGACCGAGCCCTTAACCTGTGGGATCCGGCGGTATCTCCAGGCAGTGTCAGAACTGAGTTAAATTATAGGACACCCAACTGGTGTTGCAGAATTGCTTAACGTGTGGAAAAAACTACCACACACTTGGTGTCAGAGGTGGAGTGTGTGAGTGGAAGAGTGAAGGACACACAAAGGAAGTGTGTTTTCCTTTACAGACGGGCACACAGAAATCCTTTATGCTATTCTTGTAACGCTTCTATAAATCTGTAATTATGTCAAAATAAAGTTTACTTGAGGAAGAGCAGGAGAGGGAGGAGGAAAAAGAAGAAGGTGGCTGTTGGCAGCCATTTAAAAGCACACTGGGAAAGGCGGTCTCAGAATGGAACAGACCCAGAAGCAGCAGAGCAAGAAGTGGATCGGGGTGACTTTATGGGAACCCTGTGTTAAGATTTAAATGAGTGAATCTGCTCTACCTCTGTCCTTTTCAGCTTGCATGAGTCAAATGATTCCTTTTCACAAGACTTGCTTGTGAAATATATAATTCATCAGATTCCAGAAGCTACTACATTTCTTTTGCTTTCTTTAATTCTTTTTTTTTCAGTTGTTTGTTTTCTTCCCTAAATGAACACTGAAACTACACACCAGAGTTCTAAGAGGCTACACACTTTGCTGAAAAAAAAAAAAAGAAGAAAAGGAGGACAAGGACAAAAATTACTTACTGAAACACAACCATCAAGAATTACATGGACAGGACTTCCCTGGTTGTCCAGCAGTTAAAACTCCACACTTCCACTGCAGGGGGCACAGGTTCAATCCCTGGTGCCCCTGGTTGGGGAAGTTCCACATGCCATGCAGTGCAGCTGAAAAAAAAAAAAGAATTATATGGACAACTCAACAACAAAAAACAACCTGATTTTAAAATGAATAAAGGACTTGAAGAGGTATTTATCCAAAAAAGACATACAAGTGGCCAACAGGTATATGAAAAGATGCTCAACATCACTAATGATTAGTGAAATGCACATAAAACCACAGTGAGGTATCACCTCACACCTATTAGGATGGCTACTATTAAAACGACAACAACAACAGAAAATAACAAGTGCTGGTGAGCATGCAGAGAAATTGGAATTCTTGTGCACTGGTGGTGAGAATGTAAAATGGTGCAGCCACTGTGGAAAATAGTATGGCAGTTCCTCAAAAAATTAAACATAGAATTACCGTATGATCCAGTATATACCCAAAATAAATGAACCAGCATCTCAAAGAGATATTTATACATTCATGGTCACAGAAGCATTATTTACAATAGCCAAAAGATGAAAGTAACCCAAGTGTCCATTGATGGATGAATGGAAAAAGAAAATGTGGTATATACATACAATGAAATATTATTCAGCCTTAAAAAGGAAGGAAATTTTGGGGCTTCCCTGGTGGCGCAGTGGTTAAGAATCTGCCTGCCAATGCAGGGGACACAGGTTCGAGCCCTGGTCCGGGAAGATGCCACATGCCGCAGAGCAACTAAGCCTGTGCACCACAACTACTGAGCCTGCGCTCTAGAGCCCGCGTGCTACAACTGCTGAAGCCTGTGTGCCTAGAGCCCGTGCTCCGCAACAAGAGAAGCCACCGCAATGAGAAGCCCACGCACCGCAATGAAGAGCAGCCCCCGCTCGCTGCAACTAGAGAAAGTCCACACGCAGCAACAAAGACCCAACACAGCCCAAAATAAGTAACTAAATACATAAAAATTAAGAAAAAAAAAAAGAGGAAATTCTGACACCTGCTACAACATGGATGAACCTTGAGGACATTATGCTGAGTGAAATAAACCCATCACAAAAGGACACACACTGTGTGATTCCACTTACATGAGGTTCCTAGAGGAGTCTAATTCACAGAAAGAGAAATACAGAAAGTTAAATGGTGGGTGCCAGGGGCTGGAGGGGAGGGGAGAATGGGGAGTTAGTGTTTAATAGGTACAGGTTTCAGTTTTGCATGATGAAAAGTGTTCTAAGGATTGATGGTAGTAATGGTAGTACAACAAAGTCAGTAAACTTTTTTTTTTAAAATAAATTTATTTATTTTTGGCTGAGTTGGGTCTTCGTTGCTGTGTGTGGGCTTTCTCTAGTTGCGGCAAGCAGGGGCTACTCTTTGTTGTGGTGTGTGGGCTTCTCATTGTAGCGGCTTCTCTTGTTGCAGAGCACGGGCTCTAGGAGCGCAGGCTTCAGTAGTTGTGGCACACGGGCTCAGTAGCTGTGGCTCGCAGGCTCTAGAGCGCAGGCTCAGTAGTTTTGGTGCACGGGCTTAGTTGCTCCTCGGCAGGTGGGATTTTCCCAGACCAGGGATTGAACCCATCTCCCCTGCATTGGCAGGTGGATTCTTAACCACTGCGCCACCAGGGAAGTCCCAAAGTCAGTAAACTTAATGACACTGAACTGTACATCTAAAAATGGTTAAGGTGGTAAACGTCATATCATGTGTATCTCACCATTTAAAAAAAAATAGTTACAAGGACAAAGAACTTGCTGCCAGACAGACTGAACAACTTACATAGTTTGGCCAGAGAACAGCTCGAGTAAAAAAATAGATCACCCAAAGGAAGTAAATATTTATAAATCCTGAGGAAAAATAAAATTTATTGTAAAACTCTAAGGTAAATTTATGTAGAAAATGTAGCAGAGGGATTCCCTGGTGGTGCAGTGATTGAGAGTCCGCCTGCCGATGCAGGGGACGCGGGTTCGTGCCCTGGTCCGGGAGGATCCCACATGCCGCAGAGCAGCTGGGCCCGTGAGCCATGGCCGCTGAGCCTGCGCGTCTGGAGCCTGTGCTCCGCAGCGGGAGAGGCCGCGACGGTGAGATGCCCACGCAAAAACAAAAACCAAACAAACAAAAACCCCAGAAAATGTAGCAGAAAATCAGGAAAACAAAGTATTGTGGTGGGGAGGGGAGGCAAAGCATAAATTAGGAGTTTGGGATTAACATATACACACGACTATTTATAAAATAAACAACAAGGACCTACTGTACAGCACAGGGAACTATACTCAGTATTTTGTAATAACCTGTAAGGGAAAAGAATCTGAAATGGAATATATATATATATATATATATATATATCTCTATATATATCTGAATCAGCTGTACACCTGAAACTAACATAGCACTGTAAATCAACTATACTTCAATAAAAACAAAAACAAAACAAAACAAAAAAGAGTATTACTAAATATGCATCACTAGACATGGGCCCTCTCTGCTATTCTAGAAATTCTGAGAAAGATTACCTTCCCCTGATATACTCTTGCAACCTTCTCACTGATGCCTTAAATTTCAGTCTTGGAGGTTTATAACTTTGGCTTAAAGCCTTTCCCTCTGGCCTAAGCATGATCCTAAGTTCAGAACTACAGTACAAAAGCCTAGTCAACATTTTCCACCAGTTCTTCAAACCAACATATCCAAAAGTATTACCTTATTCTCCTCAGAATTCGCTCCTTCAGACCTTACCAGTTCTGCCAGTCGCTCCCCTATTCCCTCCAAATCCCACAGTAATTTTCCCTCCTCCACCTCCCTTGCCCTAACAGGCACTTGGCAGTCTGGTGCTGGCGTGTCCCTTCCCTGCCATTTCCATCTCTTCTGCTCATCCCCATTGTCACTACCCTTTGTCTCATCATTCCTAGATTGCTGTAACAGAATCCAAATGGGCTCAGCCTCTGCCTGTCCCGTAGTAGGAAGACTAAACACAGTCTACAGCAGCAGGAAAGCAGGACAGAAGGAAGAGAGGAAGAGAGGGAGGAAAACAATATTGGAAATTTTTCAATAACTTGAAAATAAAATCAAAGGATGCATCATGAGAAAAATATAAAATCTACCTTGCTTAACAAATTCCATTCCTCAAACACAATCCTTATACACATATATTTCACACTTTTCCCCCAAATTTTCAAAAGATAGTCATGGATACTTCCTAGTAGTCTAGTCAGACGCTAGTCTATGAATCACTGTAATTAAAGAAAGCCTGTAAGAATCAATCTGAATGTAGTAACATAATGTATTGAACCTGAGATATTTTTTATCAAAAAATGTTCTCCAAGAATTACCAGCCTTTTAGAGGCCAGGGTGTCTTAAGAGGTTATAATACAAAGATTATTGTTTAATAATAATTTTACAGGTTCTGATTTAAATGTGCTCTCTGTACCACTGGATCCTTAGGTAAAACTTGAGGGAAAGGGAGTCTCAGCTCAGTATAAGAAAGACATCAACAACAATAGTGTCAGGAGTTCCCTGGTGGCCTAGTGGTTAGGATTCTGGGCTTTCACTGCCGTGACCCAGGTTCAATCCCTGGTCAGGGAACTGAGATCCTGCAAGCCGTGTGGTGTGGCCAAAAAATAAAATAAAATACAAAAAAAAAACCCCAAAACCCAAAACAACAACAATAGTGTCTACAACAGAATGGGCAGAATCAGAGGAAAGTAAGCTGGGGGGTGGGGGGCGGGGGTTGAGTATTTGTTAGGAAATTGTAGGACTGACTTAAACATGCATTAGTGGAGAAAAGTAAAGGAACTCCTTGATCAATGGTTTCTCAAACTAGTCAGTCATCAGAAACACTTGAAGAGCATGTTACAGTTCAGATTCCTTGGCCTCACTCATAGAAATTCTAATTTAGCAGGTTTGAGATGGAGCCCTGGCACATATAGTTTTACAGAAATCCTCAGAAGACTCTTAACACAAAGCCAGCTTTGGGATCCACTACCCTATGTTGGTTTCTCAAACTGGAGAAACCATGATCTACCCCAAGTATGTCCATAGATTGCATCCCTCATCCTGGGATCCACAGACCTCATTTTAAGAAATATTGCACCTAATCACCCTGCATTTGTGATGTTATTTTGGCAGAATTATTTTATTCAGTTATAGAGCTAAACGTGTATGTTTTCCAGCCTAACACTCTTAGCTTTATTCTGTACAGCTGTATATATAGCTGGCCAAGCTGTGTGGCATGTGGGATCTCAGGTCTGTGACCAGATATTGAACCTGTGCCCCCTGCAGTGGAAGCATAGAGCCTTAACCACTGGACTGCCAGGGAAGTCCCAACACAGCTATATTCTTTATAGTGAACATATTCACTATATTTGTAACCCAAGCTCATAGTTGGAGAAACCAGTTTGAGAAACATTGTATTAGAAATTGTCTAAAGACCCTGAGATTTAACAATGCAGTAACTGGAGTTTCTGATTTGGGCTCAATTAATTGCTAAAGAAAGTTCTTAGGGGGAAAAAAAAATGAGGACTGTGCGTGGGAGTACAGGTGGGGGGCAGGGAAGGGAGCAGGTAGCATATTAGTCCTTGAGGACAGAATCTGTGGCCTTTAAAAGCCCTTTCAGGGGCTTCCCTGGTGGCGCAGTGGTTGAGAGTCCGTCTGCCGATGCAGGGGACACGGGTTCGTGCCCCGGTCCGGGAAGATCCCACATGCCGCGGAGCGGCTGGGACCGTGAGCCATGGCCGCTGAGCCTGCGCGTCCGGAGCCTGTGCTCCGCAACGGGAGAGGCCACAACAGTGAGAGGCCCGCGTACCGCAAAAAAAAAAAAAAAAGCCCTTTCACCAGGGCCTGGAGCAGGTCTGGCATAATAGGCAGTCAACAGATACTTAGGAAGGAAGGAAGGAAGGAAGGGAGGGAGGGAGATTATGTTTGTCATAACCAGATCATTTGCCTGTATTTGTGGCTTAGCAAGCCATATAAAAAAACCTACAAAAAGTCATTTTTGAGATAATCAAGGACATTTGAATAGGGTTTGAGTATTACATGTTATTAATTTATTGAAAATCTTATTAATATTAGTTTATTTTTTTTAGATGCTACTAATTTACTATGACTTTTGCTAGGTGCAATCATGGCACAGTGATTTATTAGCGATGTAAAAGGTCCTTTCCAAAAAAAAAAAAAAAAGGTCCTTTCCAGTGAGAGATGTATACTGAAGAATTTATGAGTGAAATTTCAGGATGTCTCAAGCAATAGATGAAACAAAATTCACAAATCGTTGCTAATTGCTGAAGATGAGTGGTTTGTATTCAGGGGTTTGTCACAGCACACATTGTGCTAGTCTTTCTATGTCCCTGTATGTAACAAAAGGTAAACAGCCTCTTTCCTGAGAGAAACCGGTCTTCTTGTGCTAAGGCATGCATATGTAATGAATTAACTTTGCTCCTATGTAACCAGATCAAAGCATTTCTGCGTGGTCCCTGTGGTTCCTCCTCAACGACTGAGAACATTTTAGAGAGAAGTAAAACCCGTAATCCAGAGGGAGTGCCCCGTTAGGAAGCAGGAAGGCACAGTCAGGGCTTACCTAATCTTTCTTTGCCTCAGCTCATGCACATGTGAAATGGGGATAATAATACCCACCTTATAAGTGGTTGAGATGAACTGCCTGCCCTTCTTGTTGTCCTGGACAATTGACTGTGCACTGTCTGAACATGGTGGCTTCTGCCCAAGGCCAAAACAGGGGAAGAGGGAAGAGGAAGCATCGGAAGCAATGGTTGTGGGCACACGCCTCTGGACACAGCCCACAAGGACCTGCTTTCCTATCCTGACCCCATGACCCTTAAGCTGTGTGATTTAGGGCAATGACTTAACCTCTCTTAACATCAACTGCTTCTCCCGTGAAACAGAGATGGTATTACCCAACGTGCTGTTGGGAAGACTGAAGCATTGTAGGTAATGGGTCTGGTGGTCTGCATGGTATACAGCAGATGCTCCATAAGTTAGTGACATAGGCAGGAAAAGCCTCTCATGGCTGCTCTCCCACCATGGCCGTTCAGACCTCACAGGATTCTTTGCACCTTGGATTTTAGATGCTGATAACTGGTTTCTGTAAGGTGAGGTCAGGGCAGAGAAGACCCAGGGAAGGGTTGGTAGGCTGTTCAAAAGACACCCTCCATAAGGGCTGATGGTGGGGTTTTAGGTGAGGGAGGTGAGAAGGAGAATGCTTGCAAGAGAGGCAAGGGGAATCCCTGGAGCAAATAGTGAGGGAAAGGAGGGTATGCTCCAAGGAACACACGGAGAACTGGCATTACCTGTGAATATGAACATCTCCTATAAACGAGAAGAAAGTTAGATAGTGCTTATTATATGCCGGTGATTATTCAAGGTGCTTTATGTATGTTAATTCACGCAAAACTCTCAGCAACCTTTGAGGTATGTACGATTATCATCTCCATTTTACATGTGCGTGAACTGAGACAAAGAGCAGTTAAGTAACTTGCTTAAGGTCCCCCAGCTGGTAAGTGGTGGGGCTGGGTCACACCAGGTAGGCTTATTTTCATGTCCTTCCACCAAACCATGAAACTGTGATTGTGCGCCCCTGTGTTAGGATGTCACAAAAAGTCAGGGTTACCACATCTTGGTTGACCTTTCTTCCCCTGAAAATTGGGTCACCCTAACAGTCCCTGGTTTACTCAACCAGGGCACTTTCAGTATCCAGCACCTTTTTTCTTTTTTTTCCTCTTGGCTTGTCCATTGTCTGTTCTCAGATGGGATGTCCTCGCCGTTCCCGTAGAGCAGTCAGGGTTCAATTAGAGGAAAAAACACCACCACTAGGAGTGATATATAACATTATAAGCACTAAATAATTTTGTGAGCTAAACAGCCTATGTATTGGGGTCTGAAGTCTCCAGGGCAGGTATTCTAGAAGTGAAGATGAAGATGGATATGAAGTGGGAGAGATCAAGGACAAACTGGAACACACAAGCATGAAGCTGGGACCAAAGGACAGACTGGAACTCACATATGTCTTTCAAAAAGCCTCCAAGTTCAAGGGAGTGGGTGTCCTACAGGAAAAGCCAGAGCCCTCCACTGTGGAATTAACCACACACCTGGCTCGGGAGTCAGAAGCTGAAGGAGGCTCCCACAGGGGAAGGGATTGGAGGGGCAGTGAGCTCAGTGGCTGCCCACACCAACGAGTTGAGACAGGAGCTTGGGCTGCGACGGTGCCTCACACCCCAAACCAGTCTCCGGAGAAGGAATATGGCTACTGTTTCACTTCTGCCCTCCAAATTCCACCCCAGAATGTCTCTTGCGGCCCATGCCAACCTGAAACTGTGCAGGGAAGGGAATTTGGGGAAGCATAGTTCCAGTTTAACTAAATTGCTATAATGAGGGTCACGCTACTTTTGCCGGGGAAGCCCCATCATTCTTTCTCTGGCTGTCAAGCTGAGGGGAATAAAAATACCTCCTGCCCAGGCAATTTCCTCTTTCTAACATTTACTTTATGTTTTGTTTTAGAGCAAAAGAGGAGTTATTCCCTGCTGCCAGCCTCTGCTCTGAACCCCTGGGTGTGTCATCTGCTTCTCTTCAGAACCACCGACACCCTCTGCCCTTGGGCCTCTTCTCTCCAAAAGTAGGTTGTTATCCTAATCAAAACAGTCAACAGTGGTTTGATGAGTTTGGGAAATGAAGCTAATTTTTTTAGGGTCTTAATTATATAATTGCTATGTTCCAAAAAAGAAAAAATATATATATATTTAAGTCTCGGAAAGTGTCTTTTGAATATGCCATAATTATATGAAGTAACATAAACGACAGTGTAATATGATCTACCATACTGATCTCCAGGGTAGGTGTAGGCACAGAGTTGCTTTTATTTAAATATACTAACAATTAGAGGTAGCATAGCCTAGGTGAGTGGCTGTCACACTTTGGCCTGTGGCAGAATCCTCTGGAGGGCTGGTTAAAAGTCTGCTGGTTCCCATCCCCAGAATTTCTGGTTCAAAAGATCTGGGGTTGGCTTCCCTGGTGGTCCAGTGGTTAAGAATCCATCTGCTAATGCAGGGGACACGGGTTCGAGCCCTGGTCCGGGAAGATCCCACATGCCGCGGACCAAATAAACCCGTGGGCCACAACTACTGGGCCTGCGCTCTAGAGCCCACAAGCCACAACTACTGAGCCTGTATGCCACAACTACTGAAGCCCACGCACCTAGAGCCCGTGCTCTGCAACAAGCCACTGCAATGAGAAGCCCTCGCACTGCAACAAAGAGTAGCCCCCGCTCACTGCAGCTAGAGAAAGCCCGTGTGCAGCAACAAAGACTCAATGCAGCCAAAAAAAAAAAAAAAAAAAAAGGTCTGGGGTAGGGCCCAGGAACTTGCAGTTCTATTGAGTTTCCAGGTAATGATGGTGCTGCTGGTCTAGGGGCCACACTTTGAGAACCACTGGTCTTGTGGTTAAGATCACAGGCTTCTAGGCCAGACATCATGGGTTGGACTCCCAATTCACCATCTGTTTGCTGTGTGACCTTGAGCAAATTACTCAATATCTCCATGCCTCAGTTTCTTTATATGTGAAATGAGGATAATAATGACACTTACCTTTGGGGGTTATTGTGAGGTTTAAATAAATTAATCCACATAACGTATGGATACTTTATTTTTTTATTTTGTAATTTATTTATTTTTGGGTGTGTTGGGTCTTCATTGCTGTGTGCGGGCTTTCTCTAGTTGCGGCGAGTGGGGGCCACTCTTTGTTGCAGTGCGTGGACTTATTGCAGTGGCTTCTCTTGTTGCGGAGCACAGGCTCTAGGCAAGTGGGCTTCAGCAGTTGTGACATACGGGCTCAGTAGTTGTGGCTCGCTGGCTCTAGAGCGCAGGCTCAGTAGTTGCGGCATGCAGGCTTAGTTGCTCCACGGTGTGGGATCTTCCCGGACCAGGGCTCGAACTCGTGTCCCCTGCATTGGCAGGCAGATTCTTAACCACTGTGCCACCAGGGAAGTCTGTATGGATACTTTATGCATCTATAAAATACTTTTATCCACATAAAATATGGATACAGCACACGGTAAATATCAAATATTTGCCATTATTTTAATTCAGAATGTTTTGTGAGTCAGTGATTACATAGCAAATGCATATTATAAAATATTCCAGATCCACATATCTTTTACACTCACAAAGGCTGAGTCTAGAAAAAATGGAGGTTTTAAATTTAATTTCTAAGTAATCGGTTGTGGAGTTCCCTGGCAGTCCAGTGGTTAAGACTCCGTGCTGCCAATGCAGGGGGCTCGGGCTCGATCCCTGGTCAGGGGAACTAAGATCCCACGTGCCACTGGGCCAAAAGATTTTAAAAAAAAAAGAAAAAGTAATCAGTTGTGAAATTGTTATGTCTCTTCCTACTTGTCCCTTAGTATTTCTCTAATGATCACGGAGCTTGGAAATACCCAGCAAATGCATTAGGAAAAAAGAGAAATATAGCAAATGCCAGTTCTTTTACAAAACATTATCATTTAAGGGAAAAGGTAGCATTATGGCAAAGTTTGAGTTCAATTTCCTAGTTGACCACAAGGTGGCAGCACCACACGGGATTTTGCAGAAGAGTAGTATTGCTCAAAGTCGCCTCCCGCATACCCCCTGCACGAGGCTGCCCTCTTGGACTCTGAACTCCACTTCCTGGATCTCGGTCCCTTTCTTATCCTTGTTTAGGCTTTAGACCATCCGTGGACCGAGCCCCATTCCTGTTGGGGACTCGAGGGTCAATTCACGGATTAGAAAAACAGGGTTTCACTGCAAGACTAACCTGATTTGTAATTCGGAACAGCTCCCTGTGCGACTCTGAGCCTCAGTTCCCCCGGTGTAAACTAAGACAGTGGAATAGGGGCTCTCCGCGGTCATCAGCCCCGGGTTCCAAGTTCCGAATCAGGTTTGTAGGAGGTGTCCACAGCAGGCAAGTGGGTTCACAGTCCCCGGTGATTTCTGGCTGCAGGAATCCAGGACCCGCCACTGTGTGCCAGAGACCAGCACGACGCCCTCCGGAGCATCCTGTTTAGGGCCTAAGAAATGTAAAACGTTGTGTGCTATATTAAAGCAAACCAGGATGTATCAGGAGATTCCGTGGAAAGTCGTGTCAATTTTTAACGTAAAACGGATTACTTCAATGAGATTACATGCCTCAGAAGACTTTTTCAGGGACCACCTGTCCACTCTCTTCTGCCTTTAGGGTTACCTCGGTGAAGCCTGTCGCTTTGAGCAAGTGTTTTTGTTCAATTGACGCCTAAAGGGTTTTGTTGAACTGAAACTTCTTTTGGAGAAGGATGCTCTGGCGCCCTCTGGTGACTTATCCCAAGTAATGCGTCACTCGCCTTAAAACGCCTTGCTTTCAACTTCTTACACCAAATAATCCAGTTTTTGCCTTCTGAGTCCTATGTTAGCCTGCTTCTGGATTATTACTTTTACTGCTAACTCTATGAACCACACCCCCGCCAAGTATGGTTATGAGATTCCGTGCTGGAAATATAGACTCCAGGCGAGCTTAGAGTGGAAGCGCGAATAAACTAACGTGGCAGGAGTGCCAAGTCTTTGACGTTGGCTCATTTCATAGGAAAAGAACATGCCTTAGGAGAGATGGTTGTCAGTCCCAGCGGGGAGAGGGAGTGTCTGTGACGAGCCTCATATTTTCTGTGCTTACGGTCCAGGTAGCTGGCTCTCTGGAATCGCCCTGCCCTTTCCTCTACCTCCCATCTCCTTGGCTCATGTGGTATGGCTTGGTGGCCACCCAGTTCCTCGCAGGCTGGCCCCTCTTGGGACTCTGACTCTATCCTAGTGCTCCTGGCTAGTGAGGGGCCAGATCCTGATCCTTGTGCCTGGAAATGTTGCTAGAAATACCGTATTTCTCCAGGGACCAACTGCATCAGGATCTCCTGGGATGCTGCTTACATCCAGACTCCTTGGGTCCAGCCCCGGACTTGCTGCATTAGAATCTCTGAAAGTAGAGATGAGAATTATGCATTTTAAACAAGATCCCTGGGTGATTGTTAGGGAAGCCAGGATTTAGAAATTGATTCATAGACGTGTGACTTCACAGACATGATGATGATCACGATACCCTCTGTCCACATAACAAGTGTCTGCGTTTCTGCTACCACATCCCCACCCCACCGCCAATATGGCTGTGCACCTTCTTAGATCTGAGCATCAGCCAGGGTGCACAAGCATGAACCTCATGGCTTCTGTCCCAGGAAGCACATCATAGAGTAAGTTTTCTACCTCTTTCCTGAACCCCTTTTTTCATCAATCAGGTTAGTGTTTCTGACCAAGACTCTTTGCTGAGCAAACTTAAATTATACCCCTAACATTAAAATGTCAAGGATTAAGAAGTCGATCCTCTATGTGGTACATATATACAATGGAATACTACTCAGCCATAAAAAAGGAACAAAATAATGCCATTTGCAGCAACATGGTTGCAACTAGAGATTATACTAAGTGAAGTCAGAAAGAGAAAGGCAAATACCATATGATGTCACTTATATGTGTAATCTAAAATATGGCACAAATGAACCTATCTATGAAACAAAAACAGACTCTCAGACATAGAGAACAGACTTGTGGTTGCCGAGGGGGAGGGGGAGAGGGAGCAGGATGGACTGGGAATTTGGGGTTAGTAGGTGCAAACTATTACATTTAGAATGGATAAACAACAAGGTCCTACTGTATAGCACAGGGAACTCTATTCAATATCCTGTAATGAACCGTAATGGAAAAGAATATGGAAAAAATACATATATATTGTTATATATATATAACTGAATCACTTTGCTGTACAGCAGAAATTAACACAACATTGTAAATCAACTATACTTCAACAAAATAAAGTTTAAAATAAATAAAAATAAAAGCTACCTACCAAAACAGTTGTGTGGTATTTTGGTAGCTTTGCTGAGGCACCTTTTGTCTACCTGTGTCTGTCTGTCTTTCTGTCTATGGAGGGCATGGCATGCCATTGTGCACTTGACATTAACAGGAATAACATGAAATTGAGCACCTGCTGTTTCTGTTAGACAGAAACTATGAGGTTCCGGGGCCTGAAACCCATCCTAGGGTTCAGGGACTCAGTGGTGGGAAGGACAGTAAAGTCCAATTTGTTGGCCAGGGCAGGAATCCCATCCCCTCACGCTCACTGAAGGGACATTGTCTTAGATGCCGACTTCTGCAGCTGCCTGCCCTTGGACCTATTTTCAGGTATACTTTTCACCCGAGTACCCAAGTCCTTCCTCACCCAGCAAGGCTCAGAAAAGAGGTGGTGAGCAAAATAGCCTAGGAGGTCACTAACACTGGTCACTAGTGCTATGAGTGTGGACACTCATCTCAGACTCTGAGCAGTGCTGTCCAACGTGGTAGCACAAGCCACATGTGGTCATTGAGCACTTGAAATGCGGCTCATGCAGAATGTGCTGCAAGTGTGAAAACATACACCAGACTCTGGACACACAGTAAGAATATAAAATATCTCCTTGACAGTTATAGATAGACAGATAGACACATGGATAGATAGATAGATGGCATGCGGAAATGATAATATTCTGGATATATTGGGTTAAATAAAATGTATTATTAAAATTAATTTTACTTATTTGTCATTTTCAAATTTGGCTACAAGGCAATTTAAAATTATATAACGTGGCTCGGACGCTACTGGTCTGGGCCCATGGTATTTATCTGATGATTTCCACTGTTTCTAATCTTTTGGAACTTAACCACTTCCCTAACATGACCTTTCTGGTTTCTCCTAGTTCTTTCCCTCCTGGACAGCCCTATTCTATTGCCCATGGAGCTGTGTGACACATGCCAGCTCTTGCTAAAAAGTCCTGCTGGAGTGCCCCAAGTTGCCCACTCCATTGCTACATGACTCTAGCTGTTAGAAGATTCTTTCTTATACATCAACCAAAATAGGCTTCCCTGAGACAGCTTTCTATGAGAATAAATGAGCCATGGTTAATAACCTGATAGCAACACATTTATGCCATTTATTTAGTCGATTCCCTATTTAGTTTGTTTTCAGGTTTCTAAAATGTGTATTATGATAATCATCCTTATGTTTAAATTTTTATACACATATTAAGTAATTTGGATAAATTCTAATATAATCTTTTAAGCTTTTGACTCTGTTCTGTATTACATGAACAACATTGGGTATTATAATTTTTAAGATCTTTGTAATTCTTATAAAATGGTAATTTTGTTAAAAATTTTACATTAAAATGGTTTAAAATAAGTTTAAAATGGTAATTTACTGTTTTATTTTGCTTTAGTGTTAGTATATTTTAACTTTGTTTATTTAGAACTTAATTTCATCTCAAGCTCCCTTTCTGTTGATGGTAGAAATTAAACAGAATTCAAATGCTAGTTCCTATGTGCATGTTTTCCTCTAGAGGTGATCTATGCATTTTCTACACAAATGTACCATATAATACACATTTTTCTATGCCTTTCATTTTCATATTTATTCTGTTTTTAAAAAAGAAAATCCTAGGCTGGCTTTTTAAAAATATTTAGTTGGCTGCACCAGGTCTTAGTTGTGCATGAGGGATCTTCGTTGCCATGTGCAAGATCTTCAAGGGCCTGGGGATCCAGTTCCCCGACCAGGGATCAAACCCGGGGCCCCTGCGTTGGGACTGTAGAGTCTTAACCACTGGACCGCCAGGGAAGTCCCTAGGCTGACTTTGTAAAAAGTCCTCCTTCACAAATGTCACTGATTACCTTAGCCTTGTAATAAACACAGGAATCCACTTTAAGGAGCAATTTAGTTTTTTTTTTTTCATTTCACCCTTCTTTCCTTTATTTCTACTTGTCTTTTCTTCAGATGGAAGAGTATGCAGTCAGATCCTGAGTGTCCCGGAACCCCCAGTGGACAAGTTTGCTCACCCCTGCATCTTGTGAGCTGGAAACGGTGGGCATGAAGGCCCTGGGCCAGGCTGCAGAATCTCTCCACTAAGACCTGCTGGTGGAGGCAACAGGTAAGAAATGACTGAATTCTTCTTCTTGTAAGAAGTCCCAGCCTCTCCTCCTCAACGACCCCAGGTTCATTCCTTTCATCTCTTTGTCTCAGTTTAACAATGCTTTACATATAACTGGCACTATATAAATACTTGTTGAATGAATGAATGAATAAATGTAAATATCAATGGGTGAATGCTAACCCTGGAAGTATCTGGTTAGGCTTGTTAAAGCAACACCGAAGATTTTCATCTGTGTGAATGACTTACCATGAATGACCAGTGATAGGGTAGCACAAATACCATTGGGATATCATAAAATCATATATTGTTAGAGCTGGAAGGGGCCCTTGAGCTTTGCATGTCCCAAGGTTCCCAACTGATGAATACCATCAGAATCTAGCTGGCAGGTGTATTTATTTAGCTTGTATAGTCTTGCTGCTGATGTTGGTTTTCCCCTTGGAATTAGTTACCAATATATAAATACTGGAAGACTTCATAAAAAGTGTTTTAAACTGGAGTGTCTGGCACTGCTAGGTCCGTAGCTACACACAATACCCTGGGCTGAGCCGTTGCTGCCCTATTTTAGATGGGATGCGTTCTATTCATCGATGGAGCCCCCAGCTGCACACCGTGCACCTGACACACACACAGGACTTGTCCGGCCCTGGTAGAGGTTGCACTTGTGATGCCTAACCTAGTCCAATGCCAATGTAGATAAGGAAACTGAAGCCCACTGAATTTACCTCCCTAAACAGTTTGCTTGATTTTAGCCTCATCCCTGCACTATCTTCCATCTACTTCCAGAGTAAGCTCCGGAAAACACAAAATTGACTAGGTCACACCCCTGCTTAAAATCCTTTGGTGGCTCTACTAGATCTAAAGATCCCAATCTTCTTATCATGGATTATGAGACCTTTCAGTGGAAAGCCTGCTTTGCCAACTTTAACTCGGACAACTCTGACTCACCGGCCACACCAGGTATCTTCATGTTCCTCTACTCTGCCATGTCCTCTTGTGCCTCAGCGTCTCCATATCCGCTGTTCCCTTTTCCTAGAAGGCTTCTCCCTATCTGTTTATGTGTCTGACAATTTATTGATATTCAGTACTTAGCATAGGCACCTGTGATTCTCCCTGGTGAATCCTTCCACCCTCACTTCATCGTCTCTACCATGGGACACAGTTCACAGTCCTCTTTATAGCTCCTCCTGGAACAGTTTATTAAGACTTCCCCACTAGACTGTGTGCTCCTTGAGGAAAGGAACAACAGATCATTCATTTTTATCTTAATTATTTATCCCAGTGCTCAATAAATGTTGAATGAGTGAATGACAGCCTTGCTCCAGGTGACTTTGTGACATAGCTGTGAGGCACTATGGTCTTCCCCTGATTTCCTCCTGTAGCGTTATGACCAGGAGTCCTTTGCAAACAGAAGAGAGTGTAGGGACAAGCTTCACTCTTCCCATATTACCAGACTGTCTCAGGACCCTTAGTCTTCAGTGTTTGTTGATTTTATTCCTCCTCTTTCTTCTATACATATTGTATACCTCATCTTGGCTTCAGCTTCTCACTTAAAAAATTGACTCCCAGGGCTTCCCTGGTGGCGCAGTGGTTGAGAGTCCGCCTGCCAATGCAGGGGACACGGGTTCGTGCCCCGGTCCGGGAAGATCCCACATGCCGCGGAGCGGCTGCGCCCGTGAGCCACGGCCGCTGAGCCTGCGCGTCCGGGGCCTGTGCTCCGCAACGGGAGAGGCCACAACAGTGAGAGGCCCGTGTATCACACACACACACACACACACACACACACACACACACACAAAATGACTCCCAAACATCCATTTGACTCCAGATAATTAACACAAGCCAATCATGGAAATTCTATACTCCATGCTAGTGGGTTCATAAATGGTTTGCGGCCAAAACCTGGCCAGTGAGATGTGAGGAGAATCCTGCTGGATGGAAGATAGCTCTGAGACATTGTCCACCATCCTAAAGAAAAGCCATGAGAACAGATGTCTCCTCCCTTTATCATCTGGACATTGTCATTTCAGAATTTGATGTATAGAAGTGCTAAAAATATCTTGCCACAAGCCTGAAAACGAAGCCAATATCAAGAATGACAGAAAGATGGGAAAAACCTGGAATGAAGGTATCACTGAACAAATGAATTAACCAATCCTGATTCTTATTACCGAATGAGGGTATATTGGTTTTTTAAAATTTTATTTATTTATTTATTTTTGGCTGCGTTGGGTCTTCGCTGCTATGAGCAGGCTTTCTCTAGTTGCTGCGAGTGGGGGCTACTCTTCATTGCGGTGCACGGGCTTCTCATTGCAGTGGCTTCTCTTCTTGCGGAGCACGGGCTCTAGGTGCGCGGGCTTCAGTAGTTGTGGCATGCGGGCTCAGTAGTTGTGGCTCACGGGCTTAGTTACTCCATGGCACGTGGGATCTTCCCGGGCCAGGGCTCGAACCAGTGTTCCCTGCATTGGCAGGTGGATTCTTAACCACTGCGCCACAAGGGAAGTCCCTGAGGGTATACTGTTAATTGCTACGTTAGATAATAAACTTCCTTCCTCTTAAGCCAGTTTAAGTCTCGTTTCTATAATTTGGAACCAAAACATGTTACCTGATGTAGTTCTTCAATTCCCACTATCATTCCTAAAATAACTACATATAATCCTCAACTTTCTAATCCCTTTTTAGTCTGTGAATAGTGTATTAGATAAGCTTTGCATGATCGAAAATTGAGCACCGAGGAGGAACCAAGATGGTGGAGTAGAAGGACATGCTCCCACTCCCTCTTGCGAGAACACCAGAATCACAACCAGCTGCTGGACAATCATCGACAGGAAGACACTGGAACTCACCAGAAAAGATACCCCACATCCAAAGACAAAGGAGAAGCCACAATGAGACGGTAGGAGGGGCGCAATCACAGTAAAATAAAATCCCATAACTGCTGGGTGGGTGACTCACAGACTGGAGAACACTTATACCACAGAAGTCCATCCACTGGAGTGAAGGTTCTAAGCCCCACGTCAGGCTTCCCAACCTGGGGGTCCGGCAATGGGAGGAGGAATTCCTAGAGAATCACACTTTGAAGCCTAGTGGGAACTGATTGCAGGACTTCGACAGGACTGGGAGAAACAGAGACTCCACTCTTGGAGGGCACACACAAAGTAGTGTGCGCATCAGGACCCAGGGGAAGGAGCAGTGACCCCAGGGGAGACTGAACCAGGCCTACCTGCTAGTGTTGGAGGGACTCCTGCAGAGGTAGGAGGTGGCTGTGGCTCACTGTGGGGACAAGGACACTGGCAGCAGAAGTTCTGGGAAGTACTCCTTGGCGTGAGCCCTCCCAGAGTCCGCCATTTGCCCCACCAAAGAGCCCAGGTAGGCTCCAGTGTTGGGTTGCCTCAGGCCAAACTACCAACAGGGAGGGAACCCAGCCCCAGCCATCAGAAGTCAAGTGAATTAAAGTTTTACTGAGCTCTGCCCACCAGAGAAACAGTCAGCTCTACCCACCACCAGTCCCTCCCATCAAGCCTCTTAGATAGCCTCATCCACCAGAGGGCAGAAAGCAGAAGCAAGAAGAACTACAGTCCTGCAGCCTGTGGAACAAAAACCACATTCACAGAAAGATAGACAAGATGAAAAGGCAGAAGGCTAGGTACCAGATGAAGGAACAAGATAAAACCCCAGAAAAACAACTAAATGAAGTGGAGATAGGCAACCTTCCAGAAAAAGAATCCAGATTAATGATAGTGAAGATGATCCAGGACCTCGGAAAAAGAATGCAAGCAAAGATTGAGAAGATACAAGATTTGTTTAACAAAGACCTAGGAGAATTAAAGAACAAACAAACAGAGATGAACAATACAATAACTGAAATGAAAACTACACCAGAAGGAATCAATAGCAGAATAACTGAGGCAGAAGAATGGATAAGTGACCTGGAAGACAGGATGGTGGAGTTCACTGCTGCGGAACAGAATAAAGAAAAAAGAATGAAAAGAAATGAAGACAGCCTAAGAAAACCTCTGGGACAACATTAAACACAAGAACATTCGCATTATAGGGGTCCCAGAAGGAGAAGAGAGAAAGGACCAGAGAAAATATTTGAAGAGATTATATTCGAAAATTTCCCTAACATGGGAAAGGAAACAGCCACCCAACTCCAGGAAGCACAGCGAGTCCCATACAGGATAAACCCAAGGAGAAACATGCTGAGACACATAGTAATCAAATTGGCAAAAATTAAAAAAAAGAAAAATGATTGAAAGCAGCAAGGGAAAAATGACAAATAACATACAAGGGAACTCCCATAAGGTTAACAGCTGATTTCTCAGCAGAAACTCTACAAGTCAGAAGGGAGTGGCATGATATACTTAAAGTGATGAAAGGGAAGAACCTGCAACCAAGATTACTCTACCCGGCAAGGATCTCATTCAGATTCGATGGAGAAATCAAAAGCTTTACAGACAAGCAAAAGCTAAGAGAATTCAGCACCACCAAACCAGCTCTACAACAAATGCTAAAGGAACTTCTCTAAGTGGGAAATACAAGAGAAGAAAGGGACCTACAAAAACAAACCCAAAACAATTAAGAAAATGGGAATAGGAACACACATATCGATAATTACCTTAAACGTGAATGGATTAAATGCTACAACCAAAAGACACAGGCTTGCTCAATGGATACAAAAACAAGACCCATATATATGCTGTCTACAAGAGACCCACTTCAGACCTAGGGACACATACAGACTGAAAGTGAGGGGATGGAAAAAGATATCCCATGCAAATGGAAATCAAAAGAAAGCTGGAGTAGCTATACTCGTATCAGATAAAATAGACTTTAAAATAAAGAATGTTACAAGAGACAAGGAAGGACACTACATAATGATCAAGGGACCAATCCAATAAGAAGATATAAGAATTATAAATATGCACCCAACATAGGAGCACCTGAATACATAAGGGAACTGCTAAAAGCTCTGAAAGAGGAAATGGACAGTAACACAATAATAGTGGGGGACTTTAGCACCTCACTTTCACCAATGGACAGATCATCCAAAATGAAAATAAATAAGGAAACAGAAGCTTTAAATGACACAATAGACCAGATAGATTCAATTGATATTTATAGGACATTCCATCCAAAAACAGCAGATTACACTTTCTTCTCAAGTGCGCACGGAACATTCTCCAGGTTAGATCAAATCTTGGGTCACAAATCAAGCCTCGGTAGATTTAAGAAAATTGAAATCATATCAAGCATCTTTTCTGACCACAACGCTATGAGATTAGAAATGAATTACAGGGAAATAAACGTAAAAAACACAAACACATGAAGGCTAAACAATACGTTACTAAATAACCAAGAGATCACTGAAGAAATCAAAGAGGAAATAAAAAAATACCTAGAGACAAATGACAATGAAAACACGACGATCCAAAACCTATGGGATGCAGCAAAAGCAGTTCTAAGAGGGAAGTTTATAGCTATACAAGCCTACCTCAAGAAACAAGAAAAATCTCAAGTAAACAATCTAACGTTACACCTAAAGGAACTAGAGAAAGAAGAACAAACAAAACCCAAAGTTAGCAGAAGGAAAGAAATCATAAAGATCAGAGCAGAAATAAATGAAATAGAAACAAAGAAAACAATAGCAAAGATCAATAAAACTAAAAGCTGTTTCTTTGAGAAGATAAACAAAATTGATTAGCCAGACTCATCAAGAAAAAGAGGGAGAGGACTCAAATCAATAAAATTAGAAACGAAAAAGGAGAAGTTACAACAGACACTGCAGAAATACAAAGCATTCTAAGAGACTACTACAAGCAGCTCTATGCCAATAAAATGGACAACCTGGAAGAAATGGACAAATTCTTAGAAAGGTATAACCTTCCAAGACTGAACCAGGAAGAAACAGAAAACATGAACAGACCAATCACAAGTAATGAAATTGAAACTGTGATTAAAAATCTTCCAACAAACCAGGACCAGAAGGCTTCACAGGTGAATTCTATCAAAATTTAGAGAAGAGCTAACACCCATCCTTCTCAAACTCTTCCAAAAAATTGCAGAGGAAGGAACACTCCCAAACTCATTCTATGAGGCCACCACCACCCTGATACCAAAACCAGGCAAAGATACTACAAAAAAAGAAAATTACAGACCAATATCATTGATGAATATAGATGCAAAAGTCCTCAACAAAATACTAGCAAACAGAATCCAACAGCACATTAAAAGGGTCATACACCACGATCAAGTGGGCTTTATCCCAGGGATGCAAGGATTCTTCAATATATGCAAATCAATCAATGTGATACACTATATAACAAACTGAAGGAGAAAAACCATATGATCATCTCAATAGATGCAGAAAAAGATTCTGACAAAATTCAACACCCATTTATGATAGAAACTCTCCAGGAATTGGGCACAGAGTGAACCTACCTCAACATAATAAAGGCCATATACGACAAACCCACAGCAAACATCATTCTCCATGGTGAAAAACTGAAAGCATTTCCTGTAAGATCAGGAATGAGACAAGGATGTCCACTCTCACCACTATTATTCAACATAGTTTTGGAAGTCCTAGCCACGGCAATCAGAGAAGAAAAAGAAATAAAAGGAATACAAATTGGAAAAGAAGAAGTAAAACTGTCACTGTTTGCAGATGACATGATACTATACATAGAGAATCCTAAAAATGCCACCAGAAAACTACTAGAGCTAATCAATGAATTTGGTAAAGTTGCAGGATACAAAATTAATGCACAGAAATTTCTTGTATTCCTATACACTAATGATGAAAAATCTGAAAGAGAAATTAAGGAAACAGTGCCATTTACCATTGCAACAAAAAGAATAAAATACCTAGGAATAAACCTACCTAGGGAGACAAAAGACCTGTATGCAGAAAACTATAAGACACTGATGAAAGAAATTAAAGATGATACCAACAGGGGGAGAGATATACCATGTTCTTGGATTGTAAGAATCAATATTCTGAAAATGACTCTACTACCCAAAGCAATCTACAAATTCAATGCAACCCCTATCAAATTACCAATGGCATTTTTTACAGAACTAGAACAAAAAGTCTTAAAATTTGTATGGAGACACAAAAGACCCCAAATAGCCAAAGCAGTCTTGAGGGAAAAAAACGGAGCTGGAGGAATCAGCCTCCCTGACTTCGGACTATACTACAAAGCTACAGTAATCAAGACAATATGGTACTGGCACAAAATCAGAAATATAGGTCAATGGAACAGGATAGAAAGCCCAGAGCTAAACCCACACACCTATGGTCAACTAATCCATGACAAAGGAGGCAAAGATATACAATGGAGAAAAGACAGTCTCTTCAATAAGTGGTGCTGGGAAAACTAGACAGCCACATGTAAAAGAATGAAATTAGAACACTCCCTAACACCACACACCAAAATAAACTCAAAATGGATTCTAGACCTAAATGTAAGATTGGACACTATAAAGGTCTTAGAGGAAAACATAGGAAGAACACTCTTTGACATAAATCACAGCAAGATCCTTTTTGATCCACCTCCTAGAGTAATGGAAATAAAAACAAAAATAAACAAATGGGACCTAATGAAACTTCAAAGCTTTTGCACAGCAAAGGAAACCATAAACAAAACGAAAAGACAACCCTCAGAATGGGAGACAATATTTGCAAACGAATCAATGGACAAAGGATTAATCTCCAAAATATATAAACAGCTCATGCAGCTCAATATTAAAAAAACAAACAACCCAATCCAAAAATGGGCAGAAGACCCAACTAGACATTTCTCCAAAGAAGACATACAGACGGCCAAGAAGCACATGAAAAGCTGCTCAACATTACTAATTATTAGAGAAATGCAAATCAAAACTACAATGAGGTATCACCTCACACCAGTTAGAATGGGCATCATCAGAAAATCTACAAACAACAAATGCTGGAGAGGGTGTGGAGAAAAGGGAACCCTCTTGCACTATTGGTGGGAATGTAAATTGATAGAGCCACTATGGAGAACAGTATGGAGGTTCCTTAAAAAACTAAAAATAGAATTACCATATGATCCAGCAATCCCACTACTGGGCATATACCCAGAGAAAACCATAATTCAAAAAGACACATGCACCCCAATGTTCACTGCAGCACTTTTTACAATAGCCAGGTCATGGAAGCAACATAAATGTCCATCGACAGATGAATGGATAAAAAATTTGTGGTACATATATACAATGGAATATTACTCAGCCATAAAAAGGAATGAAATTGAGTCATTTGTTGAGACATGGATGGATCTAAAGACTGTCATACAGAGTGAAGTAAGTCAGAAAGAGAAAAACAAATATCATATATTAACGCATGTATGTGGAACCTAGAAAAATGGTACAGATGAACCGGTTTGCAGGGCACAAGTTGAGACACAGATGTAGAGAAGAAACGTATGGACACCAAGGGGGGAAAACCGTGGTGGGGTGGGGATGGTGGTGTGCTGAATTGGGGAATTGGGATTGACATGTACACACTGATGTGTATAAAATTGATGACTAATAAGAACCTGCAGTATAAAAAAACAAACAAAAAAAACTAATACTAATTTTTCTTTGGGTTATTTGTATGGAAATATGTTAATATAAATGTTTCAGACATTACATGAAATTTCTAAAACTCTTATATGTGCTGGTATAAGGTTATAAGTCATAATTCAAGTTATTACTTTAAAATGTATATCTCAGAAATAACTAAATTTCCTTGTCAATTGCATTATTTTGAACTGTCATCAAATCTTTAACCGTGGTCATTTTTAAGTCTTTTGTCATTACAGACAGTTCTCGGTGTATTCTGATGCTTTTGCAAAAATGTTCCTATAAAAGGGTTTCATCGGGCTTCCCTGGTGGCGCAGTCGTTGAGAGTCTGCCTGCCGATGCAGGCGACACGGGTTCGTGCCCCGGTACGGGAAGATCCCACATGCCGCGGAGCGGCTGGGCCCGTGAGCCATGGCCGCTGAGCCTGCGCGTCCAGAGCCTGTGCTCCGCAACGGGAGAGGCCACAACAGTGAGGGGCCCGCGTACTGCAAAAAAAATAAACAAAAACAAAAGCGTTTCTTCTTCAAGGAATTCATGGAAAAGACTCTGACAAGTACAGGTTTCTGGTAACTGACTGTACTGCTGAACTGAATGAATAAGCATTTTCAGAAATCTAATGGAAAACTGATGAATTCATAAAAGTGCTAACAAAAGGTCAAGATGAAAAAAAAATTAATTACATGGGACTGAGTGAACTGATGAGGATGATTATAATTTTTGTGACTTTCTGTTTGAATAAAAAAAAAAAATCCCACAAGGACTCAGAGGCAAAAAACATACAAATCAATTTTCACTGCAAAGTAACGGAGCTGTTACAGTGGAGGATTACTGGACTGAATGTCAATATTATGATATAGTGTGAGTGTGTTTCGTGTTTGGTAATTGCAATCATTGTTGCTTTTGTTGTGGTCATCCATTTACAATGCTTGGTGTCAGTTTATTAAGCTCTTGTAAAAATAAAATACAGTGTGTGTGTGTGTGTGTGTGTGTGTGTGTGTGTGAAAAAAATAAATTAAATAAAATTGAGCACCATAAAGGGGGAAGTGACATGAAAAGGAATTCTTTAAGTATTTGTTTTCTTTGTACCAGTTCTACACATGGCTCTTAATTATTAATAAAGCATATCTTAGAGGGGGCCACGAGTGAGCCTCACTTCATTATTCCCTACTGTGGGCCACGCTGTCAGCTTCTCTTCAGGCTTCAGCCACAGTTTTTCCTTCCTAACTCCACCCAGATTTTGTTTATAAGAATACCCATCCTCTTTATAGTCACAGTACCCCCAGTTCTAAGAGTAAGCCTGATTCTTCCATGGATAATTCCACTACCCCTTGTCAACGATCAGTTATGAGTGGTCCCATGACTGAATTCTGGCCAGGGAGACATGAGGGGAAGTCTATTAGGAGGCTTCTGGGAAAACTTCCCTCATTCCTAAGAGAGAAGTCATCCTTTTTCCTCTTATTTCCCTGTGGGAACGTCGATACTGGAATTGCTGCTGCTATCTTATTATGAGCTTGAGAATAAAGCCAACTCCAAGGATTTCAGAAGAGAAAGATGAAAAGAATCCAGGTCCTTGACGGGACATTGAACTGTTCAACTGACCAATGCTGAAGCATTCCTCATCTTAGTTGAAAACTTTCGTAGTGCAAGATAATGCATTTTCTTACTTTTAAGCCCATTTGATTTAGACTTTCTGACATTTGCTCTTAAAACATCCACATGATACATCTCCAAAATGTGGAAGATGTCTTGCACTTGACCACTTATTACTTCCCTCATAGCCCTAAGTTATTTTTGTATATTTTGTTTGCTGGTTGAAAATCAACTTTTCATTAAGCATCTGATATGTGGGTGATGTGACTTGAAAAGGATATTTCAGGAATCAGCTATTGTTCAGTTCTCCTTTCCAACACAAATCAAAGGGTACATAATTGTATTGGTCAGGATAGGATAGGATATGATGCATTAACAAACCCTAAATCTCAGTGACTTGGCATATGTTAGACGAAAGCTCTTCTCCATCTGGCGACTCAAGAATCCAGCTTTATTCTATGCAGAAATGCCTGCCTTCTCTATCTGGGGCTCCCAAGGTCACCATGGCAGGGAATATAGTACAGGGAGACAGCACACCAGCTATTAAATATCTCCATCCAGAAGTGACACACATCACTTACATTCACATTTCTTTGGCAAGAACTGGACACGCATCTTGCCATCTTTAATAAAGGGACTATACAAAAGATGATGGAAGTGATCCCGTGCCAGCTCCAAGCTTTGAACCTTAAGAAGGTCTGGCAGCCTCTGCTTTTGCAATTTGGGGATCCCTCGAGCCACCAGTTCCAGTTACTCTTCTGGTGGGACCACGTAGGAAGACCCTGTGGAGGGGCCACACGGAGAGGGCGAGGCTCTAGGACTACTTGGGGGGTGAGAGAAGTCTCATCTCAGAACTTCAGCTGAGCCCAGTCTTCCTCTGCCTTCACCCAGGGGCCAGACATGAGAGTCAGGACATCTTGGACATTCCAGCCCCCGCTGGCAGGTCACTGCAGCTTTATGAGAGACTGTTCATAAGACCAGCAGAAGAGCCATTCAGCTGAGCTTTAGTCAACTCACAGAACCAAGGAAAATAATAAAATGGTGGTTGTTCTAAGTCACTAAGGTTTGTGACATAACTAAAATGGCCACCAGGCAGCAATGCCCCCAGAGAGGGAGCCTGGGGATAAACATTTCAACCTCACTCTTCTCTCTCCCTCTGATCTCCTTGTAGGTGCTCCCCATAAATTGAATCTAATTGGAAGCAGAGGGCAAGGGAAGCTTTGATGTTATCCATAAAGGTCAGCCTCTCAGGGCACAGATCAGGGGAGAGAAGAATGGAGACTGGATCTGGAGAGGCGAACAGAAGCCATTCAGTAGGGTTCACCCCCTGTGCCCTGCAGCATCAACTCTTGATCTCTGTGCAGGTGAAATTTTGTCTCCCCATCATGGGAGATACTCAAAGTCCTTCAGCTTCCATATTACCATAGGGAAATGTTTATTCAGTCATAGTCCCAACTGAATCTAAAATATTAGCCAATACTAGAGCTGTTTATTTTTTGGCCATGTTGTGAGACATGCGAGATCTTAATTCCGAGACCAGGGGTCGAACCCGTGCCCCTGGCCATGGAAAGGTGGAGTCTTAACCACTGGACCACCAGGGAAGTCCCGACTCTAGCATATTTCATATCAGGTGGCTAGAACAAGGGGGAAAGGGATGTGGAAAAATAATTAATTGATATGTAAAACATAGCTATGACCATCCCTGCTTCTGTGACTGGTCATGAGGTCTAAGCAGGTGGTAATTATAGCTGCATTCTTCCAGATTAGCTTCATGTTTTTCTTATCCTCTGATACCATGTCAGCTGGATGGGATCCTTTACCCAGTAGGGTGACTCAAACCTTCTTTCCCGTGGGGTTTCAGTTCTTAGTGGTTTTGCTTTATTGCACCGCTACAGTTTCCCATTGACTGGGAGAGTTGGCCAATTGAGTACTACGAGGCCTCCAGTGAATCCTCTGGGCTCCAAACATAGTTCTCTGCCTTTCTTGTGTAGCAGCAACCCAACTTCTCCCTGGTAATCAGGATCAATGACCCAGCCAGCACAGTAGCCTCATTCTCTGCATTCCTCCCTTGGGCACTAGGATCTCTAAGGGACGCTAAGGTCACAGAGACGGAAAGCAAAAATTCTTCAAGTGTACCGTGTGATAGGGAGAAGAAGCACTCTCACCTTTGACCCTTGGTGCCCATGCATTCTGGCTAGGAAAAAGAAGGCACCAGAAATTGACCACCGGTTAAAAGCATGCCTCTACGTATAAATCGGCAGCCCAACCTCACAGGGTGGTGTCTCCCAGCTGGTGTCTGGACTGAGCCATCAGCAAGCCACTCCACTGTCCTGTCAAGCAAGCTGCTCCTGTGTAATGGAGCACGTGGTAAGGTCCGCGAAGTCCACAGATGCTGAGGGCAGTGCTCAACTTACTGCCATAAAATGCATCCCCTCGTCTCAGGCAATGCTGTGTGGGATACGATGGTGGTGAATAAGGTGTTCCGAGAGAACAAAAGCTGGTGGAGTTGGCAGAAGCGCTGAGCTCTTGCCGCTGATTTTCCAAGATTTATCTTTCCAAGCTCCTGACCAACTGAGTCACTGTCCGTGTGTCACTATAGTTTTGTACCTCAGGCTACCTCTTCTTTTTTCTTTATTGAAGTAGAGTTGATTTACAATATCGTGTTAGTTTCAGGTGCACCGCACTGTAGGTCCAACTGTACAGCACAGGGAACTATACTCAGTATTTTGTAATAACCTATAAGGGAAAAGAATCTGAAATGGAATATATACACATACTCTCACTATATATATTGAACTATACTCTCTCTCTCTCTCTCTATATATATATACACACACACACACTCAATTGAGTATATATATACATTGAGCAGAGTTCCCTGCGGCAGACTGCTAGTGCAGCGGCCCTCACTTCTGGCGGGTAATGGCACAACAGGCAGGTCCATCAATAAATCTTGACTAAGTTTTTCCCTTTTCTGTTAACTGGCGGTATGGAACTCCTTGCAAGGCACTGGTGTGGATTGAGAAAGAGGTGACAAAGCAGAAGGAGCTGGGGGGAGGCTTGCCACCTGCTTATGCAGTTTCCTGTGTCTTCCTGACCTGCTTATGAGACCGGACATACCATTTCTATTTTATAAGAAATCTGCTGTGCCCGTCCAAATTTTGATGTTTTGGTAGAACACATACTGCTGAGTTTATTATGGGCAGTTTGGGTCACAGGTGTTTGTCAGGGCCTAGTTATCCAGGAGTTTTGTTTTGTTTTTCAGTACATCATAGTTGATGGCCTTTTAGGAGCTGAGTCCTTCCACTGAGGGATGCAGCTGAGTTCTTAGAAGGGGGCTGGAGGAATAAATATCCTAACCTCCCTCTTCTTCCTCTCTCTGAGCTCCTTGGTTTGTCATGGGCTGAACCTAAATGGAATCCAGAGAACAGGGGGTTCATTGGTGATTGTAGACCATATAGGTCACCCTCCCAGGGCACAAAGCAGGGTGGACGGTGGATCTAGAGAGGCAAACGGAAGATATCCTGCACATCGGGTGAGTATAGTAAAGGGAGACACAAAGGAATTAAGAATGAAGTGAGGGACTTCCCTGGTGATCCAGTGGTTAAGACTCCGTGCTCCCAATGCAGGGGACCCAGGTTCAATCCCTGGTCAGGGAACTAGATCCTGCCTGTGGCAAAGAAGATCCCGTATGCCGCAACAGCCAAATAAATAAATAAATAGTCAAAAAAAAAATGAAGTGAAAGATAACATTTAAGCTGGGTAGGGGGAGTGATGAGGACATGGGAAGAGGGGGACAGCAGTGAGAAAGATGCAGGATCTTATAACTACAGGTCCAATGGGGGTTACAGAGTATTTAAGTGGGAATACTAAGGCAAGTTGGGAAGACAGAAGGTGTCTGTCAGAGAAGGGAACCGCTTAAAATAAAACTCTTGTGTGAAATACTGGTCATGATAAGGTTTAGAATAGCCCTGTCCAGTGGAACTTTCTGTGATGATGGACACGATCTATATCTGTGCTGTCCAGTTCTGTAGCCACTCGCCACATGTGGCTATTAAGCACTTAAAATGTGGCTAGTGTGAGGACTTACCTGGTGGTCCAGTGGCTAAGACTCCACGCTCCCAATGCAGGGGGCCCAGCTTCAACCCCTGGTCAGGGAACTAAGATCCTGCCTGTGGCAAAGAAGATCCCATATGCCGCAACTAAGACCCGGCACAGCCAAATAAATAAATAAGCATTAAAAAAAATGTGGCTAGTGTGACTGAGAAAATGAATTTTAGATTTTATTTCATTGTAATTAATTAATTTTATTTTTGATAGCCAAAGGGGGCTAGTGACTACTGAATTGGATAGTACAGGTCTAGAGTGTGATCACGTCAGCTGCTTTATTGGGAGGTGCAATCTAAGGGCAGCAAAGAATGACGGAAAAAAGGGAGCAGAAGCAAATACACGTGGTGAGTTACAGAGCTGGTCACAGCCTCACAGGAAAACACACCGGTCACACAGGACATCTCTGGAGGTGCCACGTGGCAGTGCTGCGGGAACAGCCCATCAAGGGCAGGAAGGAAGATACACTTGTTTGCTGGCTTCTTCTCATCTCCAAGGGTGCCCCACAGGGTGTTAATTACTCCACACTTCTGGGTTGTGCTGGGAAAGCAGCGCTTCATCTAATCTGGAAGCTGTGTGAGGAGCCAGTCAGTAGGTCACTATGGACCTGGGTGCTGAAGCTGCTGCTTCCTAAGCGGGCATGACGGACCTCAGGCCAATGCCATGCTTTCACTCCCAGGGAGTCTGAGTCACCTGGGGCATTAGGAGATGAGGTGAGCTCCACTGAGCAAGAGGCCAAGGTCAAGAGGTAGGGTCAGGGGGAGCCAAATGAGTCTGGAGTAGTGTATGAACTCAGTCTTGTATATTGTGAGTGACCTTGGGCAGGTCAGCTAAGTACTTCAAGTCTTAGCTCCCTTTTTTGTACAATGGTAACAGGCCCTACCTCGTATGCTGGTTCATATTATTCATACACATTACCCAGTATTATTTACAAGAACTTTGTAACAATAGGTGAGACAGCCATCATTCTTGCCATTTCACAGATGTGGAAACAAAGAGAGAGTAGATGAAAATACTTACAAATGCTATAGCCAGAGTCCCTCTGACTCAACTTCTTACTCTTTCCACCCTGTCACATGTCCCCTTGAGATTTCATCTGAGGACTGAATTTCAAAACCCTAAGAGAGAGGATTCAAACATGAAAGTGAGTTAAAAGTTATACACGGGGGCAGATATTATAAAGGGTAAAATGTGTGTCCAACGACATTGATTTTATAAAGTAAAATGTACTTTGAAATCAGTTTACAAGCATAGTTTTATTTATTTTTAATTTTTTTTAAATTGGAATATAGTTGCTTTACACTGCTGTGTCAGTTTCTGCTGTACAGCAAAGTGAATCAGCCATACGTATACATATATCCCCTCTATTTTGGAGTTCCTTCCCACAAGCATAGCTTTAGAAGCACTCCAAAAAAATGTTTGTTTTGAACGAAGTTATTTCTGTTGAATCGTACTGATCTGTTGAAGCATAAAACATAAGACCCACTCTTCCGAACAATTTTCAGAGGACGCAGTCTCATTTGCCAAGCGAGCGCAGCAGGAGAGCTGCTATCATTGAGACCACACATGCTCTGACTTGTCAAGACCTACCTTCGTGTTCCCCCCTGCCAAGTAACAGGCTCAGCTATCATGATCTCTAATCCCTTGGATGCAGCTGCCTGTCAAAGACTGTTAGAGCCCAAGCCACACAGCTTTCACTGACAGCAAACCTCTTTCCGATCTGAGTTCCGAGGAAAAGAACGCAAGATGGAGGGATTAATTGAGCAAAGACCCTCCAGACAGTATCAGTAAAAACTTAATGATGAAAATGAGATGTGTGAACTGTTAATTTTTTGCACTTCATGTACATATAGAGTGAAATCAAGACTCTCTTAAAAATAGGGTTATTACCTTGTAGCCTTCAAACTCTCTGAGTAAGACGATATGGGAGTGACAGTAAGGGACACAGACAGAGCTCTTAAAGAAGCCTGGCAGTTCCTGGGAGCACACAGCACAGATGAGCCGTTTCAAAACTGAAGACATTTCCTGTGAATTACACGGACGCCATAGGGCTATGGAAACAGAAATTGGCACCTATTAACTGATGTTCTTACCCTGAGAAGCAAATGGTGGAAGGGATGAGAAGGTCATCCAAATGTTAGACTGAGTCAGGTGTCCTGGAGGCCCAGGGCCTCCTCATCAAGAGAGAGGCAAACAGGGGCTCTGCGTCTCCAAACTTGCTCCCCTAGTCCTAAACCAGAAGGTGATGGTGGCAGTGCCAAGATACAGTGAGGATCAGCACGGGCTCCTTTCATGGGAAGCTAAGAGGTCGTCTACTACTGATGTAAACACTTCCATGGACTATCTCCAAGACCACTTTTTTTTTTTTTTTTAGTAAATTCATTTATTTACTTTTGGCTGCGTTGGGTCTTCGTTGTTGCACGCGGGCTTTCTCTAGCTGCGGTGAGCAGGGGCTACTCTTTGTTGCAGTGCGTGGGCTTCTCCTTGCAGTGGCCTCTCTTGTTGCAGAGCATGGACTCTAGGCACGTGGGCTCCGTAGTTGTGGCACGCGGGCTCAGTAGTTGTGGCTCACAAGCTCTAGAGCGCAGGCTCAGTAGTTGTGGCGCACGGGTTTCGTTGCTCCACGGCATGTGGGATCTTCCCGGACCAGGGCTCGAACCCGTGTCCCCTGCATTGGCAGGCAGGTTCCCAACCACTGTGCCACAGGGAAGTCCATCCAAGGCCATCTTTAATGATAAGGAAAGAGAGTCTCAAATATGTTATAGTCTGGAATGGTAGAATTTCAAATAAACTTTCCACCAGAAGAGACAGAAATGGTGCTGTCAGAGAAGATACATGTCTGCTGTACGTGTTTGTGTTCTTGTGTCCAGAATGGTGCCTGCCATGGATACAATAGGACAATCTTTGTCATCAATGCTGATGGTAACAAGGCTTGATTTAAAAAAAATTTTTTTTCCTGGGATTTCTGGAGTAATTATTTGTTTACCTTTCACTTTCAGTGGTCAGGGGATGAAAACACATATGTTTTGACTTCACATTGTCTTGTGAGGCATTAACCAGCTGTCCTTTCATGAACAGCTGTGAACACAAAAATGTTTCAATACTATTGTGTATTCTTTAGACAACTTCTCATTTTATCCCCCCCTTCTTTCTCCTTAAGTATACAGATATCACTCAAGGTTCTGCTAGTTATATGATGTTGAGAAAATTATGTAATTTCTTTGATGTTACATTTCTACATTTGCTTAATAGGGATGATAGTAATGCCTATCTCACAGGGGTGTTCTGAAAAGTAAATGAGTTATTATCTGTGAGTGTCTTCAGCAGGATGTTTAGTGGACTGTAGGTATGCATAGGATTATTGGATTAAAAAACATGCAAAAATGGGACTTCCCTGGCAGTCCAGTGGTTAGGACTCCGAGCTTCCACTGCAGAGTTCAATCCCTGGTCAGGGAACTAAGATCTGGCATGCTGCGTGGTGCGGCCAAAAGTTAAAAAAAAAAAAAAAAAAGCAAAAATGACAACGAAGTTTTACTTAGCTGACATTTAAAATTTCTCTTTTGAGTCTGCTATGAATATCAGAAGAAAAAGGGAAAGGAGCAGGAAATAGTCAATATTTTAGAAAATACTTCAGAAGAAAATCAATGTCATATGGCCCAAACTTTTTTTTTTTCAGATTTAGGCCAATTCTACCTTTCCTGAAATATGGTCAGTTTGAATTTTCTTTTGATTTTGAGGAATTTTCTTTAAATCAAAGACTTCTAAACATCTAGATTTTTCAGAGAAAATACAAAGAATTAGGAAAAGAAAATCTTGCAGCATTTCTGGTTTCATCTGGATTGGAATTTATAGATTCTTTTAAAAAAATTTTTAGACAGATTTTTAAATTTTATTTGTTTATTTTTGGCTGCGTTGGGTCTTCGTTGCTGTGTGTCAGCTTTCTCTAGTTGCAGCGAGCGGGAGCTACTCTTCATTGTGGTGCACGGGCTTCTCACTGCGGTGGCTTCTCTTGTTGCAGAGCACGGGCTCTAGGTGCATGGGCTTCAGTAGTTGTGGCATGTGGGCTTAGTTGCTCCGCAGCATGTGGGATCTTCCTGGACCAGGGATCGAACCCGTGTCTCCTGCATTGGCAGGCGGATTCTTAACTACTTGAACCACCAGGGAAGTCCCTGGAATTTATAGATTTTTATCAAATGTTTTATAATTTTTTATAAAATGGGAAAACTATTTAACTTGCATGAATCTTGTCATTCTCAATTAAAATTTTGTGCAAAAAACCTCATACAATAAGTTACTGCTAATAACTAGAGAGGTAAATGGAAATCAAGTTTTTAAAAAAACATCAGCAATAAATAGTGATTGCCTACTATTTTATGCAATATGCTAAGCAATGGGAATATAATTAAAATTTTCAGGAAACTAACATTCAAGTCATTCAAAAGGACAGTTAGAAGAGCTGACTGTGAGTGCATTATTTTATGAGAAAACAATCCTCTTTCTTTGGTAGAAATTCTGTTTGTTTTTTCTACTTGATTCTGTGTAATTTGGTGTTTACCCGGGACACCCCTTGTGGGGAGTAGAAACAGGGCGATTGAATGTAAAGGGATTTGAGGGTGAGGCTAGGCAGAACAGGCAGGGGCTTGATTATTCATCTGGCTTGGAAATTGCCTGGTTTATAAATGAGCTGAGAACTAAAGTCATTATTTAGAAACAAAAGGAGAAACTTTCTCATTAAGACCAACTTTATGGTCATAAGATTACAAGTCCGCTAGGGAAATTAGGGTCAGGAGAGAATGAGTGAAGATGCCAAGCTAGGATGAATTATCCAGTAAGATGCTGTGGAAATACCCAAGATAGCATACATCTCAGCTTTGGAGAGATGAAGAAAGTCCCTCCTTGGAGGAGGGGAAACTTAAGTTGAACTTTTGTGGGTACATAAGAGACACACAGGAGTCAGCCATGGGAAAGAGGATTGAAAAAGGAAGGAACCACACCCAGGAGCTCTGGTTCAAAGACCAGCAAGCAACACATTTGGATTGACTGGGATGCTGAGAGGTGAGGCCAGAAAGGTGACCAGATATTAGATAAAGAAAAACCTTCAATCTGTCATGAAGGCAATAGAGATCCATTAAAGGATTTAGGTTAGGGGAAGACTTTAAGCAGATTTGCCTTTGAGTAAGATCCCTCAGGACTAGTGTGAAGAAGAGATTGAGGGAGATAGTCTAGATATTGGCCAAAATCAAAGTCTTAGAGGGAAGAAAGTGACATATAATAAACCTGTTTTTCAAGTTTAATCCAATTTTAATTTCCTCGTGTTGCTCTTAGAAGCAACCCAGACATCTTTTTTTTTTTAATTAATTAATTAATTATTTTTGGCTGCATTGGGTCTTCTTCGCTACGCGCGGACTTCCCTAGTTGCGGCAAGCAGGGGCTATTCTTTGTTGTGGTGTGCAGGCTTCTCATTGCAGTGACTTCTCTTGTCCCAGAGCACGGACTCTAGGCATGCAGGCTTCAGTAGTTGTGGTACGCGGGCTTCAGTAGTTGTGGCCTGTGGGCTCTAGAGTGCAGGCTCAGTAGCTGTGGCGCACAGGCTTAGTTGCTCCACTGCATGTGGGATCTTCCTCGACCAGGGCTCGAACCCGTGCCCCCTGCATTGGCAGGCAGATTCTTAACCACTGCGCCACCAGGGAAGACCCAACCCAGACATCTTGAGTAACTACCTAAATATATAAATTCAATTTGCAACCTTCATGTAAATATATACTGCTAATGTGTTGGTAGATTTTTATACAAACAAGAATTTCAAGACAAGCTGGATGTAGTTCTAGAGATGATTTTCCCCTTGTGCAAGCTCAGTGGCTGGATTCCTTTGATTTATCATTTAAAATCATTAGTCATGTCAGATGTTATGAACAATTGTATAATTAAGGATATATACTCCCTCTCTGAAGGGCACCTCTATGAAACACAGATGGCACTTTCAGGGTTTTTCATATGTGATTTAAAAATGAATTCACCAGTGATTTTAAAATGAATTCTTAATTTTTTAGTTCCTTGACATTGTAAACCATAACATTATGAAACTCAATGGTTTCATTTCTATAGTTTAATGCAGACTCAGGATTAAGGACTATCGTGATCTTCATAAAGATAAATTCTGGGAAACATAAAAGTGTGGAAACGTGTACATTCTGTCTGTTCTTTGAAAAGTACTAAAACCTATTTTTCTCCAGAGACAGGCAGTGCCTTCTGCTACTCCTGAAAACTTTACTCAGCCATTGGCCTCTTCTATTATTACTGGCAGAAAAGTTTAGTTCCTTACCTTCGAGAGCAACTTCCTGGCAAGCCTGAGAGTAATACCTACCTACCTTTCAAAACCAAAGAATATAAAAGAACTTATAACTCAAAGTAACAGTCACCTGCCCCACCCCTGGACCATTTTCCAGAGGCAACTACTTGGAATCATTTTCTTGCTATTAATCTAATTTAGACATTGTCTTTTTACTTCCTGCTATGACAGGAGAGTATTTAGCACACTTATACCTCAGCTCAGTTCACTTACTTCCCTCTCATTTCTGTTAGTCATCTTCCTACACTGTATTTAGTTTCTCTATTGCAGAGGTTGCAAATGGATGGCCTGAAGGCCAGATCTGACTGTAGATGTGTTTTGTTTGAATTGCAGTGAGTTCAAAAACAAAACAAAAAACAAACAGAAAACCCCAACATGAAAAAAATGTTAAGATTTAACATTTAAAAATTCCAAATGTTTAGCCCCACAAAAAAGTCAGATGCAGGGGACTTCCCTGGTGGTGCAGTGGTTAAGAATCCGCCTGCCAAGGCAGGGGACACGGGTTCGAGCCCTCGTCTGGGAAGATCCCACATGCCGCGAAGCAACTAAGCCCGTGAGCCACAACTACTGAGCCCGCGAGCCACAACTACTGAAGCCCATGCACTTAGAGCCCCTGCTCTGCAACGGGAAGCCACCGCAATGAGAAGCCCGCGCACTGCAACGAAGAGTGGCCCCCACTGGCCGCAACTAGAGAAAGCCTGCACGCAGCAACAAGACCCAATGCAGCCAAAAATAAATAAATAAATAAATTAATTAAAAAGTCAGATGCTGCACGTTTTAGTTCCCTAGGGCTGCCATAAGAAAGTACCACAAACCAGGAAGCATAAAACTTAAAACAACTCTCACTATCCTGGAGTCTCGAAGTCTGGAATCAGGCTGGTAGCAGGACCATGCTCCCTCTGGAAGCTCTAGGAAAGAATCCTTTCTTGCCTCTTCTGAGCTTCTGGTGGTTGCCAGCAATTCCTGGCATTCCTTGGTTTGTAGCTGTATCACTGAAATTTCTTCCTCTCTCTGCATGTGGCCTTCTTCCCCTCTGTGTGTCACGTCTCTTAGTCCAAATCTCCCCTTCTTGTAAGGACACCAGCCATTGGATTTAGGGCTCACCCTAATCCAGTATAACTTCCCTTTACGAATTACATTTGCAGAGACACTTTTTCCAATTAGATCTCTTTCTGACGTTCCAGGTGGACATGATTGCTGGGGGGACACTCACCGAATACAAGGCAAATATGGCCCCTTTCCCATGAATTCACCAAAGCTGATTAAGTGGCTGTACTCTCCAGATGGGGCAAGCACTGACTCATATGCCAAAGTTCTCTGCACATCTACCAGGTAAACACAAGCACCAAGACCTGAGCCCTGTTTCTCATTTATGTTGCTTGCTTTTCTCCTATAACTATTTCAGTTTGCTAACCATGCTATTGGTCATCTTTATAACTTTTAAATAATATACCAAAACTCCTATTTCATGTTTTATAAACTTTTGTCAATATCTCATGGCCACCTTCCTGTTTTGTGGTACCAGGATATTAGGGTTTTCTCCCAAGTTTCCCTCTATCTCTTCTGCTTCCTTTCCACCTCACGGATTTTTGTCGGTAGCATCTTAATTATTGTTATGGGTTGAATTGTGTCCCCCCCAACCCCAGCAAAATTCATATGTTGAAGTTCTAATCCCTAGGACCTCAGATTGTGACCTTATTTGGAAATAGGGTGACTGCAGATATAAGTAGTTAAGGTGAGGTCATACCGAAGTAGGGTGGGTCCCTAATCCAATATGACTGATGTCCTTAAAAATGGAGGGGGAAATTTGGAGACAGATACACACACAGGGAGAATGCCATGTCAAGGCAAAGGCAGAGACTGGGGTGATGCAGCAGAAGCCAAGAAATGCCAAAGATTGCCAGCAAACCTCCAGAAGCTAGGGGTGAGGCATGCAAGAGATTCTCCTTCACAGCCTTTAGAAGGAAACAACACTGCTGGCACCTAGTTCTTGGATTTCTAGCCTCCAGAACTGTGAGACAATAAAATTTCCATTGTTTTCAGTCCCCAGTCTGTGGCACTTTGTTATAGCAGCCCTAATTAATTAATATAACTTCATTATACATACATATTCAATGTTAGAGCACTCATATTACATTCTAAAATTTTAAGCATACTTTATGTTCTATGGCCCTCAAATGTCTGCTGATTCTGGTTTATCCATTCATATTTAAAATGAGGTGATAGACTTTCTGCTTCTGCTCATGAAGAGGTTACCAGTATGGGGCTGGCCACCTGCTGTAAACAACTAGAAAACTGGACACAATGTATGAAATAAATGTTCGAAGCCATTTATTTTTAGCCATGGAAAGAAAGGAGGGAATTCCCTGCCAGTCCAGTGTTTAGGACTCTGTGCTTTCACTGCTGAGGGCCTGGGTTCAATCCCTGGTCAGGGAACTAAGATCCCGCAAGCCATGCAGCACGGCCGAAGAAAGGAAGGAAGGAAGAAAGGAAACCGATAAGGTACACCTTTCGACGGTTGCAGCTTTCTCCCTGGGGGCAATTTCTGGACCATAGTGCCAGGAGGAGAAATCCAGACATCACCTGGGAGATATCACTGTGTTGAAATCCAGAAATAAGGACTTGGGGAGGCTGAGGTGGCTGCAGTTTGTGGGGCAGAACACCAAAGAGGAGGGAGACATGCATAGGGAGTCCCTTGATTATTTGCCGGGATAATAATCTGAACCTATGTAAGATGAAACTACATGAGGCTGGGCAAAGAACAAAAGCTGGGAGCTATGAGCTAAACGAATCTTAGTGCTCACACAGGGCTAAGAGACATTTGATCTCCTACTAACTAGAGTGAAGAAAACACATGAAAAACCTGGGGCATTCAACAGAGAACCCAAAAGTGTTATGTCTTAGTAGTTATGCTAAATAATCATTAGAATAAAGCTACTTTAGATACACTCTAACAACGCGGAAAAGTAGGCCTTGATGTGATCAAGCTGATCCCCAAGTGACTAAATTTTCTGCCAAGCAAATTTAACATTAATTAAATAAGAAAACAAAGTTCAAATTTTCAAAAATATAACATTCATAATGCTCAACTTGTAGTCAAAAATTGCTAGACAAGCGAAGAAGGTGAAAATATGATCCCTAGCCAGGAGAAAAATTCAGTATGAAAAAAAGGGGAGGGGGTTAAATTCATCAGGCAGATATAATTTCTCAATGTGTATGCACCTAACAACAGCATTTCAAAATACATGAAGCAAAAATTGATAGAATTAAAGAAGTGAAAAATCCACAATTGCAGTAGATTTCACTCAGCTCAGTAAATGACAGATTAAGTAGCAATCTGTGAGAATATAGAACACCTATAAGTCAAATTATCCTGTTGACCCTTATAGAACACTACCCTCAACAACAGAAGAGTACACATTTTTTAAGTGACTATAGAATAATCACTAAAATAGGCCATATATTGAACCATAAAACAAGTTTTGATAAATTTATACATATTGAAATCATAGCAAGCATGTTCTTTGACCATAATGGAATTAAATTAGAAACTAGTAGTCAAAAGATATATGAGAAGAGTCTAATTATCTGGATAATCTGTATATTTAAAAAATATAGCATTTGGGGCTTCCCTGGTGGTGTAGTGATTAAGAATCCACCTGCCAGTGCAGGGGACACAGGTTCGAGCCCTGGTCTGGGAAGATCCCACATGCCGCAGAGCAACTAAGCCCGTGCGCCACAACTACTGAGCCCACGTGCTGCAACTACTGAAGCTCATGTGCCTAGAGCAGTGAGAAGCCTGTGTACCAAAATGAAGAGTAGCCCCTGCTTGCCACAACTAGAGAAAGCCCATGTGCGGCAACAAAGACCGAACACAGCCAAAAATAAATAAATAAAATAAATAAAAAATTAAAAAATATATAGCATTTGTCACTAGGGAACTTCAAATGAAAACAACGAGATACTACTACATACCTATTAGAATTACGAAAATCCAGAAAAAGTTGCCAACACCTGTTGCTGGTGAGGATGTAGACAACAGGAACTCTCATTCACTACTGATGGGAATGGAAAATGGTACAATTTGGCAGCTTCTTACAAAGTTAAAAACAGTCTAAACATAATCTTACCATATGATTCAGCAGTGGCACTCCTAAGTATTTACCCAACTGATTTGAAATTTTATGTCTACCCAGAAACCTGCATACAAATGGTTATATCGTCAGCTTTGTTCATAATCACGCAAAACTCAGAACAACCAAGACATCTTTCAATAGGTGAACAGATAACCAAATGGTAGTGTATCTGTACAGTGGAATATTTTTCAGTGATAAAAAGAAAAGAGCTATCAAACCACAAAAAGACGAGGATGAATCTTAAATACACATTGTTAAGTGAAAGATGCCTGTCTGAAAAGACTAAATACTGTACAATTACAATTACATTCTGGAAAAGTAAAACTGTAGCAATGTTCAAAAGATCACGGGATATTTTTAGGGCAGCGAAACTATTTTATATGATACTCCAGTGGTGGATACATGAACTTCATAGCAGTCTTATTCATAATAGTCCCAAACTGGAAACAACCCGAATGTCCAACCAGAGGTGAATGGATAAACCATGTGGTATATCCATAAAATGGAGTACTACTCAGCAAGAAAATGAACTGAATTACTGATACAGACTACAACTTGATGAATCTCAAAAACTTTATGCTAAGCAAGAGAAGCCAGAACCACATACTCTATGACTCATTTCATCAGAAATTCTAGAACATGAAAATTAATCTATAGTTAGTTGCCTGGGACCAGTGGTGGTAGGGATTGATTTCAAAGAGGTAGGAGGAAACTTTTTGTTTTTGTGAAAAACTTTTTTGTTTTACTTTGTGTGGTGTTTATATGACTTATATATTTGTCACTATATTATACATGAATTATACATCAATTAAGTTGCATTTTTTTAAAAAAAGGAAGCGATGGCAAGACTGACTGGATGATTCGTGCAGAGAAGAGATTCGCAATTCATAGGCCTTTATTGAGACTATATAGGTCAAGGGCTGCCCTTTACGCAGGAAGCTTCTCTCATGCCAGAGTGGAGAGATCTTCTCCGCTATACCAAGTCCTTCCTAGCACCCCCAGTTCTCTCTAGGCAGTTCTTTACAAAGGAATTCTCCTGCCCTCCCTAAACTCCACCACTGCCCACCCAGGTGTAACCACCTGGCTGCCAACAATTCTATGTTTCACGGAACGGGTGGGGTTGGTTTGCTCCCTATAGACCTTGAAATCATTCGGATTCTGCCCCAATTCTCTTTCCTTCCTTCTGTAATACTTCCTATACCCAAGTCCAGAACCGCTCCAAAGTTCTGCAAATCCAAAATTGTTAATTTGTTCTCAAGGTTTTTACTTCTTGATGTGCATCCATTGATTTAATCCCAGTTGAAAGTGTATTCGTTGTCTATTACTGCATAACAAATACCACACAATTTAGTGGCTTAAAACAACAATAAAAAGGAAATGAGGATCACTGGGGATCATCTTGGAGGCTGACTAATATAGTCAGTAAATGCTTACTTGTGTATTTATGTCCATCTACTTCATTTTATTCCTCAGCGAGCGTTTTACCTGCTAATTGTGAAGAAAATGCCAGTCATTCTTTATTAGTATGATGGATACTACGACAAAGGTAACTAAGAAGTATATACTACTTAAAAATTACAATTGTATTGATACATGATTCTCTCTTTAAAAAAATTAATATACTTTTTTTTATAAAAAGCCATTGTATTAAAAATTGAGCTGAAAGTTCCCGTATACACCCCACTCCGTTTCTTCTATTAACGTCTTGCATTAGCACAGTACATTTGTTACAATTAATGAGCCAATACTGATACATTTTTATTAACTAAAATCCAACTAAAGTTTATATTAGGGTTTATTCTTTGTGTTGTACATTCTATGGATTTTGACAAATGTATAATGACATGTATCCACCTTTACAATATCATGCAAAACAAATTTCACTTCTTTAAAAGTATCTTTTGCTCCATCTATTAATCCCGTCCTTGCCCCGAACCCCTAATCTTTTTACTATTTCTAGTTTTGCCTTTTCCAGAATGTCATATAGTTGAAATCATAAGTATGTAGCCTTTTCGAACTGGCTTCTTTCACTTCGCAAAATGTACCTAATTTTCCTCATGTTTTTCTGTGACTTGGTAACTCACTTCTTTTTATGCCAAGTAATATTCCATTGTCTGAATGTACCAGTCTGTTTATCCAATCACTTATTGAAGAGTATCTTGGTTGCTTCCAAATTTTGAGAATTATGAATAAAGCTGCTATAAACATTGATGTGCAGGGTTTTGTGCGGATGCATACTTTTTCACCCCTGGTTCTTCAGGTTTACACTGGACTTTTTTTCTTAGATGGCTCATTTCTTCCATAAGTAAGAAAAACCCTTCATCTTGTTTATATGACTCCAAATTCCTATTGGGTTTTCAATAAACATTAATTACCACAAGGTTTCCTCAAAACTCATATAGGCATTTACAAATTTGTTGAGTGATTTTCAGTCTTTTGGATTTCTAGTTTGATGGCTATTTCCACAGGAAGGTAGAATTGTGTGCTATAATTGAGATTGGAGTCCCACATAACTTCTGTGTAATGTAACTAGAAGTATTTTAAGTTCTTTTCATTTGATGTTTTAAATGTCTACTTTGTAATTTCTCTTTCTGTCCTTAACTGAGCACTTCATTAAGTAAAACTTCTAGCATAACCATATCTGAATTACTGAATATTCCATTTGACTACAGAATGAAGATTATGTTTCTCTAAAAACATCACACTCAATTCATGTGTTTTTATTATTTTTTAAGCCATTCTAGAGGCCCTAAATACTCACATGGCACCAAAACAAACTGTTCTGTGTGGGAACACATATTTTGCTCTAGTTCTAGACAGCTGTAGCAGACAGCTGTACTTTCTTAGCTGCACTGTATCCAACCCTTCTTCCTGTTTGAGGAATTCCTCCACAGTCTTGGTGAAAGGCATGCCGTCCTTCTCAGTCTGAAAGCGTGAGAGGCCCTATCCTGATGTCCCTCACCTCTAGCAGCCTGGGCACGGCACATGATCTTTAGCCAATGATCACTTTTCCAGAAATTTAAATCTTGACCAAGAGACACAAAGGGGCAATGAAATTTTTTTTTTAACATCTTTATTGGAGTATAATTGCTTTACAATGGTGTGTTAGTTTCTGCTTTATAACAAAGTGAATCAGCTATACATATACATATGTCCCCGTATCTCCTCCTTCTTGCGTCTCCCTCCCACCCTCCCTATCCCACCCCTCTAGCTGGTCACAAAGCACTGAGCTGATCTCCCTGTGCTATGCGGCTGCTTCCCACTAGCTATCTACTTTACATTTGGTAGTGTATATATGTCCATGCCACTGTCTCACTTCTTCCCAGCTTACCCTTCCCCCCACCATGTCCTCAAGTCCACTCTCTACATCTGTGTCTTTATTCCTGTCCTGCCCCTAGGTTCTTCAGAACTTTTTTTTTTTTTTTTAAGATTCCATGTATATGTGTTGGCATACGGTATTTGTTTTTCTTCTGACTTACTTCACTCTGTATGACAGACTCTAGGTCCCTCTACCTCACTACAAATAACTCAATTTCATTTCTTTTTATGGCTGAGTAATATTCCATTGTATATATGTGCCACGTCTTTATCCATTCATCTGTCAGTGGACACAGGTTGCTTCCATACCTTGGCTATTGTAAATAGAGCTGCAATGAACATTGTGGTATATGACTCTTTTTGAGTTATGGTTTTCTCAGGGTATATGCCCAGTAGTGGGATTGCTGGGTCATATGGTAGTTCTATTTTTAGTTTTTTAAGGAACCTCCATACTGTTCTCCATAGTGGCTGTATCAATTTACATTCCCACCAACAGTGCAAGAGGGTTCCTTTTCTCTACATCCTCTCCAGCATTTACTGTTTGTAGATTTTTTGATGATGGCCATTCTGACTGGTGTCAGGTGATACCTCATTGTAGTTTTGATTTGCATTTCTCTAATAATTAGTGATGTTGAGCATCCTTTCATGTGTTTGTTGGCAATCTGTATACTGTCTTTGGAGAAATGTCTAGGTCTTCTGCCCATTTTTGGATTGGGTTGTTTGCTTTTTTGATACTGAGCTGCTTGTAAATTCTGGAGATTAATCCTTTGTCAGTTGCTTCATTTGCAAATATTTTCTCCCATTCTGAGGGTTGTCTTTTTGTCTTGTTTATGGTTTCCTTGGGGCAATGAAATTTAATTCCCAGCAGTGGGGAGATTATCTCCAAGGGCAGTTGAGGCGGAATCCCAAAGAGACAGCAGCAGTGCCCTGCAACAAAGGTAACTGTGTCCTTCCCAGGCTATTGGGCTATTGCTGCTAACATTTTCCAGCTTCTTGGCTGCTCGAGTTACCTGGGTCTTTACCTATTTTTCCAGCCTGGTATTACAACTTCCTGTCAATTCATGAGCCCTTTATATCCTTCCAATAAATTCCTTTAAGATTGTTAAAGTAGCTGTTACTTTCAACAGAAGTCTTTTAATTGATGAATCAGCAAAATCAATCCATTCATTAATTCCCCCATTAGTCATTCAGAAACTACCAGGTACCGTACATTGGGGGAGGCTTAATATGATGGTGAGTAGACACTGTTTCTGTCATGTTGCAACCTACAGTCTATTGGAGGAAACAGACAAGGAAAGAGAAGACTGCAGTACATGCTTGATGCAGAAGGACATTATTCATCAGGAACACAAAAGAGGAACATTTAATCCAACCTTAGTGATGGTAGTGGTGGGGGCGGTCGGAGAAAGCTTCAAGTGGTACCTAAACCTGACATTCGAATATGTAAAAATTACACCTAGTTGGGAGGTAGGAGGTGGGTTGAGTATTCCACACAGAGGGAGCAGCCCGTGTGAAGGCCCAGCGTTGAGAGACGAACAGGACCTTCAAAGAACTAAAAAGAAGCTCCAGATGACTGAAATGCAGAGTTTGAGCAGAGAGAGAAAGGGCAGTCTGGAGCCATGAGGGGGACTCGGATCATGCAGAGTGATGTGAGCCCCCTGCTGGCGTTAGCACTTTCTCCTAGAAGCAGTTGGGAGCAACTGTAGAGTTTTAAGCAGAAGCCTCAGTATACACGAGCCTGGTGCCTGGGTGCCTGGAGAAATTGTGTAAGAAAATAAAAGGTCGCAAAGTTTAGGAGTGGGAACAAAAATCTCTATTTCATGCCCTTAACAATCTTTTTTTTTTTTTTAAGAACAATGATAATGTGCTTTCCTCTATGTGTGGAAATGATAATATTGAGCTAAAAATTAGCAGACAGGTTTGTTGAGAATTTTTTTCTATAATGGCAATGGACTTATGATGAGTCATCAATATTCTGCAAAGGACTGCCTATGACAGTGGCCTTCAGGTTTTTTTGCTTATAATTCCTAAAGTGATTTTAAAAGCCTATATATACCTTTGCACCTTTTTATGTTGACATTTAAGATTCTTATATCACTCCTGTGTGTATCCAAAAGACTCAAACGATGGCTGTTTGACACCGACTATCATTCTTTTGGAAAAACTATACTAATCTTCAACAGCCAGAATTTTACATTGTTCTCTTTTCCATTCCACTTCTCTCACATATTTTTATCCTAATGTAATATACTAACACACTTTTTTTGCTTTAAAGTCTTTCACTGATCACCTTATCATACATCCTGCCATAAGAAAAAAAAGTATGTAAGTGAAAACTGTTGAGTGTTAAAATTTTTCTTCTAGATTGAGTCATAATTTCAATTATCAGTAATATACAATTGATTAAAACACAAATATAATTCATGTTTTGATTAATCATTTTTAAATATTAGTAAAGTTAAAGGAGTTCCCTGGTGGCCTAGTAGTTACGATTTTGGGGTTCCACTGCTGTGGCCTGGGTTCAATACCTGGTGGAGGAACTGAGATCCCACCAGCCACATGGTGCCCGGCAAAAAAAAAAAAAAAATTAAAGCTATTCTATGTGTTCAGAGAGGAATATTACTTATTGCTACAATGAGACAGGTTGTCTTGATTAAACAAGTCTTTCCCAGACACAATGTTTCAGTTGTGCCTTGGTTTGTCTTTGTTCTTACACTTTTGGGCAATGTGCCATTAAGATTAGAGAATGAGAGTTCTGTCTTTGTTTTATAAAGTGGGAGAGAGAACCAGCAAGATACCTTGACCACAAGAACATTCTCAGGCAGATCAATTTTAGAAGTATGGAAGTTGATCATTCGAAAACGGATTTCCTCAAAACTTTCCCAGCCTATGTACCCCTTGGAATGTCTTTGAGTACCACCAGCGAGTTTGAAAACCATGAGTCAAATGTAAAGAGTACAGGATGGGAGACAAAATAAACAAGGCTTCTTTTACAAAATAGCTTTGGGACCTTAGACAGGACATTTGATTTGTGTAAATCTCAGTTTCCATCAATAAAGTGACTTGGGGGGGGGTGAACTTAAAATTTAAAGATTCTTTCCAGCTCTAAAACCCCTTGATTTCCATTGGAAATTTTTAGCTATGCCCAGGACACTGGGAAGAAGGCCAGGCACCAATACAGAAAGGGAAAAGGAAAGATGGATAGCATTTATGTGATCACTAAGGACATGATAAAGGAAAAGGAAGGGATTGTGTGGATATAGATCAAGAAACACTTTTTAAAAAGTGTTTTTATTTGTGTTTAGGGTATGTTTTGGGGTTGAAAATTCAAGTTTCACATTATTGTTTATGTGGCTGTGGACAACTCAATCTCCTTGAGCTTTACTTTCCTCAACTATTAAATGGGAATAATACTGTATACTTTGTACCTTAGGGGATGATTAAAAGACAGAAACTAAGGCTTATTTCCCTTAGCATATTTTCAAAGGTCCTCCATGCAATAGCATGTATCAGAAATTCATTCTTTTTTATTGCTGAAAAAAATACTATATTGTAAGGATGTGTCACATTTTGTTTATCCATTCATCTGCTAATGGACATTTGGGTTGTTTCCACTTTTGGGCTATTATGAATTATGCTGTTAACATTTGTGTACAAGTTTTTTCATGGAGATATGGTTACATATCTTGTGGGTACATAGCTAGGATTGAATTTGCTGGGTCATAGTGTAATTCTGTGTCTAACATTTTGAGGAACTGCCAAACTGTTTTCCAAAGTGGTTGTATCACGTTTACATTCCCACCACCGATGTATGAGGGTTCCATTTTCTCTGCATCTCTGACAAAACCTGTCTATTGACTATAGCCATCCTGGTGTGTAAAGTGGTATCTCATTGTGGTTTTTATCTGAATTTCCCTAATGGTTAATAATACTGAGCATCTTTTCATCTTTCCTTTCTGGCCATTTGTATGCCTTCTTTGGAGAAATGTCTATTCGGATCTTTTAACCATTTTAAAATTGGGTTATTTATCCTTCCATTGTGGAGTTGCGGGAGTTCTTTATATATTCTACGTGCAAATCCCTCACCACATAATTTGTAAAGATTTATGCACTGTCTTTTTCATTTTCTTGATGGTGTCATTTGAAGCAGCACAAGCTTTTTAATTTTGATAAGTCTAATTTATCATTTTTCCTTTTGTCATTTGTGCTTTTGGTGTCTCATCTGAGAAGGTTTTGTGTAACCCAAGGTTGCAAATATTTATTCCTATGTTTAACTTCTCAGAGTTTTATAGTTTTAGCTCTTATATTAGGCCTCTGATCCATTTTGAGCTAATTTTTGTATATTGTATGAGGTTGGGGTCCAACTTCACTCTTTTGCATGTGGCTGTCGAGTTGGCCTAGCACCATTTTTTTTTCTTTGCTATTACTTATATTGTGATAATGGGGAAAATGGAAATGAGGAGGGGCCTGAGCAGTTGTTGTTTACACCTATCAACAACAATCTCCTTCACCATAACCATCTGCTGAATAGACAATTCTTCCCCATCAAATTGTATTGGCACCCTTGTTAAAAATCATCTGACCATAAATATAAGGGTGAATCAATTATTAAATGCTGATTCTAATAATTTTATTGCAATGCTCTGAACACAAAATAAGATTCACATTGTCAGTTAAAAAGTTCTGGTAGAAATTATTTCCTTTGACCTATATCTCCAATAGTGTATTTTAAGGCTATAATGACCTTATTAATGAGAACTTTTAACACAACATAAATGAATTGTTTGCTTGTTTATCCCTTCTCCATCAAATCTGTTAGTTGATGTAATTAGAAATTTAAAGTATTTTTTTTTCAGCTTGAAAAGTTTTTTATTTATTTCTATCTTATATCCATTTCTTTCCTAAGTATTCTTTCCTAAGTATTTTCACACTTGCCTTTAAGTCCTTAAACTTTTTAAAATAATTGTTTTTAAAGTCTTGGTGCACTAATTCTATCATTTCAGCATTTTTAGGTCTATTTCTTTTTTGTTTGTTTTTAACACCTTTATTGGAGTATAATTGCTTTACAATGGTGTGTAATCTGTAGTCGAACTTCCAAATATTCCTGAATAACTATCTCCTAAGAGTACATAAATATTCTTATGAGATTAGACATTAACACAATATTGATTCCAATAAATTACGTACCCTGTAATTCCTGACATAATTCAATGTATTGATTTGTCTCTATAACAAGGCATAACAATATAACATAACTAAGACACGTAGTTTTGTGCCAGGGTGTGAACCCTGAGTTTTTGGACCAAGCAATTCCCCAAATAATGACAAAAATTGCTCCAGGACAAGCCTGAAAAATAATTTCATTACTGGTATCATTTCTGACTCAGAGGTAGTAGGCTTCTGAAACTGTGTGAAAAATGAGCATGGGAGTGACACATCGCTTCAGTTTTACTAGTGAAATTGACCTTAAGTTTTCATTGCAAATTTTGTGTCATATTTTCTTTTATTCTGGAATATATTGCTCTGTGTGTGTGTCTATGTCCCAGGCTTCTTTATTTAAGAACAAAGTGATGAATGACATGGGGATTATAATCAGGAGCATCCCTGAACTTCACCCTCCCTCCAACCACCTCCTCCAAACTCCCTGTTCCCACACCTTCTCAGCTGTCAATTCTTTTCTTAGTGAATAAAGAACTTAGTCCCCAAAGCCCTGGTAGAAACCCCAATGTTTTCCCCTAGCTCTTCCCTTTCCTTTGGCCCCCATTCCTCGGTTTGAAGGCATGGGAAAGCCCAGAGTGGTGACAGACACAGAGGGAAAGAAAGGCTTCACTCTCATGGAAAGAGACTGAGGAGTGCAGCGCAGTGAAGTAAGCGTCACTACAGCCTGGGGTGACAAAATAGGGCCCTGGGGCCAGAGGAGAGGGTACTGATTCCCCTGAGAAAGGAGACTGCCCAACAGCCTCAAAATCCTCTCAGTGCGAATATTCACTTGCGTGATTGTTTGCCCTTCTGGTGACAGTTGCAGAACCATACCTGAACCATCTCCTTCTCAAGCCTGAGCTGCTGGACAGTGTGGCTGATCTGCTGCAGTGTGGGTTTTAGACACTTATGTTGAGACAGATTCTGAGGCTATATTTAGGATGAGCAGGAAAGAATGCTCTCATTAATGATATCCACCACTGAAGTGGGATGGGAGCATGGGGTCACACTGCAATAGTTAGGAATTTAGTTTATCTATAATAAAAATGGAAAAAACCAGTGGCTTAAACATATTACCAGTTTTATATGTCTTTTTCAGTCCAGGGTTGATTTGGTAGATCCACAATGTCCTCAGAGAGCCAGGTCCTTCTCTCTTCCCTTCACCTAGCCACCCTTAACTTGTGCTTGTTCCTTTGTAGTCACAAGATGGCTGCTCAAACTCCAGGATTGCATTTGAGTTCCAGATGTAAAGAAAAGTAAAAGGCAAGGTCAGCTAAATTGGCCTTCCATTTTAAGAAAGCATTCCCAGAAGCCTCATCCAACAACTTCTACTTACATTTCTTTGGCCAGGACTGCATAGCATGGTCAGGTCCTTCATCTGCAGAGACTGCTGGGAGATGTAGTTTTAAGCTAGGCACATTTATACACCCAATGAAACTTGCATTGTTACTTATAACCAGGGAGAATCCCTATTAGGAAGGCCTCTAACAGTTTGGTCCACCTTTCCTGTTTTATAAATAGGCATCCTTCAGCTTTACTGAACCAGCAAGAACTGCACTCCCCCGCAAGCCCCAACACAGAAGCAGCATTGGTTTTCTGCAAACTGTTGATAGCAAGTGTGCGCCTCTGAACTGTGTAAAAGATGAGTGTCGGAACAGCACGTCTATCACATCAGTGTTTTACAACTGAAACTGAATTTAAAATTTTATCTTAAATTTCTGTGTTCTACTTTCTTTTATTCTGGAATATATTACTATAGTTGGGGTCAACATAAATCTCAGGAGCATTGATATCACTGTGAAACAGTTTGTAATTCTTTAAAAGGCTGAACTACAAAGCTAGACAGACCTGGGTTAGGATCCCACACCCACATTTACTACCAGTGTACTTTGGGCAAGACACTCAATCTCTCTGTGCCTCAGTTTCCTAATTTGTAAACTGTGGATAGTAATTTTTACAGGGAGGGTGATCAGATAATTTATGTCCAAACTGGGAAACTTATGTGCTGGCAGGGGGATATTATTAATAATTATACTTGAACAAATGGCATAAACCAGGACCACTGCAGGCAAACTGAGGACTATGGTCGCCCTATTTTTAGGCACTGTTGAGAGGATTAAATGAGAAGATAAATATAAAGCACTCAGCACAGAGCCTGACACATAGTAAGTGCACATAAATACTGGCCACTACTTGTTTTTATAATTAAATTGAAAAGTTCCATTGTTTTGGATTTGCTTTTCTCTCTTTTAACAATAATATGCTTGATATTCTTCCTTATGATAAAGAATAGTGGGCTGAAGTAAGGAGAGCTTAAACTTTTTCAAGACTGAGAAAACCTAATAAAAACTCAAACAACCAATTTCTCTAAAGGAGAAGCAATGTTGAAAGACACTACAGAAACTCCTAGTTATAAGGAAGATTCTGGAATGGTAGTGCATGACCTATCTGTGAACTGTCTGTACCACTAGAAGCATGAACAGAAGCAGTGGAATTTTAATGATTTTGTATGGCATTTCTCAAAGGTTTTGGTCTGAAGATCCTTTTACACTTAAAAAAATTTCTGAGGACCATAAAAGAGTTTTTGTTTATATGAGTTATATCTGTTGATATTAGAAATAAAAATGGAGACAATTTAAAAATATTCATTTAGGGAATTCCCTGGCGGTCCAGTGGTTAGGACTCTGCACTTTCACTGCCGAGGGCCTGGGTTCGATCCCTGGTCTGGGAGCTAGGATCCTGCAAGCTGTGCACCATGGCACCAAAAAGAAAAAAAAAGTCATTCAAAATAACAATAACTTCATCATATAGTAACACAACTAACACATTTAAATGCAAGAAACTATCTTTACAAAACAAAAATATTAGAGGATTAATGTTTTACCTTTCTACAGATCTCCTTTCGACTGGTTTAGTAGGACTGAAACTGATTCTCGTATCAGCCTTTTTATGCAATTTGTTGCAATATGTTATTTTGGTGGAAATGTATGAAAAAGACATGTTGTTGGAAAAGCGAGGGAGTATTTTAATAGCTTTTCCAGATAACTGTGGTTATTCTTTGATACTACACCAAAACTCCACAGTAGCTTCTTAATTAATTTAATTTATTTATTTCTGGCTGCACTGGGTCTTCGTTGCTGCGTGCGGGCTTTGTCTAGCTGCGGCGTGGGGCTACTCTTCGCTGTGGTGGGCCAGCTTCTCATTGCGGTGGCTTCTCTTGTTGCGGAGCACGGGCTTCAGTAGTTGTGGCTCGTGGGATCTAGAGCACAGGCTCAGTAGTTGTGGCACACGGGCTTAGTTGCTCCGCGGCATGTGGGATCTTCCCGGAGCAGGGCTCGAACCCGTGTCCCCTGCATTGGCAGGAGGATTCTTAACCACTGCACCACCAGGGAAGTCCCCACAGTAGCTTCTTAAAGGTTAGTTATAAAGTGGAATCTGAGAACAGATCTATGAACTTTTTGTATGGTTACATTAAAAAACATCAGTCTGTCCTGCACTCTGAATGAATCTTTTACTCGTGATTTTGTAACATCATCCATTAGTCAGTTGGAAAATATTGGGTCACTGAGTTAGGCAGATATTCCAAATGTTTACACATTTCAAAAACTTAATACCTTAGAACATTCTAGAAAACATATGAACACACAAGCACACATTCCATTAGCCATCAGAACAATGACGTCATCACATGTCATGTTGCCTCTGGAAAACTCCATGGTGCATTTGTGAAAAAATAAGAATGATAAAGACAAATCATGTCTTACTATGAAAATAGCTTTGATTGCATGATTCATTGAAAAAGCGTTATTTAGTCTCAGGCCACACTTTAAGAACAGCTGATTAGGTATGTTATGACCCATTAGATAAACAAAGAAAGCAAAAAACTTACCACCTCCTTCTCTCTCTCTCTCTTAAACCAGTAGACAGTATATCATAACACACAAACAGTAAAATACTAAAACACAGTCCCAAGTGGCAACTTCAAGTCTCTTTACATGAAGATAAGTAGACAAGCTTATAGAAACAGATGGCTTCTAATTTAAAGGTCTTTCTCAGTTTTTGGAGTTTGAACCCTGTTAATCATTAGCACTTCAATGCATGGGGGGCAGGTATCTTTGGGGAGTTCAGAATGCTTCGCTTTTGCCTCTTTTCCCCATCTCACCCCCCCAGACTCTTTGCAGAAACATATGGGGTGGCAGAACCCCACTAAAAATATTTTAGTATATGTTTTCTGTTTGCAACCTGGACTGGAAGCTACCCATTTATTTTGGAACATGTTTTCTTTGCAAGTATAGGACAGAAGATGATATTCTTACCTGGAGTTGGTCGTATGTGATGAACTGCTAGATAAACCCATTTTGCTCTCCTTGTTCTGTTACTCCAGGTTTTTCAAAGTAGGATGATGGGGCAGGCTGATCGTATTTTTTTGGAAAAATCCTCTCGCTAACTGGTTTAGGTTGTAGGAACTTCAGGCAGCAATACTGCCAAGGAGAAACGTTTTTAGGCACCTTGTCCCTTACTTTTCTATTCAGTTTCCCAGTGCATTTACCACATCCTTCTGGCTGCATGGTAGGTCCCACTGTGTGGCCCACCCAGGGCCTATCCTCCTGGGAAATGAACTGCCTTCAAGATTACCTACTCCTTTGCCTCCTCCTCTATTCTTCAGCAAACACCCTTTGTACTCTTTCAGTGAAGTCTGATTTCAGCTTAGGTGAGTCCAGACTGAGATACAGTGTTAGTGTATTAAAATTATTAAGGCATGAATGATGGATGGGTACCAAGTGTTTAAGAACTAAGAACCAACTGATGCACTGAATAAACTTGAAAACGGGTGACTACATGTAGCCATTGAATGCACTGCTCAGCTTCTCTTTGCAACCATATTAAAACCCCACAAGCCACTAATAAGGACCTGCTGTGTAGCACAGGGAACTCTACTCAATACTCTGTAATGGCCTATATGGGAAAGGAATCTAAAAAAGAGTGGGTATATGCGGATGTATAACTGATTCACTTCGCGTACACCTGAAACACAACATTGTAAGTCACCTATAATACAGTTAAAGTTAAAAAAAAAAAAACCCAAACCAATAAGCCATTTAAGTTAAGGCTAACCTGGTAATGCAAGAAATGAGACGTGAGGTCACCGAATGGTTATGCTTTGCAGCCCCACAGGTTTGGATAGTTAAGGTGAAAGAGGGTGAAGTGCCAAGAGGGCAGCTCTCATTTGAGCGAGATGTTTTGACTTCAAGGCCGCCGGTAAAAATTTTGGGGTTTCCCGGAGTTCCTTTCGACGTTTCATTATTCCTCGTATTAACTTTTTTTTTTTTAAACTTCAGTGTTAATGGAAGCGCCAGACTGGGATTTCCAACTGTGTTTTTAGGTCAAGATGGGGCCTGGAACTTGGGTGTACAAGAGATAGTTTAAGCTAACGCCATCTCCGCCCTCTTTTGCAGGGTGCCCTCTCCCTCTTTCGCAGCTGTTCCAACCTCCGTCCGGGCTTGGCTGAGAGGAGACGACGGGGTGATTATCCAGCCCAGAAGACCATTAATGGCATTATTCCTGAGTCTCCAGATTCTTGCTCTCGCCGTGCGGCGCCTGCGAAGATCCAGAGCCGGTGCTGCGCGCTGGACGCAAGCAACAGGCACGACCGGCACGCCGTCACCCCGAGACTCTCCAGCGACAGTAGTGGGCGGCGCACGAACCCTCTCCTTTCTTTAACTCTTCTTCACAGAGTCCCACCCCCATCGGAAGTGGAGCCGTCTCTACGTTCCCTCACTTCCGGGCCAGACGCCCGTCGCTTGGCGGGAGCGAGCACGCCCGTGCGCGGCAACTTTGTTCCCGCCTCCTTTAGCCCCTGACACCACTCACCTTGGGCTTTCTCGGAGCGCGACGTGCGTGCGCGCCCCCGGCCTTGCGTCAGGGCCGAAGAGGGGAAAGGCCGAAAGAGCGAGGCTAGAAGGAGGGGTTGTGGAGGTTAGGGCCCAACCAGCAAGTCCCATCTCCCTCCCTCCTCCTGACGAGGAGCGGAGAGGGAAGGGGAGGAGCGAGGCGGGCCAGCCGCGCACACCAGGAGCCTCCTCGTGGAGGCGGGGGGGGGGAGCGGAGGAAAGGGGCAGCGCCGCCACCTCTGCTCGCCGCGCCGAAGGAAGAAGAAAGTCAGGGCCCATACCCACCCCCACAGACTCAGAAACGCCCCCCCCGCCCCCATCTCCCCGGAAACAGCCCCCCGCCCAGACCCGCACACTCGCTGCCCCAACCGTGAGCCGCAGCCCGGTCGCCCCCGCCTCGCCCCGCCCCGCCGCCCGTCCCTGCGGGCCGCAGAGTGCGCGAGGCCTTAGGCCGGGAGTTGTTGTCAGGCCCAGGCCACTTCTGAGGCGCCCGCCGTGTGTCGCCGCCACCACAGAAGGACAACGTCGACGAGGAGAAGGAGGCGGCGGAGGCGTGTTGTTGTCTCGCCCACTCCCCTCCCCTGAACTCGCACCCAACGTCAGGGCCCGATGGAGTGAAGCGGAGACGAAGGTGGTACTTCCGCGTTGCGCTGCCCGAGCCGAGAGCGCGGCCGAGGTCGTTCTCCCCCACCCCCGGGGGCACTTGGAGGACTCCGGACTCCCCCGCAGGTCAGCGCCCGGCGCATCTGGTGTTTTTGCTGCCGAGGCTAGGAAGACGAGCACGATCGGGAGCTCCTCCGCCCGGATTCCCTGCTTCCCTCGGGCCCGGAGGCCGCTGCGTACCCCACTGTGATCTGGAACCCAGGGACCCGAGTCCCGACCCGGATTATCGTGGCGCGTCTCCCGGCCGGCCCTGGTGCTCGGTGTCCCTCCGCCACCGCCGCCGCCGTTCCCGTTTCCGGCGGGGGAGATGGCCAGGATCTGACCCGGGAGGAGGCCGCACCCGCGCCGCGCTCTGCGGCGGGCTCTAGGCGATGCCGAGTAGCTCGGACACGGCGCTGGGGGGAGGCGGGGGCTTGAGCTGGGCGGAGAAGAAGTTGGAGGAACGCCGCAAGCGGAGGCGATTCCTGTCCCCTCAGCAGCCGCCGCTGCTGTTGCCGCTCCTGCAGCCGCAGCTCCTGCAACCGCCGCCGCCCCCGCCGCCTCTGCTCTTCCTGGCTGCTCCCGGCACGGCCGCCGCCGCAGCCGCCGCCGCCGCGGCCTCCTCCTCTTGCTTCAGCCCGGGCCCCCCTCTGGAGGTCAAGCGGCTGGCGAGAGGCAAGAGGCGCGCAGGAGGGCGGCAGAAGCGGCGCCGCGGGCCCCGCGCCGGGCAGGAGGCGGAGAAGCGTCGGGTCTTCTCGCTGCCCCAGCCGCAGCAGGACGGCGGTGGCGGTGCTAGTAGCGGCGGGGGTGTGACCCCGCTGGTGGAGTACGAGGATGTAAGCTCCCAGTCCGAGCAGGGGCTGCTGCTGGGGGGGGTCAGCGCGGCAACGGCGGCGACGGCTGCCGGGGGAACGGGGGGCAGCGGCGGGAGTCCGGCCTCCTCCTCCGGCACCCAGCGGCGCGGGGAGGGGTCGGAGCGCAGGCCCCGCCGGGACCGCCGCAGCAGCAGCGGCCGCAGCAAAGACCGCCACCGCGAGCACCGGAGGCGGGACGGGCAGCGCGGCGGCGGCGGCGGCGGCGGCGGCGAGGCCTCCAAGTCCCGCAGCCGCCACGGCCACGGCGGCGAGGAGCGGGTGGAGGCCGCCAAAAGTGGCAGCAGCAGCAGCAGCGGCGGCCGCCGGAAAAGCGCCTCGGCCACGTCCAGCAGCAGTAGCAGCCGCAAGGACCGAGACCCGAAGGCCCACCGGAGCCGGACTAAGTCGTCCAAGGAGCCGCCGTCGGCCTACAAGGAGCCGCCCAAGGCCTACCGGGAGGACAAGACCGAGCCCAAGGCCTACAGGCGGCGGCAGCGGTCCCTGAGCCCGCTGGGAGGCCGGGACGACAGCCCGGTGTCCCACAGGGCCTCGCAGAGCCTGCGGAGCCGCAAGTCCCCCAGCCCGGCGGGAGGCGGCAGCAGCCCCTACTCGCGGCGTCTGGCCCGCTCCCCGAGCCCCTACAGCCGCCGCCGCTCCCCCAGCTACAGCCGCCACAGCTCCTACGAGCGGGGCGGCGACGTGTCCCCCAGCCCGTACAGCAGCAGCAGCTGGCGCCGCTCCCGGAGCCCCTACAGCCCTGTGATCAGGTGAGTCTGGCGTCCCGGGGTCTGTCTCGGGCTGGGCCGGCCAGAGCCCCGGAGGCAGGGCAAGAGGCTATGGGGCGCTGCAGCATTCCAGTCGGCCGGCGAGGCGAGAAAACCTCACCTGGCACGGGGCTTCCGGTGGGGAGGGGCGTTTTCGCGCGCCCCGAGCACCTTGTGGGGGCTTCGGAGGGGACAAAGCAACAGGTCCGGCAGAGTTTCTCCTCGCTCTGGCGGGGAAGGGTTCTGAGGAAGGGTTCACCGTTTTAAAGGAGTTGCGTTAATCCATTTAAACGGGTTTCTCTAAACTGCTCTTTGCTTTTCCAGCGCAGTTGCTTTGGGTCAGCCTGGAGGGTGATTTGTCACAGTTTTGAAAGCCCTCCGAAGAGGTTTCGTTGCTGGAGACTTAGGAGTGGATTGCAGCTTAGGGAGTAAGCATTTGTAAAGGAGAATCGGCGCCAGGTGCTGATGTCAGAGTTAGATGTGGGTTGCAAATGTTTCATATGATTAGTACAGCGGTGGGAAAAGCAGCCTTTCTGTCAAGTTCATTCTTTCCATATGTGAAAAAGCTTACGGTTCTTAATTCGTAAGATAAAGAAGATACTCATTTTATGGTATTCTTGTGTGGAATAGTTTTTTTTTTTTACCTGATCTTCCAAAGTCATGATTTTAAAAAGTAGGAAAAAATAATGAGATTGTGGTTTCTGTGTTGGTTTGTGGTGACACCCAGTTGCTAATAATGTAATATAAACATAAGCTAGTTGGTGTAATCCAGTGTAGCCACCGAGTGAATGGCTTAGTACTGGACGTTTCTTAAACTATCACACTATCTGCTAGTACTTTAAATTACTGTTTACACTTACTTTAAAGTTAATAGACCTTTAAGTGTCAGGATCTTTGTTCAGATATCTTTGAAAGGTATACTTTAGTGAAATTGGAGTAATTCTTTAATATAGCTGTTAATGCCTTGCCTGTTATATAATGCTGTTCTCCAAAAATGGTGTGTGCATTGATATATATTTATCTGTTAAGCAAAATGAATTAAAAGTAACTTCTGAGGATATTACAGGTTCTTAAATTCTTTTAGATGTCTAGAAATTCTAGGCCTTATAGTTTAGGGTATTACGAATTGTTTGCAGCCGTTGTTTTTTCCTATTGGTTTTACTTTTCAGTAATGCCAAGCAGCTGCTGAGTACCTCTAAGCACGGTTATGTTGAATCTCAATACAACATGTGTACCAGTAAAATTAGATCTCTTTGAAGCGTCAGCCTAGTAAGTGTAAAGATGTGATGCGAATGGAGATTTGTGTGTGTTTGTCTTTAAACCAAACCAGCTGTATAAATCTCTTCATTCTTGCAGGGTTCAAGCACACTTTCAATGCTAGTTGATGCCTTAAGCAAAGACTATCAACATTGAAAACTCATTTCACTATATCTAGCTTCTGTGTCTTGTACGAGTTTATATTTTAGTTTAATTAAAATAGGTTTGCCAAAAGGCTTGCATTTTTTGCAGATGAATTTGTTTTTGACGGAGTAGGTCAAAGTTTCAGTGCTTTAGATAGCAATTTTAAGTGTATGATGCAATCTTAGGAATGGATTTTTTGTTTATCAGGCCTTTTAGTTGCTGGATACTTCAGTGAGGTCCTTTATTATCTGATAGTGCTGTATATTTTATATTTATTTCAGAGCAGTGGTATGTGCATTTGGGATTACTTGTATTTAGCAAATATTTATTGAGCACATATTATATGCCAGGTACTGTTTTAAGGACTGGAATATAGCAATGAAGAGAGACAAGGTCCTTGCCCTCATGAGGCTTGCGTTCTAGAGGACCATTCATTACTGAATCTTTTCCTGGTGTCTGTGTTGACCACCAGTGTTTCTAAGTGGTTGGGTTTGGAAGAAGCTTTAGAGTATTTTGGCCAACATTCCTGACATCCAGCCTTTTGGTTGTGTGCCTGTATACATCTAGAGGTGGGAAGATGTTACTTTGAGACAGCTTATTCCATTAGATTTGGGACTTTCTGGTTTGCCCAGTGTCTTAGCAACACCCTGGGAGACTCAGTTTCCTAAACTGTAACAGCGAAATACTTGTTTTTTTTTTTATTATTCCAAGGATTAAATGAAAATTTGTGTTTTATGTACACTTAAAATTGGTGAATTTTGCTGTACTTAAATTACATCTCAATAAAGCTGATTTCTTTTTAAAGGGAAAAAAAGATTTGTGTTTTGCAAAGTGTAAAAATATTACAGACTATTACAGAAATGTAACGTGGTGGAATTTTTATTGAATAGCTTGAAATGCTAGAATTCTTCATATTGAAACAGAAATCTGCCTCCACGTAACTTCTACTAATTGCTTCAAGTTTAACTTTTTGGAATAGTTCAGAGCAAACCTGTATACTGCCTCTTCAAAATGTAAAGACAGTTGGGTTTTTTTTGTTTTTAATTTATTTTTGACCGTGTTGGGTCTTCGTTTCTGTGCGAGGGCTTTCTCTTGTTGTGGCAAGCGGGGGCCACTCTTCATCGCGTCGCGAGGGCCTCTCACTATCGCGGCCTCTCTTGCTGTGAAGCACAGGCTCCAGACGTGCAGGCTCAGTAGTTGTGGCTCACGGGCCCAGTTGCTCCACGGCATGTGGGATCTTCCCAGACCCGGGCTCGAACCCGTGTCCCCTGCCTTAGCAGGCAGATTCTCAACCACTGCGCCACCAGGGAAGCCCAAGACAGTTGTTTTGTCTTTTCTTCTCTGGGTCAAAAAACTCATTTTGCATACAGTTTTTGATTTCACGTTATATTATACCTAGTTTGTCAAATGTCCTGCTTAAAATATGGGGCCCAGAATTTATAGTTAAAATAGTTGATTGAAGAACTTGATTTTTAAATATAACAAATGTGTTATTACTGTTTTGGAATAACTAATTGTACTCTCTTGTCCAGCTTAATGCAGAAAGTTTTAAGTCATTGTGATAGGTGGCCCATGTTGTTTAACGAATAGACTCTTGGATTGCGAGCTCCATGAAGGTAATTATCCTGTCTTGATGACCGTTGTATTCCTAGTGCTCAGTGTAGTATCTGGCACAAGTAGACTCTTAATAATTGTTGAATGGGTAAAGGAAGGAATGATGGCGTTCATTGAACATGTGAAATATTGTGGGCCTGGATATGTAAGGATTTAATAGAGACTGTGTGTTTTGCTATAGGAAATAGCAGAGTGGTCTTTTTCCAGCCCACATGGAGCTTATATATGAATGGTCACTGTAGATATTTTTAAGGAAATGCATGCACATTCAAAATGGTATTGAGACCATGGAATGAAGATTTTCTCTGTGTTAGTTCCTAGAATAAATCCTCTCTATTCTATTGACTTGTACTTCACAACCTGCTCTTTGCCAACATCTGAATCTTCAGCCCTCTGCTGCTCATGCTTTTCATCAAGTCCCTTCTTAGCTTTCCTTTTTCCTCTGTATAACCTGGTTACCATATTTCCTTTGCTACTTGACTGTTGGGATGTGAGAAGTCATATAATTTTGCTGATTGGCCTTATAATGAATGTGCAGGTGGACTGAAGAGAGGGGCTGTTCAGAATGAGAGGCAGTGGTACTGACATTTAGGTTTTACTGAACGCCAGGCATTGATAAATACTTAACATATATTCACCTCCAAAACCCATGTTGTGGTTGGAACATTCCTGTTGATAGATTGGGAAACGGAAGCTCTAAAAAGTTAAGTGATTTGTTCCAAGGTCAGCTTGGATTCAAACCCTGGGCTGATTTTGAAGTACCAGCTCTTGATATTGTGCTGTATTGAACCTCACATGGGGTTCAAGGGAGCTGACCACCTCACTTAATGATCTGTTTTGCTAAAATTCACCCCCTGTTTGGATATTTATGTGTTAATTTCTGTTTCCTGGCCATGTTTGCAGCATTTTGAAGATTAAAAAAACCAAATTCTTCTAAAGGTTCTTTCAGCTCATTTTGTCTTTTAATTTGTAGGTTTTATGAATAGGAGGCTAAAAACATTTTTTGAAGACACTAATAATAGTTATTGAGGGTTGTTTTGCCATGGGATGTCTTGGTCTGAAGTCACTCAAGTCAGACAAGTTACAATCAGTACAATAAATTGTTATATATAATTGATTCTCTCTCTGAACCTGTGGAACTTCTCTTCCACCAAGAAGCAGCAGAAACCTCTGTTACGGAACAATATTGAGACCCTGAGAATCTAAAGATGGGCATACCCTAGATGGAAATTTAAATGAATTTATTAGTATTCATTTGCATATGATACGCAGTATCTCTTGTTGTGGATTATTTAGTGTTTTGTCCTAGAAACTAGTGCTCAAAAATACATGAAATGAAGACATTCCAGAATTTTAAAAAAGCTATTACTCATAAAATACTGATTTGATATGTACTTACTGGAAATAAGTCATGAATATCCTTAGATGAATTGAATTCTTAAAATGATTTTCAAAAGTGTTAAAAATACAGGATAGTTGGATAAATGCAGAAACACTCAGAAGGAATGGGAATTTAAGTGAACTGTCTTAAGTCGCCAAACTATAATCCTTTCATTCCCAAGATGGGCTTGTGTTTTGCTGCTTCTCTGACCCAACCTTGCCTGACATTTACATCTACTCATTCTCTCACATTTTTGTTCTAACACTAATATTTATTCCATTTCCAGTACCTTAGTTCGGGCCCTCATTTGTAATCAGACTTCCTGTTATTCTTTTCTTCCCAATTTATTCTTTATTCAGGAGAGTTTGCTGAAAATTTTGGTTAGATTGTATCAGTTCCATTAATTAAGTCCAAATTTTCTAATGCATTGTCAGGTAATGCCTTTTATATCTGGTCCCATTCTATCAGAGTTCCATTTTTAGAGGCACTTTTATTTCTCTACATTTTTCCATTTGCTGTTCTTTTAGCTTCAAATGCCTTTTGTCCTCTTCTCTGCCTCCAGCTTTGCATTCAAAACCCAGCTCAAATTCCACCATCTTGAGACCTTTACTCCATTCATCCAGAAAAAGTTAATTCCTTTCCTTATATTCCTACGGCACTTTATTTTATCTTTGCTGTAGAGCTTTTAAAAATTTGTGTTTTTCCTACTAGATTGTAAGCTCCTAGAGGACAAATTCCAAAGTGTATTTATTAGTGGTTGAATTAATTTGAATATTTTTGTCCACAGATTAATGCAAACCAGCTTTTGCATAAATGCCAGTTGTATCTCTAAATTTACTTGCTGTTTTGGTTTACGTATACTCTAGGATAGGGGGAGTAATTGTTTTGATTTATAAGGAGAAAATTTAAGAATCTCCCCCTTCTAGCTCATGCTTTACTGGAATGAGTCAAGGATGCTGGGAGTCACTTTTAGTGTGAACAGAATAAATTCAGGGACTTCCCTGGCAGTCCAGTGGTTAAGACTCTGCATTTCCAATGCAGGGGGCACAGGTTCCATCCCTGGTCCGGGAAGTAAGATCCCACATGCTGCCTGCCCAGCGCTGCCAAAAAAAAAAAAAAAAAAAAAGAATAAATTCAGACTTAGTATTTATATTTGTACTCTATTGTATGATCAAGATAAATGATCTGTTTTTCTTGGTGAAAATTTTCTGAGTAGACTGTATGTCAAGCTTTTATTTCCTGACTGAAAAATTAATAGCTATTTTTGAGAAACCAGCTGAAAATTAATGTTGCTTAATATTCATATTTATGGTCATTTAAATCTTTTCTCTTATTCTGTATGCTTTCTATGAATATCATTTAAGTTTTTGTTGTTATTTTTGTTTTTGGTTGGCTTTGTTTCATATGTAGATATTTGTAAACTTTAAAGTGGGTGTTGGAAGCAAAAGTATTATGAAATGTATTACTTATTCGCAGTGATTTTGTTCCTTGAATTTCTGCACATGCAAATTATGGTAGAATCTAGTGTTCTTAATATATTTGGAAAATAAATGTAGGTTAGAGGATTAAAGTCTAGGTTAAAAATTGGAATTTGCATAAAATGGAAATGAAAAAGGTGGTGAGAGGAACTGAAAACGAAAGTAGTTCATGGGCTGCATGCCCATTTTCTGTTTCTTTTCCGTTTTTTGCATTTTCAGTTGTATAGGGATACTTTCACTGAAGTATTTTATTGACACTTCAAACTTAATTTATCCACCATTAAATTAATTATTTCACTTCTCTTGGAGTCATTTCTTTTTCTGATATTGCTCTTCATTATTTTTCACATATCTACAAAGAATAATAGAGGCTCATGGTAGAAATTTTGTTAGTATAGAAAAGTATGAGATTAAAAGTCCCTTTGAATCCAGCTAACTGAGATGATCACCCCCATGACATTTTGATGAACATTCTTCTAGACTTCTATGCGTATATGCATAAGGACATAAGATTTTACATAACATACTACAATGCTATTTTGTGCCCTGTACTCCATAGTATATTCTTTATATTGGCTCCTAGTATTCTGTTGTATGGATATACCATAACTTCTTTGGCCAAGTCCATTTTGCTAGATTCTTATTTTTTTATTTTTTGTTTTTTTCTATGTTTATGCATCTGTCGCAGAATTTTTGTGTGCATTTGCCCATTATCTCCTCTAGATTGGATTTCCTAGGGATAAAATTGCTGGGGTCAAAAATGGTTTACAGGTTTATAGTTCTGATACACTGTCATATTGCCCTTTTAGAAGGCTTTTACCAATTTATATTTCCCAACAGTGTGAGAATGCCTGTTTCTTCAGTCCCACCATCGCTTGGAGTTGTCAGATGTCCCGTTATTTTTTTTCATTTGTGTTTCTTTAATATCTAATAAGGCTGCCTTTCTTTTCATCTGTATGTTGGATGTTCCGATTTCTTGATTCATTATTTGATGTTTTTCTAATTTATAAGAGCTCTTTGTAGTAGAGATATTAAGTGTTTTTTGTGGTATTAGTATTTTTGTGAGTCTTTTAACCTTGTTTATGTAACGTCTAGTTTTAAGAACTTTTTGATTTGTGTGTGCGTGTGCACGTGTTTTAAGTGGCAGTAGTTTCTCCCAAGCATCCAGTGCCAAAACCTTAGTAATACTTACCTCCTCTCCCTCCTGAGTTCTACTGAATTGCTTGTTCTAATTTGTCCTTCTGTAATGGTCTTTGGTCTACTCTGTTTTTTTAAAATTAATTAATTATTTTTGGCTGCATTGGGTCTTCATTGCTGTGTGTTGGGTCTTCATTGCTGTGCGCAGGCTTTCTCTAGTTGCGGCGAGCAGGGGCTACTCTTCGTTGCGGTGCGTGGGCTTCTCGTTGCGGTGGCTTCTCTTATTGCAAAACACGGGCTCTAGGCACGTGGGCTTCAGTAGTTGTGGCATGTGGGCTCAGTAGTTGTGGCCCACAGGCTCTAGAGCGCAGGTTCAGTAGTTGTGGCGCACAGGCTTAGTTGCTCCATGGCATGTGAATCTACCTGGACCAGGGCTCGAACCTGTGTCCCCTACATTGACAGGTGGATTCTTAACCGCAGTGCCATCAGGGAAGCCCTGGTCTACTCTTATTTAGTTCGAAACTCAGTAGCTTACATCCTTATTGTTGATTCTGATTGCATTTGGGCTTTTCCTCTTTGAGCCCTTCCTGTTTTCTGCATTCAAATTAATCTCAAAATGCCACTTTGATTCTGTCATTTTTTTGTAAAACATTTTTACAGAGTCAGATTCTTGAACTGGGCATTTAAGATTCTCCACCATAGACTGACCCAAAATAACCTTATTTCTCACTGTATGTGTTGATGACAATACAAACTGGACTCCTTACCATTTTAAAAACATGGAGTTGTAAGCCCCCTGTACGTTAGTTTATGCCCTACCCTCAATTGGCCAATCCTACTTGTCCATTTTTTCAACCGTAGTTCATGTGTCATCTTATCTATGAAGCCTTCATTAATCTCATCCCAAAGTGATTTCTCTTAATGCTTATTGCCCTGAGATCACTTTTATGAATACTTATTATATCCAGGCTTGGATTAATTAGAGTTCTCCACCCCCACCCCCGTACTTTGGACATGTTTCATTCATTCATTTTAAAAACTAGTTTTATTGAGGTATAATTTTACATATAGTACAGTTCACCAGTTTTAAGTGTGCAATTAAATGGATTTGATGAATCACCACAATCATGTTAACTGGAACATTCCTATTGCCCCCAAAAGTTCCCTGTGCCTCTTTGCAGTCCGTCCCCTACTCTTACCTGTGGTCCTTGGCAACCACTAATTTACTTTCTGTCACATTAGTTTTGCCTTTCTTGATGTCATATAAATGGAATTATATGGTATGTAATCTTTGTTGTCTGCCTTTCACTTAGCCAGCTTTTGAGATTCACTGATGTTGTTGCATGTTCGAGTGGTTTGTTCCTTTTTATTGCTGAGTCATATTCCATTTATGAATATACTGCAATTTGCTTATCCCATTACCCAGTTGATAAACAATTGAGTTGTTTCCAGTTTTGAGCTGTTATGAACAAAGCTGCTGTGAACATTTGAATATAGATCTTTTGCTTTTATTATTTGTGAGCAAATTAGGGGTGGGACTACTGTGTTGTATGATTAAGTGAATGTTTCACTTCATAAGAAAATGCCAGCCTGTTTTCCAAAATGGCTGTACCATTTTGCGTTCTAGTCAGCTGTGTATGAGCATTCCAGTTGCTTCACATTCTCACTGAGACTTCAGTTTTTGTCAGTCTTTGATTTTAGCTGTTCTAGTAGAGGTATAGTGGTATATCATTGTGGTTTTATTTGCAATTCCCTAATGACTAATAATGTTGAGCATCTTTCTGTATGCTTATTTGCTCTTCATGTCTTTTGAGAAGTGTCTTAAAATGTTTTGTCCATATTCTTTATGAATTGGGTTGTTTGTCTCATTGAGTTCTGTACATATTCTGGATACAAACTGTTTATCAGATACATGTTTTGCAAAGGTGAGCCAGTCACCTTTCCTGGCTCACCTTTCCTTAACAGTAATTTCAAAAGCAGAAGTTTTAAATTTTCATGAAATCTCATTTGGCAATTTTTTCTTTTATGATTTGTGTTCTTTGTCATCGCCTGTGTCCTCAAACTTTGCCTAACTCATGTTCACAGGTTTTTTTCTCCTTGGGTTTCTTTTTAACTTTTTTTTTTTTTAATTGAAGTGTAGTTGATTTACAGTGTTGTGTTTCTGGTGTACATTGAAGTGATTCAGTAATTTATATATACTTTTCCATTATAGGTTATTATGAGATATTGAAAATAGTTCCCTGTGCTTATACATCCTTGGTTTTGTAATATACATCTTTAATTTATCACAGTCTACCTTCATGTATAATATAACATTACAAGAGCATGCCTCCATTTTCTTCTTCTTGTCTTTTGTACTGTTCTTGTCATATGTTTTATTTCTACATATGTGTAACTTATGTATGTTATGTGTAGACATGAAATTTAAAATGAGAAAAGTCATTTACCTACTTTTATACATACCTTTTCAAACATTTCTCTTTCCTCTGTGTAGATCCAAATTTTAATGTAATATTTTTCTCTGGCCAGAGGGATGGCTTTGAACATTTCTTTTAATGCAGGTCTGCTGTTTTGTCTGTCTGAAAAAGTCTCCATTGTGAAAGATATTTTTGCTAGGTATGGAATTCTGTATATATGTATTTTTCCCCCAGGGTACTTTGACTTATTTCACTTCTGACTTGTGTAGTTTGACGAGAGTTTCCATAATAATTTGTTTTTGCATCAGCTACTGGATTTTAAAAAAAATTTATTTGTTTTTATTTATTATTTTTGGCTGTTTTGGGTCTTTGTCGCTGCGCGTGGGCTTTCTCTAGTTGTGGCGAGCGGGGGCTACTCTTCGTTGTGGTGCGCGGGCTTTAGAGCACGCGGGCTTTAGTAGATGTGATGCACGGGCTTCGTTGCTCCGCGGCATGTGGGATCTTCCCGGACCAGGGCTCGAACCCGTGTGCCCTGAATTGGCAGGCAGATTCTTAACCACTGCGCCACTGGGGAAGCCCCAGCCACTGGATTTTAAGTTCCATGAGTTTCTTTTTTAATCTTAGTGTCTCTTAAGCACCTGCCACCTGTTGTATCTATAGGTGATAGATACCTGACAAATAATATTAAATTGATTTGGATAATAAAATATCCAGCACCTCAGAATTTATAAACAATTTCACAGGGATTGCATTGAATCCGGAGATTAATTTGAGAGTATTCCTATCTTAATAATGTTGTCATCTAATACGTGAAAATGCAATGTCTTTCCATTTATTTAGATTTTCCTTAATCTTTTCAATTTTTGAAAAATGTTTCAGGGTACAATCCTTGAACTACTTTGTTAAATTCCTAGGTATTTTTTTTAAGGCTATTATAATAGGTATTGTTTTTGTAATTTAATCTTGATTGTCCATTGCTAGTGTATAGAACTATAATAAATTTTGCTATTAGCAGAGTCTAATATTGGCCTATGAATAAATTCATGATGACTAGAGTTAGACTAATCAAAAATATGTGCCTTCATGCAAATCAAGTATTAAGCCCTTCCTGTGCTATTCTCACCATCTTTCCTTTTTCTCTCTTCAAAAACACGTCTCAAGACATGATTCAGTGAAACATGAAGACAGGGTTATGCTCAGTGGATTAGAACTTGTTTGCCTGAGCAAATCTGCAGAAAGTCAGCCATCTGTCTTTTTTTTTTTTTTTTTTTTTTAACTTTCAGTGTTCCATTAGGAACATAAAGGAAAGGAAGTACACTTTTAGAATAAACACGAAACATTTCAGTGTTATGTTATTTACTTTTTCTAGTTTTTAAAATAACTATACAATTTACTTTTATTTTAAATAGTGCAATCAGTGGTCTTTAGTGTATTCACAGAGTTGTGCAACCATTGCCACTCATTTTAGAACATTTTAATCAAACCTGAAAGAAACTCGGTGGTAGTCACTCTGCATTCCCACCTCCCCAAGTCTCTGACAACCGCCAATCTACTTTCTTGTTTCTATGGTCTTGCCTTTTCTGGACATTCCATATAAATGGAATCATACAGTTTATGGTCTTCAGTGACTGGCTTTTTTTATTAAACTTAATGTTTCTAAGGCTCATACATGTTGTAGCATGTATCAGTACTTCATTTCATTTTTAGCAAAGTAGTGTTCCATTATATGGATATACCATATTTTACCATCAGTTGATGGATACTTGGGTTGTTTACACTTTGGTCTGTTATGAATAATGCTCCTTTGAACACTTGTGTACAGTTTTTGCATGGAGATATGTTTTTATTTCTCTTGAGTATATACCTAAGAATGGAATTTCTGAGTCATATGGTAAGCTTATGTTTAACATTTTAAGAAACTGCCAAACTGTTTTTCAGAGTGGCAGCATCAATTTTTATATTGCAACCAGCAGTATGTTAGGGTTCCAGTTTTTCCACATCCTTGACAATAGTTGTTTTTTTTTAATCATAGACATCCTTATGTTTAAAGTGCTATCTTATTGTGCTTTTGATTTCATTTCCCTAATGACTAATAATGTTGAGCATTTTTTCATGTGTTTATTGGCCATTTGTATATCTTTTGGGGGGAAATGTTTATTCAAATCCTTTACCCATTTTAAAAGCTGGTTGTCTTCTTATTGTTGAATCTTAAGAGTTCTTTATATATTCTGGATCCAAGTCCCTTAATATGACTTTCAACATTTCTCCTTCTCCTAGAGAGACAAACTCTTGTGTTTGGGAGAGTCAACTTTAATTTAGTACAAAGAAATGGAGTCTTCCGCAAGTAACTTGTTGGCAACCACTTGGGCTATTGTAGCAGTGTAACTTTGGACAAGTCACTTAGCTTTTGAGACATTGGTTATGGACCCAAAAGAAGAAGAAGAAAAAAGAATTCCTAGGGCAGCGGTCAACAGAACAACCAAAAGACTCCTATGTGGTTGGCAGATCTTGTGCCTTGGGTTGGCTGGGTAGAGATACAGTATAAAGGAAAAGCAAAGACTTAGAAATAATACAGATGTGAATTTAGGTGGTAACTCTGGTGCTTTTGTAGCAGAGCAATATCAAGCAATTTATTTACTTACCCTTTTTGAGCCCTAGTCTTTCTACTTGTAAAATGGAATGAATAATTCCTACCTAATAACGAAAACTGGAAACAACCTAAGTACTCTGAATGGGGGGCAGATAAATAAATTATGGTACAGATAGTTGATTTGCAAATATTTTCTCCTGTTGTATCACTTTGTTGATATCTATTAAGCACAAAAGTTTTAAATTTTGATGAAGTCTAGTTAATTTTTCTTTTTGTTGCTTGTGCTTTGGTATCATACCTAAGAAGGCTTTACCTAATTAAAAGTCACAAAGATTTGTTCCTATATTTTCTCCTAAGAGTTTTATAGTTTTAGTTCTTACATCTTGATCTTCTATTTTCAGTTAATTTTGTGGACTCTCAGTTCTATTCCATTGATTTACATGTCCATCCTTATGCCAGTACGACATAGTCTTGATTATTCTAACTTCGTAGTAATTTTTGAAATCAGGAAGTATGAACTTTCAAATTTTCTCTTTTAGATTGCTTTGACTTTGTGTTTATTGTCTTTTTTTTGTGGGAGCAGGGGAGGGTGGTGGGGATATCCTTTGCATTTCCCCACAAATTTTAGGATCAGCTTGCCAATTTGTGCAAAAAAGGCAGTTAAGGATTTTCATAGGGATTGCATTGAATCTGGAGATCAGTTTGGGAGTATTACCATCTTAATAATGTTAAGTCATCTAATACCTGAACATGGAATGTCTTTCCGTTTATTTAGATTTTCCTTAGTATTTTCAATGGTGTTTTTTGTTGTAGGTACAATCCTTGCACTTCTTTTGTTAAATTTATTCTTAGGTGTTCTATTTAAGTCTATTGCAATGGGAATTATTATTGTAAGTTAAATTTTGGGGGGTAAATTAAAAAAAATTGTATTGAAGTATAGTTGATTTACAATGTGTTAATTTCTGCTGTACAGCAGAGTACTTAGTTGTATATATTCTTTTTCATATTCTTTCCCATTATGGTTTATCATAGGATATTGAATTAGTAGTTCCCTGTGCTATACAGTAGGACCTTGTTTTGTAAGTAAATTTTCATTGTCCATTGCTACTGTGTAGAACTACAGTAGTGTTTTGTTTTTTTGTTTTTTTTGGCTGCTCTGCGCGTCTTTCAGGATCTTAGTTCCCCGACCAGGGATTGAACCCCGGGCCCTGGCAGTGAAAGTGCTGAGTCCTAACCACTGGACTGCTAGGGAATTCCCTACGGAAGATTTTTCTATATTGATCATGTATCCTGCCATCTTGCTGACTTATTAATTCTAATAGTTTTTTAGCGGATTCCTTAGGATATTCTATATACAAGATATGTTATCTGCAAATAGAGAACGTTTTATTTCTTTATTTTCCCCTGGTCTAGTTCTTTTTCTTGCCTAATTATAGCAGCTAGAATTTCAAGTTCAGTGTTGATTAGAAGAGGTGAAATTGGACTACCTTGCCTTGTTCCTGATTAGGTATGGAAAACATTTAGTCTTTCTCCACAAAATGATTTTAGCTGTGAATTTTTCATAAATGCATTTGTTTTATTTTTTGATTAAAGTTGTTTCCCTCAGAGTCTAATTTTTGGTGTCAGAAAAATTCCAGATGCTTTGGTTGTCCTTTACACACAAGCCTGTGTAATTATCCACTATTGTCCTACGGGCTAGGAAAAGAGGAAGTCTCCTGTTTTGTAGTATGTGCATAGTGATTGGCCACATCAGTTTCCTCATAGACTCTGCTGGAAGAAACATATGAAAAATGTTTCATTATGGAAAATATATGCACTAAGGTTGGTAGTTTCCTTTAGTTAGTGTTACTTAAGCATGCATGATTTTCTACATTTAATTCTTTGAAGTTAAGCAGTTGATGTACTGGAGTAAATAAATTGATACAACTTTTTTCATTTTTATTAAACAAAGTGACAGTGTAAAAAACATTGTAAAATACTATACATTCTGGTTTGTAGTAATTTCTGGTAGTGTTCATCTTTAAAGTTTTCTGTTGGTGTTTATCCTTAAATTTTTCTGCATTTTTCAGTTTTATACAACAAAATTTTGTGACTTTTTTAAACCTATACTCTTTTTATATTTAAAACATATGAAATGCTTGAAAACTGTACAGAGATGTAGCAAGATGTGAAAGCTACCCTTTATGCCCTTTTCATTCCCATTTCCTTCCAAATATATAACCGTGTAAATAGATTGGTGTACATCCTTTTTCTGCATATATACTTACATACAAACATATATACACATAAACATTAAGAATGTTATTATGCCATAAGTGTTGTTTTTTACTTTTTTTTTTTTAACAGTATGATTTGAAGATCTTTCCAAATGGCTACATAGAATTCCATAATGAAATCTATCAAGCTTTATTTAACCATCAACTGTTGGACACTAAGCTGTTTTTTTGGTTTTTTTTTAATATTACAAACAGTCCTTTAAAGGATATCTGAGTGATAACTTTTGACACATTTGGAAATGTTTTTGTAGGATATGTTCTTATAAGTGAAATTGCAGATCAAAAGCATTTGATAGGTACTACCAAATTGCCTTTTTTTAAAAGGCTTAGTTAGCAATTTTATATTCCCTCTGATAATTTATATGAGTGACCGTTTCTCTAAATTCTGGTGAATACTTGATATTTTCAGAATTTTTCTTTTTGCCATTGTGATGGTTGTAAATTTATTACCAACATTTTATTTTGCCTTTTCTGGTTACCAGAGAGGAGACAACATTTAAATGTCTTAAATGGCCATTTGTATTTCTTCTGTGACTGAATTATTTTTTTAATCAAGAAGACCCTCTAGTTATTAAAAATAAGGAATAAATATAGTTTTACATTAGAAAAATTAGTTTTGCTTATTAAGTCCCTGTGGGATAATGGATGTAAAATGTTAGGTTGTTAATAAAAGTAATAAATTTATCTCAATGTTTATATGAAGAAGCTAGTTAACTAAATGTAATTCTGTCTCCTAAATCTTCTTAGTTTAAGTAGAATTTTATCAGTGGACCTATGCCTATTAGTTAACTAGCTGGGTATCAGTTACCCAAAGCATTCTGCTAGTATTTGCAGACATTCAGAGAAGTAGATAACTTGTTCTTTACTTTTATTAATCACTTCATTAAATATCTTTTAACCTCTTATTATATGCCAGACATAGTTTTAGGCACTGGGGTTATAGTGGTAAATAAGACATTGGCGGAGAAGAGAGGTGTATATGTGCTAATTTGTCTTTCTAATTTATCAACCTCACTATGAAGTTGATAATTAAATGGAGACCTAAATGACAAGCGTCAGCTATGTGATGATCTAAGCATCCCAGGAAGATAAAAAACAATGTTTTAAGGTATCAAATCAAGAAGAAGTGTGACTTCCATTTTCTTTTTTCTCATTTTTTTAAAAAATTGAAGTATAATTTATTTACAATGCTGTGTTAGTTTCAGGTGTACAGCAAAGTGATTCTGTTATACATCTCTATCTCTGTCTCTATCTCTATATATCTGTTCTCATTCAGATTCTTTTCCATTATAGCTTATTATAAGATATTGAATATAGTTCCCTGTGCTATACAGTAGGTCCTTATTGTTTATCTATTTTATATACAGTAGCGTGTATCTGTTAATCCCAAACTCCCAATTTATCCCTCCCCTCCCTTTCCCCTTTGGTAGTTTGTTTTCAATGTCTATGAGTCTGTTTCTGTTTTGTAAATAAGTTCATTTGTATCATTTTTTTTTTAGATTGCATATAAGTGATATCATATGTTTGTCTTTCTTTTTCTGACTTAACCTCACTTAGTATGATCAGCTCTAGGTCCATCCATGCTGCTGCAAATGGCCTTATTTCATTCTTTTTTATGGCTGAGTAATATTCTGTTGTATATACCTCATCTTCTTTATCAGTTCATCTGTTGACGGACATTTAGGTTGCAAAGCATGACCCTTTGAAGACACAGAAAAGAGGCTTGTGTGGCTGGAGCCTAGTGAGTGAAGGAGGGTATAATAAAGATGAGAGGCAATTTGGGTTTTGTGGATCACAAAAAAGATTTTTATTTTATTCTAAATGCATTGAGAAGCCATTGGAGAGTGTTAGGCGAAGGTGTGGTATAATCCAATTTATGTTTTTAAAAAACATAGACATAAAAATACAAGGCGGTATGTAACAAGTGTTATATGATTTCAGCAAATGAGAAGGTTACAGAGGAGATGGGACTTCACCTTGACCCATAAAGACAGATAAGATTTAAATAAATGGAGGGGAAGGGTGTAGTATGGTGTGGTAGCAATAAATAATGCCTGGCTTTAAACTAGAAGACTTGCTCTTGGGTATTGACTCTACCTTTTCATAGCTCCTGGCCTCTAAGTAAATTTCTTGACCCTCTTTATCTTAGTTCTTCCATCTGCTTTCTCTATGCCTTGGTTGATACAAAGAGCAAGTCAAATGAAAAATGCCTATAAAAGTATTTTGTAAACTGTGGGTGTCAGTGTGGTATGCTTGTTTATTTAATAAAAGACTACCATCTGTGTGTTCTTACGTTAAGGGCTGTGGAGTGATACAAAAATGAATTAGATCTGGTGTTTGCGCCTTAAAGAGGATATAGTCTAGTAGATAATGTGGTAACATCTAAAGTGCAGTGTTACGAATGATAAAGATCTTAAGAAGGATGCAGATAAGGTGCTATAGGGATTGAAAGAAATGAGAGCTTGCTTTTTTCTTGGAGTTGGTGGTACGGCTTTATGAAGAAGGAAGGACTCTTGAACTAGGCCTTGAAAGGTGGATAGGACTTCAATAGAAGATGGAGGAGAAGAGGATAATTTCAGTGGGTCAATCTGTGGGAGTAACGGTGTGGAGCATTAGGCAAATTCAGAACTTGATAAGGAAAGGTAGGTTAGGACCAGACAGATTATGCAGCACGTTAATACTAGACTAAGGAAGGTGAATTCTATTCAGTAGGAATACTACCAGCAAATATTTATTGAGCATCTGCCAGTGCCAGGTCTGTGCTAGTCAGGGCTATGAGAATTCAGTGATCTCAGTTTAGTTGGGGAAGACATTATTATTTTAATGAAACGTGAATGAAGTGTTGCAGGATCATAGTTCAAGGAACATCTGCAGCTGCCTGGCATAATAAGGGGAGGCTTTATAGAGGTGTGGTAGACATTTGTGCTTTGCTATGAAGTATCCCTTTGCTTAGCAGATAAAATAGGAAAAGAGAGGAACATGAGAGAAACATTCTAGACCTGACACTTTATGTGCTTTGGGATGGCTGGACAAGGTTTTGTGTGCAGTGCAAGGCTATGAAGAATTTTGATAGAGGGTAACTGAAAGATTCAGGTGGCAGTAAATTGGAAAAGGTAGAGACTCGAGGTGGGGAAACTGGTAAGGAGACTATTACACTGGGCAAAGTAAAAGATGAGGTAGGACCTCATGTGAAATAGTAGCTAAGGGGATAAAGAGCCTCGAAAATTGGAGACATGCTTGAGATGTAGAATTGACAGGACTTGGAGATCAGTTGGATATGGGAGAAGGGAGGAAAGGGATCAGGTGGAATATAGAATGAGTTCTGGATTTCTGCTACTTCAGTGGATACCATTGCCTGAGGATAGGGTATATTTAAGGAGAAAGGGCGTGGATTTGGAGAGGAAGCCTAATAGCTTCAGCTGTATTGTGTTGAAGGTGCATTTAGGATATTTGGGAGGGGTGGAGGATGACTTCGGGGGGTAATCAATGTTTAGGTGATAATTTAAGCCATACATATGTATGAATTAAGTTATCATGGGGACGTGGGAGAATGGATATAATGAAGAAGAGGAACCTTAAGGAGCACTGAGAAATGGCCATAGAAGTAAAAAAACAATCAGGAAAAAAACGGTAGTGGAAGTGGTTAGAAAGTGTTTTTTAAGGGTATAGTCAACATTGTCATCATAGATATTGATATTTTTCTTTCCTTTTCCCTTTATTTTTCCTCCAGAGGTAGGTCATTGGTCACTTCAATGATTACAGTGAGGACATATAAGCCAGATTAGAGTGGTTTGAGGAATATGTGGGGTGGATGAGAATTTGGCTGTAATTAGAAGGAGAGATAAAGATACAATATCAAGGTGCCATTTATTGCTTGTTTTTTCTTGTCTGTTTTTAAAGATCTTAGAGTCTTGAGTTATTTATTTCCTGAGGGGAAATAGTGAATAGACAGCAAAAGGTTGAAGTCACAAGTAATGGAGTAGCCCTAGAGGAGCCTAGCATAGAGCATCTCGTCTCCTCCTCCCTAGAGGAGCCTAGCATAGAGCATCTCAAACTATAATGGGGATTTTGTTGAAATGCAGATTCTGAATCAGAAGGTCTGGGTTGGGGCCTGAGATACAGCATTTCTCATAAACTCCCAGATGAAGCTGATGCTGCTTTGGTTTGTGGGCCAAACTCTGAAGTAAGGATCTAAAGAATATGGGATTGCAAGTATTATTACAGGAGTTAGCCTTAGGTAGAAAGAGGAACACCTCTGCTCTGAGATCGGGTGGAATATAAAGTGGATGGAGATACAGATTAAGTTTGCAGGCAGGGCGGAGCAACTAAGCCCATGTGCCACAGCTACTGAGCCTGCGCTCTAGAGCCCGCCAGCCACAACTACTGAGCCCATGTGCCACAACTATTGAAGCCCATGTGCCTAGAGCCTGTGCTCCGCAACAAGACAAGCTACTGCAGTGAGAGGCCCACGCACCGCAACAAAGAGTAGCCCCCGCTCGCTGCAGCTAGAGAAAGCCCTCGCACGTGCAGCAACGAAGACTCAATGCAGCCAAAATAAATAAAAATAAAATTAAAAAAAAAAGTTTGCAGGCAGGAAACATACCCGATAACCTTTGTTTTTTTCTGTGAAAAAGAAGTAAAGTGATTTTAAGAAAAGACTTTGGGAGTACTGTGAGCTTGAAGAAGGTGTGAAGGTTTGGAATAGTTACTAAAAAGAGAAGGAAAGTGAGTGAATTTGAGACATGTAATAATCACTGAAAAGTGAGGATTATTGTGGTTATGGTGTCTGTAGAAATAATTGGGGCAAGGAGAGATTTGATTTAAAGAGATCAGTTATTTTTAAGATGATAAGGTAACCTAGAGGAGAGGTAATGAGGTCTGAAATAGAACAGTGGCCTTGAGAATAGAAGAGGAAGATGTGAATAATGGCCCCCTCAAAGATGTCCATGTGAACCTGTGATATGTTACTTTACTTGGCAAAAGGGACCTTTGTAGATTAAAATAGGGATCCTGGAGATGGAGAGATTATCCTGGATTGTAGGTCCTATGTAAACACAAGGGTCTTTGTAAAAGGAAGCAGGAAAGTCAGGGTCAGAAAAGGCCATGTGATGATAGAAGCAGAGGGAGAGAGGAAATGTTATGATGGAAGGACCATGAACCAAAGTCAGATGATGTGGGACCATGAACCAAGGAACGGACAGTCTTTAGAAGCTGGAAAGGGTAAGGAAACAGATTTTCCCAAGACTGTAGAAGGAACAAAGCCCTGGTGACGTGTTGATCTTAGCCCAGTGAGACTGATTTTTGGACTTCTGACTTCCAGAACTGTAAGATAATACATTTGTGTTGTTTAAGCCACTAAATCTGTGGATAATTTTTTATAGCAGGAATAGGAAACATACAAGGAATTATGGATGTAAGGGAATGTAGAGTTAGAATCAATAAAATGAGACAGTTGATGGCATGTGGTATGGGCAGCAGAAAACTGGGAAGATTTCTAAGCTGGGTAAATGGGTAGAGGAGAGTGGTGAAATTAAAAATACAGAATGGCAGGGAGCAGATTTTAGAGGAAAGTGTTCACTTTGCATGTAAGTCTGGATTAGATACAGATTAGTTTTGAAACAAGGGGTAAATTTAAGAGGCTGCCATAGTACTGTTAAACTTAATAGAGCTGTTATAATACTAATGCATGGCAAATTTTACAGGAATATTTAGAGTTTTGACTGAGACAGTGACTAAAGGGATGATTGAGAGAGGCCGGTTTTTGAAAAATAATACCACGTTATATTTATATAGTGCTTGTTTTCACTTTGGGAATCATTCCCCCCCACCCCTCAGTTTGTTGAGATATAATTGACAAATAAAATTGTAATATATTTCAGGTGTCAACAGTGATGACTTGATATACGTATACATTGTGAGAGGCTTCTCACAATCAAGTTAACACATTCATCACCTCACATATTTACCTCTTTTTTTGGGGGGGGGTAAGAATACTTAAGTTCAACTCTCTTAGCAAATTACTTCTAATTTTACAACACTGTGTTATCAGCTATAGTCACCATGTTATATACATTAGGTTCTTAGACCTTATTCATCTTTTTTTAAAAATATTTATTTATTTGGTTGCACTGGGTCTAAGTTGTGGCAGGCGGGCTCCTCAGTTGCAGCTCCAGGACTCCTTAGTTGCAGCTTGCCAGCTCCTTAGTTGCGGCATGTAGGCTACTTAGTTGTGGCATTCAAACTCTTAGTTGCAGCATGCATGTGGGGATCTAGTTCGCTGCCCTGGGCTTGAAGCCAGGCCCCCTGCACTGGGAGCATGGAGTCTTACCCACTGTACCACCAGGGAAGTCCTGACCTTATTCATCTCAAAAGTGAAATTTGTACCTTTTTACCAACCTGTCCCCATTTCCCCCACCCTCTAGCCCCTGGCAATCACCTTTCTCGTCTATCTTCCTTTGAGTTTGACTTTTTTTTTTTTTTTTTAAGATTCCACATATAAGTGATACCATGCAGTATTTGTCTTTCCTGGCTTATTTCACGTAGCATAACACTCTCCAGGTTCATCTGTGTTGTCACAAATGGCAGGATTTCCTCTTTTTTTAAGGCTGCATAATATTAAACACATGCCCACATTTTCTTTATCCATTCATCTGTTCATAAACACTTAGATTGTTTCCATATCTTGGCTCTTATGAATAGTACTGCAGTGAACATGGGGGTACAGGCATATCTTGTTTTATTGTGCTTCTCAGACACTGTGTTTTTTACAAACTGAAGGTTTGTGGCAACCCTGCATTGAACAAGTCTGTTGGTGCCATTTTCCCAACACCATTAATTTTTAAAATTAAGGTATGTACACTGTTTTTTTAGGCATAATGCTGTTGCACACTTAATAGACTATAGTATGGTGTAAACATAGCTTTTTATGTGCTGGGAAACCAAAAAGTTTGTGTGACTTGCTTTATTGCAAATTTGCTTTATTGCGGTGGTATGCCTGTACAGATATTTCTTTGAGGTAGTGATTTCATATCCTCTGGATGTATACCCAGAAGTGGATTGCCAATAGTTCTATTTTTTGACTTCTAGATTCGCTTCCACATGGTTTTCTATGGTGGCTGTGTCAATTTACATTCCTAACAACAGTGTACCAGGGTTCCCTTGTCTCTGCATTCTCACCAGCATTTGTTATCTCTTGCCTTTTGATAATAAACATTCAAGGAGGTGTGTGGAGGTATCTCATTGTGGAATTGCATTTCCCTGATGATTAGTGATATTGAGCACCTTTTCAGGTACCTGTTAGCCATTTGGATGTGTTGCAAAGTCTCTTCAGGTCCTTTGCCCACTTTTTTTTTAAACAAATGTTTTTTAAAATTAACTAATTAATTAATTTTTGGCTGTGCCGCATGGCATGTGGGATCTTAGTTCCCTGATCAGGAATTGAACCCACACCCCCTGCATTGGAAGTACAGAGTCTCAACCACTGGACCACTAGGGAAGTCCCCTTTGCCCACTTTTTAATTGGTTCATTTGCTTTTTTTGTTCTCTGAGTTGTATGAGTTCCTTGTATATTTTGAGATTTATTTATTTATTTTTGGCTGCGTCCGGTCTTAGTTGCAGCATGCGGGATCTTTGTTGCATCGCGTGGGCTTCTCACTAGTTGTGGCGTGTGGGTTTTCTCTTCTCTAGTTGTGGCACACAGGCTACAGGGCGCATGGGCTCTGTAGTTGTGGCACGCGGGTTCCAGAGCGCATGGGCTCTGTAGTTTGCGACACACAGGCTGTCTAGTTGAGGTGCGCGAGCTTAGTTGCCCCGCTTCATGTGGGATCCCAGCTTCCTGGCCAGGGATCGAACCCATGTCCCCTGCATTGTAAGGCGGATTTTGTACCACTGGACCACCAGGGAAATCCCCTTTGTATATTTTGGATATAAACTCCTTATCAAAAATATTCTCTCCCATTCTATAGGTTGATTTTTTGTTTTGTTGGTGGTTTCCTTTGCTGTGCATAAGTTTTTTAGTTTGATGTAGCCCCACTTGTTTATTTTTGCTTTTGATAAACCTTTGCCAAGATCAGTATCAAAGAGTTTACCCCCTTCTTTTTCTTCTAGGAGTTTTATGGTTTCAAATCTTATGTTCAAGTCTTTAATCCATTTTGAGTTGATTTTTGTATGTGGTTTAAAATAGGGGCCCAGTCTTATTCTTTTGCGTATGGCTATCCAGCTTTTCCGATGCCATTTATTGAAGAGATCATCCTTTTCTCGTTGTATATTCTTGACTCCTTTGTAGAAAATTAATTGGCCATATGTGCATGGGTTTATTTCTGGAGTCCAGTTTGTTCCATTGATCCATGTCTCATACTGTTTTGATTACTGTAACTTTGCAATATAGTTTGAAATCAGAAAGTTGATGCTTCTAGCTCTGTTCTTCTTTTTCAAGATTGCTCTTGCTGTTCAGGGTCTTTTGTGGTTCCATATGATTTTTAGGGTTTTTTTCCTATTTTTGTGAAAAATGCCATTGGAATTTTGATAGGGATTCCATTGAATTTGTAGATTACTTCGGGTAGTATGGACATTTTAATAATTCTTCCAATTTATGAGCATGGAATATCTTTCCGTATATTTCTTTTTCAATTTCTTTCATCTCCTTGGTTAAATTTATTCCGAAGTACTTTATTCTTTTTGATACTTTTATAAATGGGATTGTTTTCTTATTTTGTCTTTCCAACAGTTTGTCATTAGTGTATAGAAACACAACTGAGTTTTTATACTGATTTTGTATCCTGTAACTTTACTGAAATTGTTTATTCTAACAGGTGTTTGGTGGAGTCTTTAAAGGGTTTTCTGTCTGTAAGTTCATGTCATCTGCAGACAAAGAACATTTTCCTTTTCACTTTTTGATTTTGATGCCTTTAATTTATTTTTCTTGCCTAATTGCTATGTCTAGGACTTCCAATACTGTGTTGGATAAAAGTGGTAAGAGTGGGCATCATTATCTTATTCCTGATCTTAGAGAAAAGTTTTCAGTTTTTCACTGTTGAGTATATTAGCTGTGGGCTTGTCATATCTAGCGTTTATTGTGTTGAGGTGTGTTCCTTCTGTGCCCAATCTGTTTTTTATTTTTATTTAATTAAAATTTTTTTTATTGGAGTATAGTTGATTTACAATGTTGTGTTAGTTTCTACTGTACAGCAAAATGAATCAGTTATACATACACATATATCTACTGTTTTTTAGATTCTTTTCCCATATAGGTCATTACAGAGTATTGAGTAGAGTTCCCTGTGCTATACGGTAGGTCCTTATTAGTTACCTGTTTTATATATATTAGTGTGTATATGTCAGTCCCAATCTCCCAATTTATCCCTCCCCCCCTTTCCCCTCTAGTAACCATATGTTTCGTTTTTATAGTGAAAGGATGTTGAATTTTATCAAACGCTTTTTCTGCATTTGTTGAGATACTCATATGATTTTTATCCTTCATTTTATTAATGTGGTATATCACATTTATTGATTTGCGTATGTTGAACCATCCTTGCATGGAAATCACTTTCATACCTTTATGGGGGCTTAGCAACAAGATTTGAATGGACATAGCTACTGTTAGCATGTGAAATAAGCAGGGTAGAAAAATTAGGCTAAAAAATATTGTGAATAGTGACTACCATAGGAGACATCACATGCATTGAACGTTTCCACCATCCCAGAAAGTTCTATTGGATACTGCTGTTACATATTATTTTATATAATGAGGGATTGAATATTATTATAGTAAAAATTTTAAGAATCAGTGTTTGCTAATTAGGCACAATTGCAGAAGACCTGGACTCTTGGAGAGATTGTGTGATATAGTCGAGTGAACAGTACACCATGCTCTCTCTCTAAGGAACACTAACTGAATTAACAGTGAGCACTAACCAGTTGGGTTTTAGATACTGGATTTTTTATCCTGGTTCTGCTTTTTTTTTTTTTTTTAATAAATGTATCTATTTTACTTTATTATTTATATTTGGCTGCATTGGGTTTTCATTGCTGCGCCCAGGCTTTCTCTAGTTGCGGCGAGTGGGGGCTACTCTTCGTTGCACTGCACAGGCTTCTCATTGTGGTGGCTTCTCTTGTTGCAGAGCACGGGCTCTAGGTGTGCCGGCTTCAGTAGTTGTGGCACGTGGGCTCGGTAGTTGTGGCACGCGGGCTCGGTAGTTGTGGCACATGGGCTTAGCTGCTCTGTGGCATGTGGGATCTTCCTGGACCAGGGCTCGAACCCGTGTCCCCTGCATTGGCAGGTGGATTCTTAACCACTGTGCCACCAGGGAAGCCCCCTGGTTCTGCTTTGAGTTGTATGAATTTGCGAAAGCTTCTAAAAAGATTCTGTAATTTCTTTTTTTTTAATTAAAAAATTTATTTATTTATTTATGGCCATGTTGGGTCTTTGTTGCTGTGCACGGGCTTTCTCTAGTTGTGGCGAGTGGGAGCTACTCTTCATTGCGGTGTGTGGGCTTCTCATTGTGGCGGCTTCTCTTGTTGAACACGGGCTCTAGGCGTGCGGGCTTCAGTAGTTGTGGCATGCGGCTGCAGTAGTTGTGGCTCGCGGGCTCTAGAGTGCAGGCTCAGTAGTTGTGGCGCATGGGCTTAGTTGCTCTGCAGCATGTGGGATCTTCCCGGGCCAGGGCTTGAACCTGTGTCCCCTGCATTGGCAGGCAGATTCTTAACCACTGCGCCACCAGGGAAGCCCCGTGATTCTGTAACATCTTAAAAACATTCAAAACAAACAAGAAACAGCTAATATATGGTCACTGTAAATTTTACAGCACAGAAATATTAGAAAAAACATTTTTAAAAAGAAGAAAAATCTTACCTATAAAACAAGGATGTGCTATCTACCATCCATTTAAGTTTTTTTATAAGACATGACATAATTCATTATGTAGTCTTAGAGATCCACTTCTCTCTTACTCTCATAACTTTGTATGGCTGAAGTGTTAGATCATTAGTAAAAATAACCTAAACTTGAGTTTTGTGTTTTTATTTAATTTTAGATTCCCAAAATATGTTTGTTATAAATAGTAAATATGTAATTGAAATTGATTAGCAAATATGCAATACCTGAGAGAATACAAGTTTACTAGGGCAGGAAATTTGAAAAGTTAAGGAACTTTTTAAGAGAAATAGAAAAATTGGAGAAGAATGGAGTGTGTGTCTAGAAGAATTTCAGTTGGTTTAGGGATCAAATACCATAAAAATGTCATTTCTGAAATATGTATTTTATAGGTCAAAAATTTTTGTCTTTACTGATAACTTTCTTATCTAGATTCTGTGCAGAAGAGAATAAGAATTTTAATAGGCCAGAGGAGTTACTTATGTTGGGATTTTATCTTTGTATCTGTTTTCTTAAGTAAAGTTTACTTATTATAAATTTCTTAGTTAAATATTATTTCTGTGTCTGTATGAAGCTGATGACCAGAATCTTGCTAGTGTGGGAAAGTTAATTTAGGAAAAGTTCTGTGCTGTTACCTCTGATGAGACGACAGTCTCTTTGCTTTCTCCTGCTGTGATCAGGGGATAGTAACTTGACATAGCAGTCTTATTTTGAGGTCGAAGATTCTGAAGGCAAAGGAAATTAAAAGTGTGGCCAAGTGTTTCATATTATGACACTTTTTGTTCCTATATTAAAGTTATCCAAGATATTTTATAACCAACTTATTACTTTATATTTAGCTAAACATTTCCTCTCATTTCCATGAATAGTTGTAAGCTCATTGATGATTTTTATGATTGATGTATATGAATATTTGTTAAGCAAGTGTTAGATTAAAACGTTTACTAAACCAGTGTTCCTGTTAACCTAAAATAATGTTACATAAATTCTTTATGTAAAGTATGGGGTTTGAAACACTAGCTCAGTGCTGAACACTAATTGGCCCTACGTACATTTTGAAATGTTTCTGAAAGAATAAGGGAGAAGTTGAATTTGAGTTTATCCAAAATCTAACCATTATTTGTCTTCATACTAGAATTGTAAAATGTATTGGGTAATATATATGTATATATTACATAATATATTAATGCCAAATATAAACAAAAATTTCTAGTTCTTCCTTTTCTCTTCCCACTTTAATTATGGGTTCTTAGGAATTTCTTTGCTTCATTTACCAAATGAAATCCCCTACAAAATTTCAATAAGAACTATCTCCATGGTAGTGTGTTAATGTGTTGAATGTGACTCTGCGTACTTTAGAATCAAAAGATCTGGGTTTAAGACCTGGCATACAGTTAGGTTCTAGAAGGTAACAGAATCCAACTCAGATGGTTTAAGAAGGAGGACTACAGAGATAGGGGTGGATTGAGAAAACTGACAAGGGATGTTTTCGTTAGTTACAGAGGGAAGCTCGAAGGGGCAAGGAAAATACAGTGTTATTAGAGCCTGGTGAGAGCTGTGGAGAAGGCAGTGCTTGACAGGAGCCATGGTGGTAGAGGGACAGAGCTTCTGCCACAAAATGTGACCAATAGGAAGGAGGGAGCTGGAAAGAAATAATCCAGCTTTTCGCTGCCTTCTGATCTGCCAGTGATGGATAGCACTGGAACCCAGAAGATGCATCTGTTGAGGTCAGCCTCCTTTGGGCACAGGGTAGGGCAGAAGAGTATTGGAGGGATGGGGTACTGGCAGCAAGATAATAACCAGTACAACTACTAATGAGATTGGGATTTGACTTCAGGTAATATTTTAGATTCAAGTTTTATCTACAAACTGCAGATACTTTACTGGGGTTGATGTGAGCATTAAGTGAGCCATATCAAATATGTCAAAGTACTCTAATAGTGCCTTGGTCTTATATTTTTTTAAAGTTTTGATAAGGTGTGGATTTGAAAAGCTCAGCTTCATTTCTGTTGGTGCTGTGCTGCATTTGTTTCATAGAAACTTTGGTTGCCACCATACTTTTGAATATACGTTAATTTTTGTGTTTTCCAGTGATTTTTGAGCAGTGAAATGAACAGTCATTGTTAGATAGTTCCCAAGATTTAGACTTTTTCTTACTGCCTAATGACAGGTTTCATTTTTTTCACTCTTGGTGTAGACAGAGCACTACTTACTCCTGAACTTATGCATGGGGGGCTTTTGAGTTGTAGAAATTGTCTCCCTGGTAAAAGTTTGGTCAGACTTCACCCTGCTACTTCTACCATTGGTGTTGTCCTTGTTGACTGCTTCTATTTTCTTGAGACAGCAGTAATGCCTTGTCATAGTTTTTCCTCCTAATTCTTACAGTATTTCTTTTCATAGAGATCTACTTTCATCCAGCCCCATCTTTGAGCATTTGTAGGCCAGACTGAGATCAAGAGTCTATTTTCAGGAAAAGTATAACCAGCAGATAATATTCTACTTAAAAGCACTTTCTGCTTTTAAAAAATTCTCTCACAAAAACTATATTATGATTTGGAAATTAAGTAATTTCTATTTCATTTCACAGCCTCAAGTTAGGAGTTTTTGTACACTTCAAACTGAACTTTTCTGAGTTACTGACTAAATCTTAATTATCTTCCACCAGACGGTCTGCCAAATCCCGAAGCAGAAGCCCATACTCATCTAGGCATTCAAGATCTCGTAGCAGGCACAGATTGTCTAGATCCAGAAGTCGTCATTCTAGCATTTCTCCTAGCACACTAACTCTGAAGAGTAGCCTGGCAGCTGAATTGAACAAGAATAAAAAAGCACGAGCTGCAGAGGCAGCACGAGCTGCAGAGGCAGCGAAAGCTGCAGAAGCAGCTAAGGCTGCTGAGGCCGCTGCCAAAGCTGCCAAATCTTCAAACACTTCTACACCTACCAAGGGGAACACAGAAACTGGTGCCAGTGCATCACAAACCAACCACGTGAAGGATGTGAAGAAACTTAAAATTGAGCATGCACCTTCTCCCTCAAGCAGTGGAACTTTAAAAAATGACAAGGCAAAAACAAAGCCACCTCTTCAGGTAGCAAAGGTGGATAATAATTTGATTGTAGATAAAGCCACCAAGAAAGCAGTTGTAGTTGGAAAGGAGGGTAAATCTGCTGTTACAAAGGAGGAACCAGTATCTCTTAAAGAGAAAACCAAACCACTTACACCAAGCATAGGAGCCAAGGAGAAGGAGCAACATGTGGCTTTAGTGACCTCTACCTTACCACCCTTACCTTTGCCTCCCATGCTGCCTGAAGATAAAGATGCTGATAGGTAAGTGCAAAAAATTTTGTCAGTGACTGTTTAAAGAAAAATCTAAGTTTGAAATGAGAAATTATTTGACCCGCACCAAAAAAATTTTATAATGACTGTTAGTAAGTGAATTAATTTTCTTTATTGTGTACAACTTAAAATGAAGCACATGGCTTGTAGGATGACAAAATTATGGCTTATGCGAAGAATTCCAGGTAAAAATTGCCATTGTCCTGGGATACAATGTATGTTTCAGCTTGAGCTTGAGAATTAGAAATGTTGGTATTTTCTTTGGCTGAGTATTCCTTGGTGATACTACCGGAGACAGGACATTTTATGAGAGAGTCTGTCCTGGTTGATAATAGCGTGTATCTTGGTTATTCTAAGTGTTTTCATTGGCCTTATAAATTTATTACTTTAGGTGGCTTATAAATTTATTACTTTAGGTGGCTTTACGAATACATCACTTTTTAGTGTTTTATTGACTTAGTTTTTTGCAATTAGAGATTAATTACATATTACGGAAATGTGTTTATGCTTTCCTCTAAATTGTTTACACATTTCTGCTGTGAATGTTGGGGGTGTGGCTTGTACTTTATTTTGAAACATTTTTAAGAGGATGAAGGTAAGAGTAAATGTAAATGCAGTTCTAAGAATGTTTCTCAAATGTATGCTAGGATAGAAGTTTTATGCTCTTGTGTGATATTTGCCAGTTGACTTAACCTTTTTCATTCTTATTTTTATGAAGAAATTATAGCTGTTCCCCTCCCCTTCCCCTTTTTGTTAAAAAGCAACTATATGGTCAGTTTTCCTAGCTGACATCTGAGAATTTGAAAACAAGTGGATAGAAATTCCATGTGGGCAGGTCTTGCAAGTGCTCACTTTGGCCAGCATTATGACAATTTTATAATTTCAAACAAACAGAAAATAAAGTATTGAATATAATTTCTGTGTTTCATGCCCTCTGAGGCATCTTTTTTCTACAATCAAAAATGTTGCTGAGGGACCCCATCCAGTATGATCACGTGTTATCCAGTTATACTATTCTAATTGTGGTATTTGCAGGTTTGACTGTTCTCTAGGAACACCAAAGGGTCATAAGAGTAGTGATTTGTAATTTTGATGAGTCCTGGAGTGGGCTGTCCAGGACAGAGAGGCATGAATGCAGAATTGAGTCACTTCATTAGTGAGAATAAGCCAGTTGCTGAGAATCTAGTGATTCTGGACCAGTGAGACTGGTTGTTCTCTACTTTATTTTTCATATGTGCTACAGGGGTATATTTTTAGTGGTGATGTTTTTAAGAATTCAGGATGTGCCCAGGTGACTGCTTATTAAGGAGGATATTCTTTGTGCATCTGTTTTTAACAAGATGGTGGCACATTTCATACTTGGCCATTAACAAAATTTTTTTGACCCACCTTCTTTTCTGTCTTTTTTATTGTGTCTTTGCTCTTTTTGCTTTGAAAGTGTTTGTATGTTTCAAGCATATTGAAGTTTTTTAAGACTCCTGAGTACTACTACTGACATGTGCGGCCAGAGATTGATTCAACATCACTTATAGCCACTCTTCTTTTTTTTTAAATTTTATTATAAGTATATATTTTTAACATCTTTATTGGAGTATAATTGCTTTACAATGGTGTGTCAGTTTCTGCTTTATAACAAAGTGAATCAGCTATACATATACATATATCCCCATATCTCCTCCCTCTTGCGTCTTCCTCCCTCCCTCCCTATCCCACCCCTCTAGGTGGTCACAAACCACCGAGCTGATCTCCCTGTGCTATGTGGCTGCTTCCCACTAGCCATCTGTTTTACATTTGGTAGTGTATATATGTCCTTGCCACTCTCTCACTTTGTCCCAGCTTACCCTTCCCCCTCCCTGTGTCCTCAAGTCCATTCTCTACATCTGCATCTCTATTCCTGTCCTGCCCCTAGGTTCATCAGAACCATTTTTTTTTCTTTTTTAGATTCCATATATATGTGTTGGCATGCAATATTTGTTTTTCTCTTTCTGACTTACTTCACTCTGTATGACAGACTCTCGGTCCATCCACCTCACTACAAATAACTCAATTTCGTTTCTTTTTATGGCTGAGTAATATTCCATTGTATATATGTGCCACATCTTCTTTATCCATTCCTCTGTCAGTGGACACTTAGGTTGCTTCCATGTCCTGTCTTGTAAATAGAGCTGCAATGAACATTGAGCCACTCTTCTTTTTGATGCTCCAAATTTGATTGTCTGAAATTTGGCCAGTGGGAACTCCTTTATGCTAACTCCTTTGTCCTTTTGATATGACTCATTTTATTTTTGAGTGCTTCCTTGCTTCCTAGCCAAACAATATCTTTTAGGCTCACTTTGAACTTTGCTTCTCTCCCAGCCCTGGAATCCATTGCTCTCCGAAAATCATAAGATAGACTGTTAACTATATGTTTACATGTAATAAATCTTTTTTTTAAAAATTAGGATCATACCATGCACAATATTCCTTCACTTCTTTTTTTTTCTTTAATTTAATGTGTTGGAGATCTTTCCAGGTTGGTAGAGATAGGTTCAATATTCCTATACATGGAAGTGGATGTATCACTCTTTTATTAACTATTCTGTTGATTAATGGATACTTAGATTTATAATTGTTTGCTATTAAATTCTCCTTATACATTAATATTTTATGTACATGTGAGCAATTTTTATAGGATAGTTGTGAGGTCAAAGTATCCACATTTAAAAATTTGACGGAAACTGCCAAATTGAATCTTAGTAAGATTGTGTACCAATTTATGCACCCAAGTGTATGAAACTGCTTCAACTAACACTAAATATTGCCAATTTTGAAAATCTTTAAAATATGTGATTAATTTTGCATTTTTCTGGTTATTGAGATATAGCATCTTTCTAAACACTTGTTGGCTTTATTTTTCAGTGAATTGCTTGTTCATGTTTTATACTGACTTTTCCTTAAGATTATTATCTTTTTTCTAATTGATTTATAGGTACTGCTTATGTTAGGGATCTTGACCTGTGCCTCTCACAGTCTGTTGCTTGTCTTTGAGACTTATTTTTGTTTTTGGCTACATGGGTGTTTTCCATTTTGAGTGTAGTTGGATCTATAATTTTTCCTTTAAAACTTACAGGTTTAAAACATTTTTAAAGGTTAACTCACATCTCACAGAAATTTGTTTTTGGTTATTGTATGTAGAAGAAAGACATGGTCTGATTATGTGCTCTCTCGCATCACCCCTGGACTAATAGATCAGTTGTTGCTAATGTCATTTACTGAATAATCTATCTCACTGATTTGTGGTGCCATATATAAAAATTCTTATAGATATCTGTGTGTTTCTGGACTCTATTTTCTATTAACATATTGTATTATTTCTTTGCCAATACTTTTTTGTTTTAACTTCTTAGGTGCATAGTATGTTGGCTCTCAAAGTCAGATTTCTATTATAGGAGTAGGTAGTAATGTAAAAGTAAAGGGATGGAGTAAATTACTGGTTAGTGAATAACCCGGCCATTCAGCCTCAACTTCAACACTGCTATAAATGAACTTGGGCCCAGTGTTGGCATTTTTTGCCTTTATTAGACAGATTTTATGATCATTTGGCTTGTCTTGCTTGATTTTTGTTTGGGACTTGGTTAAATGCAATGATTAATTTGGAGACTGACAGATTTACAGGATTACAGTTTCCCATATGAAAACATCATTTCATTCATTCTGGTCTAGTTTTATGTTCATCAGCCATATGTTTTAATTTTCTTCTCTTGGTCTTATACATTTCTGGTTAAGGCATTTTGTTGTTTTTTGTTTCTGTAGTATATGGAGACTTTTAAAAACTCATCACATACCCTATTTGGTTATTGCAGGTATTCAGTGAAAATATAATGTTTTTAATTATATAGTGTTATTTTTGGAAACTAATATTTCATTTCTCTTAAGTCTGGGAGCCTTGCTGAATTTGGTAGTTCATATAATGATATATTTGAATATAGGCAGTCTTTTAAATGTTAAATTATAAGTAAAATTAAGACTTCTAGTCTCCCCTCCCCCCCATTGATTTGAATTTTTGGACAAATGCAAATTTTGGACTGAGGTCTAATTACAAGTTACAGACTACAGTTCTCTAAATAAATTATTTTAAATAGAATTATTTTCAGACAGAGTTCAAGTGGTACCTTTTCTAGAAAGAAGCTTTTACTGTCTTTCAGTCCTGAGTTAGCTACCCTTTAGTACCATATTACTCTGGAAATTAGTCTGTACAGTACTTTATCCTGCTGCTTTCTGATGCCTCCAAAAGACTATAACCTCCTTTCTGAGAGGAACTGTATGTATCTTAATGTATTTGTGAATTGTTTTGTTGTTAAACTATAGTGCCTATGTAATACTTAGCACATAGACATGTATAATGAATATTTGTTGAATGGAGGGACATGAAAATTGAAAAGTGGGCTATATGACACCATTACTATAAAAATACAACTGCAATCCAATTTCCTTTTGAGCTTGTTTTCCCTATTAAAGATTACTTTCTAGTAACATGGGGTTGTGAAGGAAAGTCACAATTTTATTGATAAATAGTTTTTATCAGATGGTATTAAAAGACCGTATATTGTACAATAATATTAAAGTCCAACATGAGTAGGAGAAGCTATAATTAAAATGAAATGATTTATATTGTTAACATCATTAGTAGTTTCTGACCACAGTAGTGTAGTTTCACTAAAGTTTTTAATTCTGGGACTCATAACTGCTGTGAAAGTATGTGAAGTCCAAATTTTATTATCATTGTAATATTCTCTTTCAACATGTTATATTGTTAAACAGATTTTGTAGTGTCTGGGAGGTTTAAAATAATCAATTACCAGGTTAAGATATAGTTTAAAAAATCAGAGGTCTTAATACATTCAAAAAAGTATAAAACTAACTGAGCTTAATTTTCACCTGTAATTCTGATAAGCTAGAGCCTTAAAAAATTTTTTAAAGAATCATTGTCCAATTCAGGAAAAATTAATTCTGAAAAGGGATGAAGCTAAATTTGTTCTTTGTAGTTATTTAAATGGGCCAGATAAATAATAGCATGTGGTTTATTTATTTCTTAAAACAAAATAGCTTTTTGTCTGTCTACCAGAATCAAACCAAATGCTATTATAAAACTAATGAATTTTCCCATAAAGCATGACTAGTTGACTTTCAGTTTTAATTTACAGTTTTATAGTAATTCTATATCTTTTTTAAAAATAGACTTTTTTAGAACAGTTTTAGATTTACAAAAAAGTTATAATGATATTACAGAGGGTTCCCATATACCCTCCACTCAGTTTCTTCATTATTAACATCTAGCATTATTAGTATGGTACATTTGTTACAATTAATGAACCAATATTGATACATTATTAGTAACTAAAGTCCATACTTTGTTCAGATTTCCTTAGTTTTTATCTAATTCTGTATCATTTTTGCCCCCAAATTTTATATTTTTGCAGTTGAATATAGTATATTATTTTAGCTGGAAAGTAAAGAAACTCAGTTTAGTCTTTTGCCATTGTGTGCTATATAAATGCATTTTTATTTCTCAATGAAATAAATTTTTGTGTTTTATTTGTCTGACTCCTTTCTTTTTAGCTTACGAGGAAATATTTCAGTAAAAGCAGTTAAAAAAGAAGTAGAAAAGAAACTACGATGTTTACTTGCTGATTTACCACTGCCCCCTGAGCTACCAGGAGGAGATGATCTCTCAAAGAGTCCAGAGGAAAAGAAAACAGCAACACAGTTACATAGTAAAAGGAGGCCTAAGTATGTGCTTGCTTTCTACCTGCTCTTAAATTGGCCAGAGATGATTCTGGATCATAAAATCATAAAGTCCAAAATTAAGATTTAAAATAATAAAAAATGTATTCTTTCAACTTAAGTATATGAATAACTTTTATTGGAGCTTTGAAAAAAAATTTTTTTCATAATTGCCTGAGTACTTATTCAGAATGACTCATAAAACCAAATTAAATTTTCCCTCTCAGTTTGTAATGTATTAATTTCTTGGGATATTATATATGTTGAAGAAAATTTCTATAATTAAGATATTTAAAAAACAAATACTGAAATTGGGCAAGGTGGAAATCAGCATTCAGTGAGCCCAGACAAAATTAGTAATGGGCAAGCTGCTATGTTTTCCTTTGCTTTTATTTGCTCCCATAACTAAATGCATTCTTGACTTTGCAAGAGGTGGAGTGGAAGAAGGTTTGAAATCTGTATCCTAAATTAGCTTCAAGTAAGTGCCTAGAGATAACTCTTTCCCTTGAAACCTGTTCATCAGTTAAGGGCAGAGGGAGAATGATGATTCCTTTTTTTATTTCTGCTTAACCAAGGGAAAGTGTAAGCAAGACTGAGTTAGATCTGATTTTAGAATTGCTGTTTCAGGTAGTGTCTAGTGTCTAGTATAAGAATATGAGTTGATTTTCTAGTGTGGAGTAGAAAGCTAGAAAACTTTAAAAAGAGTCTCTCCTTGAGTATTGTAGCTTTATTCCTTTACTTAAATTCTCTTACCTGCCAGAATATTAAGATACTACAAAATTACATATCTTTTTGAAGAATATCAAATATTTGTTATATATAATACATACTTAAAGTGTAGATTCCTAAGGGTTGATAATATTAATATTTTTATACTCTCCTAGACTGAAAATCTTTCTGGTGCTTCCATTTTTAAGATAATTTTATCTAGCCATAAGTCTAAATTTGTCAGTACGCTTTATGGTTAGATTTTTGGTAAAGTTCATTATTAAACTTCTGGTTTTTGAACGCAGATAAATATATACACATTGTCAATGAATGAAAAAATACTCTGGAGGTTGTTTAGAGAACTTTGAATCTTTGAACCGGTGTTGGTTTTGTCCCCTCACTGAAAAATTATATTGTATTTCTGAAAGTCCTTCGTACAAACTTTATTACTTCTCTTTCCCACTTTAAGTGTTAGTCTACAGAAGGAGAGTCAGTATGGAGAAATACCTTGACTTTCATGATAATTTATAATACCACCTCACAGTGTTGCCTGTCTTGGATGATCACAAGTATGCAAGGGTGAGGGGAAATAAATGATTTAAGATTGGGTATGGAGGGTGGATATTGAGTATTAAACAGTTTATTCACTTTGCTTGATTGTATATAAAAACTTCAGAACTATATTTGATAGAATATGTGGGCCTCGCTATGGTGAAATCAAAGAAAAAGACATTGACTGGGGAAAACGCTGCGTGGATAAATTTGATATCATCGGAATTATTGGAGAAGGTACCTATGGACAAGTTTACAAGGCCAGGGATAAAGACACTGGTAAGAATGCCAAATGCTTTGGATCTTTGGGCCTATGGAATGTGCTTAATTCATGTTTCTCTTCTAATGTATAACTTGAGGAATTTTCAGAAAAAAAAAGTTAAATTTGAATTTATCATGGTATTGTTGCATCTTGTTTTTTGTTTCATTTTATGTATGCACTTATGTAAGATATGAGTACATGTAATGGGGTGTATATACATACATGGTTTTTTGTTTTGTTTTTTTTTTTGGCTGCATTGGGATCTTCGTTGCGGCATATGGGATCTTTCATTGTGGTGCCTGGGCTCTTTGTTGCGGCACGCAGGCTTGTCTCTGGTTGTGGCGCGCAGGCTCCAGAGCGTGTGAGCTCAGTAGTTGCGGCACATGGGCTCTCTAGTTGTGGTGTGCGGGCTCCAGAGCACACAGGCTCAGTAGTTGGGGCATGCCGGCTCAGTTGCCCCATGGTTTGTGGGATCTTAGTTCCCCAATTGGAAGACGGATTCTCCTTCTTTTTTTTTTGTATTTAATAAATTTATTTATTTTATTTATTTATTTTTGGCTGCATTGGGTCTTGGTTGCTGCGCAACGAGAGGGGCTACTCTTCGTTGTGGTGCGCGGGCTTCTCATTGCGGTGGCTTCTCTTGTTGCGGAGCATGGGCTGTAGGTGCGTGGGCTTCAGGAGTCGTGGCTCGCGGGTCCTAGAGCGCAGACTCAGTAGTTGTGGTGCATGGACTTAGTTGCTCCGTGGCATGTGGCATCTTCCCAGAGCAGGGCTCGAACCCATGTCCCCTGCATTGCCAGGGGGATTCTTAACCACTGTGCCACCAGGGAAGCCCCGGAAGGCAGATTCTTAACCACTGGGCCACCAGGGAAGTCCCCTGAGAGAAAGTTTTAAAAGGCCTTGGGGCAGAGGAAAAAGTAACTGTGTTAGACGCCATGTATTTTACTAATAAATAGTGCTTAGAGTCAGTGTTTAATCTTTATTTATAATTTCTTGTTGAAGTAAACCAATAGATAAAATAGCATAGGTGTTTGAGGGCACTTAGTATAAGCGAGGCTACCTTATGCATAGAAACTCTGAAGGCAGTTATAGCATGCAGCAATAAAGTAATATTTATCATGATGATTCTGCACTATCAAAAGAGATTAAATTATAAAACAAGGAATCATACATTTTAGATTTCTATTAAAAAAATCAAGTAATTTTTAATGATTAAAAGGAAAAACGTCCTTCCTTTGGAAAATTTGTAAGTACAGAATTCCTTCTTTTTCCCCTACAAAGAAGTGGAATGAACAAACTTCTGTTACAGTGAATTTTTTCTTATAATAGGATTTGTGTGTGTTTCAATATTTAGATTATCTGATACAAAACTCACTCATATGTAAATTATGAGGCCATTTAGTGTTGTGGGAAGAGCACATAGTTTTGAGAGAGCTAAACCAGATTTTGAATCCCAGTTTTACTACTGGGTAACTGGGCATCTTTGGACAGGAATAGATCTGAGCATATTTTCTTATCTGCACAATGTCCAGAGTTTTCTCATCTGTTCAGAGAGATTTTATGCATGTATAAGCATATTAGGTATATTTAGCCTCCCCTCTTCACTTTTTAAAAAATGGTAGTGTAATATATCTACTCTTTGTTATCTAGCTTTTTTCATTTAATATATCTTAGTATAAAATAACAGTGCATATAGACCTACTTTATCCTTTTTAACAGTTGTATAATATTCCATAGTTTGATAAATATCCCTTAATTTATTTAATCAGAGACTTTTTGAACCATAAATATTATAATTTGGTATATTAGAAACTAAAATATATTTTGTGGTTTGTAATTTCAAGAGGTAGGAACTGAAATTATGAATTAAAATAAAAATTTAGGGAATTCCCTGCTGGTCCAGTGGTTAGTACTCCACGCTTGTACTGCAGGGGGCATGGATTTGATCCGTGGTCAGGGAACTAAGATTCCCACAAACTACCTGGTGCAGCTGAAAAGAAAAAATAAAAATAATATTAAAAAATAAAATAAAAATTTTAAATGTTACTTAGTTTTGTCAGCTGGTAACCTGATTTTATTTACTTTTCTAATAGGAGAAATGGTAGCCTTAAAAAAAGTACGCCTGGATAATGAAAAGGAAGGCTTTCCCATTACAGCAATTCGAGAAATTAAAATTCTCCGGCAGCTTACCCACCAGAGTATTATCAATATGAAGGAAATAGTGACCGATAAAGAAGATGCTTTGGATTTTAAGAAGGATAAAGGTATGTGTGCATATTTACATAACCAATTCTGTGTATTCATGATTTTGCTAACTTACAGATTTTGATATTGACCATTTGAGGATTTATTAGGTACATTAAAAATATTGCCTTAATATCAAACTCTATTAAAATTTTTTAAAATTTATTAAACTATAGTTGATTTACAATGTTGTATTAATTTCTGCTGTACAGTGAAGTGATTCAGTTTTACGTATATATATTCTTTTTCATATTCTTTTCCATTATGGTTTATCACAGGATATTGAATATAGATAGTTCCCTGTGCTATAAAGTAGGACCTTGTTGTTTATCCATTATATTTGTAATAGTTTGCATCTGCTAATCCCAAATTCCCAATCCATCCCTCGCTCTGCCTTCCATCCTCCTAGATAACATCATACTTATTGGTATTACAGATGAAATATTCACTAGCAATATTTTTTTGGGGGGGCCTCAATATATAATTTTTAGTCTTTATTTTTTAGTGATTGAGAAGCAGTTTATAGTAGTATTAGAATATATTTACCTTACATTTTTAATGTTATAATGTCTCAACATACAAGGAAACTTTGTGGTAGGCATATGTATTATTTCTAAAAGTATGGCGGCAAAAATGTTAACCTGAAATTGCTTTTGATAATCTATAGTGGTATATTGTTGGCTTTTAGCAAAAAAAAGCTGAAAAGAAATTAGTGTGCTTTTTAAAGTAGTTAACATAGGGTATTTGATGGGTGAAAGAAATGCTCTACCTCCAGCAGGTTTTAGATCTTTAGAGTAAGATTTTGGAACTAAGGTTGACTCCCTTATAGTCAGTGGTTTTCAAAGAGCAGAATTCTTTTTGAAACTAAATCTAACATAAAACAGATTAAAAAGTAGGTATGTTCTGATTGAACATGGTACTTAGCCTCCTCCCATCCCCAGCTATACGCATCCACCATCTTATTCTTCTGGGGAACACAGTAGAAAAATGATTGTTGTTATGTATGGATATCCATTTTTTATGAAGGAACCTCTGTTTGAAAGTATTCTGTATGCCCTATGGAGATCATCAGAATCATCTTTTTAATTGATATAACTTCCATTAGTTTTTTTCCCATAATAAAGCCCATATTTCTTAGTCTGACTTTGAACTGGGTTTGTCTTTTTCATGTTATTTTTCACTACTTCTTATTGTGTAGTAGAAAGGTTACCTGTTTGACTTGGGTTAGAATGTCTGGGGTTAGAGACTTAGCTTTTCAGCAAGGCCTTTAGCCCTTCTGAGCCTGTTATTTCTTTACCCATTAAAGGGAAACATTATTTCTCTTACTGTGTAGTGAGAATTAAATTAAGATTTTATGCATGAGGGTGGTGTGCAAATACTGTTTTTCATTAATCTTGTTCTATAGCCAAATTAATATAGTTGCTTTTCCTCCACATACCCTGGACCTCTGTTTTCCTGATCTGTGTGATCACATCCCTGTTTATTTCTCCAACCTCAACCCCAATCCAGTTTTTCTCATTGCTCACCAAACTCCATTCACATCGCTCGTTTGAGTCATCAGATATGCCAGTGCACTTCTCTGCCCTGAAGCCTTTCTTTACACTGGGCATATACCTCTCCAGCCCCAACACACACACACACACACACACACACACGCATGCACGCACGCACGCGCGCGATTTAAAAGGCAAATTTCTCGTTCTCTAGCTCTCTGCCTGAATGTTGCTTTATTCATTAGTGAGGTCTTACCTGACCAATCTTCCCACTTTCCACCACAGTGGCCTTAAGAAAACGTGGTTAAGTGGTTTCACCATGGGTATATTTTTGTGCAGAAACCTATAGATGCTGAAGGAGCTTCCTCTGAAATAATCGAGGGAATGCAGGCGAGACACAAAATAATTCTAAATTTTTTTCCTAATGTTTTCATCTTCAAGCAGTTGCATTTCTTTTTACCCTCTTTGAGGGAATCTTTGAACTATTTTGTCTGTTTCTCAGTCTTTTTATTGTTAGTGTGAGGTATAAGAAAACATTTCCTATACCTCTAGGTCTTTAGTTTCTGCGTGGGATGCAGTTACTTGTATTAATTTCAGTAGTCTTGTGTTCATACTTCCCTGTGCGTAAGGTCTTTGAACTAGACTGTTAATTATTTTGCAGCAGAAGCTTTGCTTTGTTATTTTCTTCTTTCCACTGAGGATTATGAATTTACAGAAAAATGATTTCTGAATGAATGTAATAATTTTCAATGAAAAATTTTAATGCAGTTTATAATTCTCTGGGTAGAGGACACTTTTTGTTTTGCAGTTATATGCAGTATAAAGTAAAATGTTAGTCATTGATCTCCATATCAAAATGTAAATATTTAGTATTCAGATGAAAAACAAACACTGAAATAATGGTATCACTACAACAAAATAGTATTTTGGTACTTAAAATTAACATAATATCCTGGGTAATGAAAACCAGTATTAAAATTACTTTGTACAAATTAAGTTAGTTGTAATGCTCTCAATACTAGTGTTTGTTTAATGAGGGAATTTGAGTAATCTTTTAATTTGGAATTTTTCTAAAAATCAATAAAACAGTTTTCTATAGTAATGCTTATGGTAGAGTGTCATTATATGGTTGAGGGAAGCAGTCTTAAATGTCACTTCCTCTATAGTCTCTTGATTCTCACATGGTGCTCCCCTATGCTTGCATTCCATGTTATACACAGTTCTATAACGATGTTTTCTATTTCAACTTAGTCATTATGTTTTTATCTCTTATTCCTATTGAAGTGCCTGCCTGAGGACAGAGACTGAGTTTTATTCTACTTTGTGTTCATAGTGTGCAGCACACAGTAGATTATCATTAAATTTTGAATAAATGAATGAATGAAATACAAAGGTGAGAATGTTCTGTGGAGTAGATAGAAAGTTAAAGATGGGTGCTATTTGGATAAGTAGGGAGGAGGCCATTCTAATTCATAATTGTCATAACGTGTTTTATGAGGCAATGAAAAATTGGCATATCCCCTAAAAAAAAAAAGTCTTGCTTCAAAATTATCTTCCCTGTCTCATTTTCTTAAAAATCTGAATTCATTCCCATAATATAGAACTGCTAATATTTTGTGGGTTTTGTGATGGGAGCATTGTTGATCGATTTGTTCGTTCTTTCCGTACATGTTTATTGTGCCAGTTCTAGACTTGGGCTGGCCAATACAGTAGCCACTAGGTAATATGTTTATTTAAATTTAAATTAATTAAAATTAAATAAAATTAAAAGTTCAGTTCCTTAGCTGCATTAGCCACATTTCAGGAGCTCTGTAGTTATACATTACTACTGACTGCATTTTGGATAGTGCAGCTGGAACGTTTTCATCAAATCAGCAAGTTCTAATAAATACTGCTTGAGATACACAAGGTAAAAAAAAAATCTGGTCCCCGACTCAACTGAGTTTCTGGGAACCAGGTGGATCAGTACTTGCTAGAACTAAATCAGACTAATATATGAATGACAGGCTTTTTTCTGCCCAGAAGTTTTCCCTTATTGTTAACTCTGTTAATCTGTAATTGCCAGGATTTCAGTTGTAGGTGTTGAGTTTCAAAAAAAGAGAAAAAATTTAATGCAGGCTGTGGGATCTACCCAATAAGCAAGAGAACTTTGTTAAGGAGTCTGTACCTACCAACTGTGTACTGTGTCTTCTTCTTTTTTTTTTTTTTCCTACCTTAAAAAAGAAATGAACTTGCAGGTTATTTTATTAAAGATAAAATTTTCCTGTGATGGTGGGGCCTCCAGCAGCATGTTGAGTCAGGATGGAAAGTCACTTGTAAGTTTAAATTTTTTGTATACTGGGGGCTGCCTATATTATGTTATTCATTTTGTCATGTAAAAGATAAAACTTAGTCTCAGTTGTACAATTTATTTGTATCTGATATTTTATGTGAAGTTTCCAGTTAAGGCTCTAGGCCAGGGATGCATAGTTTTAAGATCCTATACCCTCTTTTTGTGCAGTAGTACTACTATTTAGAATTAGTAACTTTTTTTGAGTGGGGCAGGGAAGGAGAAAGAAAAATGTTAGACTTTCTTTTCTTGATTATAAAAGTGATGTTTATTGTTATAAATTTGGAAAATAAAATGACCCAGATATTATCACTATTAAAATTTTCTATATTTTTCCTAATGTGTCTTCTCTCATATTTATGATTATTTATTCCCAAGCTGAGGGTCTGCTTCTTTCATTAATAACATGCTTTTTTATTGGAATAATATGTCACTTGGATGGACCATATTTCATTCCTCCATTGTTGCATATTTAGGTTCTTTCAGGCATTTCAACTACTGTTTTCTATATTGAAGTGTTATACTGGGAAATTCTAGCAGTGATTTGTAGCTATTCGTATACCTTTAACCAGACAAGGGACTTTATCTGCTAGAAAAAGTCCTAACCAATTCTGAATTATAGGTTTGGTGAGAAATGAAGTAGTGAGTGAAGTAGTGAGTGATAAAGGTCCTGTATAATGAGCATATATAATCCTAGCAGTCAGTGAGTCCATAGACATTGGAACCAGATTTCCTTCCATTCTAATGTCCTTTTGCATAAAACTTTTATTCACATCTGATTATTCCCTTAAATTGATTATAGAAATGGGATTATTAGGTCAAAGGATTTGAACTTTGCAATTTCTTAACACATATTACCAAGTTGTTTTCTAGAAGGGATGCGCCAGTTTACACTCTCAAATGTAGAGCAGGAATAGAACAGACTAGGAATACAAGGGAACTGCCTCAACTTGTTAAAGGGCCACTATGAAAAATAAGGATGTCTGCTCTTGCCACTTCTGTTCAACATTGCCAGGGAAATAAGGTAAGAAAATGAAATAAAAGGTAACCAATTGGAAAGGAAGAAGTAAAACTATCTCTAATCAGTTTGTGTGTGTGTGTGTGTGTGTGTGTGTGTACATACACACAATATAGAAAATTCTATGTAATCCACTAAAAAACTCTTAGAACTAATAAATGAGTTCAGCAAGGTGGCAGGATACAAAATCAATATACATAAATCTGTTGTAGTTCTGTACACTAGCAGTGAACAATCTAAAGTGAAATTAAGAAGACTTTAATTTATAATAGCATTAAAAAGAATAAAATATCTAGGAGTAAATTGACAAAAGAAGTGTAAGGCTTTGTACCTTGAAAGCTACAAAATATCACTGAAAAAAAATTAAAGAAAACCTAAATAAATGGAAAGACATTACAAGTTCATGGATCAGATGCATACTACTCCCCAAATTGGTCTACATATTCAATGCAGTCTCTCACAGAATCCCAGCTAGCTTCTTTTCAGAAACTGACAAGCTGATCTTAAGATTCATATGAAAATTCAAGAGGTAAAATTGTCAAAAAAATTTAGAAAAACAAAATTGGAGGACTCACACATAGTGATCTCAAATCTTACTACAACACTAGAATGATCAAGACTGTGTGGTACTGGCTTTAGGAAAACATATAGATCAGTGGAATAGAATTGAGGGCTTAGAAACCAACCCTCATATTTATGGTCAGTTGATTTTTGATGAAGATACCAGCACAAGTCAGTGGAAAAGAACAGGCTTTTCAACAATCAATGCTGGGTCAAGTGGATATACACATGCAAAAGAATGAAATTGGATCCCTTTCTCACATACACAGTAATTAACTAAAATGAATCAACGATCTAAATATAAGAGCTAAAATCACAAAACTCTTAGAAGAAAATGTAAGAGTAAATTTTCATGATGTTGGATTAGCCAAAGCCTTCTTTTTGAAAATATTTATTTATTAATTTTATTATTTACTTGGCTCTGCCGGGTCTTAGTTGTGGCATGTGGGATCTTCTAGTTGCGACATGCGGGCTCTTAGTTGTGGCATGCGGGATCTAGTTCCCTGACCAGGGATTGAACTCAGGCCCCCTATATTGGAAGTGTGGCGTCTTAACCACAGGACCACCAGGGAAGTCCCTCCAAAGCCTTCTTAGTTATGACAAAAAAAGCAGAAACTAAAAGAAAAAAATAGATATATTGGACTTCATCAAAATTTAAAACTTTTGTGTTTTGGTGGACACCATTGGGAAAGTGAAAAGACAACTCACAATGGGAGAAAATATTTATAAATCATGTATCTAAGGGGCTTGTCTCTATAATATATGAAGAACTATATAATAAAAAAGATAGCCTGTTTAAGAAGTAAGCAAAGGATCTCAAAAGACATTTCTCCAAAGAAGATATACAAATGGCCAATAAGCATATGAAAAGATGTTCAGTATCATAGTCATTAGGGAAATGCAGATCAAAACCACAATGAGATACCATCTTATACACACTGTCAGATGGCCATAATAAAAAGGAGAAGTATTAACAAGTGTTGGGGAAGATATGGGGAGATTGGAAGACTCATACATTACTGGTGAGATTGTAAAAAATGGTACAGCTACTTTGGAAAACAGCCTGACATTTCCTCAAAATGTTATGTGTAGATACCATGCGACCTAGAACTTCTACTCTTAAGGATATATCCAAGAGAAATAAAAACATGTCCACACAAAAACTTGATACCAATGTTCATAGCAGGATAATTCACAGTAGTCCCAAAGTGTAAACAACCCAAATGTCAATCAGTTGATGAATAGATAAACAAAATCTGGTATATTCATACAGTTGAATATTACTCTGCCACTAAAAGGATTGAAGTACTTACACCAACAAATTGGATAACTTAGATGAACTGGACACATTTGTAAAAACACACAACCTACCAAGAATCATGAAGAAATAGAAAATCTGAGCAGACCAGTAAAGAGATGACTCTGTAATAAAAAAATCTCCAACAAAAAAAAGTCCAGTACCAGATGGTCTTACTGGTGAATTCTACCAAACTTTTAATGAAGAATTAACACCAGTCCTCTCCAGACTATTCCAAAACACTTCAAACTCATTCTGTAAGGCCAGCATTACTCTGGTACCAAACCTAGGCAAAGACTACAAGACAAGAAATCTATAGACCAATAATTTTTCTGATGAATATTCAGCAGACTAAATTCAGCAGTGTATTAAAAGGATTATACATTATGACCAAGTGAGATTTATTCCTGGAATGCAAAGATGATTCAATATATGAAAATCAATCAGTGTAATACACTACTTTATTACAGTGAAGGGGGAAAATCTACATGATGATCTCAGTAGAGCATTTGACAAAGTTTAACACACTTTCATGATAAAAACACTCAACAAACTGGGAATAGAAGGAAACTGCATCAACATATTAAAGGCCATATATGAAAAGTCCACAGCTAATAACATCATACTCAGTGGTGAAAGACTAAAAACTTTTCTAAAGTCAGGTAGAAGACAAGGATGTAGTTTTCCCAAGCTATCCGAAAGTAGAGTGTTCTTGTGAAACCCTTTGTAAGCTCAAGTGGCATAAAGGGAAGAATCAATTACCTTAGGACACATCTTGCTAATGGAATCACAAAATAAATTGAAATAAAGCACAGGTGCTCACAGACACAGTTCAAAGTTATGATGGCTTGATGCTGAGTGTAGTTGCCAGGGAGGGGGCTTGGTAGTGCCACTCTCACTGTTTAGGGTACATGCTGCCTCTATAACAGCTCACTGCAAAATCAACACTGAATGCTATTTTTGCTTTTTACCTTTCTTTTGTAAAAGCAAAATTCCTCTGATTTCTTTTGGTTAGCGAAAACAGATACTGGTGTAGGTCTGTCATAAAAGCAAAGTGGCATAAAGCAGACTTTCCAGAAATGGGGGATACCTGTACCTGCTTTTGTTGCTTCTGTTCACAATAGTGCTGGAAGTCCTACTCAGAGCAAATAAGCAAGACAAAGAATAGATGCCCAGATTAGAAAGGAAGAAATAAAATTACGTCTGTTCATAGACAGAATGGTCTTATGTGTAAAAAACCCTAAAGATTTCACATACACACACACAAAGTTAGAATTAATAAATGAATTCAGCAAAGTAGCAGGAAACAAAATTAACATGCAAAAATCAGTTGCGTTTCTATACACTTAACAGTGAAAAATCTGAATAAGAAATGAAGAAGACTTCCATTTACAAAAGCATCAAAAAGAATAAAATACTTTGGAATAAATTAATCAAGGAAATGAAAGTATTGTACACTGAAAATTTCAAAACAAGAAGTTAAGGATGACACCAATAAATTACAGATATTTGTGTTTATGGATTAGAAGACTTAATAGTGTTAAGATATCACTACTACTCAAAGTGATCTACAGATTCAGTGCAACTCTTATGAAAATTCCAACATTGGTTTTTGCAGAAAAAGGTTTATTTGCTTTATGTAATTTTAGAAGTATGTAAAATATCAAACATATACATAAATTTAAAAATGGTATAATGAAATAACATTCCATGTACCCACTGCCCACCTTTAACAATTATCAACTCATGGCCAATCTTGTTTATATATAATCCCATATCACAGTGATCTAAACTACAATCTTGGGCTTCCCTGGTGGTGCAGTGGTTAAGAATCCGCCTGCCAATGCAGCAGACACGGGTTCGAGACCTGGTCCGGGAAGATCCCACATGCCGCAGAGCAACTAAGCCCGTGTGCCACAACTACTGAGCCTGCGCTCTAGAGCCCGTGAGCCACAACTACTGAAGCCCGCATGCCACAAGTACTGAAACCCGCGTGCCTGGAGCCCGTGCTCCACAACAAGAGAAGCCACCACAGTGAGAAGCCTGCGCACTGCAACGAAGAGTAGCCCCTGCTCGCTGCAACTAGACAAAACCCATGTGCAACAACAAAGACCCAGTACAGCCCCATGCAAAAAAAAAATTTAGGCTATTATCACAAAAGTAAAAATAAAAACAACAGAAAAAAAACCCAAAATAACAAGTGACAAGATGTGGAGAAATTGGAACCCTTGTTCTTTGCCAGTGGGAATCTGCAACAGTAAAGCTGCTATGGAAAATGATAACGGTGATTCCTCAAAAAATAGAATTACAATACCATATGATCCAGCATTTCCACCTTTGGGTTTATACTCAAAAGAATTGAAAGCAGCATCTTCAAGAGATTTTGTACCCCATGTTTATAGCAGCATTATTCACAGTACCCGAAAAGGGGAAAGCAACCCAAGTGTCCTTGGATTCATGTATTGATAAGCAAAATATTTATATGTAATAAAGTATTATTCAGTCTTAGGGAGAGGATTCTGACATATGCTACAACACGGATGAAGCTTGAGGACATTATGCTAAGTGAAATAAGCGAGTCACAAAAGGACCAATATTGTGTGATTTCACTTCTGTGAGGTACCTGAGGTAGTCAGATTCATAGAGACAGAAAGTTGAATGGTGGTTACCAGGGAGGGAGGTGAGAATGGGGAGGTATTTATTGTTTAATGGTTGCAGAATTTCATTTCTGCAAGATGAAAAGAATTCTGGAAATAGATGATGGTGATGGTTGCACAACAGTGTAAATAAGCTTAATGCCACTAAACTATACATTTAAACATAGTTAAGATGGTAGATTTTATTTTTATTTTACCACGATTTTAAAAAATGAGATACTGATTGATATATGCTGCAACATGGATGAACCTTAAAAATACTATGCCAAGTGAAAGAAGCCAGTTACAAAAGATGATGTATGATTCTGTTTATATAAGATGTCCAGAATTGGCAAATCGAGAGAGATAGAAAGTAGATTGGTGGTTGTAGGAGACTTGGGGAGGAGCTTGGAAATGGAGAGTGACTGCTAATTGGGTATGAAGTTTTTTTGAGGTGATGAAAATTTTCAAAATTCATTGTGGTGATGGTTGAATGACTATGAATACATTAAAGATGTTACTTACGACAAGAAAACCCCAACTAGCTCTCAAGAATTTTGATAAAAATGCTATATAAATTGAGAGGGATAAGTATTGTGGGGAGGGACAGGGTCTTTTATAGAAGATGAGGCTGGAAAGGTAGGTTAGGACCAAAAATGATGTTTGACCTTAAATACTATGCAGAGGAACCAAAATATTAACTTCCACTTTTTTCCAAAAAAAAAAATATTGTGTTTTGATCAATGTTTATAGTGATTTTATTTGATCTTTGGCAATCTGATAAGTAAAAATAGTATTCAGTCTTTTTAGTAATTATTTTTATTACTATGCAGGTTGAACAGTTTTCTGTGCCATTTATATTTCTTTATCCATATATTACCTTTTTGTGTCCTCTGCCCATTTTTAAATTAGAGTATCAGTGTTCTTCTTAATTGATTTTAAATGTTTTTTTTTTTACTTAGTACAAATGTTCATCTTTTGAGTGATTTACATAAAAACTATCCTGCTATCTGGTTTTCTTGCTCTCCATGTGTTTCTTAGGTTACTGATCAAAAAGTGTTTGTTGAGTTGAATTGAGGAGAAAAATATTTATGAAACAGATTGTAGTGTGTTCCAGAATAACTAAATGAACCTTTCATGATTGTGAATTTTGCATGATCAGTAAAAGTTATAGGAAGGTGCTTTAGTTACATCAATAAAGTATAGCAAATAATGCTTTTAAAGGAAAAAAATTAAAATCTTAACTAGTAATGACTTCCTCCTTTGGGTTACAAGGAAATACAGAGTTAGCATCATGTGTTGAAATTTAGAGGTAAAGAACATAGGTCAGAATGTGTAGGTGCCTGTCAGGAGATACGATCTATGGTGAAAGGATTGTCAGGAGTTTAAAAGGAATCTGTAGGGAAGTAGGTAAGGGGTAAGTGGAGATGGAAGGGGGCGGGGGGTTCCTTTTCCCTGCCAATATTTCCTGAATAGCTGAACAAGAAATATGTTATTTTTGGGCAGATGTTATAAGGTAATAGTAATGGGAACTATGTATAATGGTTAAGAGTATAGTTGGAATCCTTGCTTCTTCCACTATTACGTACTCTCTGTTTTCCTCAGCTGGAATATGGAATAACAGTACCTAACTCATAGGTTTGTTGTATCAAATGAGATAAACTGTGTGAAGCACTTAAGTTAGAATATTGCACATAGTAAGCACACAGTAAAGTTTACTGTTATTATAGCTTGGTGGTAGATTGATTGTGAGGGCAGAAATAGATCATTATATAATAATTTTTTATAATTAAGCAGAAAGGGTGGATGTTTGGGAGAAATGAATATTTCAGTTTTAGTTCTTTAGTGAAATTTTATTTTGTGGATATCATATATCAGGAATGGTGCTGACCCAGAAGTTAAAAATAAAGAAACTTTTTCCTGAAAGCCTAGAAGTAGTCTCTGTTTCTAAAAGTTGTCAAGAAGGGTGAAAAACTTGTCGCGTCTGACTAGCTGTGATTGATTGGTTAACCCACCAGAAGTTAAAAAGTGAGTTCATTGGTTGATCAAACCCAGGCAGCGAAAAGGAAGTCAGAAGAGTGAAACTCAATATCAGACAGTAGGACAGATGCCAGTTGCAGAAGCCATAGAGTGCTATGACCATCAATAAGGAGAAAGAATTCTGCTAAATTCTGTGGTGGGGAAAGGCAGGTGGTGAGGGGTGGAAGTGGCAGAGCACCACTTAGGGCATCATTACCATTTCGGGCACTGAAATAAAAGACAGCTGTTATATCGCCCTATGGTTTTTGAGCCATCTCTGAGGAAGCGAATAACACCTTTTTCTTCATGGCATAAAGAGGATGGGACACTCAGGCTGGGGGATTGTTTCACTTTTGCCATTTCGTAGGTGTGTGATAATGGGCAAATTATTTAGCGTCTCTATGCCTTGTGTGTTACAAGGAGATAATAATACTTTTCGAGTAATTGTGAAGCTTAAATGAGATAATATGTGAAGTATTTTCACCTCTGTAGTAGTTTACCATTCTTTATGCTTACCATAAAGTCAGCCTACATACTAGCATGTCTTAATATGCTAGCACTAGAGTACTAGAGTACTCTAGAGTGCTACGTACTAGCACTCTTAATATGATATGTTATAGAAGAGACTTAATATAATAGTTGATCTATCATGCAGTTACTACGTAAGACTTTCAGATTTCTTATTTCTTTTAGTTTGTGTGTAGAATTTTGTTAAAAATCAGATGTTAGAATTTGGAGGGTATTATGCCATGTGTCATTCCTTTAGAGGTATATCTCATGTCAAAAAGAAATATCTGTGGCACAAATGTCCTTTTTAATACATAGGCACAGTCCTCCTTTATAGCTCAGAAAAGGACATGAACAAGGAACAAAAAACTGATAATTTCCAGTAAATATTAGCAAAAATATTCAGCCTCACTGTAGTTAAAGGAAACATAATTTAAGTACAACATATTTTTTACCTATCAAAAACTGGGAGTGTTTTTAAAAGAACTTCTCTTACCTGACACTTTTTAGAATTATAAAAATAACATATCTGGTTGAAATAAAGCCCTGGACATGTAGAAATAAAGAACATAAATGAGTAGATGAGAGACATATGCATAGATGCTCTGACATTTGGCCAACAATGAAGAGACACCAGCGGCTCCCTCTTCTTTAGTTTCTTTTCAGACATTTTTTTGTGAAAAACAAGTATACACCTTGTTTAATCATTAATTTTTACAGAGTTGAAGACATAATATGCAATGTTCTGTAAAATAGACATTTTGTGTATCATGTAGCCATTTAAAAAAAGCAAGATAGTGTTTTGTAGTTTGTTTTTTTCAAAATTCTAGTGTGAATTTATTTACTTATTTTAAATATTTATTTATTTATGTGGCTGCATCAGGTCTTAGTTGTGGCATGCGGGATCTTTCATTGTGGCGTGTGGGCTCTCCGTTGCGCCTTGTGGGCCTTCTCTCTAGTTGTGGTGCATGGGCTCTAGAGTGCGTGGGCTTAGTTGCCCAGTGGCATGTGGGGTCTTAGTTCCCTGACCAGGGATCGAACCCGTGTCCCCTGCATTGGAAGGCGGATTCTTAATCACTGGACCATCAAGGAAGTCCCTGTAGTTTTGTAATTTGGATATATTTTATTTTACTAGACTTTCCCCGTAAATGGGTCTTTAGGTTATTGGTTTTTAGCTTTTATTAACAGTGCTTTATCAAACATCATTAAATGTAAATCTGTGTGTATTTCTTTGAGTCTTTCTGTAGATACATTCTTTTTTTAAAAAATTAATTTATTTGTTTTTATTTTTGGCTTTGTTGGGTCTTCGTTGCTGCACACAGGCTTTCTCTAGTTTCGGTGAGCGGGGGCTACTCTTCGTTGCAGTGTGCGGGTTTCTCATTGTGATGGCTTCTCATTGTGGAGCACGGGCTCTAGGCACATGGGTTTCAGTAGTTGTGGCACGTGGGCTCAGTAGTTGTGGCTCGTGGGGTCTAGAGCGCAGGCTCAGTAGTTGTGGCGCACGGTCTTAGTTGCTCCACGGTATGTGGGATCTTCCCAGGCCAGGGATTGAACCTGTGTCCCCTGCATTGGCAGGCAGATTCTTAACCACTGGGCCACCAGGGAAGCCCTGTAGATAACATTCATAAAAGTGGAGTTGTTAGGTTAAATGATACAATTCTTTTTTATGTTACTAATTATAGCCCAATTAACTTATAAGAAAGCTTATACCAGTTTACATACTATTACAATTTTGTGTGAATGGCTAGTTTACTGAATCAAAGTACATTATTGATTTTACAGTTTTTGTCCAACTCAAAAGAGAAATTAATACTTTTTTTATTATTACTTGTGAGGTTAAATTTTTTTTTCATGTTTTTTCCATTTCTTCTGTGAAGTGCCTCTTCCTTTGGCATTTTCTTACCAACTGGAGAGATTTATTAAAATATGGATATTAATGCTTCATGTGTTTCACATATCATAGATAATTTTTCTCCTTTCTGTTACTTGCCCTTTTTCTATGTTCTTTGTTAATTTAAATCTTGTATATGGTCATTCTGTCAGTTTTGGGGCTTTTTGAGGGAAAGTGGTTTGTCTGATGCTTAGCCTTTTGGAAAATTACAAGAATGGTTTTCTGTATTTTTTTCAACTTCTCTTCTAGTTCAGAAATTTTAGATATTTAAATTGTTTTTATTTTATTCTCTTATGCTGTCTTTAATCAAGTTCCCATACGTTCTGGGGTCTCCTGTTTTACTGACCCTTTTGCATGTCCTGCTGCCATATCACTTTGTTTCAATTATTGCAACCTTATATTACCTTTTAATTTCTGTAGGTAAGGGTCTCCTCTCCTCTCCCCCCTTAAGAGAAGATTTTGCATATTTTCATGCATTTAGATGGATATGAGCTGTGAAAACTTATCAGTGGAGATTTGACTGGAATTACATTGAGGTTTATTTGGAGAAGGGCAAGGATTTTTTAAAAAACTTGGTCAGTGTATAGACCATAGATGGGTATATTTATGTAATGCTTGAGAGTGAAAATTGGTATAACTTTCAGAGAGTGTTTAAGGGCATGGTAGGGTATGTGGCACATACTAAATGCTCTGTACATATTTGACGTTGATATTATAATTATTATTTCTTAAAAGGTAATGTCTTGTAAATTAGCAATTCTATTTTTAGAAGCATATAAGGAAGTAATCATGACTTTACATAGATGTAGCTATGAGACTTCTTCATAGCATTGCTTATAGTAGCAAAATGTTAGAAACAACTTAACCATCTAACAATAAAGGATTATTAAACAGAATTATGGCATGATATTACTGTGGAATACCATATAGCTATTAAAATTATGTAAAAGTTAAATGATAATAAGGAAAATTGTTTACCCTCTATATTATGAACTGAAAAAAGTTTAGAAAGGAATATATAAAGTTTATTCCAATTTTTGTTTTACAGATAGATATATTCTGGGAGTACTAGGAAACCTGTTGGGGTGATAGATGTGTTCAGTATCTTAATTGTAGCCACAGTCTCACAAGTGTATACCTGTGTGAAAACTATTTAAAGTATACCTTCTGAATATGTGCAATTTATTATTGTCAACTAATATATCAAATCTGTAAAAAAAGTTTTGTTCTTTAAAATGTAATAAACTTAAGGAAAACTGTTGAGCTTATTCCTTCAAGAAGTAAAACCATTAGGGTATATACATATATACAGAGAGATTGATTTTAAGGAATTGGGTCACATGATTGTAGAGGCTAGCAAGTCTGTCATTTGTAAGGCCTACTGGCAAGCTGGAAATTCTGGCAGGAGTTGATGTTGCAGTCTTGAGTTCAAAGGCAGTCTGGAGCAGAATTCCTTCTTCTGTAAGTGACCTCAGTCCTTTCTCTTAAGACTTCAAATGATTGGATGAAGCCCACCCACATTTGAGCTCTCCTCAAAGTCTACTGATTTAAATGTTAATTAAATCTAAAAATACCTTTACACAACATCTAGACTGGTTTTGACCAATCATCTGGGTACTATAGTGTAGCTGAGTTGACACATAAAATTAGCCATCTCACTTGTATTAGAGTGATTTCAGCAGAGTAACAGAAAATCCAATTGGAATGGTTTAAACTGTGTGGAAATCTCTTAGCTTTCATAGGAAGAGGTCCAGAGATTGGGCAGGCTTTAGGGTAAGTTGATTCAATGGCTTAAGGATGTCACCAAAGACCCAAGTTATGCTATCTATACTGTCTGTTTCATTCTCACCGTAGTATGGCTTGGAGAGGCAGTTGTTCGTATCTGGTGAGAGACATCCTGGCTTCCCATGGCTCTTTGAAGATGTACTTATGCCTGCATATCTGTAAACCAGTCACCAGCAGGAGGGTTGCCAAGAACCTACTTAACATAAAATGTACCCAAATTAGAATATCATAAAAAGGAAAGAAACTAAGAAAAGTACCACTTTCAGAACTCAGGAGCTTACTTGGCAAGAAAGAGATAGCTGAGTTATACAGAGGTCGATTCATTGGCTTTACGTGAAATCTGAAGACACTAGAGTGTTATGTAAGAAGATTGAGAAATACCTGCTCTGCTGAGCAAAGTAAAGGTTACACACATTTTTTTTTTTTCATTTAAGTTAGTCTGTATCTGTAGGACAGGTGGGAATTGGCAGCCAAACATGCTGAGTCATAAAGGTAATGGAATTATTGACCATTTTTAATTTAGGATGTGGAAAGTTGCATTGATATACTCTTTTTTAAATGTTCTGACTTTAGTGTTTTATTTTAGTGAACATAATAGTTATTTACTGACTTGTCTTCCATTATTGGACTTGTTAATAGGGTTTAAGTTAATTTCACTTCTAGGTTTTCAGGTACCAGACTTCCGATTTGGGGATTTGGGGTCATTTTAGTGTATAAAGGGATTTTCTAATAACAACTGTTATACACTCATAAGATTTGTCCATTTTTACAGGTACTTGGGGTAGTAACAGGAATTGAATGATTTTTGTACTTCAGAAAGCTTTTTTGTTATTTGTCTCTGGCTTTACATGAGTTTTCTAAAAAGGAATTGGAATTTTACATTATGTTCTAGATTTAATATAAGTTGAAAAACTCAGCTTCATGAATATAGCTTGATATTGGCCCTACTTTGGGGTAGATATTGTATTGGACATGTTTTGGTGTCTGCTACCACCAATTTACCCTACTTCCTATTTACTTCATATAATAGCCTTGAGCTTTTTGTTTTTGAGGTTCCAGCTTTTTTCTCTTCTTAGTCCATGTAACTGTGGAACTGACTTCACTTCTAGCTCCGGAGGTGCATGTCGTTCAGGTCTGGCCAGTTAGAACCTTACAGTCTTTCTGTCGCAAGGCTGAGACTTTTCCTGAGATCTCACGTATTGAGTGAGGTCCTCTTACTTGTGAGGTGTGAGCCTGAGAGCAAGAAGGGGCAATTGCTGCAGCAACCACCTTCAGCACCGCAAAAAAGAGTAGTCCCCGCTCCCCGCAACTAGAGAAAGCCCAAACGAAGACCCAACACAGCCAAAAAAAAAAACCAATTAATTTCCCATTTCTCTTGCTACTTTGCCCAACCCAGCCAGGGTTAACAGCCTGTTATATATCCTTCAAGACCGTTGTCTATGCACAAAAATGGAAATAGAAATAATAAAAATATATATTTAAGTATATAAACTGAGAGAGAGAGAGTCAGTCAGGCAGTCAGTCAAGCAGAGATACAGAGTCCAACAAAAACACAGTTTGGGGCTTCCCTGGTGGCGCAGTGGTTGAGAGTCCGCCTGCCGATGCAGGGGACACAGGTTTGTGCCCCGGTCCGGGAAGATCCCACATGCCACGGAGCGGCTGGGCCCGTGAGCCATGGCTGCTGAGCCTGCGCGTCCGGGGCCTGTGCTCCACAACAGGAGAGGCCACAACAGTGAGAGGCCCGTGTACCGCAAAAAAAAAAAAAGAAAAAAACCCCCCACAGTTTGATAGACCCACAGACGGGGACACAGAGAAAGAGAGATAAAGACAAGAGGCATATAAAGCCCCACAAAGAATCTGACAGGAACACACACACACACACACACACACACACACACACACACACACACAATACTTTCACTGTCTTAAAAATCCTGTGTTCTGCCTATTCATTGCCCACTCACACCCCCAACCGCAGCAAACACTTGATTTTTTAACTGTCTCCATAGTTTTACCTTTTCCAGAATATCATCAAAGTTGGAAACATACAGTATGTAGCCTTTTCATATTTGCTTCTTTCACTTAGTAATATGCATTTAAGTTTGCTCTATGGATTTTCATGGCTTCATACCTAATTTCTTTTTAGTGCTGATCAATACTCCATTGTCTGGATGTACCACAGTGTATTTATCCATTCACCTGCTGAGGGATATCTTGGTTGCTTCCAAGTTTTGACAATTATGAATAAAGCAGCTATAAACATTCATGTGCAAGTTTCGGTGTAAATATAAGTTTTCAGCCTCTTTGGGTAGATGTCAAGGAGTGTGATTGCTGGATTGTATGGTAAGAGTATGTTTGCTTTTGTAAGAAACTTCCAAAGTGTCTTGAAAAGTGGATGTATGATCTTGCATTCCCACAAGCAATGAATGAGAGTTTGTTGTTCCATATCCTCACCAGCATTTGGCATTGTCATTGTTATGGATTTTTTCATTCTGATAAGTATGTATGGTATCCCATGGTTGTTTTAATTTGCCATTCTCTATTGAAATATGATGTTGATAATCTTTTCATATACTTATTTCCCATCTGTGTCTTCTCTTTGGTGATGTATCTGTTCAGATCTTTTGCTTATTTTTTTAATTGGGCTTTTTGTTTTCTTATTGTTGAGTTTTAGGGTTTCTTTGTATATGTTGTATACCAGTCCTTTATCAGATGTGTTTTATAAGATTTTCTCCAGTCTGGCTTGTCTTTTCGTTCTCTTAATGGTGTCTTTTGCAGAGCTGAAGTTTTTAATTTTAATCAACTCCAGCTTCTTTCACAAGCACACCATTTCTTTTTTCCAGATTGTGATTTTGGTGTCATTGTCAAGCCCAAGATCACCTGGGTTTTCTTCCTTGTTATCTTCCAGGAGTTTTTTAGTTTTGCATTTTGCCCTTAGGTCTATGATCCATTTTGAGTTAATTTTTGTGACGTGTGTAAGGTCTGTATCTAGATTTGAATTTTTTTTTTCCCGGCATGTCTGTGTCCGCTTGTTAAGCAGCATTTGTTGAAGACTTTCCCTTTCGTACCAAAGTGCCTTTGCTCTGTTGTTGAAGATCAGTTGTCTGGTTTTGGTATTAAGAGTAATGCTGGCCTTGTAGAATGAGTTAGGAAGTAGTCTTGTCTCTTTGTATTTTCTGGAAGAGATTGTAGAGAACTGGTACAATTTCTTCCTTAAATGTCTGGTGGAATTCACCAGTAAAGCCATCTGGGCCTGGTGCTTTCTGATTTGGAAGGCTATTATTGATTCATTTTCTTTAATAGATTTGGGCCTATTCAGATTATCTGTTTCTCATTGTGTGAGTTTTGGTAGATTGTGTCTTTCAAATTATTGGTTCATTTCATCTAGAATATAAAATTTGTTGGCATAGAGCTGTTCATATATTCCTTTACTATGCTTTTAATGCTTTGGGGAGCAATAGTGATGTCCCATCTTTCATTTCTGATATTAGTAATTTTTTCCTTAGTTAACCTGGCTAGAGGCTTACCAATTATATTATTCTTCTCAGAGAATCAGTTTTCGGTTTCACTGACTTTTTTTTTTCCTCTTGATTTCCCATTTTCAATATCTCTGATTTCTGTTCCAATTTTTATTATTCTCTTCTGCTTACTTTGCTGTTTTTCTGGTTTCCTAAAGTGGACGCATAGGTTATTGATTTTAGGCCTTCTTTTCTAATACGTGTATTCAGTGCTGTAATTTTCCCCTAAGCAATAGTTTTGCTGTATCCCACGTACTTTGGTAAATTGCGTTTTTATTTTTATGTACTTCAAAATATTTAAAAATTTATTTTATACTTCTTGTTTTAACCCACGTGTTATTTAGAAAAAAGTTTAAAAAGTATTTTGCAGTTTTCCAGCTATCTTTCTGTTACTGATTTCTAGTTTAATTCCATTAGCATACTTTTGTATGATTTCTGTTCTTTTAAATTTGTTAGGTGTGTTTTACGCCTGTGACTGTGGTCTGTCTTGGTGAATGTTTCATGGGAAGTTGAGAAGATGTATTCTGCTGTTGTTGAAATATTAATATAAATATAAGTTAGATCCAGTTGATTGATGGTGCTGTATGTTCTCACTGATTTCTTCTTATTGCATGTGTCAGTTAATGTCAGAGGGGTCTTGAAGTCTCCAACTGTAATAGTGGAGACTCTGTTTTGAGCAGTATACACATTAAAGCTTGTTATGTCTTCTTGGAAAATCGACTCCTTTATCATTATGTAATGCTCCTCTTTATTCCTGATAACTTCTTTTTTTCTTAAGTCTGCTCTGTCTGAAATTTAATATAGTTACTCCTGCTTCCTTTTGCTTAGTATTACTCTGTCTTTATATTTAAAGTGGATTTCTTGTAGGCATCGTACAATTGGGTCTTTTTTTCTTTTCCTTTTTAATTCACTCTAACATTCTGTGTGTTTTAATTGGTGTATTTTAGACTGTTGGCATTTAAAGTACTTGTCGATATAGTTGGATTATTATCTACTGTATTTGTTATATTTTCTATTAGTTGCCCTTGCTTGTTTTTCTTCTACTCTTTTTCTGCCTTCTTTTATCTTAGTCTTTTCATATGACTCTATTTCTTCTCTTTCTGAGCATATCAACTATTCTTCTTTTAAAATTTTTATTTAGTTGTTGCCCTTGTGTTTGCAATATACATTTACAATTTGTCCAAGTCCTCTTTAAAATAACATTTTACTACTTTTGGGCTTCCCTGGTGGCACAGTGGTTAAGAATCCACCTGCCAGTATAGGGGATGTGGGTTCGAGCCCTGGTCTGGGAAGATCCCACATGTCACAGAGCAACTAGCCCATGCGCCACAACTACTGAGCCTGCTCTCTAGAGCCCACAAGCCACAACTACTGAGCCCGTGAGCCACAACTAGTGAAGCCTGTGCGCCTAGAGCCCCTGCTCCGCAACAAGAGAAGCCACTGCAATGAGAAGCCTGCGCACCACAATGAAGAGTAACCCCTGCTTGCCACAACTAGAGAAAGCCCACACACAACAGTGAAGACCCAGCGCGGCCAGAAATAAAATAAATAAAATAAATTTAAAATAAATAAATAGGGCTTCCCTCGTGGCACAGTGGTTGAGAGTCTGCCTGCCGGTGCAGGGGACATGGGTTCGTGCCCCAGTCCGGGAAGATCCCACATGCCACGGAGCGGTTGGGCCTGTGAGCCATGGCTGCTGAGCCTGCGCGTCCGGAGCCTGTGCTCCGCAACGGGAGAGGCCACAACAGTGAGAGGCCTGCGTACCGCAAAAAAATAAAAAATAATAAAAATAACATTATACTACTTTAGGTTGTATAGGTACCTCATAACAGAGTATTCCTATTTCCTCCATCCCATCCCTTATAACATTGGTTTTCATTTTACTTATCCACAAGCTATACTCAGTGAATGCATTTTTGCTATTATTATTTTTGAACAGACTGTTAACTGTTTGGTCAATCAGTAAGAAAAATAAAGATTTTATTTTACCTTCATTTAAGTTGGTAGGTTTTTTCTTTCAACACTTTAAATATTTCATTTCACTCTCTTCTGGCTTGTATGGTTTCCGAGGAGAAATCCAGTATACATTTTATCTTTGCTATTGTAAAGGTAAGCTGTTTTTTTTCCTTCTGGCTTCTATCAAGATTTTCTTTTTGTCTTTGATTCTCAGCAGTTTGAATGTGATATACCTAGGTGTAGATGTTTTAATATTTATCCTCCTTTATATTCTTTAAGTTTCCTGGATCTGTGGTTTGATATTTATCATTTGGGGAAATTTCAATCATTATTACTTTTAGTATTTTTTCTGTTCTCCCTCCCTCCGTTCCTCCTTCCCTTCCTTCTTTCCTCCCTTCCCCCTTTGATTCTAGTATTCCCGTTTACATGTATATTGTAATTGTCCCACATTTTGGATATTCTTTTTTTCTCTTTATTTTCCTTTGCATTTCAGCTTTTTGAAGTTCCTTTTGACATATCTTCAAGCTCACTGATTCTTTGCTCGTGTATGTCTGGTGTATTGATGAGCCCATCAAAGGCATTCTTTATTTCTGTTACAGTGTTTTTGATTTCTGTCATTTCCTTTTGGTTGTTTCTTAGAATTTCCATTTTTCTGCTTACAATACCCATCTGTTCTTGCATATTGTCTAATTTTTCCGTTAGAACCCTTAGAACATTAATCATAATTACTTAAAAATTCCTGGTTTGATAATTCCAATTTCTCTTCTATATCTGAATCTCCCTGATGCTTGCTTTTTCTCTTCAGACTATGTTTTAGCATGCCTTGTAATTTTTCATTGAAAGGCAGATAAGAGGTATTGGATAAAATAAACAGATAAATCGGCCTTTAGTGTAAGGTTTTATGTTTATCTGGCTAGCAGTTAGGTTGTGTTTATTGTTTGCTGAAGCTGTGTCAGAGGCTAAGATTTCCTCCCCTGTTGTCTTTTGGTTTCTCTGGAGACTTCTTAAATAAGGTCTGAGATACGCAGTTCTTTCAGATGTTGTACCCTGTTATTATATATGATGGTAAGTTATGGGGGGAGGGGAAGTGTTCTGTAGTCCTGTGATTTGGTCTCAGTTTTTTAGTGAGCCTGTATCCTTCAGACATGTTTATCAGTTTTCTTGTTTCTTTTCCCTCTGAAGTGAGACAGGAATGCTTAAAGGTGCTGGAGGTCAGTGTTTCTTTCCCCTAAGTCAAAGGCTAGAGTGTTCTGGAGTTGGATATTTCCTCTTTGCCCGGCTGATAAGGCTCTTATTGAACCCCAGTTGGTTAGGCTCTGGTAAAATAGTTTCTCTTGAGGGCAAACCTTGTTAAAGAACAGAATGATGAGGGTGTATTTCATCATGACTGTTTTTCCTCTCCCCTTGCTGGAAGAACAACTTGATTTATCTCTGATCTTCAGTGTGATAAGCTGGTAGGGTTCCTGGTGATAAAACTCACAGAAGGTGGTGGTGGGGGCTTCCCTAAGACTGGAACCCCTGGAGTTTTTAACTCTTAAACTTGTTCACACTGAGCCTCTAGCAATTTGTCAATTACAGTTTAGGCTTTCCTACCAAGGTAATGGTTCTTGTGGAGGCTTCTGCTTCTGTGCCTCTCCTCTGGTGAACTGGTGATTCTCTGTATCTGCCTGTCTCTCTCACCAATTTTGGGGGCAGTGCTTTGCTCTGTGACCTCAGTCTCTGATGGATCTAAGAAGAACTGTTGATTTTTAGTTTGTTTTGCTGTTTTCTCATTGTGAGGATGGGTGTGGCGACTTCCAGACTCCTTACTGTTGGACGAGAAACCATAAGTCCTCTGTGCTAATTGTGGGTTTGTTTTTTTTTAATTCTGTATTTTACTTTTCTTATTAAGGAATACAGCACATCTCTAGGTGATAAAACTTTCTTTTATCTAGCTGCATAATATGCCATGGTATGGATATACTGGGCTTATTCAACCATTCTCCCTTGATGGGCACTCAATTTTCCCCATCTTTTTTCCATTACAAACAATATTGCTAGAAATGTGCTTATACATGTATACTTGCATACTGGTGCTGATATTTCCTTAGGTTACTTCCAAAAGTGGGATATGCAAGTCAAGGGATATTTTCTTTTGTCAGCATACTTTGCCAAAAAATTGTTGCAGTGTATGAGTTTCCTTTCATTTGGACATCACTGGATATTGCCAATCTGATAGGTGAAAATGGTTTCTCATTGTTCCTTTGATTAGTACTTTCCTGATTACTAGTGAGGTCTGAAGCATCTTACATATGTTTACAATTTTGATTTCCTATGTGCATATTTATTTGTGATATTGCCATTTCTTTCATTTGGGTTATTTGTTTTTTCCTTATAAATTTGTATATTAGGCACAGTTGTTAATATATTTAAAAATTATTATTTGTGCTCCTTGTAGAAAAGTCAGAAGATGGCAGCATAAGAAGAAAGTAAAAATCATCCATCTGCTCACACAGAGATAAACTGCTCTTAGAATTTTGATATTGGACATTTTTCTAAGCATATGTATGCATATAAATTCCTACCAAAGTGAAATTTTACTTGGCATGCTATATAAAAAATATTATTACATATGATTTTATTAATGTTTAAATACAATATAGGAAAAAATATCAAGCAATAGAAAAAACTTTTTGAAATGCAGGTCGTGACCTACTAAACTGATTTCATGACCCACAGTTTGAAAACATTGCTTAAAACTACGAAATTTATACAACCTCGATAGAAATAAAAACCAAATTAAAAATATGGGAATAATAAATATATCCCTTAATTCAGCATAATTTGAATGCCTTCTAAAATTTTCATTTATTTAGTTTTGTTTCAGACACTTAAAAAATACAGTATTACTGAAATGTTCAAACATACTTAAAAGTAGAGAAGATGGTATGATGAATCCCATTGTCCCCATCCCTCACATTTAGCAGTTATCACATTTTGCTAATCTTGTTTATTTCTCTCCCCCGACTTGTTTTTATTTTGCTGGGTTATTTTTGAGTGAATCCCATGCATTATATTGTAAACATAAATTCTTGATTATCTGCCTATAATCTATAATGAAGTTGCTAGTATGTTAAAAAAGACAAGAAGGAGGCCTACCTAACAAAATTGGCAATTTTATAATATTATCTAACTGTCCATATTCATGTAGTTGTCTCAAAAATATTTTTAATAGTTGGCTTTCTTTGAATCAGGATGCAAACAAGAAATCTGCACATTGTATGTGGTTAATTATTATCTTAAGTCTGTTGTCATCTACAGTATCCACTCTTGCCTTTTAAAATTTTTACTCCTTTATTTATTGAAGAATAGACCACTATTTGGATTTGACAGATGCTTCCTTTTGGTGGCGGGTAGCTTGTTCTTCTAACCCTGATATTTCCTATAAATGGAAGTTAGATCTAGATGATTATTTAGATATAAGTTCACTTCTTTGGCAGTTGTACTTCAGAGGTGATGCTGGAAGCTATTATCTCTTACACTTTCTCTGGGCAGGAATTTGGGAGCATCTTGGCTGGGCGGTTTTGGCTTGGATTCTCTCATGAGATTGCAGTGAGATGTTGACTGGAGCTGTAGTCACTAGAAGGTGTAACTAGGGTTGGGACAATCTACTCCAGGGTGGCTCCGTCACATCGCTAGCAAACTGTCGTTCCACTGTTGAGGGGAGGTCTCAGTTCTTCTTAGCACGGGCCTTTCAAGTGTTGCTTGACTATTCTGACAGGTTGGTGGCTGGCTTCTCTCGGGGCAAATGATCCAGGAAAATAAGATGGAAGCTGCAATATCTTTATGACCTAGCCTTGGTGGTCAGTGACATTACCACGTCTTCAGTATTCTGTTGGTCACACAGGCCATCCTTGAATGGACGGCATGGATACCAGCAGATGAAAATTACTGGGGTCACCTTAGAGGCTGGCTACTGTAAATGATTTTAATTTAAAATTAAAAGTGCGGGATTTATAAATTTTTGATCCTATACTTGTCTTTTTTTTAATACTAAAAACCTTGGTTCCTAAGAAATTAGCATTGTCCTACAATATACATATAATAATTTCAAGATAACAATGTTAATTACTAAGAAGACTACTGAATGCAGTTTAAGATTTCTTATTGGTTCTTTTTGTCCTTAGCATATGCCCCACTAGGGATAATATAGTCAGAATACCATAATCAGTTAATGTTAGTATAGACGGTTCATCTGTTTCTAATTTTTCAGGTACTGTTTTTCTAACCTTTTCAGTGTGGTGATGTATAGTTAATCATGTGAAACATTTACATGGTTCCAAACTCAAAGCTGTAAAGCAGGGCACATTCAGAGTAGTCTCATTTTCATTCCTTTTTCCAGTTCTCTCCCTTACCCAGGGACAACCTTTTTTTTTAAGTGTTTAGTTCATCCTTACAGTTTTTCTTTGCTACATATTCACCCTCCCCCTTTTATGTAAAAGATGTCATATTAATAACTGCTCTACTGTTCCTGTTTCTTTTCATTTAATTATATATACTGAAAATTACTCCATATCAGTAGATAGATATGGCTACACAGTACTCTGCTGTGTAGATGTATCGTAGTTTATTCCGTTAGTCTCCCACTGATAGATGCTTGCATTGTTTCCAGTCTTTTGCTATTAGAAATAATGCTGCTTTGAATAGCTCTCTGCCTACACCATCTTGTATTTTTGTCAGTGAATTGTTGGACAGGCCCGTAGAATTGGGCTGGTTAGGTCAAAGAGAAATGGAAATGCTAAGTATGATTAAGCTAGCTAGATATTGCCAAATTCCTAGCAGTGTATGAGAGTGTTCCTTACAGCTTTGCCATTAGAATCTGGTGTCATACATTTGAGCTGTTGTTAATTTGTTATTGTGGTGAAGTTTTAGCTTGAGAAATACATTTTTATTATGAGCAAGGCTAAGCGACTTTCCATTGGTTTAAGGGCAGTTGGCTACTGCTTGTGTGTGTGGTCTGGGTTATCTGTCTTTTGCCCACTTTTCTGTGTGGTTATTAATCTTTTTCTTTTCAATTTAGAGAGGCTTTTTTAGTGGGTATAAGTAATTTATCTGGAATAAGTTGCTAATGGTTTTTTGCCAGTTTGCTATATTTTTCTAAATTTGCTTACAGTGTTTTCAGCTGCTCAGTAGATTTTTGTTTTTACATAGCCACATTATATCAGTCTTTTCCCCCTTTTCCCCTGTTGCATCTTGGTTTGATTCCTAGTTAGGAAAGTTTTCCCCACTCTGAGGTTATTAAGGAATTCATGTTTAAAAAAAATACTTTCATGGTTTTATTTTTTATATTTAGAACTGGTTCATTTGCTTTTTATGCTGGTATATATGTTGTGAGGAACAGACCAGTTTTAACTATTTCTATCTGGCTATTCACGTTGTCCCAATATTGCTGATTTATAATAGGTTGATCTTTTCTCCCACTGAATTGATATGATGCCATCTTTATCATTTACTAAAGTTCCATATATACCTGGGTATAATTCTGGATTTGTTTTATTTCATGTTCCTTTCGCAGTATCACACTTTTTAATTATAGGAATTCACTATTCTGTCTTAAACTGTCTGGGCTGGTAGAGCCTAGTGCCCACCCCGCCTTTCTCTTTCAGATATTTTCATTGCTATTCTTACTTAGTTATTTCCCTGTGTGGATATAACGTCAGCTTATCTAATTGTAGGAAGAAAACAAGGTATTTTTAAAAATAGAGCTTTGTTTAATTTATAAATTACTTAGGGAAAATCTTTATCATGTTGAGCCTTCCTAAGAATGTATCCATTTTTTTCATTTATAGTTTTTTGCCTTTTAAAAGTGTTTTGTAATTTATCTCTGACGTATTTTGCACATTTCTTAAATTAAAAAAAATTATTTATTATAAATGGGACATCCATGTTTTTCTTTTAACTGGTAGCTATGTTAATGACTACTGTATGTTTTATTATTTTATTTTTTAGACCTTTTTTAAAAAATTTATTTTATTTTTGGCTGCGTTGGGTCTTCATTGCTGTGCGCAGGCTCTTCTCTAGTTGCGGAGAGCAGGTGCTACTCTTCGTTGAGGTGTGCAGGATTCTCATTGCGGCAGCTTCTCTTGTTGCGGAGCACAGGCTCTAGGCACGGGGGTTTCAGTAGTTGTGGCTCGCGGGCTCTAGAGCGCAGGCTTGGTAATTGTGGCGCACGGACTTAGTTGCTCCATGGCATGTGGGATCTTCCCGGACCAGGGCTCGAACCCGTGTCCCCTGCATTGGCAGGCGGTTTCTTAACCACTGCGCCACCAGGGAAGCCCAGTGACTACTGTATGTTTTATTTCTGCTGTTTTTCTAAATTGTGTCACTGTTTTTAACAGTTTTTTAAATTGAATGTATATGTCCTTTCAGAGAACATTCAGGTCATCTGCATGCAGAGATAGTTTTAGCTCTTCTGTTTCAATTCTTACTCTAATTCAGTACTGTCTAATAGAAACAGAATGCAAGACATTATATCTTAATTTTAAATAATCGGTTAGTCTCATTTTTGAAAGCTCTGTTCATTTTAATAATATTATTATTTAACCCAGTATATCAAGAGATTATTCCAGTATGTAACCAATATAACAAATTATCAAGATATTTTATTTTTTTTAGTTGTTGTAGTAAGTTTTTTTTTTTTTTTTTTTTGCGATACGCGGGCCTCTCGCTGTTGTGGCCTCTCCCGTTGCGGAGCACAGGCTCCGGACGCGCAGGCTCAGCAGCCATGGCTCATGGGCCCAGCCGCTCCGCGGCAAGTGGGATCTTCCTGACCGGGGCACGAGCCCGTGTCCCCTGCATCGGCAGGCGGACTCTCAACCACTGCGCCACCAGGGAAGCCCTGTAGTAAGTTTTTGAAATCCCATGTACGTTTTACACTTCAGGCACATTTGGACTAGCCACATTTCAAGTGTTCAGTTGCCACACGTAGGTAGTAGCAGTTGTATTGGGCTTTGCTACTCTAGATACTCTGTGTGTAACTGTGTTACTTAATAACATCAAAGATAGTGAGATAGATGGATCAAATACACAATCTTTGTTAATCTACTTTAAACTCAATATCATCAATATATTTGCATATCAATATCATACCTCTACAGTGTTTTTCAAAGTGCATGGTATGGTATAGGTGAACCATAATAACCCATTTGTTTGTTTATTTGGTTTGGTTTTTTTGCTTAATGTTTTTAGGTATTTTATTATTATATTGGTTTTAGTGAACATGCCTATAGATAAATCTTTTCTATCTTTTATCTCCTTGTGCTAAATATCTATAAAAGCCCTTGCTACGTAAAAGGGTACATGATGGTTAAAGCTTTGGGTGCATGTTGCCAAATTATATTTTGTAAATATACCAGTTTACTACTGGCACTATATAATAGTGTCTGTTTATTTCACACCTTTGTTAATACAGTGTAGTTTTTCTTTTGAAATATTTTCCCTTTAGTTAAAAGTGGTATATTGTTTGATTTGTATATTTTGATTAATAGTGAGATTAAGTACATAGGCATTTTTTGTGTATTGACAGTTAATTTCATTTTTCATTTTTCTCTTGTAGTACTGGTCCTTTTTGGTACTGATTTGTAAGACTTTGTTTTTTTTTGTTTTTTTTTGCGGTACACGGGCCTCTCACTGTTGTGGCCTCTCCTGCTGTGGAGCACAGGCTCCGGACGCACAGGCTCAGTGGCCATGGCCCACGGGCCCAGCCGCTCCGCGGCATGTGGGATCCTCCCGGACCGGGGCACGAGCCCGCATCCCCTGCATCGGCAGGCGGACTTTCAACCACTGTGCCACCAGGGAAGCCCCAAGACTTTGTTTTATATTAAGAAAATTAATCTGTTATGTTGCAAATAGGTTCTTCAGCTTGTCATTTATTTGCCTTTTACCTCTATTTCATATTTATTTCTTACATATGTGTTTCTAAATTTTTATTTAGTGAAATTTGTCAGTTTTTTAATAGGTTTGTTTTTGGTATAATTCCCAATCTGCCTTTGGGGTTACTGCCTTTGTCCCAGTACTATTCTGCCTCTTTTTTTCCTTCACTGATTTAAAATGGCTGTTTTCATAGTTAGTAGATACATATTTGGGATTTTTTTTTTCTGGTATATATTATATGCATTTTTCTATCTGTCCCAATAGTACAGTAGGTCATATTAATTTCTGGTAGGGCAAATGTTTAAGAAACGTTTTGGTTGATATTCTGGTTTTGTTTTCTTCAAGGTGAACCTTAGAGTTAGTTTCTCAAGTGTTCTTTCAGCAAAAGAAACAACAAATCATTGGTCCTTTTACTGAAATTGCATTAAAATATAGAATTTTACAATTTGGTGAATCCTTAATAAATTTGTATAATTGTTAAAGTTTATTCCTAGTTGTTTGTAGTATTTTTTTTTCTATTGCAGAGTCATTTAAATTTTACTTTCTAATTGTTTCTAATTTTAATTGTTGCTGGCATATATAGTCTTTTATTTTTTGTGTATGATTTTTTTCTAACGCAGCTACTTTTTTATTCTTTTGGATCTTTTAGAATCGTCATCTCATCTACCAATAATCATGTTTTTGTCACTTTAAGTTTTTATACTTTGTTTTTAATTTTACTTACTAACTTCTAGAATAGTTAGTAATAATGAACATTCTTGTCTTGTGTACAGCATCTGACATTTTACTATTAAATATGACAATAGTTGGTTTCAGAGAGGAACCATTATAAACTTTTAGGAAAGAATCTTTCTATTGCAAGTTTACTGTGAAATCTTTGCTCTGTTCTGTTTTTTTTTCTTTTGGCCGTGCCACACAGCTTGCAGGATCCCTGGACCAGGGATCAAACCTGGGCCCTGCCGTGAAAGCACCGTGTCCTAACCACTGGACCGTCCGGGAATTCCCTTTGCTCTGTTTTTAATCACGAACTGATCATGAACTTTCTTCAGATGCCTTTTTTTGGCATATTGATAACTTTTTTACTTTGAAAGATAGATGTATTGAATTTTATTAGCTTTTCCATTCTCAAATTGATAAATTAAACTGCCTGATTGAGATATTTGTAGATATAGCTTTAGATTCAGTTTGTGCAAGTTTCATTTAGGAATTTTGAATCTATCGTATGTATGTTGTGTATGTGCTATGTGCTGTTTTAGGATTTAGTAGCAGGATTAAAAAGCTGGTATTATAAAATAAAGTTGTAATTTGTATGCTTTCAAATGCTCTGGAGCTGTATAAAAGAATTAAATTATATGTTTATTGAAAACTTAATAGAAGTCATCTAAAGCCCGACTGGGCCCAGACTCTTTTTTTTTTTTTTTATCAAAAGTAATTCTTACAACATCTTTAAATTTTCTTTGATGAACTATACTGATTTTATTCAGCTTCTGCTGAGAGACAATTTGTTCAATACGTAAAACAGCTAAGAATTTATTTTACATCAATCATACCCAGAAACTATGCAGTGTGGAAATTAGCAGTGTTGATTTTATATCATAGCAGTTTTCTTTGGGAGAAGAAGACTGGCTAGATAGTTCCTTGGGATGGTATTGATATTAAATTCAGAGAGAAGGACATGAACATTATTAAATGACAGAAGTAGCAGTTCTTTTCAAGGATTAATTTTCTCCCCAGCATTTTATTTTTAAAAAATTCTGAGCCTATAGAAAAATTGTAAGAACAAAATCTTTAATGTGTTAATTGTTGTTCTTAGGTGCATTTTATCTGGTGTTTGAATATATGGACCATGATCTGATGGGACTACTGGAATCAGGCTTGGTTCATTTTAATGAAAATCACATAAAGTCATTCATGAGACAGCTTATGGAAGGTCTGGATTATTGTCATAAGAAGAACTTTTTGCATCGAGATATTAAGTGTTCAAATATTCTTCTAAATAATAGGTATGATATGAGTTTGATATATATGTTTAAAATGAGTCTTATATAATGTATACCTTGATTCTGTTAAAAAGATTTAAAATTTAGGTTTTTATTGCTCAGACTATTTTTAAAAAATCAATATTACAGCTTGGGCTACGTCTGAAGTTGTGTTAAATATACTTTAGTTAATTAACTTCCAATAATAGTTTGTAATGTATGTAAAATAATACTTAGTTGACTTGTTGAAGTTTCATCCATCCCCTCAATCCAAGGAATTTAATAGGATTAATTGGATCAAACCTCTAAAGAACTTTACAGTCCCTTTGACCTTATATAAATAGGGGTTTTCGAGTCATAAAGACCTGAGTTTGAATCCACATAATAGTTTGAATCAATATACTAGTATACATAAACCATATAGTAGTTTAAGTGACCTTGGGCAAACTACTTAACCACCCCTTTTCTTTTGTTGTTGTTGGTCAATAACAGCTGTCATACCTCTATGGGGGGGTGGGGGGGAGGGAAGTAATAAAGATTATAGGCACCCCCCCAACCAAAATACTTAGTTGACCTTCTCATTTGATATTCTTCCAAATAATGTGAATGGTTCTTCTAATAATTAATGATGTGATTTCAGTTTTAGGTTAAGAATAGGTTTTAGCATCTTTTTTAATTTGGAATTTTTAAAAAAAACAGTCAGTCATCACAGTTGTAAAGTGAACATTTTTTGACGTGTATATGCACGTACATACATACATACATATTCAAAGCTTATGTTAAATATTTCACTGACAGCATAACCTGAACTCTGATAATTCTCTTGTAATTGGTACTATTTGTTGGTTTAAGTGAGGCATGCCTGGTCCTGATTTTAGTTAGTAGAAAGTGTTCTATAGAGCACCAAGTCACTCTAAGAACTGGAAAATTAAACATAAATTTAAAATGATGTGATTCATTTCTTGCACATTATTGGCTGGAATTGAACAAATAATTTGTCTTATTACTAAGGTAGTATGAATTACCTCATTTTGTTTTATTTTCATTGAAGTGTACTTTTCTAAATAGGAACTGAATAGTACCGAGAAACTGTTATATTAGTACTATTATTACTATATATAATAATATACTATATATATATCATAATAATATAACAACAGTACTAGTGTAATAGTAGCTGAAATTATCCGAAGAAAAGTACTAATTTTTGCCTTATATTGTTGTGAGTTTATCTATTTGCCTTTTCCTGTAGAACCTTGGGTACTGCAGTATAATTGAAGTTTCAGTTATATCAGTGAATTTTTGGTTAGTTCTAGGAATAGAACATGAATGTGTAAGATCAATTCAGAGTAGACTAATATTTTTTCATTTTATCTTACTTCCACCAGAGGGCAGATAAAACTTGCAGATTTTGGACTTGCTCGGTTATATAGCTCAGAAGAAAGGTAAGAATATTTTCAATTGAATATTATGGACATTAGCGACCAGTTTTAGAAGCTATATTAAGAATACCATATTGATAGATTATTTTTTAACAAAAAGGAAATTTTCTTTGCATGGTTAAATACATGAAATAATGAAGTTTTATACCATGACTATGTTGGGTTGACTATTTGAATTACAAAATTTTATACATTAAATCAATGTAAAAATAATAGATTTTTTCATACTTAGAGGTAAATATAATTTCTTTTCAAATGTGCCATTTTAAGTGTTTCTTAAATGAACTTAGGAATTTTTAAATAAAATTCATGCTTAAATTTCTAATGCATGTCCAGACGTTAAGATGTTTGTAATTTTGGGGTTTAATGAAAAACCTTAGTAAATGCTCTTTATGTTACATGTTTAAACTTGTATATTTTGTTTTAATTATTATTTTGGACTTACTTAAAACTTTTAACTATAGTTATATCTATATATAGATGTGTGTGTGTTTTAAACTCCCTAGAACCTTTTATTTAAACAAACTATTGTGAGGAAGTTCAGTGTGTAACTTCTTTGTGTGGAGCGTCTGTGGCTAAAGTTAGGGATTCCAAGTATCCCACTTGGATCATTTTGTGCCTGATGGTAGTGAAATTGATTTGTCTTATTAGGATTATTCTTAGAAGAATAATACGGAATTTCAAAATATTTTTGTGAAGTAGGGAATTTTATATAAACTATGAAATTAACTGGGTTTAATATCTCCAGTTTATTAGCCCATTCCTTTCTTGTCAGACAGCATTATTTCTTTAATATATATACATATATGTATAAATTCCTTATGACAGTTCTATAATTTATTTAGTGTAATCATAATTGGATATAATAAAATATCAGTTAATTGGAATTCTTAGCAATAGTTAGTTATGTTCACTGAATCTTTGCCAGTTTCTGGTTAGTTGAAAAAAAAATCCCCGTTTTGAATTTTTTTTTAAGTGAAAAATTTGTTTTTTAATCTTGCAGCGCCTGTGACATAGTTCTGAAAATTATTTTTAGTGTTTAGAGGTTTTTAAATGGTATGTTTTGGATACATTAGAGTTCTGTTAAACTCAGGCTGTGGTATGGACAGCTTGTTATGGACAGGGCTCCAGTCCCCTATACCTGTTTTAGCCAGAGCTTTTCGGCCTTTATTTAACTTACTACACTTTTAATTAATATTTTATTTTAAGAAAAGGTTGTATGTTTTTGCTTGTTTGTTTGTTTGAAGTTGTTCTAGAGCTTAACAGCTCTAACTCTCATTTTGCGTTTGAGAAAATGGAGACCTAGAAAGGGTTGAGTGACTTGAAAGATCCAAAAATATTTGTTATCAATATATAGTATCATCAAGAGTGTATAGCTCAAATTTTCCAACTCCCAATTATTTATTCTTTCCATTGTGTATAATAGTGCCTTTCGATAGAATTTGAGGGAAAAAAATAAATTGGTCCTTAAGTATACTTAACCCAAAACTTCACTTGAAGTATACTTCTTGAATGACTAAATTTCAATGACTATTCTTTAGGGGGAAATTCTTCTTAATTAAGGATTCTACCTGCTTAGCTGATTAACTGAGATTTCACTGTAGTTTGGTTATCCTTTCTTAATAGAAGTATATGTCTATCATACTTTGACTATAAATCCCTTTCTTCTTGTTTTCGTGTTAGGTTTCAGTGGAGATGGAGAACAGCTAAATTACCATTTTCCATCTCATAGATTCTTTTTATGCAGATATTTGTTCGCATTGGAATAGATATGTTCCAGAAGAACTGAGTATAGAGCCAAATTTTATATGTAATTTTCCCATTGATTTTTTTTTTTTCTCTTTTAAAATGGAATGTTGGGTTTCAATGGAGTGTCAGGGGTGTGGCGTGTTCACTGAACCTTGGTCCCCATTGCCTTGCTGAATTGATATAAGAATTTTGAACTTAAGGAAGTAGGAAATTTAAAATCCCATAACTTTGCATCTTCAGGTAATGTATACTGAAATTTTCTGCTTAATCAAATTTGTAAGTTAAAAACTTGGTATATCATTTTGTTTTATAAGCAAATATCCTTTCCTTCAGGGTTATGTACGTCTTTAAAACTACTCTTTTCCAGATTCAGATAATTCCAGTTTCTTTAAAATCAGTTAGAGAAGTAGGCTTAATTTAATGGAATGACTTTAAAATACACATACTGTTCTAGTAAATTTTAATAACATACTGAAATTCACTGCCTTTAGCAGATTCACTGTATTATCCCAAGTTTTCTACATATTTCTTGAAATAAACATACAGCAAATGATTTCCATCCATATTTCTTTGTTATCATAAGCAGAAAGAAAACCATAATACCCCCATCCAAATATTTTTTGAAGTATTTTCTAAGTAATTAGCTATTACAGGTAGAATGAAGTGTTCAAGAAATTGTTGTAGGGTTTCTTGTTTTTTTCAAAATAGAGCAGATTTCAGCTTATCACTGTAGTAGCATCAATTACATCTCTCTCACTTATTTGATTTGGTATATCTTTTTTTTTTAATTAATTAATTTTTATTTTTGGCTATGTTGGGCCTTTGTTGCTGTGCCTGGGCTTTCTCTAGTTGCGGTGAGCAGGGGCTGCTCTTGATTGCAGTGCGCAGGCTTCTCATTGTGATGGCTTCTCTCGTTACGGAGCACGGGCTCTAGGCATGCAGGCTTCAGAAGTTGTGGAACATGGGCTCAGTAGTTGTGGCTCATGGGCTCTATAGCGCAGGCTCAGTAGTTGTGGTGCGCGGGCTTAGTTGCTCCACGGCATGTGGGATCTTCCCGGGCCAGGGATCGAACCTGTGTCCCCCGCATTGGCAGGTGGATTCTTCACCACTGCACCACCAGGGAAGTCCCGGTATATCTTTTTTGAATATGAGGAAAACTTGATGGAACTACAGCTAGTATGTAGGAATTGAGCATGGGGTTGTGGGTGACCAGTATGGATCTCCTCTGTCATGTGTGCTACAGTAGAGGAAAGAAACACTGGGCTAAAATTAGGGGGGAAAATGATTCCTTTAAACTTGAAGAATCATTTTCTTGTTTTGAACATCAGTATTCATGCTTTGCTCTATTTGGCCTTGGGAAATATAGAACTTGAGAACAGAGGTATTTGCCTCATTTCTTCATATCTGTTCAGTTTTTTAGTAGCTGTTTTAAGTCCACCTTTCCCCAAGACTTATAGCCACAATGATAAATCCTCTTCTGAGTTTTTATTTTACCAAGTCTTAGCTACAATGCTTTTCCAAGTAATGGAGTATCTTTTTCACTTTATGTGACCATCTCATATGAAAAAATATGCACTTTACATGTAAGTTGAAATTAATTTCACTTTCTAGAGAAGAAACTATAACTTAACACGTTTACTTTTTTAATGGAAGGAACTCAAAATCCTAAGGCCTAAATCAGGAAACTTTGGCTCTAGTCCTGGCATTTCCATTTTACCAGTTGTGAAATATTGGACAAGTCACGTAATATCTCTGTATGTCATTATTCTCAACTTTAAGATGAAGGATTTCAAATCTCTAAGATATTTATAGTGTATTGGAAAACATTTCTTTCGTGGTTCTGAAAGTTAGTGAACAAAATAGCTTTTTAAACATTTTTGAAGGCAATATCGCCATCTAGTGGCTTGTCATAAAATTGCCATTAAAGCCAAAACTAAATTTTCCCAAACCTATGTAGGGTGTGAATGGAAGATTACCTCTTGCTGCTTGTCCAGGGAGTAGATGAAATTATATTCAGAATTAAAATTGCCTCCTTGGTGCTGGTCTTTTTACTTTTGTTCTTTTCACTACAGCTAGAATTGTAGTTATTTTAAAGACAGGGATCATTATCTTAAACTTTTGTGTTTTATATGCCTTAAAGCATAAAACACATTCATAGTGACTGCTTGATTAATTCTGATCCTTCAAATGTTATATTAATTATATTAATATTAATTGTTGGCCCTTCAAATATTATATTTTATTTTTTCCAAATGAAGTATGCTCATTTAGTCTTCCAGCAAGTTGTGTGATATTTCCATTTCTGAATCTCCCTTAAAGCTCCTTATGTATCTAATAAAGTCTATAAATAGGAAATATTTTGATAGCATCAAATATTTAAAATTACCTGAGATTTCATGAAAGTTTTATGATGATTTTACACTTTAATATCTTGTTAACCACTTTAAAGTAGAAGGTTTGAAAATAAAAGAAGTATTGCTGGTGGTGGTGCCACTTCCCTAGTAGACAAAGAAATAGTGTCTGCTTTCTTTTCAAAAATTCTTAATGAGACTTATTTACAGATTAAGATATTCAGTAGAAGTTGAAATTCAGAATATTTAATGTCGAGACCATTATTTCTGGATTTTTACAAAGGTAGTTTCTAGCTGTCCAAGAGGGACAGCTTGTTGGAGTTACTGTTTTCTTTTTCTAATTTAATGTCAGAGGGATTTTATGTGTGTGTGTTTTGCTAGGTTATGGAATTATTGCTTGGGATTTAATTTTAATTGTGGGAATAAATTGGAGTGGTTCTTTTTCTATTTTTAGGGTTTTCTTTTTAAAGTATTAATTTATTCTGTAACACCTAAGAATCTCACTATATGTTTTTCCATCCTGTTTCTTTTTCAGTAGGGATGAATGTTTTTTGTGAAAAGACTGGTTAGATATCTCAATAATGTAGTTTTTTTTTTTTTTTTTAGTCCGTGAAAGAAAAAAAAACATCGTGTGATATCGCATCAGTTTGTGTTTTCTCTTTGTGATGTAAACAAGACCGTCTTTAGGATGTTGACAGTGGGTAGCCAAACCTAGTAGCCCAAGTCCTAAATGTTCAATTTTGAGGATACTGGATTTTATTTATTTGTCTAACTTTGGATGATCTATTTTCATTATTACATCAGTACTTTAGTTTTCTTGGGATTTAAATGTCCTAGTTTCAAAACAGTTTCAGGGCTTCCCTGGTGGCGCAGCGGTTGAGAATCTGCCTGCTAATGCAGGGGACACGGGTTTGAGCCCTGGTCTGGGAGGATCCCACATGCTGCGGAGCAACTAGGTCCGTGAGCCACAACTACTGAGCCTGCGCGTCTGGAGCCTGTGCTCCGCAACGAGAGAGGCCGCGATAGTGAGAGGCCCATGCACCGCGATGAAGAGTGGCCCCCGCTTGCCACAACTAGAGGAAGCCCTCACACAGAAATGAAGACCCAACACAGCAAAAATAAATAAATAAAATTAATAAACTCCTACCCCCAACATCTTCTAAAAAAAAAAAAAACAGTTTCAGTGTCTTATACTTCTGTCTTTACATTGGTAAAGACAACAACCTAGTCATACCATGGAATACTTTCTTCATAATACTATAAACGAATATTGAATTGGGTGATTTGAGATTGGCTTTATTCTCTGCTAACTCCACCCACCTTGGAATTTTCTTTTATGATTAAAGTCCTTCTGTCTGCATACTTTCTCAGTGTTTGCTTTTTCCTCATTAAGCACTAAGGTAAAAAGTGAGGTATGGCACCTATTTTGTAAAATTTTTGAGTAAATTATCATGAGTTTTTCCTTGACTTTAATAAAACAGCCATTTTCATTGTCTTTTGTCAGTGTTAACTTTGAAAAGTACATTAAAAAGATTATTTAGGGCTTCCCTGGTGGTGCAGTGGTTGAGAGTCCGCCTGCCGATGCAGGGGACACGGGTTCATGCCCCGGTCCGGGAAGATCCCACATGCCGCGGAGCAGCTGGGCCCGTGAGCCGTGGCCGCTGAGCCTGCGCGTCCAGAGCCTGTGTTCCACAACGGGAGAGGCCACAACAGCGAGAGGCCCGCGTACCGCAAAAAAAAAAAAAAAAAAAAAAAGCTTATTTAAAATGTTCATTTAAAACATTTAAAACATAATTACAGCACCATTATCTTCTTGAAAGTTTTTTTTGCCAGCTCTGTTCTCTCCCTGGCTCTATCTCCTAGCTCTAGAAAATGAGCATTTGCTAAGCCTTCTCAGGGAACTGATAGTTCAGTGTGGGCAGAGCAAGAACCAAGTAATAAGTTTGTAAGTCTTGTGTGGATATTCTCCCAGAGGCAGCAGTGTGTATTGAAGGTGTAAACATTGGCATTTTATTTTATACTATCACTTTGACTGCACTTTGGAAAGTAGATTGACCTTGTAAGTCTGCAAGCAAGGGCAATCAGTTAGACAGGGGTTGCAATAAACCTAGGTAGGATATGGGGGACTTACTTCCCTGGCAGTCCAGCGGTTAAGACTTCGCCTTCTATTGCAGGGGGTGCGGGTTTGATCCTTGGTCGGGGAGCTAAGATCCCACATGCCTCGTGGCCAAAAAACCAAAACATAAAAGAGAAGCAATATTGTAACAAATTCAATAAAGACTTTAAAAATGGTCCACATCCAAAAAAAAAAGTAGTGATTATTAAAAAAAAACAAAAAACCTAGGTAGGATAATTATGGCTTTAACTAGGCAATGGGCATAGGTGTTGGAAAGTTGGAGATGAATTATATCATAAGATATAGAATAGTTAGAACTTGATGGTTGACTATTGTGTTGGTAGACACATCCTGCTTTTACCCCTACAGTAAGATTGCTGCTTAAGGAATTGCATAAATGGTTTATTAATTAGGAGAAGCTAAACTTACAACAAAGAGAACCTCAAAATTCAGTGGCTTAAAGAATAAGAAGTTTATATTTCTCACTCAGTAATCTGGAGCAGTTGTTACTTTACCTTGCTGCACAATTGAGAATATTTCACCATATTGTTTGATCAAATGGTGACTCTGCTTCATACAGTCATTTAAGGATCCAGATTGGAAGATTTGCTGCCTTTCTTCACATGCTTTCCAAGTCTATCACCATGTCTGTCAGCTAGAAGCTAGAAAAGAGGAGGGAAGGGTGTTAGGAGCCAGGCCAAGAGATGGCACCTGTGTTCACGTTCCATTGGCGAGAACTTGGTCATGTGGCCACACCTAACTGCAGCGAGGGTGGGAAATGTAGTGTAGGTGGGCAGCTCCCATTGAAGAAAGGAAGAACAGATTTTAGAAGACAGCTTAGCAGTCTCTGCCATAAACTGTGATGCCGCTTGCTGAGACAGGAAACGGGAAGCAGGTTTACGGCAGAAGATAATAAATTTCCTTTTGGATATGTTAAAATAGAGGTACTTCTAAATTTGCATGTGTAATAAGAATGTGCAAGTGATCCTAAGGTAACATCAATTGGAAAAAAATTACTTATGTTTTTCTGTAGTAATGTTATGGTACAGAAATTTAAGTTATTTTTCTGAGAAAAAATCAAAAGGAGGAAAGTAGGGTAAAATTAGAAGGGAATGGGGAAAGGGCATGAGGAAAAAGACTGTGTTTATTGTTATGTAGTTATGGCATAAATCAGTTGATTAAAAATATTGCCAAGTACTTACTGTATGCCAGACACTGACCTAGGTATAATACCTGTTGGCTGCGTAGTAGAGATAAGAAAGACAGATCAATCCCTGGTCTCATTACATAGTCATGAAAGAAGGTAGACAACGAGAACCTGTTGGATAGAGGAAAGAATTTAAAGTACCAAGTGCTACAAAGCAAATAAAATAGTGTCTGCAGGGACACCATGAGCTTGGGGGTGGCTGCTTGGCTAATTTTGGCTAAGGCAGTTCGGATAGAACTCTTTTTTTTTTTTTGCGGTACGCGGGCCTCTCACTGTTGTGGCCTCTCCCCTTGCGGAGCACAGGCTCCGGACGCGCAGGCTCAGCGGCCATGGCTCACGGGCCCAGCTGCTCTGCGGCATGTGGGATCTTCCCAAACTGGGGCACGAGCCCGTGTCCCCTGCATCGGCAGGCGGACTCTCAACCACTGCGCCACCAGGGAAGCCCAGGATAGAATTCGTTGAGAAGTAAAATTGAGCTAAGACCTGAGTGATGAGAAGAGGATAACTTAATGAAGACCTAGGCAGATAACATTCCAAGTAGAAGGAACTCAGCAACTGCAAGGCCTGGAAACAGACTTGGAAAGTTTAAGGGGGCCAAGATGTTGCCCAGTGTAAAAATAGGAAGTGAGATACTCCAGTGTATAGTCTTATCACCTGAGGTAAAGTATAAATTTTATTTAGTTGCAGTGGGAGATCACTGGACAGTTTAAGCAACTAACTGATATGACTTGGTTTTATGCTTAAAAAACTTAAAAGTGGGGGAGGAAAGCTAGAGATCGAGGCCAGGAAACTAGTTAAGAGACTGTTGCAGTAGTACCAGAAAAAAGATAATAGTGGCTCCGACTAAAAGTTGGTAGTGGCTCAGATTTCCTTGAAATCGTGGGAAATGGTTGCATTTAGGACCTATTTGGATGTAGAGTTGACAGAAGTTGTTGATAGATTAGATGTGAGATTTGAAGGAAAAAGGAAACAAGGATGACTCCTGGGTTTTTGACCTTAGAAGTTGGGTTGGTATTAAAAATAGGTCCCAAATTTCTTTTGTAGTTTTGGTAGGTGTTTACCTAGTGGATTCTGAAGGCGACATGGCATTTGGGCATACGATGAATTTAGCTAGCTGAACTCTTTCCATGTTTTTCTCAAAAATATAAGTTATGCTCTAAAAGAAATAAGTGTAGACTTTATGTATTGTTGGAAAAGTGAAGCATTTTAAAGCTAATTTAGGTATTTCCTATTATATGATTTTTTTTTTCATTTCTTAGAATGGTCTTTAACAGAGATATCAACTGTGGTTTGTGAATTTTAATTTGGATTTATCCAGAATCTCCAAATACTTCAAGGGCCTAATATCTTGCTCCGATCATCTGTTTGCCTTTTACCTATTCAGACCAGACAGGAGGCTGAGCTGCCTGCCAGCCTAGGGATATACCCTTAAGGCAGTGCTCGCTTTGTTAGGAATATAGCACTGCTTGTGGTGTGTAGGGTAGGGAAGACTGTAACCATGTCACACCTCCCCTGAAGGGCAAAGTGTTGGAATCTATTACTGAGCAGATAATCTTTGATCTTTATTCTGTTGATATTTCATTGATTGTAAAGAGAAATGTTGGGATGGTACTTTGTTTTACGAAAAATATATATCAGTTTGAATATTTATTTACTTCATAAATGAAAGAATTTCCACAATTTAGAGATTATATTAGTGTTTTAAAATTGAGCTTTCTATGTCAAATTTTACTGTTGAATGTTTCAAGTTTTTACGTAGTTCTTATTTTTCTTCTGACAGAAACTGAGCATTTGGATATATTTGGAAAAGCTATTAATTGGTATACATTAAATACTTTTGCTGTACACCTAGAAGTATAGTTCATCTAGTTCTGTGTTTAATCATTTTTGAAAATGTACTAAATATTTTCACTTCTGAATTTGATGAGAGTTAATGAAAAAGTGAACTAGTCTAATTTTAACTGCTAAAGATGACTGTGTTCTAAATGTTGCCTAGAAATTGATATATAATACGGTTAAAAACCAAAATTCAGCTGAGTAAATTTGAAGATCTAATTGGTTTTATTAAACACTTCCTGAATCAGGCCACATCCCATCTAGTAAGTAGAAGGGATCTCTAAGGAGCTATACAAAATGGAAGGTTTTTAAAGGCAGAAAGGGGCAGGGACAAGAAAGTTATACTAGCAGAAAGCAGATTGGCAAGGTCACTTTCCTTTAAGGGATGGGAGGGGACTGTGTGGCAGGTGACCTTGCTAGTGCTGACCGGGAAATTCCAGACCAATTGGTTAAGATGCCTTTCCTGGGAGGGGCTGAATCTGCAGTTAGGTTAGGTCGTAAGTCTTGGTTTGCTGGTGTGGGAGTTAACACAAGTAACTCCATTTTGGATCTGTTGTTTCTTTTTAACACACATATAAAATAATCTTTTATTTAAATATAAAATTTACTAACCTTAATTTGTGTAATTTCTCCACATAATACAGCAGACTTTTATTTTTTAAAAATATATTTAAAAATATTTCTAAACATAAAAAGATAAAAAATTAACTATTTACTGACAGATTTACATTAATTTAAACATTTTTCTTGAGACTGTAGATACCTAGTTGTACCTTAGTAGCAAGACCATACGTTTCACATGCTCATAGACCTTTGAAATGTTTTAGAAAACTACTTATCATAATTTTCTCCGACTTTGTTCCCCCACCCACCTAATTCATGTATGTCACCTAAAGTTGCAGGGCCATATACAGTAAAAGGTCTGCCCTATGCCCAACATTGTTCTGGGCTTAGTGTGTGGGTACTATTTTTTTCATAACAAAGAATGGTCTCTGAGGTCTTTTGATTTTTCTGGGAACATAGAGAAAACAAAATAGATCATTACAGTGGTAAGTATGGTGTAAATTTAAGAATATGAAAACAAACGTTTCTTTAAAAATAAATCTGTTGTTAATAAAAGATTAGACTTTATGGAGATGGGCCTTTCACCATGTTTTAAAGGAGGTATAGGTTTGAATGAGAAAAATGGGAAGGAATTTCAAACTTAAAAGGTGTTAAGACATAAAGAGGTGAACATATTTTTAAATGATTAAATCCAGCTTAATTAGAATAGATAGAGTTTAAAAGATTTCCTCGTTATGTGAAGATAAGTGATGCTAGTAAAAACAAGCAAAAATCACTAAGAAAAGCAATTTAATAATGTTAGAAAAATCTAATCCTAGTTGGCTATTGAAAACATACTTCTTAGACTATCTTCTCTTTTCACAATTTATACCAAAGTCAAGTATCCTTTTTTCCTGGCTTTGGCACACTGTTACTATAGTCCTATCTGTGGTAATGCTGTGGTGTCCTCTATGGCTTACAGTCTAAGTGTTTAAATTATTTGGAGAAATTTGGCAATGTGGGAGCAGGCTACTCAGGTCTTAGGCTGCCTGGAACTTCAGACCTACAGTTGGCAAGAGGGAATTGCTTTATAAATTATATGCTCCTTTTTTTCCTTCCCCAAACTGGTCCGAGTCCAAGCCAACCTCAGGTAAATGGGCTTGGAATACAGCCATTCTGGGAAATTTCCTGTGATATAGCCTTTGCATCCTTGTGATTTGCAGGATATTTGGAAAGGAAGAGAAGTTTAGAATTGACCTAAAGACATACGTGATCACACAGAACAGTCGAAGAACTACCTCTAACTTCTTAGACTGTCTTTACTCTTGTGAATCAGCTACAACAGGCTCATTCTCGGAGGAGTGAGAACACTTATACAGCTTACTAGATAATATCTTCTATGACAAAGTGGTAGTAGTATATATAAATATATATGTCCTCATTGTTAGAAGGTGACAAAGGAATCATCTGATAAAGTATCTTACCTATCACTAGTGGTTCCTGGCAGAGTAGACCCAAACTACTACAGTCTACATTTCTATACTTTCTATTCACATACCACAGTGGGTTAAAATCAATGAAATATTGCCAAGGAAAGATATGCCCAGTTGAAAACTTTTGTTAGGTGGTGGTTACAGTTTGAACTGTATCTTGCCATACATTAGTGATTTGCCAGATTTGGTCAAAATCATCAATGCCAACAGTTGATATAAAGATCTTTCTTTGACCGTATTACAGTTAAAACAAGCCAACAACTTTTAATTTTTATATATTAAGGGAATTTTTCAGGTAATCACATTGCTTTCAGATGTATTTTATGATCATGTATTAGATGTCATAGCATGTCTGTAGGCAGATGAAAGTAGTTTTAGTTAGGATTTTAGGATTGCTTTGATTAGCCAAAATAATATTTCTTAAAAGAATTTCTCTTATTCTAACACATGCTAACTCTAAAGAGTGCTTTCTGTGTTTTTTAGTCGTCCATATACTAACAAGGTCATCACTTTATGGTACCGTCCACCTGAACTGCTGTTGGGAGAAGAAAGATACACACCAGCTATTGATGTATGGAGCTGTGGGTAAGATAGGCTTATTGACTCGTTAATTTACTTGAAACTTGGTAGTGAAGTAAAATCATACCATTTGGTAATGGTGGATATTTTTCCCATTAGATGTATCCTTGGTGAACTCTTCACTAAAAAACCTATATTTCAAGCAAATCAGGAGCTTGCACAACTAGAATTAATAAGGTAAGCTTGTGATTTTAATATTTGTAATATCTGTAGGAAATTAAAATTTTTTCACGCTTGTGTTTCTAGGAGAACATCATGTTTCTGTTGAAGGCTGATGATTGCTGAATGGAGGAGAAACTAGAATGCAGGCACTTTGATAATTGTTCTAGTAAAATTAAGGATCTTTAAGTCCCTAGATATTTTGTGATTAGATTAATGTGTTTGAGTTCCTAAAGATAAGACTGGGAAGGAGGAGTAAATATGAGGCGGGAGAGAATGAATGGTAGATTCTGTTTTTTTTTGGAGTGTGGCAGTATGGAAGAATTAATGTTTGGGGATATTTTAAAGAAATACTCTTTTACATATGTATATGCACATGTGTTTATATGTATATGTGTATGCAGACACACCAAAATACATCCATGTACTCACTAGCATAGGTCTTCATTATTTGGAGCCTATTATAGGGCCTAGGTCATAGGACTTACGTGTTAATCATCTTTCTCTTTATCTAATATTTTAAATAAGTTTCTTTTTTGTAAAAGAGCTTTGGTTTTCATATATAATAATATTAAATTGCAACTTGTAAGATTTGCATGAGTGTTTCAAAATATGGATGAGAATTTTTAGGGAAGATATTGGTATAAGGCACATACATACCCATGTACTGTGAACCTTCCCTTCAGCAGACTTATTGGACTAATTGTTGCTCTACATTCCATCTGTAAATAATACTAGCTTGATAACATAGCAAGCTGAATATTTGCAGCTAGTAGATTACCACTCTATAGTAAGACTACGTATTTATTCCACCAGTTGAAGAGTATGACGACCAAGAGGTAGTTGTTTCGCATTTTGTATACAAACATTTTATTATTGTACATATGTTGTTTAATTAACTATAGACAGATGCAGTGCTTTGCAAAGACTTAACAGAGTTGGCTAATGTAGAATTCCATTCAGTGAGTCCTCTGATGAAAGAGAAGGCCATGGCCCTATGTCAGAAAGTTGGGAAATAAATGCACATTTATACATTTTTAGTTAAAATAAAATGTTTAAATCATGTATCTGTGTATCTTTCTTTTTCTTTTTTTTTTTTTGGTAATGATTTTCTCTAACCCATTTTTTCAGTTAGCCAACTATTGTTCCTAATTGTATTTAATACTAGGGTTTCTATTAATGATGTTAGTATTTATTTAGTTTATACATGATACAAGCATTGTTCTAGGAATTTCACCTGAATTACTTCAGTTAAGTTGTGTGTTGTTTTTATAGTTAAGAAAACTGAACCTTACAGAGGTGAAGAATTTGTTCAGAGTCATACAACTAGCAAGTGGCAAAATTGAGATTTGAATCTAGATAGTTTTACCTTACTATCTAAACTTATAACCAATTCTCTATACTATGTAGTAAATAAAACTTCCTGGAACTTTTAGTTGGTATGACACAAACACCAAGAATTAACAAAGACAGCATGAAAAATTTCTGCAGAATATTAATACAAAATTTCTAAAAGGAGTGATTAGCCAGTAGTATGTAATGTTTTATTAAAAATTAACTTGCAGAGTCAAGTAGGGTCATCCTAAGAATACAAGAATGTTTTAGTTTTAGGAATTCCATTATTATAATTCATCATTTTAATAGATGTAAAATAATATGTCTATCTTGATAGTGTTGAATAGGCATTTGCTGAAATTATAAACTGCTAATTAAGTGTAGAGGCATATTTCTTTAACAATAAAATATGTATCACAAACGGACTAGATAATATTTAGTGGTGAAATACTGGAAGTAAAGGCAAGAATGAGAAAAAATTGACTAGCAGTATCATTATTTTAAGAGTGTTTTAGAAGCACTAACTAGTTAACTAGTAGTGTTAGAAAAGTGAACCCAATAAGAGGTATTCTATCATAATTTGTATCTGATAGCATTGCATACATGCAGCGTGCAAGGAAATGACCTGAAATTCCTTGAATAAAAAATTTGGTAAAATGGTAAGTGTTAAGAATCTGTGTGTATATACACACATATGTGTGTGTGTGTGTGTGAGAGAGAGAGAGAGAGAGTATGTGTGTATATACACACAGCATACTAATATATATTATATACTAATACATATATTCTAAAGCAAGAGCTTTTAAAGACTATGTATCAATAATAACCAGTTAGAAACATAGGGAATGGAGAGCATGTTTAACAAAACCACCACCATATATACTCCAGGAATATTGAAAACTATAATGTTTCACCTAAAATTGTAAAGATTTGAATAAGTGTTGGAGAGGCATATCTCGTTTTTGGCTAGGAAGCCTTTTTTTTAAAACATCTTTATTGGAGTATAATTGCTTTACAATTGTGTGTTAGTTTCTGCTTTATAACAAAGTGAATCAGCTGTGCATATACATATATCCCCATATCTCCTCCCTCTTGCGTCTCCCTCCCACCCTCCCTATCCTACCCCTCTAGGTGGTCACAAAGCACCAAGCTGATCTCCCTGTACTATGCGGCTGCTTCCCACTAGCTATCTATTTTGGTAGTATATATAAGTCCATGCCACTCTCTCACTTCGTCCCAGCATACCTTTCCCCCTCCCCGTGCCCTCAAGTCCATCCTCTACATCTGCGTCTTTGTTCGTGTCCTGACCCTTGGTTCTTCATAACCGTTTTTTTCCTGTAGATTCCATATATATGTGTTACCATATGGTATTTGTTTTTCTCTTTCTGACTTATTTCACTCTGTATGACAGACTCTAGGTCCATCCACCTCATTACAAATAGCTCAATTTCGTTTCTTTTTATGGCTGAGTAATATTCCATTGTATATATGTGCCACATCTTCTTTATCCATTCATCTGTCGATGGACACTTAGGTTGCTTCCATGTCCTGGCTATTGTAAATAGAGCTGCAATGAACATTTTGGTACATGACTCTTTTTGAATTATGGTTTTCTCAGGGTATACGCCCAGTAGTGGGATTGCTGGGTCATATGGTAGTTCTATTTGTAGTTTTTTAAGCAACCTCCATACTGTTCTCCATAGTGGCTGTATCAATTTACATTCCCACCAACAGTGCAAGAGGGTTCCTTTTTCTCCACACCCTCTCCAGCATTCATTGTTTGTAGATTTTTTGATGATGGCCATTCTGACTGGTGTGAGGTGATACCTCATTGTAGTTTTGATTTGCATTTCTGTAATGATTAGTGATGTTGAGCATTCTTTCATGTGTTTGTTGGCAATCTGTATATCTTCTTTGGAGAAATGTCTGTTTAGGTCTTCTGCCCATTTTTGGATTGGGTTGTTTGTTTTTTTTTATATTGAGCTGCATGAGCTGCTTGTAAATTTTGGAGATTAAGTCCTTCGTCAGATGCTTCATTTGCAAATATTTTCTCCCATTCTGAGGGTTGTCTTTTCATCTTGTTTATGGTTTCCTTTTCTGTGCAAAAGCTTTTTAAGTTTCATTAGGTTCCGTTTGTTTATTTTTGTTTTTATTTCCCTTTCTCTAGGAGGTGGGTCAAAAAGGATCTTGCTGTGATGTATGTCATAGAATGTTCTGCCTATGTTTTCCTCTAAGAGTTTGATAGTGTCTGGCCTTACATTTAGGTCTTTAATCCATTTAGGGTTTATTTTTGTGTATGGTGTTAGGGAGTGTTCTAATTTCATTCTTTTACATGTAGCTGTCCAGTGTTCCCAGCACCACTTATTGAAGAGACTGTCTTTTCTTCATTGTATATTCTTGCCTCCTTTGTCAAAAATAAGGTGACCTTATGTGTGTGGGTTTATCTCTGGGCTTTCTATCCTGTTCCATTGATCTATATTTCTGTTATTGTGCCAGTACCATACTGTCTTGATTACTGTAGCTTTGTGGTGTAGTCTGAAGTCAGGGAGCCTGATTCCTCCAGCTCCTTTTTTCGTTCTCAAGATTGCTTTGGCTATTCGGGGTCTTTTGTGTTTCCATACAAATTGTGAAATTTTTTGTTCTAGTTCTGTGAAAAATGCCAGTGGTAGTTTGATAGGGGTTGCATTGAATCTGTAGATTGCTTTGGGTAGTAGAGTCATTTTCACAATGTTGATTCTTCCAATCCAAGAACATGGTATATCTCTCCATCTATTTGTATTATCTTTAATTTCTTTCATCAGTGTCTTATAATTTTCTGCATACAGGTCTTTTGTCTCCTTAGGTAGGTTTATTCCTAGATATTTTATTCTTTTTGTTGCAATGGTAAATGGGAGTGTTTTCTTGATTTCACTTTCAGATTTTTCATCATTAGTATATAGGAATGCCAGAGATTTCTGTGCATTAATTTTGTATCCTGCAACTTTACCAACTTCATTGATTAGCTCTAGTAGTTTTCTGGTAGCATCTTTAGGATTCTCTGTGTATAGTATCATGTCATCTGCAAACAGTGACAGTTTTACTTCTTTTCTGATTTGGATACCTTTTATTCCTTTTTCTTCTCTGATTGCTGTGGCTAAAACTTCCAAAACTGTGTTGAATAATAGTGGTGAGAGTGGGGAACCTTGTCTTATTCCTGATCTTAGTGGAAATGGTTTCAGTTTTTCACCATTGAGAACGATGTTGGCTGTGGGTTTGTCATATATGGCCTTTATTATGTGGAGGAAAGTTCCCTCTATGCCTACTTTCTGGAGGGTTTTTATCATAAATGGGTGTTGAATTTTATCGAAAGCTTTTACTCCATCTACTGAGATGATCATATGGTTTTTAATCCTTCAATTTGTCAGTTTGGTGTATCACATTGATTGATTTGTGTATATTGAAGAATCCTTGCATTCCTGGCATAAACCCCACTTGATCATGGTGTATGATCCTTTTAATGTGCTGTTGGATTCTGTTTGCTAGTATTTTGTTGAGGATTTTTGCATCTATGTTCATCAGTGATATTGGCCTGTAGTTTTCTTTCTTTGTGACATCTTTTCCTGGTTGTGGTATCAGGGTGATGGTGGCCTCGCAGAATGAGTTGGGGAGTGTTCCTCCCTCTGCTATATTTTGGAAGCATTTGAGAAGGATAGGTGTTAGCTCTTCTTTAAATGTTTGATAGAATTCACCTGTGAAGCCATCTGGTCCTGGGCTTTTGTTTGTTGGAAGGTTTGAAATCACAGTTTCAATTTCAGTGCTTGTGATTGGTCCGTTCTTATATTCTATTTCTTCCTGGTTCATTTCGAAAGGTTGTGCTCTTCTAAAAATTTATCCATTTCTACCAGGCTGTCCATTTTATTGGAATATAGTTGCTCTTAGTAATCTCTCATGATCCTTTTTATTTCTGCAGTGTCAGTTGTTACTTCTCCTTTTTCATTTCTAATTCTATTGATTTGAGTCTTCTCCCTTTTTTTCTTGATGAGTCTGGCTAATGGTTTATCAATTTTGTTTATGTTCTCAAAGAACCAGCTTTTAATTTTATTGACTTTGCTATTGTATCCTTCATTTCTTTTTCATTTATTTCTGATCTGATCTTTATGAGTTCTTTCCTTCTGCTAACTTTGGGGTTTTTTGTTCTTCTTTCTCTAATTGCTTTAGGTGTAAGGTTAGGTTGTTTTTTTGAGATGTTTCTTGTTTCTTGAGGTAGGATTGTATTGCTATAAATTTCCCTCTTAGAACTGCTTTTGCTGAATCCCATAGGTTTTGGGTCATCATGTTGTCATTGTCATTTGTTTCTAGGTATTTTTTGATTTCCTCTTTGATTCCTTCAGTGACCTCTTGGTTATTAAGTAGTGTATTGTTTAGCCTCCATGTGTTTGTATGTTTTACAGATTTTTTCCTGTAATTGATATCTAGTCTCATAGCGTTGTGGTTGGGAAAGATACTTGATACGATTTCAGTTTTCTTAAATTTACCAAGGCTTGATTTGTGACCCAAGATATGATCTATCCTGGAGAATGTTCCATGAGCACTTGAGAAGAAAGTGTATTTTGTTGTTTTTGGATGGAATGTCCTATAAATATCCATTAAGTGCATCTTGTTTAATGTATCATTTAAAGCTTGTGTTTCCTTATTTATTTTCATTTTGGATGATCTGTCCATTGGTGAAAGTGGGGTGTTACAGCCCCCTACTGTGATTGTGTTACTGTCAATTTCCCCTTTTATGGCTGTTAGGATTTGCCTTATGTATTGAGGTGCTCCTATGTTGGGTGCATAAATATTTACAATTGTTATATCTTCTTCTTGGATTGACCCCTTGATCATTATGTAGTGTTCTTTTTTGTCTCTTGTAATAGTCTTTATTTTAAAGTCTGTTTTGTCTGATATGAGAATTGCTACTCCAGCTTTCTTTTGATTTTCATTTGCATGCAGTGTCTTTTTCCATCCCCTCACTTTCAGTCTCTATGTGTCCCTAGGTCTGAAGTGGGTCTCTTGTAGACAGTATATATATACGGGTCTTGTTTTTGCATCCATTCAGCCAGTCTGTGTCTTTTGGTGGGAGCATTTAGTCCATTTACATTTAAGGTAATTATCGATATGTATCATCCTATTACCATTTTTTAAATTGTTTTGGGTTTGTTATTGTACGTCTTTTCCTTCTCTTGTGTTTCCTCCCTAGAGAAGTTCCTTTAGCATTTGTTGTACAGCTGGTTTGGTGGTGCTGAATTCTCTTAGCTTTTGCTTGTCTGTAAAGGTATTAATTTCTCTGTCAAATCTGAATGAGATCCTTGCTGGGTAGAGTAATCTTGGTTGTAGGTTTTTCCCTTCCATTACTTTAAATATGTCCTGCCACTCCCTTGTGGCTTGCAGTTTCTGCTGAAAGATCAGATGTTAACCTTCTGGGGATTCCCTTGTATGTTATTTGTTGTTTTTCCCATGCTGATTTTAATATCCTTTCTTTGTATTTAATTTTGACAGTTTGATTAATATGTGTCTTGGCGTGTTTCTCCTTGGGTTTATCCTGTGTGGGACTCTTTGTGCTTCCTGGGCTTGATTAACTATTTCCTTTCCCATATTAGGGAACTTTTCAACTATAATCTCTTTAAATATTTTCTCAGTCCCTTTCTTTTTCTCTTCTTCTTCTGGGACCCCTATAATTTGAATGTTGGTGTGTTTAATGTCTCAGAGGTCTCTGAGACTGTCCTCAATTCTTATCATTCTTTTTTCTTTATTCTGCTCTGCAGTAGTTATTGCCACTATTTTATCTTCCAGGTCACTTATCCGTTCTTCTTCCTCAGTTATTCTGCTACTGATGCCTTCTAGAGAATTTTTAATTTCATTTATCTGTTGTTCATCATTGTTTGTTTGCCCTTTAGCTCTTCTAGGTCCTTGTTAAACGTTTCTTGTATTTTCTCCGTTCTACTTCCAAGATTTTAGATCATCTTTACTATCATTATTCTGAATTCTTTTTCAGGTAGACTGCCTATTTCCTCTTCATTTGTTAGGTCTGGTGGGTTTTCACCTTGCTCCTTCATGTGCTGTGTGTTTCTCTGTCCTCTCATTTTGCTTATCTTACTGTGTTTGGGGTCTCCTTTTCGCCGGCTGCACATTCGTAGTTCCTGTTGTTTCTGGTGTCTGTCCCCAGTGGCTAAGGTTGGTTCAGTGGGTTGTGTAAGCTTCCTGGTGGAGGGGACTAGTATCTGTGTTCTGGTGGATGAGGCTGGATCTTGTGTTTCTGGTGGGCAGGACCACATCCGGTGGTGTGTTTTGGGGTGTCTGTGACCTTATTATGATTTTAGGCAGCCTCTCTGCTAATGGGTGGGGATGTGTTCCTATCCTGCTAGTTGTTTGGCATAGGGTGTCCAGCACCTGTAGCTTGCTGGTTGTTGAGTGGAGCTGGGTCTTAACGTTGAGATGGAGATCTCTGGGAGAGCTTTTGCCATTTGATATTACGTGGAGCCGGGAGGTCTCTGGTGGACCAGTGTCCTGAACTCGGCTCTCCCACCTCAGAGGCACAGGGCTGACACCCTGCCGGAGCACCAAGACCCTGTCAGCCACACGGCTCTCTCTGGGCTTCTATTTCGGCAGCAGCAATGTGACTCTGGACGGTGTGAGCCACTTTTTTTTGCCAGTTGGCCATGGAGAAGTGTGAGGGCGCCCAGTGTCTCTTGAAAATGCAAAACCAGTGCTGTGGCCATGCCCTCCTCCAGGATGCGCGGAAGCCTTCTCAAGATGAGTGGGGTAAAACCCAGGATGCTGTGGAAGCCGCCATTCTTAGGGAGAAGAACCTGAACCAGACACTATTAGATCTGCGTGCCCTGGGTTCTGCCTGCGCCCCCTTTTTTTTTAAGATGGCAGTTCATCGTATATTAGTCATTATAGTCCTATTGAGAATTTCAAAAGACTTTTTTAAAACAACAGTTGATTTTAATGTTTATCTGGAGGCCTGAACCTGAAAATGGCTAGGAAAATTCTTAAAAAATAAGGACAATTTGGCATATCACATGTTAAATCAAAATTTTAGTAACTAAAACCATTTTGTACTGGCACAAGATACACAGATGAATTAGCGCAATTATATAGGAAATTCAGAAGTAAAGAAAGTTCATATGGGCCTTAGAATATAATACAGTAGACATTTCAAATTAGGGAGTTAATTGAATAGTATTTATTGATTGCTGGTTGTGTACCAGTTACGAGTCCTGACGATACAGTGGAGGTTGGGAATTGTATCCCCAGTGCCTAGTAACTGGCACACAACTTTTTCTGCTTTCTTGTTGGGGGAGACAGAGAAAACAAACAAATTAATAAAATACATCAGGTGGTGATGAGCACAGGGGATAGAAGATGATAGCAGGAAGCGCTGTGTATGGAGCCAGGGAAAATCTCTCCCATAGGTACCATCTGAGCAGAGAGCTGAGTGAACAGCAGAGTCATGATCCTGAGGCATGAGTGTGTTTGGATTATTTTATGGACATGTTAAGTCAGTTAGGGAACCGTATGGGAAGCAAAAAGAAAGGTCAAGCCATCCAGTTAGTGGCATACTGTACAGTTACTAAAAAGGAAATGGTAGATCTGGATATGTTGATATGCAAAAGCAACACTGTCACATGAAAAGAGCAGTTTTACAGAAGGCTGTTTTTGGTTTGATCCCACATGGGTGAGACAAATTAAACACATCAAAAGAGTCTGGAATTGTTAATCTGAACATGGACTTGTGAGAGGGTTAGGGAAGGGACTGTTTTACTTTCTGCTTTATATGTTTCAAAACGTCTTTGGGTTTTGGTAAGTTGTCAAATATTTATAATAATACAAAAAAGATGCTTCAATTTTGATTTTATAGCATTAATTATTTTTAAAACATGAAGAAAAAAAGGACGTTTCTGGTAAAAGAGACACGTCTCCTTGGTTTGAAGGAGGTGGCAGAGTATATTGAAAGGGGCAGGCTTTGGGATCTTACAGGCCTGGGTTCTAATGCCAGCTCAGCTACTTCCTGCTCTTGTGACTTAGGGTAAGTTCCATAATGCTATAAGTTTCTTTCTTCACAAGTAAAACAGGACAAATAATGTGCTTAGGATTGTAAAAATTAATGTGTTTCCTATTTACTTCTTCCCCTCATCTTATTTGCAGTAATGCTGGAATGTTTCCCCAATCTAAAGCCTCAGGAATGATGAGTTCTAGGGTCTACATTGTACAAATACATATAAATGAATCAAGGATGGTAATCCTAATGAGAATCTGTCTTAAAGAGCTTTACACTACAGTGGTCAAGTGATTTGTACTTTACCTGGTTCCAGAAAATACGTTAGGCAGATTACAAAAATTTTGTGGTAAGAAGTAGCATGAATTAAAAGTAATGGCAAAGAGAGAGAAAAACATAGGTGGGGACAAAAAAAGGGATGAATGAGAGCAAAAATGTTTTTATATGAGAGTAACACTTTTAACTCTAAGTGTTCTGGCAGCCAGTGAAAGAAACTTTATATCACACAATGTATATTGCTTATGGAATAAAAAACAATCATGGAAGAAATTAAAAGTAGATTTGGAATGAGAAGAATTCCCTGCACACATACACAAAGCCTCAGGTTACACAGGTAAAATTTTTACAACTTTAAAGGCATAGGCTTTGGTTGTTCCAGAATATAGGAAAAGAAGGAAAGGTCCCATATTTTATTTTATTTATTTATTTATTTTTAATTTTTAAAAATTTATTTATTTTGTTTTGCAATACACGGGCCTCTCACTGTTGTGGCCTCTCCCGTTGCGGAGCACAGGCTCTGAACGCGCAGGCTCAGCGGCCATGGCTCACGGGCCCAGCCGCTCCGCGGCATGTGGGATCTTCCCGGACTGGGGCACGAACCTGTGTCCTCTGCATCGGCAGACGGACTCTCAACCACTGCGCCACCAGTTCCCATATTTTCAAAAGTGAAGCATGTATACCTTCATAAATCATTAGCATAAAAATTTCTTTAGACTTGTACTTCTTAATCTTTTCAGTCTCTTCTTTATACTCTTAAACATTGTGAAAGATCCCAGGAGCTTGTTTATGTTGATTGTATGTATTGAAATTTAAAACTGAGAAGTAAAAATATTTATTAATTCATTTTAAAACAATATATTAACATAACATTTTAATTGTAAAAAGTTTATATTTCCCAAACTAAAATAAGTGTTGGTGATATGAATAGCATTGTTTCACATTTTTATAAATCATTTAATGTCTGGCTTAAACATCTGGATAAACACCTGTGATACGCTGTTTTCAATAGTCTTTTCAGATAATTGTGCATATTCTTCCTTGAAACTTCAGTAAGTGGCAGTTCTTTTTACAGGTTGGTTGTAATGTGCAGTCTGTAACCACAGATTTTGTACTCTAATATATTGAAATCCATTGGTTTATCTTACACTCTGAATAGATATTTTACCTGTGATGATTTTATAACATTATGTATTGGTCCTTTGATAATACTGGATCACTGAATTGAGCAAATCTTCTAAAGTGTAGCATTTCATTATATAGTATTTGTTATGACCACTAATCTCATCAGAAAAGCCTTTAGGTATTTATTTTGAAACTGTCAAGTTCATGGTGTAGATATAAGTCTTCTAGTATTCTGATTTTCTCCTGAAAGCTTGAATTTTATAATTGACAGTAAATGCTGCAGTTGTCTTCCTTGAAGTAATAAGCTGACTTTGTTCCTGGTTAAGAAAATGTCTGGCAAATACCCAAGTATGAATGACCATAGTTTTTTAGTTGTTTTTGCAGGTAAAAATGGTGGTTCATGAAAAAAGCACCTACTTCAGCTTGCAACTCAAATAATTGCACAAGTGCTTCTCAAGATAACTATCACTTTGTTGTGCAACTGAAGTGCTTTATGAGTAATTTCATTACTAAGAATATTGAAAAGATACGTACTCAAGTATAAGGGTTTAATAATAATAATTTTTACTGCTTCAACAAGTGCCTTCTTAAGTGAAACTCTCCCCCTCTCTCCCCACCAAGGTTATGTGGTAGTGAAGAGTATTTACTGCTAATAGTCTGGTGCCACTGCCTCAAGTCATGCTAAGGTGCCAGTAGTTTTACCCACTACTGGCTTAACACCATCAGTGCAAAGTCAACACATTGAAAAGTATAAATAATGTCTTAATAATACCTTTGACCTTCCAGACCCCTGAAGGGTCTAGGGGACACCGAGTGGTCTTTGGACCCCATTTTTGCAAACTGCTGATGTATACCAACTAAAAAGTAGAATACAGCATTACACTAAAATAACAGTACTTTGATTAGGCTCAAGTGGTATTCCTCTTTTGAACGAATGGATGACTAAATATTCTAAAATCTCTTAATTCGAAAATCTCTTACTAACATCATAAATATAATTCATGACATTAGTAACTTAGGGAAGAAAATGCAGGTGATGATTGTAATAGAGTTTCTAAAAATCAAACTGATAGAACTAAAGAAGTATCCTTTTAAAATTTAAAAGCCACAAAAATAAAACCCATAGTCAAAAGGAATAAATCAGTGCTTTCTAAGCAGGAGGTATATGTGAATTTGTATGTGTCTGTGAATATCTTTACTATGTGTTGTGTTTCTCAAGCTAAAAGTTATCATCTTTCCCAGTGGTAAACAATGAAAGTACTCCCATTAAAATCAGAAACCAAACAAAATTACCTAATATTGTGTGGCATGATTAGCATTTTAACATTGTTTGGAAATTGCCACATAATGTAGCATACCATGATGATAAAGAGGAATACATGTTTGAAAAAATATAGATGAATTGTGATTATAGGTGATGATAAACCTGGAAAGCCTCAAAGAAACAACTGTTAAAAGAAAACTATGTTAGGAACCATAGGATCTCAGATGGCGATCTAAATTTTTTATGTCAAATTTCAACCATTTCCTATAACAAAACTCTTCTAGTTATTGCTTAGGAAATATAATAGGGATAGGAACACATTCAAAAAGCAAAAACTAAAACCCATAAAAGGAAATATACAAGATCTAATTGAAGAAGTTTATAAGTATACCTTGGAAATATTGCAGGTTTCATTGTAGACTACCACAATAAAGCAAATATCAAAATAAAGTGAGTCACAGAAATTTTTTGGTTTCCCAGTGCATATAAAGTTATGTTTACGCTATACTGTAGTCTGTTAGGTGTGCAATAGCATTGTGTGTGTATACCCAAATTTTAAAATACTGTATTGCTAAAAATACTAACCATCATTTGAGTCTTTGGCAAGTTGTAGTCTTTTGGCTGATGGAGGGTTTGAAATACTGTGAGAATTACCAGAAAGTGACACAGAGACACAAAGTGAGTAAATGCTGTTGGAAAAATGGCGCCAATAGACTTTCTGACACACGGTTACCACAAACCTGAAGTTTGAAAAAAAATAAAAATCTACAAAGCACAATAAAATGAGGTATGCCTGTATAAAACCAAAGGAAGTATAAAAATGGAGATATTAAGCTTTGTAAAGATAGCAATCCTTTCTAAATTGATAAATTCAGAGGAGCAGTGGAATCCCAACAGGATTCTCTTACTTTTGGAGTGAGACAGTATTGATTCTACAATTCATCTGTAAGGAAATACTGAAAAGAATAATTAGAGGAATGAGTAGATAGAGGGGTTTGTCCTGTAAGTCTTATGAAAAATGTAAAGGTATCATATATTGACACCAGAGTAGATAAATCAGTAAATCAAAATAGATTCTCAAAACAGACCTCAGATATTTAGGGATTTAGCATATGATGCATTTCAAAATGTCTTCAGTAAATGATTTGGAGATAGCTAATTGACCATCAGGCACTGATTTTGCCAATATGCAGTTATCAACTGCTGTCATGTCTGCTTCCCTAATTTCTAAAACTTTTCCCTGTCTTAGAATGTCTATTTCATCCTGTATGCTGCTATCAGTTAGATAACTTTCCCACTCAACTATCTTCCCAAAACACATAAAATAATTTTAACTGTTTAGCTAAGAGGTAATGAAACTGATTTTTATTATAAGGCTATTAATGAGCCAGGTGCTAGCTCATTTAATTTCACAGGTCCAAAGTAAAATTAATCCCCATTTTACAAAAGAGCAACAGATTCTAAGCAATGCAATTTCACCAGTATCACAGACAGGATTCAGTTCTAAAGTTCGTTTTCAAACTCTGTCTTCATTATAGTTAGGCAGACTGCCTCTTGAAACTGTATTGTATGGCCCCTGTCTAATGCTTCCAACTAAACCTCCCTTAGCCCTAAATTCCACCTATACTGATTTCCTTAGTCTTCCTCCCACAAATGTTTAGACTTTGCTACTTCCATGACTTTGTCTATGCACTAATCTTTGCCAGTAACATAGTTCTCTTATTCCCTTTCCCACCTGTCTATTGTTTACTTATCCTTTGAGTTGTAGGCAAAATTCTGCACCTCTTCTCTAACTTGAGTACGTTTTCTTGTATTTCTGTAGTTGAAAGTATCCTTCATTTTCTTTATTCCATTATATTTTATACTTCTGTTATGGTGCACATAAATCTGCCAGGGATTGATTATATTCATCTAGTTGCTTGGGTATATTATGTAGTATACAAAAGTGAGAGAGTGGTTTTGACATAGTTTTCTTAAGCTCCGCTAAAGGATGTCTGGCAACTTTAGTTGTCACTTGCTTATGTACATTGGTGCATGTATTTATATTTATGTATATATGGAATATTTTTACTTTTAGTCAGTGATGCATGGACATTTTCTTTTCCTATATGAAGACTAGCTGATAATTTTATATAAAATGGGGCTTCCCTGGTGGCGCAGTCGTTGAGAATCTGCCTGCTAATGCAGGGGACACGGGTTAGACCCCGGTCTGGGAGGATCCCACATGCCACGGAGCAACTAGGCCCGTGAGCCACAACTACTGAGCCTGCGCGTCTGGAGCCTGTGCTCTGCAACAAGAGAGGCCGCGATAGTGAGAGGCCCGCGCACCGCAATGTAGAGTGGCTCCTGCTTGCCACAACTAGAGAAAGCCCTTGCACAGAAACAAAAACCCAACACAGCCAAAAATAAATTAATTAATTAATAAACTCCTACCCCCAACATCTTCTTAAAAAAAATGTACATTTATTCTTGAGATTCAGTATACTCAAGCATATTTAACCAATTTTTCATCTACATATTATCAAAACATTAGTTTTAAATGTTTACCAGCTAGAGCTATTTGTTATAGCATTTCTTCAGTTTACCATAACAAAGACTTACTAATTAATATAAAAATAATGAGGGATTTCAAGATATAGATAAAGAGTAAAGCAGTTAAAATTTCTAAATACCTTGAAATCAGAGGCATTACTGAAATTGAAGAGCTTCTATGTTTCAGGAATGTGACTTTTAGGGTCCTCCTGTTGATCGAATTCAGCAGCAGTCTACAGTTCAGTTAGCTTCTTCAGTGTAGGAAATCTTTTCTGCTATTATTGCAAACTTCATTATATTCATAAGAGGTGATGATTAGGTACCTATAAAACCAGAGAAAGACATATACTAAACTCTAGTTCCTCAGTTTATTAGCATAAACATTTTAAATTTTGGTTCAAAATATGCTCAACATATTTTGAATGTTGCCTGTGTTTTTAAGATTTGATTTTGCAGATATGAAGGTTTTCTTTCTAGGAGTTGGAATGTTTGGAGTGTTAGAAGCATTCACTGAAAATAAATTGAATTCTTAAAACAAGTAATTGATTTGGGATAACTAAAATATTTAATGAAACTAGTATACATTGTATCAGGACTTCAACATTTGTATATTTAAAAATGAGTTGATGTTTTGTATAGCAGTTGTATGTATGATTTTTTTCTGTGTAGTTTATATTGATGTACTTCTTTTTGTGTGTTGTTCAGCCGTATATGTGGAAGTCCATGTCCTGCAGTGTGGCCTGATGTAATCAAACTACCATATTTCAACACCATGAAACCAAAGAAGCAATATCGTCGAAAGTTAAGAGAAGAATTTGTTTTGTAAGAAGGGGATGCTTAAACATCCATATTGCGTTGATTTTTTTTTTGTTGTTATTTCTTGAGAATTCTAAATGTCACTGTAGCCTCTGTTGACCTAAGGTCGACCTATCACAATTCTTCTATGTCATTTAATTTTGAGTTCCCTTTGCTACATGCAAATTACCATTTTACCATCATTATGAAATCAGTGCTTTGGAGTTATGTGTTTGATTTAGTTTACCTGAAAGAAGTTTAATAATACCATTTAAAATTTTAAAGAAACCGCTTACAAGATACTTGAACTGAGTTTTTTACTTTGTTGTAGGAAACTATTCTGTTAAGTTTTTAATTTATGTTAAAACAGCAAATTGCCCATAGAGCAGTAAAATATACTATTGTTTGCCAAATTTCAAATTATTTAGAATAATAATTATAAAATTATGTAAAAATAAATATTTCTTTAAAGGAATATTTGGAACTTACTGGAATAATGTATCACAAACATGTTATAAAATGCTAATATTTAAAATAATCTCCTAAAGAAACATTAAGCTTGAGTCTAAGAACATGCATGACTTTTATAATCCTCTCATGCCAGTATTCCTGCAGCTGCACTAGACTTATTTGATTACATGCTCGCCTTGGATCCTAGTAAGCGCTGCACTGCAGAGCAGGCTCTTCAGTGTGAGTTCCTACGGGATGTGGAACCCTCAAAAATGCCTCCACCAGAGTAAGTGACTTTTTACTATATGCAGAATCTGGACAATATTAATAACATCATCATGTAGCTATCAAAAGCTATTCCATGATTAGTTAAGTCAAAAGAAAGAATAAATCAAAAGGAATAGAATAGCAATAGTGTACATAATTTGCACATCTAGAATGCAGAGCCTTGCTTTATGGTCAGCTAACCATAGGACTAGCAGAAGCAGCCTTCCTCTAGTTAATTTTATTAATATATTTCCATCCTAAAAAAAAATGTTATTGCTGCTGCTATTGTAGTACTGTTTCTGCCAACACTAGTTGCTTAGCTAAAATTTTGAGTGCTATGCTAAGCATTTCTCATGTATTACATTAATCTTTATAATCTTAACAGGTGAGTATTATTATCACCATTTTACAGAGAAGGAAGCAGGCTTAGAGAGGTTAAGAAACTTGCCCAAGAATACAAATCTAGTAAAGGGTGAAGCCAGCTCTCAAATTCAAGTTAGTTCTATAACAAAAAGAGGTTCTGAAATATTCCTTAGCAGACTCTACAGTAGAAAATTCTTATCACTGAATAAAAATATTAGTGTCAAAAGCCTGTATGGAATGCGTCTACTGTCTGATGGTGGGAGGTGGGTGTCGGGAGGCAGGGAATGCACAGAGTCTGGGCGTCAGAATGGCTGAGTTCTTGAACCTTCACTCCCTTGTGGCTCCTGTAATTTCTCTAGGATTGATTTCGGGAAGGGGACAGAGCAGTCCATTTGGTTCTCCTTGATAGGATCTAGAAAGTTTGTAGAGATTTTCTTAGCAATTTTAAAAATGATGATGAGTGTCACAAAAACAAACCTGTCCCTATAACAATAAAATGTGTCCATGTAATAACAATTAGCATATTGTGAAGGAACAGACATGGGATTTGGAGTTCAAATCCTGGCTCTTCCACTTAATTAATTAGATTGGTCTTATTATAGTTCTGTGAGACCATCATATTTGGCTTTAGTTTTTACTGAATTGTATGTGAATAGCCTTTGTGGGATGATTTGGAAGGCAAAAATGATCTATCATCTTGAGGGATCTGAATCATCCACTGTTGAATTGTTTCGTGGATTTTTTTTGCTTATCAGTATATGTCAGCAGTCTTGAAACTTTGGCTTTAGTATCCCTTTAAAGAATTTTTTTAAACTTTCGATTTGGAAAAATTTCAACTCTATACAGAAAAATAGGAAGAATATTACAATGAACAGTGATATACTCTTCATCTAGGTTCAAACACTTAACTAAAATTTGGACACATTTGATTTATCACTCCATATCTTTTTTTCCTGAACTATTTGCATATTATATTGTGGGAATGACATTTCACTTATAAATAATTCACCATGTTATCTATAAGAACTGGAACTTTATTCTGTATAACTACAATATCATTATAAAGCATAAGAAATTTAACATTGTATTAGCTAATAGTTTATATTCAGATTTCTCTAGTTGGCACAATAGTTTCCTTTGTAGTCTGTTTTTCTGTTTGTTTTGGTTTTGGTTTTTTTGGATAAAGAATTTATTCCAAGCTCACACATTTCATTTAGTTGTTATGTCTCTTCAGTCTCTGAGGAAGACTTCTTACAACATTGACATTTTTGAAGAGCTAGCTGTTTTGTAAAGCATTCTACAGTCTGACTTTAACTACTTCCTCATGATTAGTAGTTAGTGTTTCTTTTTTTTTTTTGGCAAGAATGCTACCTAGGGTAGTGATAGGTGCTTCCTGCTGTATCACATCAAGAGGAATATAATGTCATTTTTCTTCCGTTATTGGTAGTACTAAATTGATATCTTGGTTTAAGTGGTCCATATGAAAGAATTCTGGTAAAACTGTATTGAACACATTTTAAATAGATATCTAAATTTTAAAAAATCAAGGGTTCAAATAGTTGCAAAAGGTATAAGTTTCAGTGTCTAAGTGTAGACACTTTAAAATAGAGCAGTTACATCATCTTGTAAATGTATTTAGTGGAATCAAAATACCTTAGCATTTGATATTCATCAACATTCACTCAGAAAATGTATGAACAAACTCTTCAACAATTGGACACTGTTGGGTTTGTGTGTGTGTGTGTGTGTGTGAACTTACATTGCTTCTGCACATTTTTAATGTAGCATATATTTATGCTTGAAAGTATTTTATTGATTACCCTATAGTACTTCTTTAAAACAAATATATGTATATAAATGGAAATTTAATTTAAAAATTTCCTCTGACTGCGAGGCTCTTTTTTTCTGATTAAGTTATTGCATATATTAGTAGTACATATTTCAGTTTAAAAAAAGAAAAAAATTAGTAAATTTTGTTGGAGATGCAACCTTAATGAAATAGTGCTGAGATTTTTTTCCCCAAGCAATTTGCATATCCATTAATTAATATTACTTATTCTAGAGTGAGATATAGTTCCACATTAATTGTGATGTAAACATTTTTGTAAGTACTCTTTTAAATAAGCGTTTGAGACTGGATGGAGTTTTGTCATAGTTAAATCACTGAGTTCTTTGAACTTCTTCCACATTATGTCCCCAAAATCACAGTGCTCTGTCATCAAAAATTATTTTAATGACCTTTCAGATGTCAACTTAAGATTCTTTCTCTAATTTTCGTGACAGTAAAGAATTGGAAACCACATGACTTGCCAAAGATTTCTTATCCAGTCATTAATCATTTTTTTTTTCAAATTTTAAGAAAATAAATCAAAGAAGCTTTACCAATATTTATTCCATGACTTCTTCTTATACTTGTTGCTTTTCCTTTTATTCGCACTTTCTTAATCCAGTATACTTAGAAAAGGTTAGGAAGTCAACATGTAATTTCAGTACTACTTAACCAATCCATTTGCTAAATTGTGTTTCTTATTACATTTTTAAAATATATGCTTTTGTCAAAATCTTGGAACTGTAGATGTATCCCATTCAATTTGTGGAAAATGTTTGCCACATAATAGGAAATTCTGTTCATATTGTCAAGCACATCACCTAAATTCACTTAACTTTTATGAGAACACACCCGACTGCACTTTTGCATTAAAAATAAATATGTTAGTACACATTTTGGTAAACATTCTGTAAACCAGCAATAAATTATGGTACATCTTTGTTAAGTACATCACTAAAGCAATCAGGTTGAAATTATAGTGATATTGATGTGATATTTAAATAAAAAATTATATAAACAATATAACATCTCGTTACTTTGTCATATGTAATGGGTAGTTAAAATTATAAAATGTGAAGGTCAGGACTCTGAAGAAAGGCATTGGAATTCCTTTGGGAAATAGCCATGTGTATTAAACTTATCAATTTTTTTAGGAATAAGCAAATGAGTGGGGTAATAAAAAAAAAAACTCCATTAATTTTATTAGATGTCCTGTCACACTTTTTTAATGTACTTAATGAAAAGAGTATGTATTGCTAAGAAGTGAATTAGGCCAGCAGCTTGTCTATAATTTTATTTTTTCTTAAAAGCATTAAACAATTCATAAGATAAATACGATCAACTATAATTGGAATAAATATTTCATGATATGATATGATAAAAAAATACTTTAAAACTACCTTGCTGAATGACGAAACATGAATATAATTCTTACTATGTGAGAGGCACTGTCCAAGCGCTTACATATGTTAACATATATTACCTGAACTCCACAAGGTAGATTGTCTTGTTAACCCCATTTTTAAAGATAAGCAAACTGAGGCACCGAGGTCAAGTTACTTGCCTATGAGACACAATAAGTAAGTGGCTGAGCCGGTATTTGAACCTTTAGAAAAGAACACATTAAAAATTTGGTTGTCCTGGAAACATTCCTGGTACATCTAATAGTCAGCATCACTAACCTCTCTATCCTGTTTAGCTATTTGTTGGGTAATGTTTATCTTTCCTACTGTTGAGATCATCCATAAAGAATCTCTTAACGTTTTAATTGTGGGAGGGAACAGAAGCCCTTTTTAGTGGATTTCTTTGCTTTATTCTCATGGGACTCTCCAACAAGAGCAATGCATTCCTTGAACATCAAGATGGGAAAAAAATGAAATCACTTCCGCCCCCCCACTCTGCAGTACTGCAGTATGTCTGAATTCAGAATAACCCCAACAGAGGCTAAGGTTGCACATCTTGTAAACACACACACACACACACACACACACACACACACACACACACACACA
>NW_021703776.1:12538191-12768269 GCF_005190385.1 Monodon monoceros | reverse complement strand
CACACACACACACACACACACACACACACACACACACACACACACACACACACACGAAAGTCTTTGGCAGGTTTTTGATGCCTTAAAGCTTCCCAATATCAATATTTCAAATTGTCCCTTTGTTTGTTACTCCAGGAGGTTTTTACACGCTGAGGCAATGCACCATAGTAAGATGGCTGAGAGGTATGCCTTTGTTTTGTTTTTGGACCTCAGGTGCATAGACTTGGTTTAATCATAATCCTTGTGTCACTCATCATTAGTCCATGCATGGCTCTCTTTTTTTCTTTTAGTTACTTAATTTAATTAGTTATTTTAAATGATGTTAATAAGCAGCCATGAACTTACCAAATAAAAGCTAGAATCTTGACAATAACCTACTTTACTCATATCATACCCTCTCCGCCCACAACCTGTCCCCCTTGCCTTCCTCCACCTGAGGTAACCATCATCCCTGTTTTCTTTTGTATATACTTTTTGTTGCCATCTATATGTACTCATAAAAAGTTATATTTTACAATTTTAGTTGCTTTTAATTTTATGAAAGAGTGTTATGCTGTCTGTAATTTGTTGGGAATGACTTTTTTTTCCACTTAATATTATATTGCTAAGATTTGACCATATTGTTGCATATGCCTTTATTTTATAACATAGATAAAATTAATTGTGAAAGAAGACGTGTGAAAGAACTTTCTGAACATGCAGGCCCTTCTCAAATATCAATGTTAGGAAAGAGGACATATGGATATGGAATTTCTTTTAGAATAATTCCAGGTATACTCCCTCAGAAAGTTTTCATGTATCCCTAGAGGTAAACATATCCAGGTTGAAGACCAGGTTGGGGCTGCTTAAGGGAATTTATAGATATTCTGGGCAAGTTTATTAACCTTTCCAAGCCTCAATTTTCTTATCTTTAAAATAGATATCATAGTAACTTCCCACTGGATTTTTTTATTAGGGTAAGAAGAAAATATTTATAAATCAAATATTTGTCTTTCTTTAAACAAAAGTTATTCTGCAGTGTTTCAATTTTGTGAAATTACACGAGGTAGAATTGTTTCAGAATTATGGATAACTTTGATAGTTGCTAGTTATTCAGAACTCTCAATGATGATTGATGAACCTGGATTACAATCTATTTTTGAAACTCCTCTGTAGCATCAGTTTAAGTCTAGAGCATTTGACTATAGAAGCAAATAAGAGGGTCTCAAAAAGTAAAAAGCTTGTACTAGAAGGTTTTTCGCAAATTTATGTCCTAGCCTTTGCTACTTTTTAATTCCGTGTCTAGTTTCTGCAAGTGGCATATTTTTCACCTTTTTTTTTCCATGTCCTATTCAATGTATGTTGTACTATGATAAAAACTGGCTTTAAAAGATTGCACCAAGGCTAATAGTAACCTATTTTTGTGAACATACATTCTTCATTCATAGTTTTAATAAGTTATTATTCATTGATTATCCAGAAGCCACAGAAAAATAGTTTGTCTGTATAGGTGAAGCCCTGAAGGAGGGAGGCGTTAAGGGTGATTTGTGTTGGAGGAGTTTACAAAGCCTGTGTGTGAAATCTTCAAGAATAACTTGTGGGGGAGCGGGGGTGGCAGCTTTGGGGCTATGTAGTAAATATATTATCATTTTGTTGTTGTTGTTGTTAAGAAATGCCATGGACAAACAGTTTAATACTTTTTTTTCCAGCCTTCCTTTATGGCAAGATTGTCATGAGTTATGGAGTAAAAAGCGAAGAAGACAGAAGCAGATGGGCATGACTGATGATGTTTCTACAGTTAAAGCCCCCAGAAAGGACTTGTCTCTGGGCATGGATGACAGCAGAACTAACACGCCTCAGGGTGTGCTGCCGTCTTCACAACTGAAATCTCAGGGCAACTCGAATGTAGCACCTGGTCAGTAATGCTTCCATGGGTTGATCTTCTTCATGTTGTTTTGTGGCTGACGTTAATTATATTGCTGTAGTGTTAAAGCACTTGTGGCTAAAAGTTGAACACTGAATTCAACATTTCCTTGTTATTCGATTGTGCCAGTACAGAGGTTTCACTGCTACCGGCACCACAATATTAAGCAATCTCAAGGTGAGATTAATTTATAAAGAAGGCATCAAATTACATATGATTAGTGATGGGTCAGCTTTCCCTGTCTTCTTTTTTCCCCTAGTGCAAGAGTCAGTAGGTCTTTTACTGACACTATTCTGTGAGGCACAGCATTCAGTGTCTGTGGATGCTTTTCAGGAGTAAGAAGAAAGATAAAGGAAAACAGCCCGGAATCAGAGTAGAAGCTCTTTCACACTGTTTGTAATGTCCTCAGGTTACTTTTAATATATTTCCCAATATATTATAGAATCTCAGACTGGAATCTGATATTGTGCCAGAAGTGACTTGAAGTATGATAAAGAAGGGTATTTTGGGGAAAGTTAAATTTCTTCGTCTGACTCAATCTGTTGTAAGAGTAAGCTTCTTCACGAGGAGCCAACCTCTTCAATGTTGTCAGAAGTGCGGTTAAATTCATTCTCTCACTTAGTTAACGACTTTAAAAAAAATGGAATCCACTCCTTCATTTTGCCTCATGAATCCAGCAAGCATTCAGCTTTAATGTTTTTGTGAAGACAGAGATGATAAGAAATAAATACATGTATGTGTGGAGGTGGTGTTTTATTAAACATGAAAAATAGCCGAGCACTTATTAAGAGATGAGTAAGTATTGACTGCTCAGTTAGTTGATTAAAACAGATCTGTGGATCAGATTGAACTTTTGGTGGTTAAATATAGAGTAGATTAGCTGAGAAAGCTTGAGAAAGATTACCTTAATGCTTTCCCATGTAGTCTACAAGCTTAGAGTTGACCTTGGTCAGACTACATTAAAGTGCTAATACATGTTACTTTAAAAACCAAAATTAATTGTTATTTGTTGTTCAAAAGTATTCTTCAGAGTTTCTTGAAATAGTGAATTCCCCTTGTACATGAAAATATTTGATGTATATGTAGCTTAGGAGAAAAAATGTTCATTTGTTGTACAAAGTGAGGGCTGTCTATATCAAGTTCAGTATTATTTCTCTTCATGGTAAAACTATGTAAAATTTGGAGAAAGACAGAAGCAACAAGAAGTTTTCTTGGTTTGTGTTTATGTCACCTGTTTTATATACCATCCACTACTGAAAAAGGATTTGAGATGGTTGTAACAGGAAATTTGGATGGTGGTCACTTGTCCCAGGCAACAGTTGTCATATTCCTTAATAAGACTACCAGGTGTTTATTTCTGCTTCTCTTCATGGAACTGATGTCCTTATTCCACTAGGAAGCCTAGTGGAATAGAGGGTAATTATTTCACTCTATTTTAGCTGATAAAAAAATTCTGGGCTCATTTTGTTATTGTTTCTTAGCTTTGCATATTTACAACTCTGTTAATTTTAGAATGTCATTTTATCCCTCCCTCCCTCCTTCTCTTCTCTTTTCAAACTGTCAGTATTAAGAAGTGAGGCTTCTAGTTTTTTGAAATAGGAATGAATCCTCTTTGCTCCATTTTCTCCATCAATAAGTGCCATGAAATAAAAATGCCCCTTCTGTGTAGATGAGACACCACAGTTAAAGTGTACTTCTCTGAGCTCACATGGAGACTACCTCTGTTAATAGAGACATGAAAGGGAAAATGAGGAAAACTGGCATTTGGGGTGTAGCAAACAAGCATGGTTCCTTATTAATACCTGCGGATCACAAGGAGAACTTGCAAGAGTTTGTTTTGAATTATTCTAAAAATATTAAGAAGTAATAAAAAGTATATCAAACTATATAAAGAGAGAATATATTTAAAAAAGCATTAATCATCACTTTTTCATCTTGGAGTACTATTAGTCTGTCATCTGTGGTTATGGAAATTGCTTATCAGTATCTGTATTATCACTTAGCATATATAGTATTATGTACATTTGAGCCTTGTTGTTACGTATGACTCAGATAAACTTGCACAAGAACCTACGTAAACCATCACAAGTCTAAACTGAAAATTAGAAAAAGAAAAACAACTGTTTTCGTGGTCATGAATTAATGCCACCTTATATGTACATGATAAGCATGCTTCTGTAGGAGTTCCTAATTTACCAAGAGTGCTTAACTTTAAAAATAAGAAGTTTGAATAAAAGACATTATATCAGACAGTCTACAAAATCCCAGTTTTAATTTACTGCAAAGATAAGGTTAGGTTTTTAGAAAATACGTGTTATTTTATATAAGCAGTACAGGGAGTGGTTAAGAGTTCAGACTCTGGGGACTTCCCTGGTGGCGCATTGGTTAAGAATCCGCCTGCCAATGCAGGGGACACGGGTTCGAGCCCTGGTCCGGGAAGATCCCACGTGCCACAGAGCAACTAAGCCCGTGTGCCACAACTACTGAGCCTGTGCTCTAGAGCCCGCGAGCCACAGCTACTGTAGTCTGCGCACCTAGAGCCCGTGCTCCACAACAGGAGAAGCCACCACAATGAGAAGCCCGCGCACCGCAACTAGAGAAAGCCCACACGCAGCAGTGAAGACCCCAAACAGCCAAAAATAAATAAATAAAATAAATAAATTTATTTAAAAAAAAAAGTTCAGACTCTTGGAATCAGAATACCTGGGTTCAAATCTCAACTCTGCCACTTACAGAGTTTGTGACCTTGAGCAAGTTATTTAGTCACTCTGGATGTCAGTTTCTTCAGTAAAAAAAAAAATGGGGCCAATAATAAAGCATGCCTTATAAGGTGGTTGTGAGGAGTAAAGGATATAAAATGCTCAGAAAGGAACCTAAAATTATAGTCGTCATTGTCGTCGTCATCATCATGATCATCATCCAGTGCCCATTCTCAGGTGCTATTTCCTGGTCATGTCTATAGTATGGGGTTCTAATGGTGGTCTTGGTTTTCCTTTCAAAGTATTTACCCTTAAAGATAATTTATTCAAAAGGGACTGCAGTTCTTTTTCTTTTTTGTTTTATGTGCCGTTACATCTTAAATGTACATGAAATTGAACTAGAAAGAGATTCCCTTTTCACAGTATTTCTCAAACACTGTCCCACGAATGTACATTTTAATAGGGTAATACAGAGCCATTCTGTGGGGTGGGGAGAGCTGTGAATCATGGCAATTCTAATTAATACACGTTTTGTCTTTAGTAAAAACAGGCCCTGGACAGCAGTTAAACCACAGTGAATTGGCAATCCTACTAAACCTACTACAAACTAAAACAAGTGTTAGTGTGGCTGATTTTGTCCAAGTGTTGAACATTAAGGTAAACTCTGAGACTCAACAGCAGCTAAATAAAATAAACCTTCCTGCTGGAATTTTGGCAACAGGTGAAAAACAGACAGATCCATCAACACCACAACAGGAGTCTTCGAAACCGCTGGGAGGAATTCAGCCTTCTTCTCAGAACGTCCAGCCTAAAGTGGAGACTGATGCTGCCCAGGCGGCTGTGCAGAGCGCATTTGCAGTTCTGTTGACTCAGTTAATAAAGGCTCAGCAGTCAAAGCAGAAAGATGTGCTACTGGAAGAGAGGGAAAATGGATCGGGACATGAAGCGTCATTACAACTCAGGCCACCTCCAGAACCTAGCACTCCGGTGTCGGGTGAGTGTACAGATAGCAGACCACTAACACGGCTGCGTTCACACTGTTTTCTTGCTGTTGATGATTAGCTATAATGCGTAGTGTTTAGTAGCTTTGCTAGGAGAGGTCCTGAAAATTCTCAGGTCACTGGTTATAGGTTGGTTTCTTAGTCCGTGTACTCCTAGGAGTTGATTCTTTAACGAATTATCTGTGGGTGATAGAACTCATGAATGCTATCAATGTTTCTCATGTGAACCTATGGTTAAGAAATAATCTTTCACTCCAGTTGCAGCAGGGTGATTGACCAAGGCAGAAACTTTATGTATACAGTAGCTTTTGTTCTTCAGGCAGTAAATAGGTACATGTGAGATGCCTTTGAAAAGTCAAATACAACAAAATTTTTCTGTCACCATAGACTCAAATGGTAGCAGGCGATATTTTAATACTTACATATACCTTCTTCTTTTTCATTTGACTTTTGGGTTGTTTTTGTTTGGTTGGTTGGGTTTTTTTGTTTGTTTTGTGTGTGTGTGTGTGTGTGTGTGTGTGTGTGTGTGTGTTTTGCCGGAGATATAACTTCTAATGCTCTTTAGAAAACATTAACTATTTTGAAATTTTTGTTTTCTATGGTAACTTTCGACTTTTTTTGCCTTGTTTCACTTAGGGCAAGATGACCTCATCCAGCACCAAGACATGAGGATATTGGAGCTCACGCCAGAACCAGATCGGCCTCGTATTCTGCCTCCTGATCAGCGACCTCCTGAGCCACCTGAACCACCGCCAGTCACTGAAGAAGATCTAGATTATCGGACAGAAAACCAGCGTGTACCCACCACTAGTTCTTCGTTAACTGACCCTCATGCTGGAGTGAAAGCAGCCCTGTTACAGCTACTTGCTCAGCATCAGCCCCAGGATGATCCCAAAAGAGAAAGTGGTATTGACTACCAAGCAGGAGACACTTATATGCCCCCTTCAGACTACAAGGACAATTTTGGATCCTCTTCTTTCTCTTCTGCTCCTTATGTGAGCAGTGATGGTCTAGGAGGCGCTTCTGCTCCACCATTGGAACGACGTAGCTTCATTGGAAACTCAGATATTCAGTCCTTGGATAACTACAGTACTACTTCATCTCATTCTGGTGGTCCACCTCAGCCTTCTGCCTTTTCCGAGTCATTTCCCAGTTCAGTAGCTGGATATGGAGACATTTACCTCAATACAGGTCCCATGTTGTTTAGTGGAGACAAGGACCATAGATTTGAATATAGCCATGGCCCCATTGCAGTCCTGGCAAACAGCAGTGACCCTTCCACAGGGCCAGAGAGTACTCATCCTTTGCCAGCAAAGATGCACAACTATAACTATGGTGGTAACTTACAGGAAAACCCAGGTGGCCCTGGCCTCATGCATGGACAGACCTGGACTTCTCCTGCCCAAGGACCTGGGTATTCACAAGGATACAGGGGACACATTAGCACATCAGCTGGCAGAGGTCGAGGCAGAGGGTTACCATACTGAGTATCTGTTTTTCCTCAGGCACATCATTTTTATCTGGAAAGACTTTTCTAGCTGCAGTTTAAGGCAGCGATCCAAGAGACTTGAATAATATTAATTCAACAACAGCTTTATTTTTATGTGGAAAAGGGTCTTGCATACAATAGTTTAAAAAAAAAAGACAAAAACTTTGCTTAAATTCATGCTGTTCTAAAAAACTAGATCTATTGATTGTACATCTTCACAAATTCTAGTTAACAATTTTATTTTGTATTCTTGCAGTTTTAAGTGGATGCTAATCTTAGGGACATAAAAGTCTTTTATGGCCCTCTTGCAGATCTTCTGAACTATGCACATTTGTGCTTTTTTGTAAGTTTGGACCAACTTTTATGTAACAAACAACCAACCCCTCCCCGCCTCCAGTTTTACAACAATCAGAAAGGGCACTGATTTATTTGGTATTTTTCTTTTTACAAAGCTACCTTTAGTCAAAGGTCACTGTCAGTCTTTGCACCTGCTTTCAGTGTTATTGTGAAAGGTGTAATTTGTGCTCATTTCAGAAAATAAAACACAACCTTTCTCTTGATGCAACAGTTTTATAAAAAAAAAATGGTCAACGTTATTTTTGTTTTATTTTGCAGATTATCATAGCCTAGCAAAATGCATTCAAATGAAATAGCGGGTTTTATATGAAAAATATGGGTGGGGTGGGGAGGGTAAGTAAGTGCCTTAACAGGTAAGCCTAAGGTCTGAGAAAGTAGTTAACCTTTACGCCCATTTGTCTTCTAAAGGGAATCAATGCATTGTATTGAAGAGGCAGGGAGCTCTCAAGTGTCTAGGGGCTGCCTGCTGGGTTCCTCTTAGGTTCATTCCCTCTGCCTATCACACTTTCTCCTTTTCTTTGGGTTGTGTTACCTTCCACTACCACCTTCTCTTGATAGGGGAGTGAGAGCAAAGAAAGGGAGTCCAACTCCCAACAGCATTTTTTGTTACTTCTGAGAACAAGTTCTGAAAAATGTCATTTAAATGGTTGAAAATAATAGCTAAATGAGAATTTCAGAGTACCATTTTCTTTCAGGCTGCCACATTGTCCTTGTTTCCTTTTGCCATGCATAATTGGAGGGCAGTAGCATAGAAACAAGGCTTAATAACAGAATTGGCATAATTCTGTTAAAGTTCATGGGGGGAGGGATGGCGAACACCTTATTTTAAGTTATACAGTTGCCATTTTAAGACAAAGTTAACTGTTCATTTTACTCGTTAACTAGAAACATTGCTTAGGTTGAATTTACTGAAGTAAAAAGAAAAAGTAGTGTAAAAAAACCCTCTTATTCTCTCTCCTCTCACTTCCTACGAGGTTTACTACAACTTCTTCTGCCACACCTAGAGTAACTTTATTTTAGTTCATTTTAGAGTGATGGATAACCCTTATTTCAACTGTAATGGTGTCAAGTTTAACTAACTTGGTGTGTGCACTCAAACACACATACCATTATAATAATCCTAGAAAGGAACCAAAGGTAAATAACCAGTGTTGCCATTAGCACGAAATGGCAAAACAGACTCTGGAAAGGAGAGCTGTGCCAACTCATCGTTTGTTTTAACTGTTCTCCCGGTAACTTATTTTTTGATTGGAATCTTAAATTGGAACAACTGTTATCAAATGGAAATGGCTCCAGTTCTAAAGTCAGTCTTTTAATCCTGTGCTCTCTATCTGACTTGTGAACCTTCATTTCAAAACAGTACATGGGAAGCATTATAGTTTGGTAACAGAATAGTTTCAAGTTAATAATTCACCATTTTACTGCTATAAAATGAGTTGATGTCTTTTGATGGAATTTTTTTTGTTGTTGGGGAGAAAGAAATGAATGGAAGAAAAATTATTTTTCTTTTATTTGAATATTGAATACTAACAACTTATAATAAAACTACATTGCAGGAAGTGAAGAAATATTTTGAAATTTAGCAAAATAGCTACAGTATTCAAGTATCTGGAATTTTAATATGGTGAGTCTTAGAGCTTTAGACTTTCCTATAAGTGACAGTATCTAAGTTATTCTTAATAGTCACACTTGATAATTCTGCTGACCGTAGCAGCTAACCTAAAATTGAAGATATTTATGTGACATGAATAGCCTGTGTTTTAAAAATTAAATATTTTATATAAAATTGAACTGTGTTTGGATAGTTTTTCCTAACATTTCAGTTATGTATTTATGTTGGGAGAGTGGCTGGGAGGACAAGGAAATTGTTGCTTGAAATTGAAGATTTGAACTATAGCTCCTAATATTACCCTAAGACAGTATTGATTGTGAGACAACAGTATTTTAGGCACTAGTTAGGAAAAGTGTTGCCAGTTAAACCACAAGTCAAGGGTAAGATACATCAATTGTAATATACTTCCCAAGTTCAGAGATGTTATTATATGAAAGAATGTTTCTTAAAATTGATGAAATATGGTAGTAAAACTCAATGCATCCTTTCATATCATTTAATACTTAAGTAAATTTGGATTAATGAAAAGAACAGGGTTGGGAAATCACTAATTCTGTATGTTATAATAACTGCAGTAATCACTGAGTATTCTTGGGTGAAATTTAAGGAACATAAAATGTTACTTAAGTTTTTTTTGAAAGAAACAGGTAAGTCAGGTTGCAAATGAGAAGATGAAAATAGAAAAAGATTGGACCTACCAAAAGAAGAATATGTTTATTATCTCCCATGTGAAATTCCCTTATGTATTTCTAGATACAGCAGCTTTTTCTGCATGCAACTCATGTTTCCCAAGTCTTCAATCCATTATTTGTTGGAGAGTTGCTGTCACCCATGAAATTTTAAGACTCATTTTAAGGGTTTATTGATTAAAATAGTTTGTGGAATGTGAGTTAAGATAGTGCTCTAGGGCTTCCCTGGTGGCGCAGTGGTTGAGAGTCCGCCTGCCGATGCAGGGGACACCGGTTTGTGCCCTGGTCCGGGAAGATCCCACATGCCACGGAGCGGCTGGGCCCGTGAGCCATGGCCGCTGAGCCTGCGCGTCTGGAGCCTGTGCTCCGCAACGGGAGAGGCCACAACAGTGAGAGGCCCGCGTACCGCAAAAAAAAAAAAAAAAAAAAGGCTTCAGAAAAAACAGGGAAATAAAATTTTAGAAAACTTAATTAGGAGCCTGTAGAGGCTGTTTGTTTCATATATGGATAGTCTTTAAAAAGGAGGTGCCTCATTTTCTTTTTTAAAACAATGGTTACCTAAATATCTAACAATTAGATAATAAGACTGAATCTTTCACTTAAACATTTTTTCTGTTTGTAGGAGTAAGGTCCGTATCAGCAGGCCTGCAAACAAACACTGCTTTTAAATTCTTTCAAGTTCTTATAGTTTTAATCGGTTTTATAAGGGGAGAAATGGTTTGTTACTTACCAAAGGCCTCTCCAGATAATTTCTTAAACTGTTTCTAGTTTAATTAAAAATAAAAGCTATTAAGATAAAAGCTATCAAGGGATCCAGTTGAAGGTGGGGAAAACAAAATTTTGATCATACGGGAAAAGAACTTGCTCTTTGAATTGTGTAGACTAACACTTTGTGGGTCTTATTCCTTTCACCATATCAAATGTCCCATTAAAAAAAATTTTTCTTACTGAAAATGCCATATTGAAAATGAGGCTCTGTAGTGAATCACACTTTAATTTTTTTCACAATTAAGTTAATTTGTTGTAAAGGTGTGCTTTTTTGCAAGAATTTTTAGTAAAGTCTCATAACTCCTAAATCTAATGTGTTTAATATAAGCCATTTGTTTAACAAAAGAAAAAAGACTGTATTTGATAGTCTGTAAATAAACTGCCCTAAAAATCCAGGCTATTTTTATCCTTGTTTTCTTCTTGCTCATATACAGAACAGACTCTTAGAAATAATCTTATCTGATGAGGATAAGCACTTGTTACAACCGCTGTGTCATGCTTTATAGACAACACTTTAAACCTGGAACCCTTCTTTTTTACTTTTTGTACATATTCAAAAATGTAGGAACACATCCAGAGATAACCACCATTAATATTTTGCATGTGTTGGATGTCTTTTCTTACAACAGTGGGATTATACTGCCCATAGCTTTGTAATTAGAGTTTTTCATTTAATAATATTTTGTGAACATCCTTCTATGTCAGTAATTAAATTCCGTCCTCTTTTAGTGATTGTAAATTACTCCTTTATAGAAGAACCAAAACTTAACAATTCCTCATTGCTGGACACAAAATATTTCTAACTTTTCTGTTATAAATAACAATGTGAGGAAAATCTGCTTAAGTACAAACACACAAATGTACGTTATTTCCTTGGAGTTGCTGACCTAAAGAGTGCCCATCTAAACTTTTGCTATATCCATATTGCCCTCAGGAAAGGTTTGCAAGTTTTACATTCCTATTACTTTCCCTTTTCATTTAGTTATGCTGGGTATTTAAGCATTTTAAATCTTTGCCATTTTGACAGGTGAGAAGTCATCTTGTTTTAATTTATATTTCTCTGATTACTAGTGAAATTTATATACATGCTAGCTGGATGTCTTTTGTGTATTAACTATTCATATGTTTAGTTATTAGGTATTTCCTCTGTTGCTTTGAAGAGCTTTTTATAGAAGGTACGTAGCCCTTTGTGAACTATAATCTTAAAAATACTGTGTGGTGTGTTTTGATAAAGGAAAATTTAATAGTTACATGTAGTCGAATCTATTCTTTTCCTTCTGGTTTCTCCTTAGAAAAGTTTTCCGTAGCCCAAGGTTATTTTACTTTTTACACAATTTTATTTTACTTCCCTGGCTTTCTGCTTTTACACTTAATTCTAAACTGTTCTAGAATTTATTTTGCTAAATGCTGTGAGGTAAGGATCCAACTTTATACTTTTTCTGAATGGCTATACTAACTATGCCAACAGTATTTGTTAAATAGTTCATCCTATCCATAGTTTTAAAATGTCATCTGTCTTATTTGGGTCTGTTTCTGGGCTTTTCAGTTATGTTCCACCCGGATCTTTCTCTTCTGGTTAGAAGTACATTTGTATTGGATCTTCATAAACTACGTGTAGCACATATCAGGCCACAGTATTTGTTTTAAGATGGAACATAATTTAATTGTCCATTGTTTCAAAGCTTGTCTATTTCTGCCTGTTTTTCCTTGGGACTTCCTGAATCACTTTGATCACTTTCACCGAGTATCCTTTTAGGATTTTAACTAGAAACATACTGTTTAAATTAGTGTGGGGTTTTTTTGTTGTTTTTGTTTGGGTTGGTGGTTTTTTGCATGTTCCTTATTAAAAGTTCTGAAAGTTTCCTTACTGTAGTTCTGATATGTTGGTTTTTTTAAGAGTTTCCAAAAATTTGTTGTTGTTGTTGCTTCTAGAAATGGGCTCTTCATATTGTTATAAATAATATAATATTTTAAACTAGTCTGCTTATATAGGAAAGCTGTCATTTTTAAAAAACTGGCCACATTACTTCTATTATTTCTAACAGTTTTCAGTTGATTGAATATGATGATGGGCATTCCTGTTTCTGATTTTATGAACGTCTTAATTTTTTAGTATTTCACTCATGTATAATCTAAGCTATAGATTAGAAATAGAATAGTTTATTATGTTAAGAATATTCATGAAGCCCATTTATCAGGATTAGATGTTAAATTTTTTAAAATGCTTTTTCATTGTAAAGCATTTTCTCCTTTGATCTATTGATGATAGGCACCAGTTATATTAGTAGAATCTAATACTGAGCCATTCATTAGAAATACTGCTGTATTCTATTGGCTAACCCTGTATTTAGTATTTTGTAGTTATGTTTATTTATGAGAGGTAAGTCTGGTTTTAATTAACAGGTTTTGATAGTGTTACAGAAGAAACTGGAAAACTTGTGTTTTATTTGATTTAGAATGGCTTATATGTCCTGAGAATTTTTTTTTTTTGAAGTTGATGCTGTTTTATTTATATCCAAATACACCTGACTTTTTTCTTGAAGGTGATTCTTTCACTGTTTCTCCATTTCCTCATGTGTCCTTGATCTTTTCAGGGTTCTGTTTCTCGAGTAAATGTTGGTAATTTTATTTTTTCTGAAATTCATCATATAGTCCATCTTATATTTAAAATGTTTTTAGCATACAGTTGTACTTAATAATCTCAGTGTTTTAAAAACATTATCATCTATTGTTACATATCCTTTGTGTGTTTTTTCTCTTTTCCCTGATTGGACTAGTTAGGATTTGCCCCATTCTACCTCTGTCCTCTCACCACCAGGGAATAAAAATCTATCATATACTTCTCATTTATTTTAACAATTTGATTTTGATTCTTTTCTTCTACTTCCCTTATTTATCCCTACCTCTTGAGTTGAATAATTGGTCCATTTGTCTTTCTTCCTTCTAATTCTAAAAGAAACCATTTTAATGCTATGAATTCTCTGATTATTTCTTTGCTTCCATCCAGTAGGTTAAGAATGTTGTGTTTTCAGAATATTTAGTGGCTGCAAATTTGATTGCTTGTTTGATCCAAGGATTATTTAGAATAGTGTGTTTCAATTTCCAGGTCGTTGGATATATTTTATTTTTTTGTTAATAACAGATTTTCTATTACATATAGGCAGTATATGTAGTCTGCTTTGAGGAATTTATTAAGGATTTCTTTTTAGCCTGCCAAGCAAATAAAATTTGTAAATATTTCTTTAGGGTAAGTATGTCATTTGATACAATTTGTCACATAAGCATTAAATCAATATTATTAAACACTGGTAAGCTTCTCTATATCTTTACTTATTTCTCAAGGAGTGAGAAATGTAAAATAAATTCTTATACTGCTATTACATATTTTTCCTTATATGTCTAATTCTTTTTGCTTTATATATTTAGTGCTATATTCACCACATACAGGTTCATAACTACTTAATCTCTGTTCCATTTATTCAAGCTTTTAAAACTTTAAATTCTACTAGGTCCAGTTTTAATATTACTACAATTGGTCTTTCTGTGAGTTTATTTCACACTCTCTCTGCTTGCCCACCCCCCCCTTTTTTTTTTAATGCTACCTTGCTGGCTTTGTTTTTAATCTTTTGCTAAAACTGGTTTTCTTTTTCTCTTTTTTAGAAATTTGTATTTTGAGGCTTTCTGTTGATTTGTAATGTGTATACAGACTTTTCTACTCAGATTTAAATATTTCAAAGACATACACCTATTTCTTGAATGAATAACTTCAGAAGTTATATAAGAGTTGCTATAGACTGTCTCCTATAAAAAGGTTGCCAAATCAGTCACCAAAAAGAGGAATGGGATTACCATGACTGACTTAGACCAGGGTTGAAGGAATGTTGTAGAGTCACTTGTAATTATTATTAGGCATTCATCTAAAAAAAAAGGCTGACAAAGTAAGGATCAGTGTTCTTGGATGTTAAAAACATGATTGTAAACAAACAAAAAAGTGGATGGGCTGTAAAATAGAATATCCACAGCTGAAGATCAAATTAGTGAGCCTGAATATCAAGCTGAGTGATGCTGGGAATGATCCTCCCTAAAATTCACTACTAAAAAATTAAAAGTTTAAAGGGAAAATTGAGAAATGGAGGCTAGATCTAGATATCCCAATATTCATCTGATAGGAGTTGCAAAAAGAGAGAACAGGTAGAATGGAGATAGATAAACAAAGAAATACTAGAAGAAAACTTTCCAGAGTTGAAAAAGACATGAATCTTGTATTGAAGAGGTCCATGGAATGCAAAGCAAGATATATGATGAGGGTCACACTTGATATACGTCAAAATAATATCTCAGAATTTTAAATTTTATTGGAACTTTACATTTATTTGTTGTATACTGAGAAAATAAAAACAGATTGTCTGCAAAAGACAGAGAACCATACTGGCACCACACCCCCTCACCATTAACACTGGATGCTATAAGTTTCTGCAAAGTCTAAGGGAAACAACTTTGACCTTAGAATTCCATCCTCAGTGTGTTAGGGAATAGTGGTGTTCCCTCGGCCTTCTTGCTTTGACTGAAATCTAGCTCTTCCCTGAGGGGACTGACTGCCCTGCGGCCTTCTCAAGTGATGGCTGTTTTTCTCCCTTGGACCACTGGGCCTGGAATCTAGTTACTAAAGTGTCCTTTTTGATGCTCATTTTCACTTTCAGACTGTTCTTGTTGATGCCTTAAAACTATGGAGATTTGCCCCTTGTGTCATCAGACTGCTTCACTCATGCCTCCCTGCTGCAGTTATTTACTGACCTCTGACTTGTCCTTCCCCTTTCACCCTCCCCACCATTCTTTGAAGATTTTAATTCCTGGCTCACTATCACTGTGTCCTATTTCTATCTTGATTTCAGCATCCGTGTGGATGATCCTTAAAATCTTGGCTTCTCTGTTTCTCTGCCGCTCCTCCAATGGTCTTATCCTCTACCTCATCTCAGCTACTCATGTCCCTGTCATACCCTCGACTTTATGGCCACGAGTTCCATGACCCCTGCAAACCTCAATTCAAGCACACTACTTACCCTACGCTGGAACGCCCTCCCCCCACCCAAGTTTGCAGCCCACTCTAATACTCGGACTCCAACCACCTTTCTCACTCCCTTATACACATCTGCAACTGCCTTGTCACGCTCTTGCTTTCCTGTATTCATGTGAAAAAGCCAAAACTGTTCAGACCCAACATCCCCAATGTTTAAATCCACTCTGTCTGCATCCGTGCAGCTGAACATTGCTGGAAAAACACTCAACCATGCCCACTAGTTTCACTTTACTTCATGATCACTAATCTCACGTGGGCCCTTAAGGCTACCCAACAGTTATACTACCATGGTTCATCAGTTCTAAAGCATAGATGTTCACACTTAAATCTCTGAAATGAGGATGTGTCTTATATATGCCACTATGGTATGTCATACTTTAATTGGTAGAGTTTTCCCCTTTTTAGTGTTACCTAAAAAATAGTGTGTCTTACAATCAATGGCATCTTTGATAAAGCATAATTACCTCATACTTTTCATTCTCTCGTTTTCCCACATGATCATTTAATACTTTTTTCTTCTCTACTCAAATCTCCAGTATTTCCTTCCTGTATTAGTTGGCTAGAGCTGCCAAGGCAGCATTCTTGCTGTGTCCTCACATAGTCTTTCCTCCGTGTGAGTGCATGTCTCATGTCTGTGTATCCACATTTCCTCTTCTTATAAGGAAATCAGTCATTGGATTAGGACCCACATCAAGGGCCTCATTTTAACTTAATAACCTTTTAAACGACCTTATCTCCAAATATAGTTACATTCTGAGGTACTGAGGGTTAGGATTTAAACATGTAAATTTTGAGGGGACACAATTCAGCCCATAATACTCCCCCATTCTCACGTTCAGTTGGTGACTTTGTTCCCTATTTTCACAGATATAGAAATAAATGAGAGAAATGCCAAAGTTCCTACTGTATCACCCCCACCTTTCACTAACTGTCTTCATTTCATTAACTTCTTTCCTGTCACTATGGACAAACTATCCATATTCCTAGAAAAATCTCTTCTTGCCAAACAAAGAAGTTCCTTCCAGCTCAACTTTCTCTATGGCATTAACAATTTTTTTCCATATAAGTTCTAAGGGGGCCAGAGTTTTGTTGTTCTGTTCTTCTCTACTCCTAGCACCTAGAAAAAGCTCAATATTTAATGAACAAATACAGATATATAATAAATATATCCCTTTATATGCAAGATAAAGGAATGCACTTAGAAGGGAAACCCTTCACTGGAAGCAGAATTATAAGAGTATATCAAGTAAGAGAATAAAATGGAACAAAGTTAAGTCAATCAGTTCTAGAAAGGCAGAACACTTCATAAGAACAAGAAGTAGGTTGCTAAAGAGAGGCAGTCACTTGAAGGAAAAAGACTCCTCAGTGAGCATCTAAGATATGGGCATATAACAAGGACAGAGGGGATTCAGAGAGGAGAACCACAGCTGATCAAAAACCTCACTTCACTGCCAAGACAGGGAGCCTTTGCTATTCTTCTCAATTAGGATATGTTACATGTATATGGTGACCACTGTATGTTTTCATTTGTCTCCCATCCTAACGGAAGTTTCTTTTTTCTTTTCTTTGCCTTCTTTCTTTTCTCTCTTCCTTCCCTCCTTCCTTTTTTCTTCTCTTCCTTCCTTCATTTTTCTCTCTTCCCTCCCTCTCCCTCCCATCCTTCTCCTCCTCCTTCATGTCTTTGTCTTCCTCCTCCTCCTTTCAACTGCAATTACCCTGTTTTCTTTCTACCACTGCATATTAATATGGTGGAATTGATTGAGTGTATAATTTAGCCATAGTTTGCCATGAGTTGTGCTATATCTAGAATGGAAAAGAGAAATACAAATCATCCAGAGTTCTGAACTCCAATATGAATGAATAATGAGACTCTGAGTTTTCTTTATAAGGAGATGTTTTGTTATACATATACATTAGATAGTTACATTTTATGAGGTTTGACTATTTTTAAGAAGTGTATCTATGCTAAATGCAATGTGGAATCCTGGGTTGGATTGTGGAACAGAAAAGAGATCATTGTTGGAAAGACTGATGAAATCTAAATAAAGTCTGCATTTTAGTTTTAGTTTAGTATTCTCAGTTTTAACAAATGTACTATGGTTATCCAAGATGTTAATACCAGGCAAAGTTGTGTGAAGGCTACATGGGAACTCTCTGTACTATCTTCACAACTTATCTGTAAATCTAACTTCAAAATATAAAGTAAAAACAAAACAAAACCAAAAAAATACAAAAAAATGTGTATAGAAGGAAGCCTATATATGGAACTTGGGCTGCTGGGAGGTGGAATGTCTTTTCTTACTTAGCATTCATTCCCTCTTTGTCAATAATATTCTGCTTTCTATTAGGAAACTATGCGTCCTTCTACTTTCAGTCTCTGTGGTTCAGAGGGGACTACTAACTTTACCTCTGTGTAAAAAAGTCCAGATTTCTGCCAGTTGTTTAAAAAATGGGAAAATCTGGCAACACTGCACTTCTGTATTGGACATTAAGTTAGTACAAATGTAAAAAGTGACTAATTTCTCAGCTTCTTTCACATGTAATGAGAGCTAGGAAAAAGATGGCAAGACAAGTGTTTCCTCTTGCCCCTTCAGTCCTCTCTGGTAGCTGAATGTTGAAGATGCTTCAATAACATTAGGGATTCTGACTTTCAAAGGATTAATAACAATTTTAAAGACCAAAGGGAAAGGTAATATGCAGTATTTATTCCAATGTTGCTTTTGCATCATCAAATTACAGATATGTTTAAGAGTCATTTGATAAAATCAAAACAAAACCAAAGAAAGGCATGCTGATATTTTCTTATGATGAAAGCTTACCCTAATTATAAAGTAAAAAAAAAAGGAAATGAAATTTGAGTGCTAGAGTCATAAAACCCAACCAAATACATTTATCCCAGATAATGTGCTCACCTAAAGAAAAATAAAACTCTGGCAGTCTCCTTTGAACTCCTATTATCATCTAGCCTCATAAGCATTGGGTTTGATGTCATTTCTTTTATTACTTTATTATTTATTTAATTATTCTTTATTTTTATTTCTTAACTACCAGAAAGTTAGTGACCCATCAAGATTTGGGTATTCATATACAGAGAGAGGAATGCTCTCTGAAAATACAGAAAGTAGTCCACTAGAGAGGCTACTGCATCTAAGGCCGGGCTAAAACTGGAAGACCCCACCACCAGCAACAGCATCCAGACAACAGGAAGACAAATGAAGCTGCATCGAGGAACTAGAGAATTAGATCAAGAAGCTGGAGACATCTAGGAAGCTGGCGAACGAACACTGGAATCTCAGGAAAACTGCAACCTTCCTAACCACTGGTAACAGCCAGAAGCCAATTGAAGACAGCCTCCGACTCACTTTTGTTTTCCAAATCTTAAGCAAGTGCCTCTAATTGGAAAGCCTGAATTTATATTCAGAACTCTGTGGGTGCAAGGGAGTCAGGGCATTCAAAAAAAATTTTTTTTTTCTGTTTTTTTTTCAATTATAGTGACAGTTCAATCTGTGGCATTGGCATATACAAATATTTAACACAGATTATACATAAGGACTGAGAGAAAAACAAAGAAGGAATTATACTTCCTCTCACACAGAGACAAACGACAGGATTAATACCTTCAACCTTCTTATGCCTGGAACCGTCCATTTCCAGCTCTACTGTCATTACCTTAATGTAATGCACAACCATCTCTGACCCTATTTCAGTAGTTTACTGAATGGTCTTTGGGAATCTACTCTGTCAATCTTCTATTCTGTTTTCCACAGAGAAGCTGGAGCAAAACAAATTTTTAAAAATCAGTAGACTTTATTTTTCTGAGCAGTTCGTGTTTACAGAAAAATGAGCAGGAAATACAGAGAGCTCCCCCATACCCTCTCATTCTCCTCCCACTTCCAGTTTCCTCTGTTATAGACACCTTGCATTAGTTGTACATTTGGGAAAATTGATGAACCATTATTGACACATGATAAACTAAAATCACAGAGTAGACTCTGTGTGTGTTGTACATTCTATGGGTTTGGGCAAATGTATAATGACATGTATCCACCATTACAGTACCATCAGAGAATAGTTTCACTGCCCTAAAAATCCTGTGTTCTACCTGTTCATCCCTGCCTCCACTTATCTACCCCTTGCAACTCCTGGCAATCTGATCTTTTTACTGTCTTCGTAGTTTTGTGTTTTCCGATTGTCAAATGTTGGAATTATATAGTATGTAGCCTTTTCAGTCTGGCTTCTTGCACTTAGTGTTAAGCTTTTAAGGGCTTTCCGTGACTTTTTGTGACTTGATAACTTTTTTTTTTTATTGCTGAATAACATTCCATTGTATGGATCTACCAGTTTGTTTATCCATTTACCTACTGAAGGACTTGACTTGTTGGCTGCTTCCAAGTTTTGCAATTATGAATAAAGCTGCTATCAACATTTGTGTGCTGGTTTTTGTGTGGACAAACATTTTCGACTCATCTGGGTAAATAAGGAATGAGATTGCTAGGTTGTTTGGTAAGAAGGAGTATGTTTAGTTTTCTAAGAAATTGCCAAACTGTCTTCCAAATTGGCTACACCATCTTGCATTCCCACCAGCAATGAAAGTTCATGTTGCTCCATATCCTGCCATCATTTGGTGTTGTTGGTGTTTTGGATTTTTGCCTTTGGACTTAACTATTGTAACAAAGGTTATCTCATTGTTTTGCAAATATTTTCTCGCCACCTGTGGCTTATCTTTTCATTTTCCTAACAGCATCTTTTGCATAACAGAAATTTTCAGTTTTAATGAAGTCCAACTTATTTTTTCTTTGATGGATCATGCTTTTAGTGATGTATCTAAAAAAGTCATCACTAAACTGAAGGTTACCTAAATTTTCTATGTATCTTCTTTATAGGTTTGTGTTTTACATTTAGGTCTCTGATTCAAGTTTATTTTGTGAAAGGTGTAAGGTCTATGTCCAGATTCACTTTTTTTTGCATATGGATTTCCAGTTGTTCCAGAACCATTTGTTGAAAAGACTATCCTTTCTTCATTGAATTGCCTTGATCCTTTGTCAAAGATCAGTTGACTACATTTTTGTGGGACTATTTATGGTCTCTGTATTCTGTTCCATTGACCTAGTTGTCTGTTCTTTCACTAATACCACGTGGTCCTGGTTACTGTAGCTTTATAGTAAGTTGACATCTGGTAGTGTCAGTCATGCAACTATGTTCTTCTCAATGTTGTGTTGCCTATTTTGGGTCTTCTGCCTTTACAATTAAACTTTAGAATAAATTTGTCAATATCCATAAAATAACTTCCTGCAGTTTTGATTGAAATTGTGTTGAATCTATAAAGTAGGGAAGAATATCTTGACAGTATTGAGTCTTCCTATCCATGTACATGGGATATCTCCATTTTCTTAAAAAACAATTTCTTTCACCAGTTTTGTAGTTGTCCTTATATAGATCTTACACATATTTTGTTAAGATTTATACCTAAGGTTTGTTTGTTTTTCTTTTGCTAATGTAAGTGGTACTGGGTTTTAAGTTTCAAATTCAAATTGTTCATTGCTGGTATATAAGAAAATGATTGCCTTTTGTATATTAACTTTGTATTCTGAAACCTTGCTGTAACTATAACTGCTTAATCCTGCTTCCAGGGTTTTTTTTCTTTCTTTCTTTCTTTCTTTTCTTTTTTTGTGATTTTCTACACAGGCAATCACATCATCTGTAAATAATGTTTTATTTCTTCCTTCTCATTCTATATCTTTTACTTCCTTTTTTTGGTCTTATTGCCTTAGCATGATATTGCATCATATTGCAGTATTATGTTGAAAAGCAGTGGTAAGAGGGGACATCCATGCCCTGCTCCTGATCTTGGTGGAAAAGCATTCAGTTTCTCACTATTTAGCATGATATTAGCTGTAGGATTTTTGTAGATGTTTTTTATCAAGTTAAGAAAGGTCCCTTCTGTTCCAAGTTTGCTGAGAGTTTTAATCATGAATGGGTGCTGGATTTGGTCAAGTGCTTTTTCTGCATGTATTGATAAGATCATATGATTTTTCCTCTTTAGTCTGTTGATGTGATGGATTACAGCAGTTGATTTTTGAATGTTGACCCAGCCTTGCACACCTGAAATCCCACTTGTGTATGGTGTATAATTCTTTTAATACAGTTAAGTATAAAAACGAGGTCATGGTCAGAAGGTTATTATACAAAGTTCATGAGCAAATTCAACCTACTATAACAACTCTAAGTAAACATAAGTTTTATGCACAAATATTTTTTAAAGTTTCCTTTTCTATAATCTCATGTTGACAGGTTACAATACTTGGAGGACAATATTAAATATAAATCTAAGAATGTTATAGGAATAGTGTTTGTCCTTCTGAGTAAACACACACTTAAGTAGATTTAACCTAGATTTTATGGTAACTGCTATGTAAATATTCTCTGACCTTTAAAAAAACCTCTAAACATATTTGCATTCCCCAAAGTACTTCTGACAGTCTTAGAAAGCTTTCTCATTACATCCTATTCTGTACAATTTTAGACAAGTCTCAACTGCACTAATTGGGGTTTATAAGTTTTTTCATAATCACAAAAAACTGACCTATTACCACTTATTATCTGTCCTTCCCCCACTCATTTGTAGTGCTATATTAACCAAATATCAAGTTTTTATATATGTGTGAATTTGTTTCTGAGTTCTCTATTTTTGTTTCTTTAGTCTGTTTACTCTTACACCAATCAGTCATTAGATTTACAAATTTCTTTATCTGGTAGAGCAAGCCTGCTTACATTTTTCTTCTTCAACATTTTTATTACTAATCTTGACACTTTTCTCTTCCATATAAATATTGGAATCATTTTGCAAGGTCCACAAAACTTATTTTGAGATTCGATTGAATTTATAGATTAATTTAGGGAGAATGGACATAAGTACAATATGTCCATCCATGAATAATATCTCCCTATTTAGTTGTGCTTTTTAAGAAGTTCTTCAAAAATGCTTTGTAATTTTCTCTGTTGTCTCCCCCAACCCCCTTCCCGCCAAGATTTATTGCAGATTGCTATTTGGAGGCAGAGGCATTTTATTGCATTTTTTTGACTGATGTGTAGGAATGCTGTAATTGTATATTTTTCTTGGATCCAGAAAAATAGTTCAAAAAATTCTGCCTCCCTTAGAGTTGTACCGACAGTAATATTATCTGTACATAAGATCAGTTTCATCTCTTCCTTTGTAACTTTCACACTTCAGATATCTTCCTTTCCCACTTCTGGAAGACTTCTGTGTATTTAATTTTAAGCAATGCTTTTTCTTTATCTACCGAGTTATTAGTATAGATCTTTTCCTTTAACCAATAAGATGTATTATAGAAATAAATTTCCAGATGCTCAGCCATCACTGCAATCCTGAGATAAACCCTATCAGTTCTTTCTTGGTTTGTTTGTGAGCAACTGCTGAATTGTCATATCTTGTTTAGGATTTTCAGCAACTATGTACATAAGTGAAATGATCTATAATTTCCATTTATACTGTCCTTGGCCTGGTTTGAGATCAGTTAATACCACAGGTGTAAGATGTCTTGGATACTTTTTAACTAAAAGTCTTTATAATACAGGAATTAAGTATTCCATGAAGGCTTAGTAAGTCTGTATCATCTGTGGGGAGAACTCATGATTATCAACTCAGTCTCTCTCATGGTTATTGGTTTATTCTGACTTTCTATTCCTTTTTGAGTCAATACTGATAATGTATCAATATTTTAATAAAATATAACACATTTCATCTATGCTTTCAAATACTATGGTGTAAAGTTGGTCATCCTGTGTTTGTGTGACTTTCAAAGCCTTTATTGATACTAATATGACTTCTTCATTTAATCATCAGTATACCAGAAAAAATTAGTCATCATTTGTCATCTGGGTCCAATGGGCCCTTTTAATTTTTAAAAACATTTAAAGTTATTTGGCAAAATGTAGAGAATAAAGAGATAGAAGTTTGTTAGACATCTTAATAAGAATGTAAACATAGGAAACCCAAATTTTTATTCAGTATTTTCGTGGTTTTGGAAGTATTTAATACATAAGATGGGTAGCATCTCGAACATAAATAGGTATTCATCTACTGTCACAAACTTAGAATACATTCATCTTATGAACCTTGACTCCAGAGTTTAAATATATCTCTAATGGGCTTTAGTTTATTATTACTTCTTGTTCTTTTTACACTTGCATCTTCAAAATGCAATACATTTAAGAACTTTGATGTCATATTTTTGTTAAGGAAAGGATGGTCATTTCTTTTTGCTTCATAATTGCAAAACACTTTCACTTTCAGATTTATAAACACCAATCAGAATGGTAAATCCAACTGATTTTTCACTTTTACATAATCTATTTCCTTTTAATCAATTCTGAATACACACCTGCCTTTAGTATTTGTCTACCTACAATTCTGATTAACAAACATAAAAGATGTTCTTGTCACAAAGTTCTGTGATGAAGTCTTTCCTTCTGGATAACTGAGTAAATGAGAATATCATAATTCTTTCGTCCTTAGAAATATATTGTTCACTCATTGATTCTTGAATCTGAGAAAAATCTTTCTAGGATATTGTCATCTGAAAATTTATACTCTGAGAGTTTGCTTATAAGAGACCAGAGTGCTGATTAGTTTAATAATCATGAAATACCTGATAATTTTCTTTTCTTTGCCATTATGGGTGAAAAATGAAAAATGCCAAATTCTTAATTGTGCTCAAGTAAAAGCTTAAAAAAACATTTACAGAGATTGTGTCTCTAGACTTCTTTTATCCCTTCTTTAAAGATGAAGCAGGATTTAGGGCAATGCAAAGAAAACAGAAGGATGATGCAAGTGATGATTATCCTTGCATTATCTTTCTAGGTGATTCCATCACTTTGTTTTCTTACTGCAGTTCTTTTTTTAAGCATAGTTCCTGATGTTACACCAAAGGTTAACATTGTTTATATTTTTCCTTTTGTGCTTTTTTTCATCAATCTGTTTTTTTGTCTTTCTTTTTTTTTGGCTCCACAGTGGGACTTGAGGGATATCAGTTCCCCGACCAGGGATTGAGCCCGAGCCACAGCAGGGAAAGCCTGGAATCCTAACCACTAGGCCACCAGGGAACTCCCTTTTCATTAATCTTTATCGACTTTAGTTAATCCACAGAATAGTCTTTTTTGTTGACAATCTCTATAGCTTTGCCTTGTTTCATTGACTTATTTTTTTGAGGGTACTTTTTGTTTTTCAATTTATTGAACATTTTGGTCAGAAAACATGATCTGCCTATCAATCAAATCTTTGAAATCTGCAGAGTCTTTGTGATTTAGAAAACTTATAAAAAATTTATTATATGGGCTTCCCTGGTGGCGCAGTGGTTGAGAGTCCGCCTGCCGATGCAGGGGACACGGGTTCGTGCCCCGGTCCAGGAAGATCCCACATGCCGCGGAGTGGCTAGGCCCATGAGCCATGGCCGCTGAGCCTGCACGTCCGGAGCTTGTGCTCCGCAATGGAAGAGGCCACAACAGTGAGAGGCCCGCGTACCGCAAAAAAAAAAAAAAAAAAAAAAAATTATTATATACTTGTGTACTTGAAAAAATGTGTACATATTGTATATAAATATATAATTTCTATTTTATATACCAGTTCTTTATATCCCTACAAATTCTACATCTGCTTGTTATATCCATGTCTAGTAGAGATGTGCTAAAATCCCTACTGTGATTGTGAATTTCAATCTTTTTATAGCTTTTTATTTTAGATGTTATCTTTTCTAAACCAACAAATAGATTGATTCCATCTATCTAATCCAATCTAAAAATCTGCCTTTTAAAAGATTTTACTTTTTTAAGATTCATTGTTATTACTGGAATATTTGGACTTACTGCTGTCATTTACTTCTTTTCCTGACTTCTCTTGGATTTATGGTTTACTATATTCCTCTTTCTCCCTCCTCTGATGATTTGAGCTTTAAAAATTTTAGTCATATATTCCCTAAAGTAATTTTGAAAAGTGATGTACCCTTTTATACTTTTCAAGTCAACATAAATACACTTTTATCGTAAGTTTCAAAAACTGCAAAGGAAGTCATTTCGGTAACATTGATGTTTTAAGCTAAATCCATTACATTATTAAAGTATCCAACTGAATCTAATTATCACAGTAATTTGCTATCTAAAAACACTCCTTAACACAGTAGGAAATTGTACACTATTTTATTCCCAACTCATATTTCCATTTTACTTTCCCACGTAATTTTTATCTCATTGTAATAGTGTAATGCTTGAAAGTCCTTTACTGATAGCTTGTCATACATCTGTGTCTCAAAAATGTATGAAAAATATATTTATTGAAATTAAAAAATATTTTTGGAAATAAAAAAAACATTTCCAATGGCTATAAACTTCAAAGTGTTCAAGTTATCTGTTATCTGGATTATCATTATTATTCAAACAATAAAAACACCATAAATACTGCTAATTGCTAGAATGAGACATTAATTTTATTACTATTTTTAAACTATAGATATAAATGCTGAGAAAACTCACTTACTCATACAAATAAAAAGGGATAGACTTTTGTTATAGTGATGTCACTTAATTCTTGTACACCTTTTAAGTTATATGCCAAAAATAATAAACTGATCATCAAATTATTTTTAATGATCTTTAACTAACAATCTGATTAAGTTTTCTTCAATTTTGTTGAAAACAAAGAATTGAAAAACCACCCTCACTGAAGACCTTGTTGTTCAGGCCATTTTCTTTCTTATATCCTTGGAAAGTTACAGAATATAAATACCTGAGAAGGAAGAATTAATCCTAAGTAAAGCTGGTTTTCCAAAGTTAAATGCACTGTCCTCGACTATGTTTTGTGGACATTTACACCCAAACCTATATGTAAGTACATGTTCTGCTTTTAAAAGTATTGTTTATGGTATTTTATCAAACTAAGATGTACATTTTAACATCTCTGAAATTGGGATGCATCTTATAATTGACAGCATATTATAGTTTAGTTGGCAGTGTTTTTACTAAGTGGTATATAATGGATTATATATAATTATAAATAATAGTTTCTTAGGTTAGATGAAAAATTAGACTGTGGAAATTAAGAGCAAAAAAGAAAAGATGTTGGGTCATTACTAAGTTCTGGGTTTTTACAATGTATACTTACGACTATCATGTGTTTTATTTACAGTAAAATCCACAATATATTTCTGTTAATTTAAACTAAACACATAGTAGGAATGAAAAATAAAACAAAGAAATGGCTCAGAGACAATAAGCAGGAGACTTGGGCCAGGTAAAAAATTAATATGGATTTATAGAATCTAATAATGAACTGGCAAAGGATAATAAAAATGTTTCTCCTAAGAATCTGAAAAATGCTCTAGAAAATATAAAAATCATGAACTTACCTCTGAAATGTGATCTTTTAAGATGTAAAGTTAATATGTCAGAAAGAAACATGGAAATTTTAACTTCTTCCTCCTTGAAATCATGCAAATTATGCTATTAAGACAGGTTTGAGACATATTCATCAGGTTCTTTATCATTATTGAAAATGGGGAAAAGACAGTTGGCTTGACAGCAGATTCACCAAAACCCATCATGCCTGTATACCAATCTTAAATATTCTAAGATAAATGAGGCAAGCAACTTTTTCATTGTTTCCTAAAAATAAAGTGCCTTTCCCTTCACATTATGTTCATGCTCTCTTTGCTTTCACATGATTCACCCACAGGAAAAATGACTTTTTGAATAGTCAGGAGACAAAAAAGGCAAGGCCTATAAACAAAAACTGTCATCACGCTATCTCCCTAATTGACAACACATGTGAGTTCTGAGTATCTCCACATGGGCCAACATAACTCATTTCTAAGACCACACTTCACCTGTGATGAAAACATGTTAACTTCCACCGTACTTCCTTGGGCAGTCAGAAAGGTCTGCTTGAGTTCAAAGGGCAGGGACATAACTCTCTATCTTGATGAGGTAGAGGCAAGGTTCTGGAAGAGTCTGAGGGACCTGAAATATTGTTGGCATCATTTTTGAAAAACACAACCTGCCATAGGTTTCTTCTGTCAAGTGGGAGAAGGGTAATTATGAAAAGGCACAAGGGAAAAAAAGAGAACTGGCATCATCCACTGATCATGGAAATGTTCTTTAAGCATATCATTTTAACTAAAGAGTACATCTGGGATTTGAGGATCTGGATCAAAATCCCCTTAAAGCTATCTTTGCCTTTGCAGTTAAATACTCCCAGAAGTACAAACACCGGTGTTTGAAAACCCAGCTACAGATTATACTTCCATTCTTTAATTATATGAATATTGAAGATGCATACTTAACTATAAATTTCCCTAACACAGTTATTTAGCATCTCTGCAGAGGTAAAAACGTGTATTCTGGAACAATTTAAAAAATCATTTTTCATTTAAAAGAATGATCAATTCCTTTCACTCAGCTAAACAAAAATAGGCTAGTAATATAAACAAACCAATATCAATGTCGAAAGACCTTTGATAACTATATACACTACCAACCAGAGCAGTAAAGCAATGTATCTTTCCTGAGGACAAAAATGTTTCTCTTAAAATCAGAAAGGTCAGACCTCTGGAAGATGTTGGTAACTTGGCAGAAGAGAAATTTTACATTTAGTTAACATTACACTTATAAAGTAGTAAAATAAAATGCACATAAGCCATTAGAACAATTATAATTTGAATGTTTTCCAAATATGATACAAATACATTAGCATAAAACCTTTCTTGACTTCCTTTATTTTTGCCAATAATTCAGTGATCTCCAAGCAATGGCTTAATAATTATTTCTAAATGTCACTTCCTAGAGATAATATTTCTTACCTATTAAGTTCAATAAAAGGTATGCAAAAGTATTGTACTTGCTCTAATTTTCATCATACATCATGACCTCAAATCATCTAGAAATACAAGATGTTAGAAAATAAGGACATTCCCTTTAGAACATTGGGGGAAAAATTACTATTTATATATAGGAGATAAAGGCAGAGCAATACAGTAGTTATAATCAGAATGTCTGCATCCACTCACCAAATATTTATTAAGCACCTACTACTTTCCAGGCATCATTCTAAGAGCTGAGGATATAGGGGTAAGTGAGAAAGTAACAGCTACCATTTAGAGGGCTCACTATGTGCCAGGCTCTGGCCTAAGAGTTTTCACACATGTAAACCCATTTAATCCTCAAACACAACACCTCTATGACATGGGTACTGTTAAGTTTTTCATTTTACATATAAGAAAATTGAGGCACAGAGAAGTTAAATAATTCACCAAGCTAGTAACTGGTAGTAGTAGTCCTGGGTGTCATGGAGCTTTTATTAATCTAAAATCCTTCCCTTCTCATTTTGTTTTGCCTCTGTGAAAAGACCTAACATACAAATAGAAGTGGTTATGGCTCAAATAGGTGGTGTAACCTTTTCACTTTTAAAGCTTTCTTTCTGGAAATGTTTAAATAAAATTTTAGCTATACTTTCATCATATATTGTGACCCTAAAATATCTAAAAAGCCTGAATGTTATAAGACTTGATTTTGTTTAATTAGTTGGGGAAAATGAAAATCCCCAACATTTTCAATTTTCTCCCCATTACTGTAGGAATAGGTATGTAGCATTCCTTCCTTTGGAAAGCCTTTCTTTAGTCCAGGGAGGCCTAGTGGGGCTGAAGACCATGGGACCCTGCCTCATTGTAGGGGTGAATCCATGTCCAAGCTAATCATGCCACACTGCCTTGATCATAGTTATTGGATTAAGACTCTAAAATTTGACCTAAGCATGGCTAATCTGTCTTCACTGAGATTGACAGAGCTGGGAAGTGTTCTCTTCACAATGGAAGTGACTTAAGACTGCTGGTAGCCATCTTCCTGGGCCTCAAGAGAAAATGACTCCACAATACTGAGAGATGTGGAGTAGAGAAATTCAGATGGAGAATTCTTTAATATAGCTATGCAAGAAGTAGGTCTATCCTTGTCCTCTGCAGTTAAATGAGTATGAAGGGTATGAATATTTTTTTTAATTTAAGCTTAAGCGGGTTTCTGTAACTTTCAATCAAGTTTCAATGCATTTTTACAAAAGCATTACATAAAATATGCATGCAGAACAATGGTTATAATATGAATAGAAATCTCCTTTATTCTTTTCCTTTACCCCCTTTCCCTATGAACAAATAAATAACTGTCTACAGGACAAAGGACAGTCTATTTCATTTTCAAAAGTAGTATGCAAAATATATACTTACGAATTCTAACTATGTGATTACAAAGCATTATTTTAATAATTCTTTGGCATATGACAAAGCACAATATAGCTAGAAAGACAAAATGTTTTATTTTGAAACATTGGAAAAACATTAAAAGACAAATGTCCATTATATAACCAAGAATGTTAAGTATTTGGAAACTGTCAATCTTCTAAAATTGGTAGGCACTTCCAGAGAGCTAAATATTGCAAATTATCCTACCATATGTCTTCTCTAACACCAAAAATACTTGATATGATGAAGGAAGACACAACTAATTATTCAAAGTCACCACGTTAGGGTTCAACTTAATTACAAGCAAAAGTTTTGTCCAAGATGTTCCTGACAAATGAAGCTTCCAGTTGAATTTCAGAAATGTTAACAAAAGTATCTTCCTTTTTTGCCTGTGAATGTTTGAGTATTGCTGTATTGTTGGCTTATATCCACTACAGATACTGGTTCTAGGCCAGCCCAAGGGTCTTCAAGCATTGAAGGCTTGAAATAACTTTCCAACTCATTAGACATTCTCTTTTCTCTACCACGCCCTGATCCAAATGGTGTAGATGTCCTTGGAGAACCCTTTAGAAAAAAAATCATCAGTTAAAAAGACATTTAGTAGAGGTAACTGGTACTTTTTCTTTAGAGGCTAGAGGGGATCACACTGCTAGTTAAAAGTTGTGTCTTGAACCCAAATATGTTCACTTGCAAAGTCCATCCTTCCTTTAATCTAGTGTTTTAAAAAAGTATTTAAACCTATTTGATATACTAATTTATTGATAGTTTTATGCCCACTGTCACTTCAAATCCTTTTGGGTTTCTAATGTAATAACTTTCCCAAACTATAAACTGGTGATGAAGTAAGAAATTACTTGTACTGTAGTCTTTCCCTCAGTATTTCCCTATTGCTTCTGGAAGCAAATTAAACTTTTTTTTTTTTTTTAACCCTACAGCTTCAAAATTTCTAGAACCCTCCCATCTCATTAGCTCCACACTCAAAGGGATGGGTTTGGTTTAGCATAAGTTGGAAAACTACCAAGCATATTTAAGATGTAAACCACAGAATCCTAGACATACCAGAAAGAAGCCTTAGAGCAGAAGCCAATGTAGTTGAAAAACTAAGGCCAAAATGAAAAAAAAAAAAAAAAAAAGAAGAAAAGAAAAAAAGGGAAAAGGTGCCATCAGTAGGAAGATGGCACTAGCCTGTAACCCTAGAGCTGAGCCCTAGCCGGGGATTCATTCGCTTTTTTTCCTCCTTGAAGACCGGGGACTCAGAATAATTTACTGCAACGAACTGGCCAGGCCCCTGACGAAGGAGAAGAAATTAGGGAAATCTGTGTTTGAGCGACAGTGTACTGGCTAAAAGTAGGAGGACTATAGAAACAAAGTACAGCTCTGCAACTTTTTACAGCATTCTAAAGAAAGTTATACTTAACTTCTCTGAGCCTCAGTTTATTCATCTGCGACATGGGGCTAACGATAGTATCTCACTTCATAGAGGATTCAAAATAATCCACGCAAGGGGATTATCAGTACCATGCCTGCCATACAGTAAGAGCTCTGCAAACGCTGGCTATTATTACCTGGGGGTGGGTCTGCTGCTGCCCTGGGGAGTAGCCGAATTGCTGCTGGGACCCCGCGGGGGACTTGGAGTAGTTGCCAGGGTAGCCGCCAGGGGACGGAGACCCGAACCGGCCCCCAGGGAAGCTGCCGCCGTGTCGCGGAGAGTGGCTGCTCCCGTAGGGCCTAGACCTGGGCCCGTACGGCGGCGTGTGGTGTGGACTCCCGTACCCGTCCCGCGGGGATGGCGGCCGCGCTCCGCCTCCGCCCGGGGTACCCCGGAAGCTGCTCCCGCTACCCCAACCTCCTACACCCGGGCTGGGGCAAGGAGGAGTCGGGGGTCGGAAATTCTGTCGGTGCATCTCAGAAGACGAAAACGAGGACCTCAATGGCGCTTTCTCCCGCCGGAACTGTCGAGACCAACCGTTCACAGACACTTGGTGGTCCTTCACCAAAACAGTCCTCCGCCCGCCAGCACCATAGACCACATTGGTTCCGGCCTCACAAAGGTTCCTCTGGGGCGGCGGGATAAGTAGGTTATCGAATTGGGTACAGATTCAGCTGATTTAAGTGAAGGAAGGAGGAAGAAGAAGGATAAAGGAAAGGGCGAATCCCGGGCCCCAGCAACGGCCTTTGCAGTCTCGCGGGCTTTGGTTGCCACTGACTGACGTACTAGACGCCTGCCGAACAGATGGAGGGCGGCCCGGAGAGCTCGGCAGGGCCGGGCCCCTCCCACCTGGCGGGGGGCGGGGACCGAGGTGTCCGCGGGCGCCCCCAGTGGCTGCGGGTCGCGCGCGCACTTCGTTCTCCACTCACGCAGGGAAGGAGAATTTCAGAGGGGTTCGCGATGCTGGCGACGCTGGCGGCGCTGGCGAGGGTCGCGGCTCTGCGGAGAACCGGCCTTCTCTCCCGCCGGGGCGGCGGGAGGGGGCTGTGGACCGGCCGCCCTCAATCAGGTATCCTCCGAGACTCGGTCCGGGCGGCGAAAGGGACCCCAGCCCCAGCCTCCCCACTCCAGCGGCATCCTGAGGAGAGCGCCGCGCTTTCCAGAAGTATCCGCTGCTCCCGGCGCCCGCCCTTTGGCCTTTCGCGTCTCCTCTTGCCTTGGCTCCGCGGTCGCCCCGTTGTCACCCTGCCCGGCGTCCAGGCCTGGGTCCGGCCCCTGCGCGGTCCTACTGGGCGGACTCGCCTCTCTCCCTTACTCCTCCCCCCTCGTCCCCCAAGTTTAAATACCTTGAAAAATGCACCCCCAGCCACATTTCAGGAAGGGTTTCAGACTGCACTTTATTATTATTATTATGTTTTACATCTTTATTGGAGTATAATTGCTTTACAATGGTGTGTTAGTCTCTGCTTTATAACAAAGTGAATCAGTTATACATATACATATGTTCCCATATATCTTCCCTCTTGCGTCTCCCCCCCTCCCCCCTCCCTATCCCACCCCTCCAGGCGGTCACAAAGCACCGAGCTGATCTCCCTGTGCTATGCGGCTGCACTTTAAATAACTCGGGGGCGAGGCTGTGCTCGCAGAGGCCGGACTTTACTCCCTTCCTTGTTGTTGTTAAATGCAAGCGGGTAAGCGAGTTGGTTAGGAAGCAGAGAGCCTGATTTTCAAAATTAGCAACATTTGGCTAAAGCTCTTAAAATAATGATCGTTTCACAGACTTTTGGTTAAAAAGAAAAGTGTGATCATTCAAGAATGACCCCTAATGTAAAGCCTCCCACCTTTGTACCGAATACCTGTCTCAGAATTTTATTTAGAAGATGAAATTTAGATTTACTGCAGTTTTCTAGAACTTTCTTTACACCTTCCGAATCTGGGAATGATAGTCCACTGTGAGTCTTGAAATCATCTTGTAGGAAACAGAATCTTAAAGAATTTTCAGACTCATTTAGTCATGGCCTAATGGGTAGCCTGGACCTGTGCTTTTCAGCCTGTGAACCTTCTTGCAGGTGCCACTCCTCACTGTCCATTTGACACGTTCTGTGACGTGGCAAAGCCGAAGAATGGGATGTTTTCTCAGCTTCTGTCCTTGATGAATGGAGATACACACACACTTTCCTGTGGTGGTTTGTTCTGAGGGAATTCGGTTCATCAAGCTTTTCCTTTACATACAAGTTGTAGAACCAATCAAGGCAGGATAATGCCATCAAGGCTTTGTGATGCAGTTAAGGCCCGGGGATCCCAGATTATTCACTTTATTATATGCTTTTGTCCTGGCCAAAGCTAAGCACCTTTCTGGACATTGTCTTTGGTGCTTAGCTTAATGCCTGGTAATTGAGCTGTCAGATATTTATTGAATGAATGAGTGGGTCACATCATATTGGTCAGTGATTCTCACCTATAATACCCCCTTTAATATCATCAACTAATCTACATTTTGGGGGGAGGGAGCAGAAAAATGAGGGTGGCAGGGATCAAAATTACCTTTGTTAATTTTTAAATGACTGGCAAATGTTTTGCAGAATTGAGTGAAGTACTGTAAGTTGTCATTTTACTTGCCTTACACTTCTGGAATGCTCTTTCCTATAGTGATACACTGCTATCTTCTACACATATGAACTTGCATTAGAAACGGGGGAGGTAGATTTTGACAGGTAGATTGCACATGACAGTGTGCCTGTCATCATGTTTTCAGGTATATATGAGGATTGAGGGAGAGTACATTCTTAATTATATGAAAACTCCAGATTCGCCTTGGATCACTTCTGAGAATAGGCAACTTGCCTTTTCACAGATGAGAAATTGTCCAAGAAAAGTGAAGTGACTTGCTTGAATTCACATAGCAAATGGATGTGGGACCAGAACTCAGGCTTCTTGAATCCCAGGCAGTTGTCTTTTTTCCTAGGTAAAGAAATATGAATTGACACTCAGTCCGTCCTTTGAAAAATGCAATAGATAAATAAGCATGTAAAATTCTGATAGTGGTACTGCGTAGCATATTATTTTAGATATTTAAAGATTAGTAGATACAACCTTAGTATTGAACTTTTGTGAATGTAGCTAGAATCTTCCGGAGTATTAACCTGGGAATTGCAGTCTGGCTGCCTGAACTGGTGGGTCTGAGGTTCCCAGATACATACTTGTGTTGGTTATTTATATGGTGGTGAGTTCAGGGAAAGAGAGATGAAGGAAGTTTTATGTTGCATTACCTGGAAATAGAAAAGTGAATTGGGATGATGTATATGAGAGTTTGGTGGCTGCCCCATGAACTAAGTCTGAGTCCTGTGGAGAGAAAAGAGCACTTTTGTGAGTAACACAGGTATTGTTCCCACAAAAAGAGAATTGCAGCACTCTTTAGGGAGGACCAGCATTAGAAAACAGGATCCTCAGTAGGATAGTGCTTTTATTGAAGACACTGTTAGTGGCTAGGTGCTGTCTTCAAGTGGCATTGTACACAGAGGACATCAACAGGCAAAACGTCAAGGAACTTTCTCAGGACCCATGAGTTATATGGGGAGCCCCCAGATTAATTGGTTAACTTTGTGGTGGTGCATGTTTTATAAGTTTTACTTGTATAAGAGTACCACTAAGGAAATTTAAGTGTAAGTGAAAATGGGGCCTTGTCTATTTCTATAAGACTGAGGATCTTTATTTGGGTTACCTAAGATTTTTTGGTGTGTCTTTTTTCAGTAGATTAAACAAATTTTTTTTTTTTTTTTTTGTAGAGCCTTTATGAGAGCAGATGGCTTTTTGCAGGAATTGGGGTCTCGTAGCTGCTCCCTCTGTCCCCTACTTTAACTACCTCCCTGAAAAGACACTTCTGGGGCACTGCTAAGGAATTCCTAGGGCTCTCCAGAAAGGGTTTGAAAGCCAGTATTTTAGGTAGCTGTCAGGTATTAATGAGTGCTGCAAAAGTAAATACTTTGGTTAGTTTTACTGCTTATTACCAAGGAGTAAATATTTTCATGTTTCTGCATGGTCAGGGCTTTCTAAGCCAAGGAAACTAGAGCCTGGGTTAAAGGGCAAGCCTTGGAAGTTAAAGGATGACTGAAATGATTGTTAGAGAACTCTCAGGAAGTTTATGTTTATATTTCAAAGGGGTATAAAACTCAGAGCCTTGGAGACATTCCCAAGATTGAGATTGTAAACCCAGGGAAGTTTATCTTTCCCCCTGGAGACATTTATTTATATTCCAAAGGGTTAGAACCCAGGGATCATCCCCTTTTCTTCCGAAGGAGAATTTGCTTACATTAGGGAGATAAGCTTTCTCTGCTTTTCTTGGGGGAAGGTGGCTGCTGGGCAGCTATCCCATACAAACTAATAGATTTATAATTTTGGGGACCTATCCTGTGGTTCAATCCTTATATGTGCACGCCTAGTCCACCAGCTCTCATTATGACGCCTGTGGCATATTAGGTGTGGGAAAAATGGTGCATTTCTTGATGTAAGTAATAATAACTCTGATCTCTGCTTCAAAAACCTCATGTTTTTGAATACATATAGATATTAAAAAGTTTATATATATATATATTTTTTTTTCCACGCCACACGGCCTATAGAATCTTAGTTCCCTGACCAGGGATTGAACCTGCACCCCCCTGCGTTGGAAACACAGAGTCTTAACCACTGAACCACCAGGGAAGTCCCCCCCAAAATGTATTTTTGATGATGAAAGCACTTCTTAGGACAGAAGAATGTATTTAATAGTTTCTATGTATAGAAATTTTTGTTCTGATTTTAGTATATGTGCTGCTGAAGAGAGCCCTAGAAATGTTTGTACAGTCATCCCTCGGTATCTGCAGGGGATTGGTTCCAGGAACCCCCTTTGGATACCAAAAACTGAGGGTGCTCAAGTCCCTTACTATATAAAATGGTTTAGTATTTGCATATAACTACACAACCTGTGTATACCTAAAATCATCTCCATATTACTTATAATATCTGATACAATATAAATGATATGTAAATAGTTGACAATATGGTGCAACTGCTATGTAAATTGTTGTGGGAGGTGCAGCATATTCAAATCGTGCTTTTTGGAATTTCTTGGCATTTTTTTCTCCCAAATATTTTCGGTACACTGCTGGTTGAGTCTGCAGTTGGGGAACCCACAGATACAGAGGGCCTACTGTATGTATACTTAGAGCATAAGCTTTATCTTAATATTTCCTGAAGCCTTTCAGGTTACCTCAGTTTTCCTTATATAGGTTCTGTTGTCAGCTGTTCCATGTTGAAGACTGTCAGTCGTAGAAAAGTAAAGGCATCTCTGAGATTGATTAGCTCATTTACTGATAAGGTGAGACCTGCCTTGAATGCAGTAGACCACTTAACTATCACTTATGTAATGTTCTCATTGATAAAGCAGGTATTAGAAGTAACTTGTTTTTGCCTCTGAGAGCCAAACTACTGTTAATCATCTTCTTTTCAATTCTAAGCATGTATCCACCATCCACAGTAGTCAAGCACAGGTGAAAAGTATTATACATGTTTATTTCTTTTAGACTAATATTCTTCACCCATGTGTAATGCAAGTGTTAATGCATTAACTCACACTTATAAAAGTTTTCATTGAAAATAATAAAATTGTTGACAGAATACTTTGACATGAAGAAAAATGTAAGAGTATGATTATTCTTTTCCAGACACAAATGTTTGTTTTAAAAGGAGTAAGTAAAATTTTAATGTCACCAGAACTGGTATCTTTGTATTTTTCCAATTGTAAAAACAATACGTACCTTTTGTAGAAAACCTGAAATGTTTAGGAAAATAGAAGGCAAGAAAAAATATTAGTCTCTTATCTAAGAAGCAAATACTTAATATATAAATAGAAAAAAATAAACCTCACATACTTTAAATTGGAAAATAAAAGCTTTTTAAAAGGGAAAACCAACTATACATGAGTATATAATGTGGGGTTGGAAAAACATGATACCTGTACAGAAAAGAGTTAACATAGCAGGCCTCAGGCTGCTATCTTTAGAAAGTCCTTCTTACAAGTGTGGCCCTTGTTTGGCATCTGGGAATTTGGCACTGGAACTGCTTCCTAATTAATAAGGGTGCCTAGATGATTTGTACAATCAGTGTGATTTATGGATTTATGGTGAGCACCTGCTATTCTTCTGGGAGTCCAGAATTTTGGTGTATGCTGAGCAGAGAGTGCCTATGTGAAAAGCCCTCAATAAAGCCTTTGGATTCTGGGTCCGTAATAGACTTCCCTGAGCAGAAACATTGCACATGTTACTGAATTTTTTTGTTGCTGGAGAAAGAAGCAACAAAAGAAGCTTGGCATGGCCCCATCTTTTTCACTGACTGATTGGGTCATATATCATTTTGCTGTAATAAACCTTTAGCCATGAATACAACTATGTGCTGAGTCCTTTTAGCAACTCACTGAAGGTGCGGGTAGTCTGAAGGAACTCTGAAACAATAGCAAAGGCAGAAAGTAAAAGAAATGATTTTTCGAAAGTGAAATTCCAAAACCATCCAAAAAACCAAACAGCAGGTAAAGAAAAATTACTTTTACTAATTATGACTCATAAAAGGTTAATATTCTTACTACACGAAGAATCCATACAAATCAATAAGAAAAAAGGTAAACACGCCTGTAGAAATATGGGCCAACGAGAAGAATAGATTATGTTTGAGAAGAAAAAGAGCAAGTGTTAAAAACAATGTAATTTAGAGGTCATTAAATAAATGCAAATTAAAATGGTGGTAGCATGCAAATTTTTAACTGTTAAATTTACAACAAAAAAGTAAACATGCTCCCCAAACCAAGTGATCATATGCAGGGTTACGGAAGATGGTGGAGAACACTGTTTTCATATACTGCTGGTGCCAGTATATGTTAATACTGCCTTTCTGGTGGACAGTTTGATGAAATGTGTGAAAAGTTTGAAAGAATTTATAACATGAACATGGCTAGGTCACCTTAAGACCTTCCTCTGTCCTTGGAAGCATGCTTTTCATTCTTCTTTCTCCATCCCCCAAAACTCTAAAAGCCTTAGAGAATAATTTTATCTTTACTCCTTAAAGAGAAGTTCCTGGGAGGGTTCTGTAGCCCTTCACAGAAAGCATCCTAAATTCCCTGTAGACATCTCCTGCTCGTCAGAATTACCCATTGGAAGCTGTTGAAAACAAATCATGGGCTTGTTTCTTTATTGGTTTTGGCCCTGCCATGCGGCATGCGGGATCTTAGTTCCCCCACCGGGGATCGAACCTGTGTCCCATGCAGTGGAAGCACGGACTCTTAAATCACTGGACTGCCAGGGAAGTCCTGAAAACAAATAAAATCATAAGACATTTTTTCTCACATATGTATCCTTCCACACACTTCTTCCAGGCTGTCCCTTCCCTTCCCTTCTGTTCCTCCTCCGTTTATCTGCAGTGGGTCTGTAAAATCGGGTTCCCTACCTTTTTTGTGTCAAAAGAGGCTCATCACATTCACAGTCACAGGTGCCCCACCTCCACCTTCCCACGCATCGCGTGCACACATTTTCTTCTTTGCCGTGATAATTATCATTTCCCTCAAGTACCTGTGATGGCGTTTTGCTGGTTGTCCCCTGGAAGGGATGCCTTTCCCTAGTTGGCACAAAGGTCTTGCCTTTGCTCAGTCTTCTCCGGGAGGAGAGCCACCACACCAACACGGAGAAGTTCCAGGGGCCTCTTGGGTTTGTGGGCATTCATATTTGGTAATTCATTGCTATCATTTGCTCCGTGAGTACCTGCTTCAGCCACTTCTTATCCTCTGAGTAGTTCACTTCAGGCTGGCCCTTTAAGGAGGCCTGAACACTGAAGTTTTTTTCTCTGGCTTCCTGACTTTTGGTTGTGAATCCTATAACTATAAATTGATTTATAAAGTCTATAATTGGTGCTGTTTTCTACCTTTCCACGTGCCAGTCTATAGCAGTGGTCTTTCTCCTAAATGACTTTTGAAAGGCAATTCATTGCATGTATTAAGTTCATATTTAAAAGTTTTTATCACAAGTAGATTTTACAAGAACTAAGATGAGAGTAAGAGCTGTAATGTGTAAGGAATATGTTTTCCTTCTGCCCAGTGGGAGAAGGCTTATCATGAAAGAAGGCTTATTTTTAGGAAAAAATGTATATGAAAGTTGAAGAGCTGGAAATTGATTTCTTTAAAATGATTCATTTCTTACAAAAGTCTTCACATATCTCAGTTTGAAGACTGCTGCCAACAGTGAAACAACCTACCCCTGAAATGGACTTTCCAGTTGTTGGCTTTGATGCTCTATGATCGCTTAGAGGCTACCATTTTTCCTTCTCCAATGCTTGGTTTCTTCATTGGTCAGGATAGGCTAGATGGGGTGGTGGTACAAATTAGCCTACAATCTCAGTGGCTTAATACAATAAAACATCTTTCTTGCACATATAGCTACACTATTTGAAAATTGTAGCTTCCAAGGTCACTGTGGCAGGAGTATAGAAGCCTGGAGGATTTTGTGGGATGTTTTTAAGGATCAGGGCTGGAATTAGCTTATGTTTCATTGGCCAGGCCCCCCGGCATTTGGGCCCAACCTAATTGCAAGAGAAGCCGGGAAATGTAGAAGAGCAGAGGGATTTGGGATTAGCACTGATTTGTACTTTGGTTGTAGCATGCTTTACCTATCATTCAAAAACCCTTTATCTGGTCTTTTTCCACTGTTCTTCCTGTAGATTTCTCAAGTTTTCATTAAAATAGTAGCATCCAACAGTTTAAAAACCTGTTTGATTGCAAATCCCATAGTAATAGCCAGGTCCTTGCAAGAGAAGGGCAATTCTCAAGAAACTGAGTGTCAATGGAAGGTGAATTATAAATTATTATAAGTTACTATCCATCTAGCTCTTGTTCTCTGGTTGTCTCTAAATGGTGTAATTGCCTCGTAACTTTGGCATCACTTCCACAGTACCTTTTTACAACTGAAAATTTTTAGGTTCCGTGGAATGTTTTCCAGTGGATTCTAATTTTCCAAGTACTCTAAACTCCTAAAATTACCTGCCAAATTATACTATTAGGAACAGAGCTTCTTTCAAGACTTTTAACCTGTGCTAGAAAGAAAATATCCTGCTAACTATTCTAAATAAAGCTTTGAAGAGATATCCACCTACTGTCTCACTCCTAAGTTCTGGTAGTTAAGTTCTCTGTAAAATATCAAATTAAGAAATCATTTCGGTGTATATCACATGTTGTATTTCATAGTGGTATTCGATCAGTTTGTTTTATGACGACTTTTTTTTTTTTCAATGTCTCAGTAGTTGACTAGTACAGTGGGGGAGGGATGCCACGATTGCTGTCATACAGATGAGCCACTTGTGTGGGCATCTGTCAATTATATCTACTCTGGTGCTGCTGAAGTTTCTTTGTGTCATGGAAACCTTAGGGCCAAATACCAGGGGAGTTCCTAGAAGCAGCTCTGGCAAGCATAGATTTGATGGCAACTTCATTATAGTTATACTGCTTTGCATGGTTACTCAGCTGTGATCATCATAATAGCTTTCCATCCTAGAGGCCAAATAAGTTAGAGCAATATACAAGCTGCTCAATATATCTTAACAAATTACGTTATAATTGATGCTCTTTTCAACTGTTCTTTTCCCCCCGTAATCAGCCTATTCTGGTCTTTCACAAACAGGCAAAATATGGCTATAGATATCTTTTTTAAAGTATAGAGTATTGAGAATCATATATGTTATTTTCTGTTCTTTGAAATAATCATGAGTCATGTTTTTTTCTCTTGTTTTCAAATCTGGATTATCTACTTTAATAGGTATTGTGACTGTATAATACAATGGTGAGGATGATGATAACAACAATTGTTGAGTTTTAGTGAGCATTTACCATGTTCCAGGAAGTGTACTACGCACTTTATATATAACATTTCATTTAATCCTTGCAAACTCTATGATATAGGTGTTTCAAATGAGGAAACTGAAGCTCAGAGAAGTGAAGTTACCTTGGTCAAGGTCACTAGGGTAGCAAGTAGTGAAGCAGAGAATTAAATTCAGTCAGTCTCCAGGGTTTATGCTCTTAACTGTTTAAAACTCATTAATTGATTTTGACTTAAATGTGCTCTAGAAGTCCTTTCTGGTTATCTTCTCAGATAATAAAAGTAAAATTCTATTGCCTGATGTTAAATTAATTCATTTGAAAAGTTTTGTGTTATTAAACAACATTTATTATGGTTGTGAGTTGATATTGGTAGAGAAATATAGACTTCTCTTTATAGATTTATAATGAAATGAGATTTATGGGTTGAAGAGACCTCTAAATATATTTCCTGCATCATTTGAAATAAAAGAAGGGCCCCAAAAGAGATGAGTACATAAGACCAGTAGTTTTGGAGTCTTATGTAACATAAAGAATTACTTGTCCATTCATTCCTAATGTTGTCAAAATATCTTCTCACATTTGAGGTCTTTTTCTATGTTTTATTTTCTCTAAAATATCTTGTTTTCTCTCTCATTCTGTTCTTTATGTTTTCACTTTTTCATTTTCTTTTTTTGCTGATTATACACTTAATCACAATTAAGCAAAATTACAGAAATAAATAACTTAGCTAGTGAAAGTTCTCCATAAATTCTTACCCCAGGATTTAACCACCAGTAGAATTTTATGAATGCTCCTAGAAACACCAACATGTGTTATTAATGTTATTATGTATCTTTACAAATATAGGATCATACTATACATTCTGTTCTACAACTTGATTTATTTTTTAACTTAGGAATATATCTTGGTGAACTTTACATGTCAGGGTATGTAAATGTCTCATTTTTCTTAACATCGGTACGGTATTTTTTTATATGGATATGCAGGTGCTTATTTAACATTTCACCTGTTGGTGGATTTTTGCACTGTTTCGAATATTTTGCTTCAGTATTAAAAACAGTGAGGCAGGGGAAGGGGTAGTTAGGGAGTTTGGGGTTGACATGTACACACTGTAATATTTAAAATGGGTAACCAACAAGGACCTACTGTATAGCACAGGGAACTCTGCTCAATATTATGTAACAACCTAAATGGGAAAAGAATATGAAAAAGAATAGATACATGTATATGTGTAACTCAGTCACTTTGCTGTACACCTGAAACTATCACAACATTGTTAATCAACTATACTCCACTATAAGATAAACAGTTAAAAAAAATAAAAGCAGTGAGACAATTCACAATCGAAGATGTATGAATGGCCTATTATTACATGAAAAGATTTTCAACAGCATTAGTCAACAGGGAAATTCCAGTTAAAACCACAGAGAAACATCATATACCCATTAGAATGGCTAACCTTTAAAAGATGAACAATACCTAGTGTGTGAGGATGTGGAGTTTCTAGAACGCGCGCTGTTGTACAAACACTGTGGAAGTCTGTTTGGCAGTTTCTTAGAAAGTTAAGCATAAACTTACCATATTACCCAGCCATTCCACTAGGTATTTACTCAAGAGAAATGAAAACATGTCCACACACGGACTTGTACACAAATGTTCACAGTAGCTTGATCCACTGTAACCTAAAACTGGAACCAACCCAGTGTCCATCAACAGCTGAATGGATAAACAAATGTGGTATATCCATAGAGTAGGATACTACTCATAAAAATGCAACAACATGGGTGAGTCTCAGTATCATAATGCTGAATGAAAGAAGCCAGACAGGGTACATAGTGTATGATTTCATTTATATAAAATTCTAGGAAATGCAAACTAAAATGACAGAAAGCAGATCAATGGTTGCCTGAGGTTGGGGATGGAGGGAGAGGTAGTTTGCAAAGGGCAGGAGAAAACTTTCAGGTAATGGAAAGTTCTGTTTCTCAATTCTGGGTTTGGACAAATGTGTAATGACATGTATCCATCATTACAGTATCATACAGAGTATTTTCAGTGTCCTAAAAACCCTCTGTGCTCAGCCTATACACCCCCTCCCCCATTTTTAAATTTTTCATTAGTTTGTCCCACTTTTAAATTTTTCATTAGACAAACTATCTTAAGTGTAGCTTTGGACTTTATTAAATCGGGAATAATCTGGTATTAGAGGCTTTAATTTTTACAGATTGATTTAGTTGGACTGGGTCAAGGTTTCTGTGTTATATATAAAGCAGAAATGTGAAGGAAAATTTATTTATTTATTTGGTAGTAATAGATATTACTAAGAATATGAAGAATTCTGCATTATTCCTTCCAACAATTAGTAATCAACTTAAGTATTTTCTGTCTTTGCCAGATACTGACAATATGAAGCCATTGGAGGGTGTAAGAATTCTGGATCTAACAAGGTTTGCATTGGTTTATCTGTGTTTTGGTGATTGAGTTTTCCCCCTTCTTTAAAAAGGCATTTATTTCTTGGATTATAAGAAGGTGTTTATAAGCTTATCATTGAAATTTTAGAAAGAAAAACCAAGAAAATTTCCTGTAAATTCATCATTCTATGAGACAATTAGTATAATACTTACACATTTCTTTCCAATCTGCATATTATATGTATTATATATAACTTTTGAAAATAAAAATTGGAACCATATTGAAATTACAGGTTTATCCACATTTTAAACATAATGTTATATTTTGAGTATTTTCTCATGTCATTCGAAATTCAACAAAAAATATAAGATATTTTATTATAGTATATAGTTGGCACATAATTACCTAGTCATCCTCCAGTGTTTTTATATTATAAATGAGACTTCCTTGTACATAAATCTTTGCCTCAGGAAATCTTTCAGTTTCTTCCTTAGGATAGAATTCTGAAAGTAGAATTACTGCATCAAAGGGAATATACTTTTTAAAGCTCTTGATACATATGGCCAAATCACTTTTTTGAACAGTTTTAACAATTTTTTTTTTTTTAGTTTTAACAATTTTAATTCTTACATTATATGAGCTTGTCTGTGTTGATGGAGTATTAAGAAAAGAATTAATATAAAAATCTTAAAGATGGTAATGAATTTATCTATCATTGTTAACATTGTAGAGTACTGGCGGGACCTTTTGCTACTATGAATTTAGGAGATCTTGGAGCAGAAGTTATAAAAGTGGAAAGACCAGGTAAAACTACTTCTCTCTTTAAAACATAGAAACAAGCTAATAAATATTTTTAATAGCTCTTTAAATGTCCATGTACCTGTATGTGGGATGAGGAGAGAATTGAAATGAAGCGATTATTTTCCCTTCTCCTTTATTTTCCTCTGAACCTATACTAATATTAGATCTCTTTCTACTCTTTATACGTGCCAAGGGCTAAGGCCTAAGCCAGATCCTTCACATGCACCTGGAAGCCTCTGGTAGAAACTGATGTGCAACACATAAATAATGATGATGCTAACAACGGTTAGTGCCAGGCACAATTCTGAGCACTTTGCCTGTATTAATTTATTCAGTCTTTACAACAGCCTGTGAGCTGTTATTATTCCTAGATTATAAATAAGAAGACAGAGACACAGAGAGGTCAAGGGATTTGTCCACGGTCACACAGCTAGTAAGGAATATCCAGACACTCAGCTCTGATCCTGGCCCTTCTGAGCCCCACACAAGCCTTGCTGCTGAGACTGAGGTTAGAGTGGGCCTGGCCGCCTTCCCTCACTGGGGGACGAAGGGAAGGCAAGAAATTAGCATTATTATTTATTCTTCAAGATCTGTTGCTTATGGATCTGGAACAGAATTCCCAAATTAGTGAAAATGGTCTAGCCTTGAATAGTGTACATGTATCTATAAGACCCATAAGAAACTAGTTTATAATTACATCAACATATTAATTTACCATAAGTGATTAAACTCTATAAAGTAGAACGCATGATCTAGAAGATTCAACTTTCTGCTACATAGATCTTCTTAAGAGGCCAAAGCAGTTAGCAGAAGATTCTCTGATCAGCATGGGGAATGTTATATATTTTATATTTATCTGGCCCTGTGCTTGTCAGGCTCCAGGTGATAGAAGAGCCTGGTGAATCCTGCTTTCCAGAGATAATGCTTCATTTATCCAGTCAGTGATATTTATCACTTTTGGTCATTGCTGGATACATGCTGAATAATGTTTACTTTCTAGCTGAACATCTTTTTTTTTCTTTTACAGGTACCACAAAACTTCTAATTTTCACATTGCTATCCAGTTTTAATACCACATACTTTCTAATTTCAAGCATTGGGTCTTCCATTTCTCGATAGAATAGCCAATATGATTTCTGTTGCTATTTCATTTGATCACTAGGTTAAATATTTGTACAGTTGGCCCTTCGTATCCACGGGTTCTGCAGTTATGGATTTAGCCAGCCACAGATTGGGTACTTTTATGATCTGAGATTGGTTGAATCTGCGGATGCTGTACTGGTGGATATGGAGGGCCAATTATGGGACTTGAACATCTGCCAATTTTGGTGTCCTCAGCGGGTGCTGGAAGCAGTCCCTCATGAATACTGAGGGAATGACTTTATTTTTATTAATTTTAGAAATCACTAATCCCTGTTTGCTTAGTTCTGTTTCTCCTTTGTACTTTTTCATTTCCACACTGGGGGACCCTTTCCTTAGTCTAGGCCTTTATTATGTCCCATAGCCATACACTAGGCATCAAGCTTTGTTCCTAGCAGATGTTCATTGCTCTTTTTCTTACTAATTGGTCTCTCTCCTTTAACCCTTCTGCTCAGTATGTTTTAATGTTCATATTATATATTTTGTTTTTTCGAGATAGTTATTCAACAGATATGAAGAAAAGTCCCTTGGCAGTATTTTCACATTTCAGTCTCTTTTAGTGTCCACTTCCTCAGTTCTTAAATTAAATTTCGTTGTAGTTTTCTGACTTGGGACTAGATTATTCTTATTTGAGTAATCAAAGAGCGTATCAAGCTTAAGTATATTTTTTTCTTCTCTTTTTAGAGTCTTTCGGTGGGTGTAAACGCTATGCCTGCAGGGCCAGGCAGGTAACCTAAATGAATGAAGTGGGCTGGGCAGCCAGTGATGCTGCTGTTATTCCAGTGTTGTCACCAGGAGGCAGGCATACCTGGGCAGGGATGTTGGTCTTTGTTCACTGCTGTGTCTGCTCTGCAGAGAGCAGTGTTTGTGACATAGTAGGCACCCAATAACTATTTGCTGAATGGATGAATGTGTTGAAATATCATATAAGAAAGGCAGTCTGAATTTTTATATACTATCTCTAGATTTTGAAATCATGGCAGATATTTAAAAACTTTAAGTTGTGTGTGGGTCAAATAAAACATGTCTCTCAAATTGCCAGTTTTACCAGTTTGTGACCTTTAACCCTTATTTCATTTCATGGGCCGTCAGCACATATCCTATCCTTCCGCGTCTCTTAAACCCAGGTTATACACCAGGACCAGGTGGGGCAGGAAAGCCATGTAGGCCTCCAGTTTAGATTTCTGACATTATTTCCACCCAAGAGATGAATGTAAACATTTAAAATAAGCTCTCTACTTTTAGCCTTATCTTGACATTGCTCTCTTAAAAACAAATTTTTTTTTAAATTTAATGTATTGAGACCTTCAAAAAAATGGAAGTGGCTGGACTCTCTCCAGCCTCTGGGAGGTCCTATCTGATCTTGAAGATCCAGATTCACACATACATTTTTCCGTGAAGCCTATAACCGGTTTATTACTAGGAGATTGTCTTTGTGGACTCTTGTAGTTTATTTTTTCCCCTGACGTTTTGAGCATGCTGTTCAGTTTGATACTTACTATTTATTGCTTTGTGTTGTTTATCAGTTCATCCCCAGTTAGAACTAATGCTTCTTTTCTCCTCTGTCCTGTGTTCTCGCTTTCTCTTGTGAGGTTTTTAGTTTTTTGTTTTTAGTAAAGGAGTCTATTCTTTAGCTTCTGTTTTGTTTTCTAAAAGGCTGTGTCTGTTTTTCTTTATCAGTTTCAGTGGGTAAGGTCTAATGGGCTAATAAATTAATTATATCATTTAAATGAGATTAGAATTTAAACTTTAACCCATATTCACAAATTCTCTCTTATTGGGGGCTAGTAATACTTAGGTAGTGATTAGTTTCTAATATCAATATTTAATCAGAACTTATAAAAATCTTAATTTAAGTGATACTAATTTGTGCCTATTAATTGTTGATTCACTTTCTGAGCTCCATCTACATTGTTTGCTTTTTGTGCAAAGAAAACTTTTTTTCTGTAACTTGATAGTGTTATCTTTGAATCAAACACAAGTACTTTTCAGAATCATTTGAAGTGGATGTTTAGAATAAAATACCCTATTTTTGATGTTTTTAAACTTTTACTTTGAAGCAAGACCTAGACTACTAAAATTTTATTCTAAATAGCATCTTAAATTATTGACATTTGCTATTCAGTAGCTTATTTTGCTTTTTCTGATTTATTGCTACAGAATTTAAAAAATAGATTTATTTATCATTGTTTTATACCTAGCCTCAGATACCACTTTATCATAAAGACTTACTTATCATTATCCTGATTTAAATTGTATTTAACAAAAATATTTTGTAGACCCCACATTTTGTTTGCACATTTAATGCTAAAAACACTGAAAGAGCTGACTTGTTTGTTGAAGTAGGAGAGTAATTTTTTTCCCCCTCAGACTTGCCATTTATTAAATCTAAAGACTGCCAGTAGGATATTCCCTTCTGGATTCTGACTTTCAGGGATGGATTTTAGTGAAAGAAGCTATGGGAGGATTTAGTGATTTACATGAACAGGTAAAGAGTTTGGGCAGTTCTAACAAGGTCCCAAGGCCACTTTAGGTTGCTAATTCCGCTGATCTTGTTTAGACATCTGTGAACTTACATATGAGTAAGCCTGTTGATTTGAAATGTCTCATGATGTTTCAAGGTTAAATAGTTCATACTATTGTTTTCAGGAGCTGGTGATGATACACGAACTTGGGGTCCACCTTTTGTGGGGACAGAAAGTACTTATTTTCTCAGTGTTAACCGAAATAAAAAAGTAAGAATATTATCCCCTTTTTGCTTTCTTTGTGTAATTCTCTCTTTTTTTAAAAAAAGTAATTTATTTATTTTTGGCTGCCTTGGGTCTTCGTTGCTGCACACGGGCTTTCTCTAGTTGCGGTGAGCGGGGGCTACTCTTTGTTGCAGTGCGCGGGCTTCTCATTGTGGTGGCTTCTCTTGTTGCGGAGCACGGGCTCTAGGCGCACGGGCTCAGTAGTTGTGACTCGGGCTTAGTTGCTCCACGGCATGTGGGATCTTCCCGGACCAGGGCTTGAACCCGTCCCCTGCATTGGCAGGCAGATTGTTAACCACTGCGCCACCAGGGAAGCCCTGTGTAATTCTCTTGTAATAACAAAACTTTTGATATCATTGTGGTTTGTTTATTTCTATGCCTTTTTGTAGATATTTTGTAATATTCCCAATAAGGTGAAATTTTATTTTATTTTATTCATTCACCAGTTACCAAGTAGAAACAGTAGAGCTTTTTATTAATTTTCCTTCTCTACTAACTTAAAACATTTTTTGAGAATTTATAATTTTTTTTTTTTTTTCCCGGTACGCGGGCCTCTCACTGCTGTGGCCTCTCCCGTTGTGGAGCACAGGCTCTGGATGCGCAGGCTCAGCGGCCATGGCTCATGGGCCCAGCCGCTCCGCAGCATGTGGGATCTTCCCGGACCGGGGCATGAACCCGTGTCCCCTGCATCGGCAGGCGGACTCCCAAGCACTGTGCCACCAGGGAAGCCCTATAATGGTTTTTAATGGAAATAATTTTATTAAAGTGAGGAATCAGTTGATTTGTTACATTTGTTATTCTTTTGGAGATTGCTAATTGCCTACATTTGGTATTATTATTTGAAAAATTTTTACTATAATCCTTACTATCATCCTAACATATCCGAATTGAAAATAAAATCAGTAGAAATTATTTAAATGTTTCTTCGTGAGGAAAATGCATTTACTTTAAGAGGAGAAATCTGTAATATGAATGGCTCTCTTATTGAACTGTCAACAATAAGAAAAATTTTTAAGATACTATTTTAATATATATATTTTTAATTTTTAGAGTATAGCTGTTAATATCAAGGATCCAAAAGGGGTGAAAATCATCAAAGAGGTACAGTATGCTCTATAGAAGGCATCTTGTCACCTGGGTTGTAATTAGGGATTTGAATATGAGTAAAAATATTTTAAAACATTATTTCATTGGCAATCTGAAATTTTGCTGTAAGTGCCATTTGAGTTTAACTTCGTTTTTATACTAAGTATAATTTGCTTTATAATTTCTGGTATATTGTGTTTAACATTTCTCCATCGTGTCAGAGTGTTCAGTTATGGCACTAGTGTCCATTGACCGAGTGCCTGCCCTGCATCAGCTCTTAGGCCTGGGTACTTTATTCGTATTATCTTCTCAAATCTTCAGAATTTTCCTTGTAAATGAAGTGTTATATCCTCATTTTCACAAGAGGTGAAATGAGTCTCAAGGGGCTTGAGTGATTGTCTAAAGATCACATAGCTAGTAAAGGGAGGAGCTGAAGTTTGAACCCTAGGTCTACATCACTGTAGAGCCCAAGGTTTTTCTAACACCTATTCAGATGGCTGATGTGTGCAGACCTGATCTTGGCATCTTTCCTTGAGGGGCCAGCACAATGGTTAGGGGAACACCCCAGTGTTCTACTGCTGGGATTCAAATTCTGCCTTCTTTACTTACTAGCCATGTGACTTCAGGCAGGTTACTTAACTTCTTTATGCCTCAGTTCCCTTATTAGCAAAATGGGGACAGTAATAATACCTACTTCTTAGGGTTGTTAGAATTGAGTTAATATTGTGTAAAATGTGAAGAAGGGTGCCTGCCATAGTCATAGTCAGCACTCATTCAGCATTAACTATTATTATTGTTCCCGGTGCACATGAAGGTGGATTCATCATGTGAGATAAAACTTGTTTGCCATTCTTGTTAAAGTTTGAAGTCTAGGGCTTCCCTGGTGGCGCTGTGGTTAAGAATATGCCTGCCAAGGCAGGGGACACAGGTTCGAGCCCTGGCCCAGGAGGATCCCACATGCCACGGAGCCGCTGGGCCCGTGCGCCACAACTACTGAGCCTGCACTTAGAGCCCGCGCTCCGTAGCAGGGGAGGCCACTGCCATGAGAGGCCCGTGCCCCCGCTCACCGCAAATGGAAAGAGCCCGTGCGCAGTGGTGAAGACCCAACACAGCCATAAATAAATAAATAAATTAAATTAAAAAAAAAAAAAGTTTGAAGTCAAATGTAATGGATGTAAATCTCCTTGATTAGAGAACCAAATCCCCAAATTTGTTTTATATCAAAGTATCAATTTTAGCTTCATTGCTCTGATGCTTCTTTCCTTATCATCTGGCTGATTGAAAAATAACGTCTTCTAATTATTAAGATCAGAATCAGTGATCATCCGCTCTGGTTCTGTTGGATCAATCGAACAAATTTAGAATTTTACTAGATATATGTTGAACCCAAAGCTTGATAATTGTCCTGATCTCACTGTCCTGTTTTCCTACATCTTTTCTATAGCATAACTTCGGTTTGTTTGCTTGTTTTTATTTTATTTTTCAGTTGCAACTTAATATGATTTTTCTAAATTGTTCTCTGTTATTATTGCCTTGCCTTGTTTTTTTTTTAAATAAATTTATTTATTTTATTTTTTCATTTTTGGCTGCATTGGGTCTTCATTTCTGCGTCCGGGCTTTCTCTAGTTGTGGCAGGCGGGGGCTACTCTTCGTTGTGGTGTGTGGGCTTCTCACTGCAGTGGCTTCTCTTGTTGCGGAGCACCAGCTCTAGGCACGCAGGCTTCAGTAGTTGTGGCATGTGGGCTCAGTTGTGGCTCGCAGGCTCTAGAGCACAGGTTCAGTAGTTGTGGTGCACGGGCTTAGCTGCTCCGCGGCATGTGGGATCTTCCCAGACCAGGGCTTGAACACGTGTCCCCTGCACTGGCAGGCAGATTCTCAACCACTGTGCCATGAAGGAAGCCCACCCTGCCTTGTTTGTCTATGGCAGCGACCCTCATCTTGGACTCAACTCCCATTGTCTTCATTCTCAGGCCCTTCTTTTTTTTTTTTTTTTTTTTTACATCTTTATTGGAGTATAATTGCTTTACAATCGTGTGTTAGTTTCTGCTTTATAACAAAGTGAATCAGTTATACATATACATATGTTCCCATATCTCTTCCCTCTTGCGTCTCCCTCCCTCCCACCCTCCCTATCCCACCCCTCTAGGTGGTCACAAAGCACCGAGCTGATCTCCCTGTGCTATGCGGCTGCTTCCCACTAGCTATCTATTTTACATTCGGTAGTGTATATATGTCCATGCCACTCTTTCGCTTTGTCACAGCTTACCCTTCCCCCTCCCCATATCCTCAAGTCCATTCTCTAGTAGGTCTGTGTCTTTATTCCTGTCTTACCCCTAGGTTCTTCATGACATTTTTTTTTCCCTAAATTCCATCTATGTATGTTAGTATACGGTATTTGTCTTTCTCTTTCTGACTTACTTCACTCTGTATGACAGACTCTAGGTCCATCCACCTCATTACAAATAGCTCCATTTCGTTTCTTTTTATGGCTGAGTAATATTCCATTGTATATATGTGCCACATCTTCTTTATCCATTCATCCGTTGCTGGACACTTAGGTTGCTTCCATCTCCAGGCTACTGTGAACAGAGCTGCAGTGAACATTGTGGTACAGGACTCTTTTTGAGTTATGGTTTTCTCAGGGTGTGTGCCCAGTAGTGTCAGGCCCTTCTTTTTATCTTTTCAGTAGTTGTTATGATGGTGATGATGATGAATCATCTAGGAGACTGTGCTTAATTCTTCTCTTTCTGGTTTATGTTTCTCAGTTCCACGTTCAGTGTTCACAGTTCCTGCTTATTTGCTTCCATTTCAGAACATTTTGATATTTTATCCTGAATAGTGAAGGTTTTAGATTTGATTTAACAAATACTTTACAAGTTCATTAGGGTTTTTCAATGGGGCAGTGTCAGGTGGAATTCATAACTCTTGCTCCTAAGACGTCAGTGTACATTGGAGTATTTTAGGCCTACATGTATAATTCTAACCAAAAGAAATGAATTTGCTGGGACATCTTTCTCACTCTCTTTGGATCCTGCTTGTGTCCTCCACCAGATTGTAACAATTTTAAATTGTTTCATTATGGGCATGGTTTCTCTTCATGTCTGATAATGATAAAGTACATTTCAACTCATATTAAACTTTAATAGGTTGTCTGCAGTCATTTTGCATATCTTTTGCTTTCAGCTAGTTATACAGTTCATAAGTTATATATCTTACTGCCTAGAGGAAAAGTTATTTTTTGCCTAGTCTTTTTATTCTTTCTGGCATGGATTTCTCTTTTGGTCTTAAAAGTAGCAAAACAACCTTTGTATTCAGAACTTGGTGGGTATGATTGCCAATATAATGAGTCTAGTTTATAGATACAGTTCCAGAGTATTATACAAAGCAGTCAGCTGGATACATGAGAGCTCCAAAAAGTATGACTCCTTTGTCAACCAGGCTAACCAAAAATAGGTTGTGTAGAAAAGAAAGCTCTGCTTCGAAAAGTCTATGTATTTTCATGGCAATATGATTTGATAACTTCCTAACACGTCATCTATATTTCAAATAATTCTCTATGTTAATTAGTTGACAATGGCAGTATCCATATTGTGGGTGTGAATCATGGCCAATAGAGCAGTGTCCTGGGTTTTATTTTCCTCCAACATCTTATTATGAAAAATTCAAACATACATAAAAATGGAAAGAGTAGTATAATGAACTCTTATTTACCCTATGCCTAGATGCAACAGTTTTAAGATTTTGCTATATTTGTTTATTTACATATGAATACATGTGGTATGTGTGTGTCTGATTTTGAACTATTTGAAAGTAAGTGAAAGATATGAAACTTTGTCCTTAAATCCTTCAGGAGACATCTCCTGGGGGGTATAGCTCAGGGGGAGGAGCATTTGCAGAATACATCTAAGAGTAAGGACATTCTTTGACATACATTTAAAAATTATTTTATGATTTTCTTTACTGATAAATGTGGTTAAATTCTTATCGTCACTTCCCCTCTATTTCTGATCTTGCTCATCCAGTCTGTTCCTAAATTTTTTTTCCCAGAAGAAAAGAAAAAGATGATGAGTTCTCTAACATGCAAAATTGTGCTTGTTTCTTATTGTGGGTAAGATTCTAGAATAGATTATTAGGTGATCTGTGAGCGCCAAGATGAGGAAGAGGTGATCACCAGCAAAACTGGGAACAATTCTTTCTTCCCCCCTCACTTTATTTCCTAGTAGATCCTTGTATCAGGGAAATGCGATAAATGTTTGGTCTCCACTGAAGCAGTTGACTTGTATATTACTTGTAGATAGTGTGGAGATCCATGTAACTCAGGGAGGTTTGTGATGTCTCTGATTTCAGCACTGCACTGCTTAGAATTTTAACGAATGCGTTAGTTAACGCTTTAGGGAACATACGTGATCTTGAAATGGGTAAATATCCCTAAAGAGAGAGGGAGGGAGAATATGTTGGATGGCAGACTCACTAAGAATCAGTATCTAGTAAATAGATAGTATGTGTTTATTTAAAATAAATATTTATAAAATGGAGCAAAGAATAACTTCTGTGCTATACACTTTTCTAGGGATATTTTATCAATAAGTATCATAATGCATACATATTGAGTTCTTGGGTAATAATAAAAAGCTACTGGGCATCTTTATCAGTGGAAGTCTTTAGCTTCTAAATTTAACTTTTCCATATTTTTCTTATAACTTCGGAGAGTTATACTACATGGTACTCTGAGCACACCTCTTTTTAGCTTAAATTTTTTTTCTGTTGTTATACAAGTAGTATCTGCTCATGGACAAAAAGATTAATATTTTAGTGTATCATATCAAATCTCTTTATGTCCTTGTATACTCATTTTTTCCAATAAACATGAGATAACACCATGTATATTGTTTTTTAATGTTTTCTGTTTATACATTCTGAATACTTTTCTATTAATATAACTTATTCATTATATTTATTTTCTTGTCTTATTGAAACGGTGAATTTGTTTGTGATCCATCTGAATACTTTATGTGAATTGAAATGTGATTTATGATGGTATAGAAATCTAAAAATACAAATACCCTATATAGTTAAAAGTTTTAAAATTGTGGTATAATATATATAACATAAAATGTCATTTTAACCATTTTTACTGTACAGTTCAGTAGCATTAATGACATTCATAATTGTGTGCAACCATCACTGCTGTGTATTTCTTTTATGTTTAATCATTCCAAACAAACTTTGTATCCATTAACCGATAATTCTCCACTTCCTTCTCCCCTCAGCCTCTGATAACCTCTAATTTACTTTCTGTCTTTATGAATTTGCCTATTCTAGATATTTCATATAACTGAAATCATATAATATTTGTACTTTTGTGTCCAGTTAATTTTACTTAGCATAATGTTTTCAAGGTTCATCCATGTTGTAGCATGTATCAGAACTTTGCTCCTTTTTATGGCTGAATAATATTCTACTTTACTGGATGGATTTATTTGTCTGTTGATGGATACTTGGGTTGTTTCCATCTTTTGGCTGTTGTGAATAATGCTGCTATGAACATTTGGATACAAGTACCTGTTCAAGTCCCTGCTTTCAATTATTTTGGGTATATACCTAGGATTGGCATCTCTGAGTCATATCTTAACTGTGTTTAACTTTTTGAGGAACCCACACAGAGTTTTAACATTAAAAATAATTTATCAAATGTCATTTGCATAAGGTACTATACTGTGCACCATGCAGAATACGTATCAGAGAGATGACTGGTATAAGAATCTAGATGTGTTTGATGCAGCTTGTTTTCTTTAGTGCCTGCAGGAGTGCTGTGTAAGTAGCAGATAGAAGCTCAGAAAAATATGTGGAATAAATTACAATGTAACTGTAGCTTTGTGTTTTATTTATACTAACACCCATTCTCCCTCCACATTTTCCAAGCAAGGCTTGGTAGAACCATTAACAAAAAATAAACACATCTCTACTTGGGCTGTCCCTGGGGCATACTGCATAGAGTTGCCCATGTGAGAAGCAGCTCAAATGTTAATTGGCACCTGAAATTTGGAAAGGATGCCTGTATGGCTTAAGATTTGGGGTGCATACTTGAAAACCTTTCTCTCTCTCTGTCTTGTATCTTAATGTATGTATCATTCCTCTTCTGACAGGTGGTCACCTGGGCCCCTGGTACCTGTTTCAGGAGCTCTGGAGGATAACAGCTTATTTCCCTGAGATGCCTCCTAAGATCTCCTCCCCCTAAATTTTGTTAAGTCAAACACACTCCAAATTTGGTGACACAATAACAAACAGGCATTCAATTTATTGATGTTTCCTTCTAAAGTTTATGTAAATTCAGTTATTTTCCATCTAGAGCAGAGGTTAGCAGACTGTGTGGGCCAAATCAGGTTTGTTTTTGCACAGCCCATGGTGAATTTTACAGTTTTAAAGATTGTTAAAGAAAAATAAAGAACATGTGACAGGGAATGTATGTGGCCTAAAAAGGCTAAAATATTTACTTTTTGACATTTTATGAAAAAAGTTTGCCCACCCCTGGTCCAGAGTCTTATTCTATTACATTAGCTTGATGTGTGAGAGTGTATCTGTGTCAACATGGCAATTAAAAAATGATTGAATTGGGCTTCCCTGGTGGCTCAAGTGGTTGAGAGTCCGCCTGCTGATGCAGGGGACACGGGTTTGTGCCCTGGTCCAGGAAGATCCCACATGCCGCGGAGCGGCTAGGCCCGTGAGCCATGGCTGCTGAGCCTGTGCGTCCGGAGCCTGTGCTTCACAATGGGAGAGGCCACAACAGTGAGAGGCCCACGTACAACAAAAAAAAAAAAAAAAAAAAAAAGAATGTAGTCACAATTGAAATTTTGAAAAGAATTTTAAGATTATGGTTTACGATGGCTTGTTGCAGTGATCTGGGAGTCAGAGTTGGGGTTTTGTTTCTGACAGTTACTGATTTACTGGGTTATAGTATAGCAGTTTTTTTTTTTTTAATGGTTCATTAAATACATTTAAAACTCTTTGGAAAGAAAGCATCTGGAAAGTGTGAAAGCAATTCAGAATCATGTTTGCATGTATTAAGTGCCTATATGTACATGTTGTAATGAGGAATATTACATAATAAGGATGGAGTAGTAAAGACATTGTATTTAGTTTTATTTTAAAGGGGTTAAAAGATATTTTTCGTATATTTTATGTACTTATATTCTAATTTTTTTACCTAAACTTCTGAGAATATATTTAGATAGACCATGTAGCCTAGATATTTCTTACATTTAATGTAAGCACAATCCACTTAATACCATGGTAATAACTGAAAATTTTAATACCCATTGTTTTACTGGCAGTAATACCTCAGGTAGTTGACCAGAGCCTTCGTGTTTATCTAAGAATACTTTGTAATTCTACTTTTCCTGTGATTTTTCTGGGCTTTTACAAAGCGAGGATCAATTGTGTTTACTGAAATTAGAATTCTATCATGTGGGGATTTGTTGAAAGCTGGGAAGTCCCTTAAGAAGTCTGACTCATCTTCACCTCTTCTTTCAGCTTGCAGCTGTTTGTGATGTATTTGTGGAAAACTATGTCCCTGGCAAATTGTCTGCAATGGGGCTGGGCTATGAAGATATAGACGTGGTAGCGCCTCACGTGGTCTACTGTTCCATCACAGGTATCTCAGCACCACACCCTCGTCAGCGGCAGGTTTTCCAGTTTCTGTGTCTCTTTCTGTATATAAGAAACCTCGCGCTTGAGGTGCTTCTGCTCTCCCTCCCTGCCGAGCCATTTTAGGTTGTTGAAAATTAATCACTAAAGAACATTAACCTAAATGAACATTTTTCATATTTCTTCTGTGAATTGTCTGCCTGTAGTTTTGCCAATTTTTCTACTGATATTTCACAAATACTGACAAGGTACTATTATTAAATATATGTAGAATTACAGGTGAAATATTAATTGGCTTTAAGATAACATAGGATCTCAGCATACTGCTTCAATATATTCAAAAGTGCTAAAGCCAACTGAAGGAAAAGAGTGCTATGAAGTCTTTTAGATTGTTCAGCCCTTGATGGTGAACTCTGTGTGTGTGTTTGTGTGTGTATAAGTATGTCTTTAGGCTAAAGGGAAAAAAGTGATTGTATTATCTTTACATAGTTTATAAGCACTTAGCTATTCATTAGGAATACAGTATTAAAAAGTTATTCTTAAAATAGAAAGTTACATTAATAGCTTTTGTCAGAATAATTTATAAGATTTTCAGATTTTATTAATTCATCCACCAAATATTTACTGCAGACCTGTGATCTGCCAGGCAGTATTCTAAGCTTCTGAGATACAGCAATGAATAACACATATCTATGCTCTTCAGCAGATTTACATTCTAGATTAGGGAGATAGATAGTAAATAAGTAAACACATTCTTTTGTGTTTTGTATTTGAGTGCAGTAGTGATAAGGTCAAAAGAGAAAAACTAAACAGGGCAAGGGGGATGAGGTTAGGAGGGTCTATTTTATACTGGGAGGTGAGACAAGTCTTCATTGATAAAGGGGACATTTAAGCCGAGACCTGAATGAAGTAAAGGAGTGAATCGTATCATTATTGGCAATGAGGGTTTCGGGCAAGGGGAACAGCAAGTGCAAAGGACCTGGGGCAAGACTGTGTTGGGCCTGTTTGAGGACCAGCAAGGATGGCTGAAACAGAGTGAGTGAGGGGGAATGTAGTAGGAAGAAAATCAGGGAGATAATGGTTAGTAAGATGATGGTTAGTAAGGGCTTGTGGGCTGCTCTTAAGGAATTAGGCTTTTACTTCGAGTAAGATTGTAAGCTAATGGAGAGTTTTAAGCAGAGGAATGATGCGACCTGACATTTTTAAAAGGATCACTCTAGCTACTGTGTTAAGAATAGACTGTCGAGGACAAGGGTAGTGGGAGAACAATTACGAAGCTATTGACATAGTCCAGGCTACAGATGATGGGGGCTTGAATTAGAGTAGCAGTGGTCGAGGTCGTTAAAGAGTGATAGAATTCTGAATGTTTTCGAGAAAAGGGGGTAAGGTTTGCAGATGGATGAGATGTGAGTATAAGAGAAAGACTAGAGTTAAGGATGACTGTAGGGTTTTGGCCTGAGCGATTAGAAGAATTGTTGTTTACAGAGTCGAGTAGGACTGTGGAAAGAAGCTTTGGGAGGGAGAACATCACGTTTGGACTTGGAATGTCAAGTCCAAGTCTAGCCTGAAATGTAGAGTAAGGGCTTGGATCTAAGAGTCAGGAGATGTAAAATTTTATAGTTATGAGCAAGTACATGGTATTTGAAGGCTGTATTTGATCTTTTACAGAGTGAGTGTAGATAGAAAAAGGAGAGTCTGAGTGGCTGAGCCTGATGCACTCCCATGAGTAGATGTTTAGGAGACAGTGATGACACAGTGAAGGAAATCGTGAAGGAATCGTCAGTGAGATGGGAGGAGAACCCGGAGGCGAAGTGAGGAAAGGGTTTATTTTCATAGACAGTTGAAGCAGAAAAGCATAAAGCATAAAGCACCTATGGACCTGAATTACTCGCATCTCCTAAATGCACCACACTCGCTCTCACGGCAGAGCCTTTACACATGATGTTCCCATTGCTTGGAACACTAATCCCCTGCCACACCTGGTAACTCTGTCTTTGTCCTTTAGATCTCACCTTGGATGTCATTGCTTCTGTGCAGACTTTTTCTCTCGATCCCTGAAGACTGGGTTGGCTGTTGTCTACCATATTTTACTCTTTACTTGTCTGTCTCCCCCACTATCCTTCAGGCTCTTGTTCAGTACACGATATAGAGCACATGGGAGTTTCTTACCTCATGAATGAATAATCAGAACTTGGCTAAAGAGTTTTTAATAGCTGCCTCTTTTTTTTTTTTTTTTTTTTGCATTCTACTTTTCAGAGATAAGTGTAAGTGGTAAATGTTATGTTTACATTTTCCAAAGAAACTTTAAGAGGATAGCCTGGGGTTAGGGCATAGTTGGCCTCATCTGTTATTTCTTATGTAGTTCGTCCATAGCACTAATGTAATGATCATTGCTTTAAGGTACCAAAGGAGTCCGTACCATGAAGTAAATATTCACTTATTGTTACTAGGTCCCTATGCATTAGGTTTTTTCCTAAGGCAGTAAGGGAACTAGTACATTTAAAAAATATTTTAAAAGGGAACCAAACAAAAACTTTACTCCTTATATTTCAGTAAATTTATCTTAAAATAGGTATCTGAAAATCTTGTTTTACTATAAAAGCCACAAAAATGTTATCTTAAAAATCTTTGTTATTCGTAAAATTATAAGAACCAAAATACTCCTATTTCTGTGCATTCAGGTTAATTGAGATATTATAATACTTTGACTGTGACACATTTCTTTAGTATAAGTAGTGCTTTTCGTGGTGTAATTGTCTTTGTGGTGGTATTTTCATATAAAATAAGCTATAATTGCAATATTTGGACAATTGTTATTATTTTAGATTTAGATCAAAGAGCCCAGTGATCATTAACTTCTCTACTGAACAGCACGAGAGATAGGTTCTGGACATGGTAGATCTTTGCCACTAGATCTGACTCTTTTTCAGATGTACTATTATATAGATCTGTAATCACACTTTTGTTTTTGTGTCTGTGTATCAAATACTTATATGTGTGTGAGAGAGGGAGAGATTTTTCCTTAGAATCTCACAATCTAATGGAAATGCTGAGGTTTAAAATATTAAAATAGGTGAACTATTATCTTCTGAATTACCCTATAACCATAAGAATTCTGCATAACTAACAAATGCAAAATCTTACATGACAGTAAGTATTTATTTCTCATTGTCATAAATGTGGATTGGCTGGGATTCAGCTGATCTAGACTCGTTAGGTTTGGCTCCAAGTTGCAGGTCTGTTCTGCACGTGTCTTACACTCCTTGGACCAGTGGCTACCAAGTACGTGTTCTCCTCATAGTGAAAGGCAAGAGCACAAGAGAACAAACTTAATCTCACAAGCACGTTTAAAGCCTCTCTCTGCTCACATCACATCTGCTAGTATTCATTTGGTCAAGGCAAGTCATATGGCCAAGCCTAATACCAAGAGGTGGTTAAATATAATACTCTAGTGGCAGGAACTACAAAGTCGCATTGAAAAGGGCATGGGATCCGGGAAGGGTGAAGATTGGGAATAATAATGTATTTCATCACATCACCCAGCTAAATAAAATGCTAATCCACTTGGGAAGCCTCACACTTCCTCAAAGTTTCACATCTGTATCTAACTACAGTTAGAATCAAAAGTTTTTCTGGGCCTTGTCTTATGACTGGAGAATCTCTTTTAAGTTTTCTTCCAGTTCTCAGATCCTGTATTAACATTTTAGTGTGGCAAAGGCCCTTAGAGATAGATTATAGTTCTCAGTAGTTCTCAGCTAAGGGGAAAATGGGAGTATCATATGCTTTTTGGTAATAGCGATGGGGCATGAAGGGGTGATGGGGAGAGGCATATGTAGTCTGAAAAAGCAGCCCTCTTTATTCCGTAATCCTGTGTATCTCCACCTCCTGACAATCGTTAGAAAAACGTTCACACAGCTCTCTCTTCTTTATTACTGATAAGGAAACAGACCCAGAACAGCTGAGGGACCTAAGGTCACACAGCTATTTAACGGCGAATGGGTTTAAAACTCAGGCTTCTTGACTTGGTATTAAGTGCTTCTATGCTTTCTCTGTTTAGACATGTATCATTGTTAAGTGATGACATGGACTTTGTGATTACAAGACACTGAACAGGTCTCCTTGAGAATATATATTTTTGTTATTCTCTTTCATTTGTTGTGGATCATATTGGCAGCGGTGGGAGTCATGAACAGAGTTGCTCATCAGGGAGTCTAAATTTCAACAGATTCTTTTGGAAGCAGCCGTCATTTGTGAGTCATGAGTTTGTGTGTATCTAAAGCAAGGGCCATCTCTCCTTTTTTAGAAGTTTGATATTCTTGGTAATCAATGTTTGTTTTTTTTAATAAGACTGATTAGATCAGTCTAAAGTTGCACATGTTATTATTGGGGTCCTAGACTTTCCTGATGTTTCCCAGTGGTATTGATGTCTTGTCAGTGCTTTCCAAGCCCAAATAGTCTGTTCTCACTCACATGTTGCCCTTACTGCTGAGAGTAACCTTGGAGTGGTTGGGAGTTTAATGCATTCTGACCGTTGTGTGGCTGAGACTGCCTCAGTCTGTGAAATCTGGTCTACAGGACAAAACTGCTACACTGATCACAAGGGAGGAAGGACCCTATTATTTTTATTAGCACGGTCCTCTTGTCATTTCAGAAGAAGCTGAGTGTGAACATTAGGGGGCAGTGTTTAAAAAGCTATCAGTAGAATTCACTACGATTTCCTTTTTGAGCAAACTGTAGTGTTTCCTGTGTACCACTGGGTGGAGAGAATCTCTGAAGGGACATATCTATATTTTTTCAAAGTATATTTTTTTCAAAGTGACCATTCTCTACCCTTCTTTACTTTTAGAAGTACAATGATATTTTCCTTAGCAATTTAATTTAAACTTTTATCTTCTTTCCTTCATGTCTTCTGTGCATGTTATTAATTATATACACTTAGCAATAAGAATGCTACCACATTTTAAAGAATTTACTTTTTTTCTTCATGTTAACTTCATTACTCTTTCTTTCTAAAAGGATAAACATTACATTATGTTATTGACTAAACTAATTTTGTGGTAGGAACATTGTGTTTACCCTTGAAATAAAATTTCTCGTCTTTTTTTTAAGGAAAGTAGTTTGCAAAGCAGTTTTTTAATTTTTGAGAACAAGTTACAAAAGATGATATACAGAATGATATTATTCATACAGAGTTAAAATTATATAAAATATATATTTTTTGGTAGTTTACTCGTATGTGATTAAAATATAAAAATATTCGTAGTAATGAAAAATACTAAACTCAAGAGAATGATTACGCCTGGAGCATGGGGAGGGAGGGAAGGGGGACAGGGATACACACAGGACTTCAGCTATATTTGCCAAATAGCCAACTGGCAGATGCATGAGTATTTGTTATGTTATTCTGTATACCCTTATTTATTTATTTATTTTTGGCTGTGTTGGGTCTTCGTTGCTGTGCATGGGCTTTCTCTAGTTGCAGCGAGCGGGGTCTACTCTTTGTTGCGGTGCGTGGGCTTCTCACTGTAGTGGCTTCTCTTGTTGCGGAGTGTGGGCTCAGTAGTTGTGGCACACGGGCTCAGTAGTTGTGGCTCGCAGGCTCTAGAGTGCAGGCTCAGTAGTTGTGGCGCACGGACTTAGTTGCTCCGCGGCATGTGGGATCTTCCTGGACCAGGGCTCGAACCCGTGTCCCCTACATCCACCAGGGAAGCCCCATTCTGAATACCCTTTTATGCTTGAAATAACAACAGCAAATGATTCAGAAATGCCCAAATTGTCCCTTCCTTTCTCATTCCTTTCCTTTGTCTGCCCCTCACCCCCACCACTCCAGCACATGTTTCTTGAGCTTCTGTAGATTCCTGGCTTTGTGGAGTGTACAGAGTGAACAATGCAGACATGGTTCCTGCCTTTAAGGAGCTTACAGCTTAGTGTGAGAGACACTTCATAAACAGGTTAAGAAGAGAGTATGGCATGTACTAACAAATTGTGCTGTCATGAAAGCATCAAACAGGGTACTGCGGTAGAGATTAGTAGAGCAGGGGATGCATAAGTAAATGGGATGGTCAAGGAAGTCCTTTCTGGGGAGGTAACATTTAATAGACTTAAAGTATGAGAAGGAGCCAGCCATGCAAAGAGCAAGGGGAGGAGCGATTCAGGCAGAGAACACCACGTGCAGAGGTAGGAAAGATCTAGCTACCTTTAAAGGCCTAAGAGAAAGCCAGTGTGCCTAGGATACCAATAACTGGGAACAGCATGCTTGAGAAGACACTGCATAGAGGTGTGCAAGTGCCATGGTGTGCTGAAAGGGGTTTGAGCAGTAGAGGGATATGATTCAAATTATATCAAAAATGATCTTTGAAAGAGGTGGGAATCGAATACTGATTGTCTCATTGAAGAATTTCGTTATAAACATTGGTCTTGACATAAGGTTCATGTTTGAGAGAGTAGCTATTAAGATAAAATTTCTTTAGATTACTAAAGGCTCCCATGGTGTTTCAGAGTCAATAACAGAGAATGATGAGCCCAGATGGATATGGCAAATCATCTAGCAACTGCATCCAACACTATATCATGGCAACGATAATACAAAACAAAACACTGCTGCACTTGGATTCTTATGGAGTGAGTTAGTCTGTGTATATGTATATTTTCATCATTTTATACATATTCACCACATAACCATGTCTTTTAAAAAAGAATAATTAGAAGTCCGCCTGCACTCTAAACCCATAAAAATTTTGAAGGGGAGAAAAACAAGAAAGAAAGGGAGGGAAGGAGGGAAGAAGGAAAGGAAGGAAAGAAGGAAGGAAGGAAAGAAGGGAGGGAGAGAGGGAGTGAGGAAGGAAGGAAGGGAGGGATGAAGGAAGAAAGAGAAAGAATCAGAACTAAGTCAAATGGAATAACAATGTGCAAGTTTTTTTTAACCTCTAAAAATAATAGTCCAGTTTAGTTCATTAAGCATCATTTCTAGATTGAATAAACAATCAGTTACAGACACGACATTAAAAGAGGTCCTCACAGTCAAAATAACTGGAAACTACTGGTCTAAATTATAGATGTCTCTGTTGTCTCCCCTTCTAGCAGAACATTTTTTTGCCCAGAATTTTAGAGTGTTGTGGTCATCTGTCCAACTTTATGGTCCGTGATCCCTAGCAAAAGTGTGGTTTAACATATTTACCATTTTGTACCAAACTCATAGTTTAATCAATGACACCGTCTCTGCAGGGGAAGAGAAACTTAGCACATAAATACAAGATTTCAAAGCACAGCCCGTAAAACTAAGGACTGAGATTGTATTTTGTCTGTAGACATGGATGGACTCCAGAAAGTGACTTTATGCCTTCATTTTATCCCCCAAGGGCATAATCTTTTTATCTTTAAATACTTCTTTTTACCCTTACACATATAACAGATGTGTTACACAAGTTGGACTCAGTGGAGTGTAAGCAGAAACTTTACTCTTTCCCACCCTACCTCTGCAAACCTGCACTCTTGACTCATTTTCCTTGCTCATTGGTGAAATCCCAGGAAAGTCCTACAGACTTTTTTTCCGATTATTTTATTTCAAGTATTACAAATTCCAGTCCAATCTAAAATCAAAACTTCAGACTGTTGTACAATTTATGACTTTTCCCTTTCTCCAACTTGTCCTGACTTCCTGGAAACTTGAAGAGTGTGTGTGTGTGTGTGTGTGTGTGTGTGTGTGTGTGTGTGTGCGCGCGCGCGCGCGTGTGTGTGTGTGTGTTGGAAGAGGATAGTCAGTTTCTTCATTCCTCCATGATCCATCTCTTCCCTGTTGCTAGCTTCTCTTTGTGATTGTTTCAGAGTCAGGCCCTCATAGGGAAGAGAGTGAGTTAATGGGTATAAAAGAGCTTCTGCTTGATGGGGGTAGTTGGGTACTGCATTGCAGCCTACTGTGTGCCTGAAGCTCAGTTGGTGGCAAATTGTCCTATGGGGAGCTTTGTAGGCTTTTCAGAGACTTTAGACTGTAGTTCTCCCTCTTTAGTCCTTGGCTTTGTGCAGTCTTATGTATACAGAGGCCACCTGTTCAGGTCAAGGTCACTTTGTCCTATAGGCAGCCCTCATGGATAGAATTCCTTTTTTAATTTTTGTAATTTTTTAATTGCAGTATAGTTGATTTACCATGTTGTGTTAGTGTAAGGTGTACAGCAAAGTGAGTCAGTTACGTGTGTGTGTGTGTGTGTGTGTATATATATATATATATATATATGTATTCTTTTTCACAGTCTTTTCTGTTATAGGAACATTCCATTATTAGTACAAGATATTGAGTAGAGTTCCCTGTGCTCTACAGTAGGCCCTTGTTGATGATCTATTTTATATACAGTAGTGTGGGTATGTTAATAGAATTCCCTTTACGATGAACTAGTTCTACTCTCCTGTTGGCCCACTTAGCCCATGGGGAAAACTCGTTCTTGCTCTTCCTCAGCATTGGGAGTGAAGTTTACTCCCAAATCTTTTAGTTCTGCTGCCTTTCACTGATGTAACCATAGTCTCTTGCTTTTGGTACTTTTTTAGTCATGTGTCCAGTCATTATGTACTTTCATATTCCTAAACTATAGGCCCAGACCTCAGATGCTTTTTTTGAAGTGTCCCTCATGTGGCTTGAAGTAAAGAGGAAGCAGCTTGACTCTACCCTATGGCAGGGTGAAATGCACAGCATGCCGACAACTCTTTCTTTTCTTTTTTAAAATTTATTTTATTGAAGTATAGTTGTTTTACAATGTTGGGTTAATTTCTGCTGAGCAGCAAAGTGATTCAGTTATACATATATGTACATTCTTTTTCATATTCTTTTTCATTATGGTTTATCACAAGATATTGAATATAGTTCCCTGTGCTATTACAGTAGGACCTTGTTGTTTATCCATTCTCTATATAATATTTTACATCTGCTAATCCCAAACTCCCAATCCTTTCCTCCCCCACCCCCCTCCGCCTTGACAACCACAAGTCTGTTCTCTATGTCTGTGAGTCTGTTTCTGTTTTGTAGGAAAGTTCATTTGTGTCATATTTTTTATTTATTTTATTTTTTCTTTTTTAATATTCTTATTGGAGTATAATTGCTTTACAATGTTGTGTTAGTTTCTGCTGTATAACTCCTTTTTATTAACATATTTATTGGAGTACAATTGCTTTACAATGGTGTGTTAGTTTCTGCTTTATAACAAAGTGTATCAGTTATACCTATACATATGTCCCATATCTCTTCCCTCTTGCGTCTCCCTCCCTCCCACCCTCCCTATCCCATCCCTCTAGGTCGTCAGGAAGCACAGAGCTGATCTCCCTGTGTTATGCGGCTGCTTCCCACTAGCTATCTATTTGACGTTTGGTAGTGTATATATGTCCATGCCACTCCCTCACTTTGTCCCAGCTTACCCTTCCCCTCCCCATATCCTCAAGTCCGTTCTCTAGTAGGTCTGTGTCTTTATTCCTGCCTTACCCCTAGGTTATTCATGACCTTTTTTTTTTTTTTTTAGATTCCATATATATGTGTTAGCATATGGTATTTGTTTTTCTCTTTCTGACTGACTTCACTCTGTATGACAGACTCTAGGTCCATCCACCTCACTACAAATAACTCAATTTCGTTTCTTTTTATGGCTGAGTAATATTGCATTGTATATATGTGCCACATCTTCTTTATCCATTCATCTGTTGATGGACACTTAGGTTGCTTCCATGTCCTGGCTATTGTAAATAGAGCTGCAATGAACATTTTGGTACATGACTCTTTTTGAATCATGGTTTTCTCCGGGTATATGCCCAGTAGTGGGATAGCTGGGTCGTATGGTAGTTCTATTTGTAGTTTTTTAAGGAACCTCCATACTGTTCTCCATAGTGGCTTTATCAATTTATGTTCCCACCAACAGTGCAAGAGGGTTCCCTTTTCTCCACACCCTCTCCAGCATTTATTGTTTGTAGATATTTTGATGATGGCCATTCTGACCAGTGTGAGATGATATCTCATTGTAGTTTTGATTTGCATTTCTCTAATGATTAATGATGTTGAGCATTCTTTCATGTGTTTGTTGGCATAAACCCATGCACATATGGTCACCTTATCTTTGATAAAGGAGGCAAGAATATACAGTGGAGAAAAGACAGTCTCTTCAATAAGTGGTGCTGGGAAAACTGGACAGCCACATGTAAAAGAATGAAATTAGAACACTCCCTAGCACCGTACAGAAAAATAAACTCAAAATGGATTAAAGACCTAAATGTAAAGCCAGACACTATCAAACTCTTAGAGGAAAACATAGGCAGAACACTCTATGACATAAATCACAGCAAGATCCTTTTTGTGTCATATTTTAGATTCCGCATGCAAGTGATATCATACAGTATTTGTCTTTCTCTTTCTGATTTACTTCATTTAGTATGATAATCTTTAGGTCCATCCATGTACCTCCCAGTGGCATTATTTTATTCTTTTTTTATGGCTGAGTAGTATTCTAGTGTATATATGTACCACATCTTCTTTATCCATTCATCTGGATAAAGCTTGTTTCCATGTCTTGGCCATTGTGAATAGTGCTGCTGTGAACATAGGGGTGTATGTAACTTTTTGAATTATAGTTTTGTCCACATATATGCCCAGGAGTGGGATTGCTGGATCATAAGGCATCTCTATTGTTAGTTTTTTGAGGAACCTCCATACTGTTTTCCATAGTGGCTGCACCAATTTACATTCCCACCAACAGTGTAGGAGGGTTCCCTTTTCTTCACACCCTCTCCAGAATTTGTTACTTGTAGACTTTTAATAATGGACATTCTGACTGGTGTGACGTGGTACCTCATTGTAGTTTTTATTTGCATTTCTCTAATAATTAGTGATGTTGAGCATCTTTTCATGTGCCTGCTAGCCATCTGTATGGCTAACAACTCTTTGTAAGGAAATTCATGCTAAAGGTCTCATTTATCTTTCCACCTTTTCTCACATACCCTGAAATGGATGGTAAGCTAAGAGCAGTGAAACTGGTTTCATAGTCTGTTAGCATGACCTGCATTGGTGTTCTGGCACTTATGGCATTCTTTTTGGGTTTGAAGCCTCAGCTGAAACTGAGGCAAGAGAGTCCTGTTTGAACATTCTTTAACTCAAAGTTTGTTGAAGAAATATGTTTTTCAGGTAGTAAAGAATAACATTAAGTAGAGTAAACCTGAGATATCTGTGTTTGAAATTTTTAAGTACGAAAAGATAATATTTAGTAAACTAAAAGTGTTTTGATTAATTTTGTATACATTTTAAATTATTTAGACACAAATGAAAAGGTCAGTCATTTCCATATACATAATCTCTAAATAAATATTTTTTCCCAGTAGCAAATCCCACTTTAAAGCTGATACTGAATTGTTACTGGGTATAAGGAACATTATGTTAATTTTCCTTGGGAAGTTTTTATGAAACTGTGGGATTAAGAAAATCTACTGGACTGGAACATGGATAAAATGATTCCCCATTATGCTGAAAGAGACAAAATTGCTGTTCTTAAAAGAACTCTGCTGGGTATAATTAGGGATATGCAGTGAGCACCATCTCATGACACAATTTTATACATAAATATGTGTTTGAGCTTCTTCAGTTCTCAGACACTTTCATTTCTCTCGTACTATTGATCGATAAAAGAGAAACCCATGACTTGAAAATGAACTTGAGTTGTTTTCTCAATGCTTTAAAATTCTAAAAGCAAAGAGATAACCTGAGCCTAGAAATATGGTATAAATCTAGAATCAGTTGGTTTCACCTTTGGTCTCTGATTTCTAATATATGGATATATTGGTTCCCAGTTCAAAGAACCACTTGGGGCCAACAAAAGGGAAAAAGATGACAATGTTAGTTAATGTCAAAGCAGTAGTTATTTCAAAACCTTCACAAATCAAATGTTTCATAGATCGTGCCAGATAAACATGCCAAGACTTAGCCACAGTCCAAAAATCCTGTCATCAGAACTAAATTGTTTCCCCTTATGGTAATAGGTCTGGGATATAAATCCACAAATTAAAGAAGCAATGCTAGATAGGAAGAAATGTTATGCTTAAAAGGATAAAAAAAAGAATGTTAGATAAAATTTAGATAGCATTTATTTCATGAATGCTAATGAACTTTTTCATTCTTTGGATGGCCTTCGAAGCCAGCATTAGTGCAGTACTACAACTTTCAGCCCTTATTTGAACCATAGTAGCTTCACAAAGGTCAAAGTATGTTGAGTAAGTAACAGTTGTACACCCTGAAAGATAAGGGATGTTGATAGAATATCAGACTGTGGAATAAGTGAATCCGTTTTGTAAAGAACATAAAATTCACAAAAAGTTATCAAGTGAAAAATACCAAAGTTTAAAAAATTTGGTAAACATTTGGTTATAAGAAAGACTACTCTAACAAACAGTCTGATTAAAAAATGGGTCAAGGATGTGAACACATTTCTCCAGAGAAAATATACACATTGCCAATGAGCACATGAAAAGATACTCAACATTACTAATTATTAGGGAAATGCAAATCAAAACCACAGTAACATACCACTTCATATCCACTGGGATAGCTACTATCAAAAAAACAAAAGTTAACAGTGTTGGTGAGGATGTGGAAAAATTGGAACCCTTGTGCACTGTTGGTAGGAATGGGTAATGGTGTAAGCCACATAGGGGGTTCTTCAAAAAATTAAACATAGAATTACCATATAATTCAGCAATTCCACTTTTGATTATATATCCAAAAGAATTGAAAGCAAGTACTTGAACAGATGTTTGCATTATGTTGCTAACAGCATTATTCAAAAATAGTCAAAAGTTGGAAGCAACCCAAGTGTCCATCAGTGGATAAATTGATAAATAAAATGTGGTATACATACAATGGGATATTATTTAGCCTTGAAAAGGAAGGGAATTCTGACACAGGCTGCAACATGGATGAACCTTGAAGACATTATGCCAAGTGAAATACGCCAGTCACAAGAGGACCAATACTGTATTACTCCACTTCTATGAGGTACCTAGAGTAGTCAGATTCATAGAGGTAGAAGATAGAATGATGATTGTTAGAGGCTTGGGGGAAAGAAAATGGGGCGTTACTGTTTAAAGGATGCAGAGTGTCAGTTGGGAAGATGAAAAATTTTTAAAGATGAATAGTAGTGACAGTGTGAGTACCACTGCACTGTACACTTAAAAATGGTTAAAATGGTAAATTTTGTGTTATGTATACTTTATCATGATTAAAAAAATTAAAGTTAAAAAATAAAGAAAAAATTTAAAAAGTAAAAAAAGAAGGCTAGTCTAAACTACAAAGTGTACTGTGAAATTCTAATTACTATGTCACAACCACAAGAAAATGTTGTTTGTACTGTGTTTTAAATAGTGGTCTACAAATACAAATATTTGATGACTAGGTGTTGAATATATAAAACACTCCTTTGTTTAATAATCAATTGATTCATGTATGTATAAATTAAAAGCTCTTTTTGTCTTTTATTTCTTTTCAATCTGATGGGATTAGCTTATAGTTGTCATTTGCTTAATACTAAATATTGACGAAAATACCAGGGTTTTTTGTTGTTGTTTTGGTCAAAATCTTACTCCATATGCTAATTTTACATCTTTAGATTCTTATTGCTATTCACCCTATATTTATCATTCTGTTGTAAATAATTTTGCATTCCTAACATTGTCTAGGAAATACTCAAAGGACTGAGGAAAGGGAATTTAAATGAATTGTTTCTGAAGAGAAGAATTGCCTATTAGGATGAATAGTTATAATAATGAGAGTTCTATGAGAATTGCTGATTTTACTTCAAAATAAAAATATTATAGTTATTTTAAAACTTTCAATCTGAGAAATGAAATTTTACAGTCCCAAATATTTCTAGGAGGGCACATTTCTCCTACTCCAGTCAGAAACTTCAGTCATGTTTCTTGCAGCTCTGAGGAAAGCCACGATGGTAGTGTGGGACATGCCCTCACCTCAGTTAGATACACCCAGAATCTTATTTGTTCAGTTACCATCTTTGTATTTTGAATCTTTATTCTATTTCTCCCACAGTAACTTGGGCCCTTGCCTTCCACATACCTTCAGTTCTGTTTCTAACTCAGCATATGGAGGCAGTGACTACACTAATATGTACATGTCCACAAAAATACCCTCATTTAGAGCTTTTACCTATCAGTGTTTAGTTGAAGGTACACAATATCAATTGTGAACAACAAAGTCCTCAGTTGTTGTCCTCAGTGTTTCTGTGGGTCTTTTACTTCTTTGAGTGGGATACGTGCCCTCTAATCCCTCCACCGTTTCATATCTGATATGTCATTTGGACTTGAACTACTTATTACTCCTGAAAGTCATGGGGATTACTGGACATAAGCTATTTGGTCCATTATTTTGACTATCTTGAGTCACAAAGTTATCTAAAACAATAAAATTCTAATTAGGAAAGCATTGAACAAAGGACAATGTGGCCTAGACACTCCTCAGGTATAGGTAGTGGGGCAAAAGTGGGACAAGGCACAGGAGGAATCTCAGATTGTGAGACAAGGTGTGAAGAGGTAGTATGTTAAAATACATTTCCCTCTCATGGCCCTACCTCTTCCACCTCCGCACTCCCAACATTTCATTGGATTCCTTGCAGTTCTCAGACTTGCTTATCTAGAGCAGGGGGCTGGAAGTGCCTGTGGGCCAAATATGGCCAGCTGTGTCTTGTAAAAAAATAAAGTTTTATTGGAACACAGCCACGTCCATTTGTTTACATATTGTCTATGTTTGCTTTTGCATTGCAATAGCAGAGATCAGTAGTTGCCAACAGAGACCCCCAAACCCTGAAAAGTCTAAAAAATATTTTCTATCTGGCCCTTAATGGAAGAAATTTGCAGGTCCCAGATATAGGGCATTTGGTATTCATGGCTGGAAGGCAGGATGACACAACAGAATGGACAGAAAAAAAGTACTTTATTTGTTCCGTTTTGAGTGTAGGCCCTGAGGATACTTAGGTTAGAAAATACATTACGATGTAAAAGCCAGGAATCTGAGTCCTGTGCCCACATTCCCAAGAATGAAAATAATTCTCTACAATGAAAAGGCTTACAGAAGTAGGCAGAAATGGAATCATGAAAAACTTTACATTTGGCTTGGCTATATAAAATAATATCTAATATTTATTGAGTGTTTACTATGTATGAGACATGGTGCTAAGCACTTATTATATATTATCTCATATAAAATAAAACACAATTGGCGTAATTTATATATAGGCAAATCTTGTAACCATGATATCAATATTAATTGCTTATCAATTATAAAAAATATCATGCAACATAATTGAAAGCTTTCAACAAGGTTTTATGAGACTTGTATTATAGTGCCATGTGACCTTGGAGGCATCATTACACTGATCTGAGCCTAAATGTCCTTATCTCTAAAATGGGAATAAATTTGTCCTGCTTACTTCATAGGCTGCTAGTGAGTCTGAGATGTAATTCATAAAAATTCTTTCAGAACTGCAAATTATTCTATAGATATTAAGGACATGAAGTCACTAAATATATTTCAGATTGTGTTATGTAAGTTTTATATTGGGTATATCCTAGTCATAAACTATTTTTCATGAGATTACATAATGGAAAGCAAAGGCTTGGTGGTCAGAGGACCTGGGTTGAAGTCCCAGTCCTGTCATTGTTGGTTATGTAGCTTTGGTCAAGTAATTTAATCTCTTTTAACCTGTGTTAGCTGGCTGTAAAATGGGGACAGTGCTGGTGCCTCCCCCTAAAATGTTATTGTAAGGATTAAATAAGAGCGCAAATGGAATCTACAGAAGTGATGCAACCTTAATATGAAGTATTATTCTCATACCTTGAGTCTTCTAGTCTCCTCCCTCCGCAGTGCTCCAGACACTTACCTTCCACATACCCTCAGCTCCAGCATGTGTACCGTGATACTCTAAAATGAGAGGAAACTGCTCTCAAGCAACCATTTCTCAGGGAAGAGACTGTGAACAAAATATGTTAATTCCTCATGTTCTGATGATGTTTCTCACATTCTCTGGCTCAATGCTGCTTTCTCTGCTTACTTCATTATATGTTGTATTAAAGTGCTGTTATTTTTGCTTTGTAATCTGAGCCAAAATTCAGCCATGTAAGTTTTATTCAGAAATTTTACTTCTTTTGCATACTTTCTCAGGAAGCTACTGAAGGATGTTTTCCACCTAAATAGAGGAATAATAATAATAATAATATTAACGATGACGTGGGATCTAGGAAACAAAGAATTCAACAGAGGAGAGAGGGGAAGGAGAGCCCTGGTTGACCAGTTGTGCAGCAGGCCTAGAGAGCAGCTGATCCAGGTTGGACAAGAGGACACAGGACTGCAGGAAGTTGTCTCCAATTAAAAAAAAATTGAACTAGTAAATTACCTGATCTGTTTGGCCATCATATCGGAAATTCAATTCTATTGGAAAGGTAGGGGGAGGGTTTAGGGATAGGCACGTAGAAAACTAAGCACACAAAATGGTGAGGAAAAGAAAGATAATGTGGCTTGGAAGTGGACAATATTTTCATAGTCATAATAATATAAATAACTTATATCTGGGAAATGATGTAAGATAGCAAAATCCATATCTTCCATGATAGAAAGCTAATACCTAATGCTTGAAGTTGACATTCAAGAAATAGTAATATTTAAAAGTATTAAGGTAAATATACTAGAAGAAATAGCTGAAAGTGTTGGAAGTGGTTGTCGTTTGGGTGATAGTATTTGATGAACATAGGGAAGTGTGACTGTCGGTTTTCCTGTTATAAATCTTATAGTACCATTAACTTAATAAACTAAGTTTATATATTGTATGAAATAAAAATTATATTAGAGCAAACACTAGGTTAGCAATGTGGCATTATTGACGTCTACATTAAGTGTGGCTCTCTCAAGCGCTTGTTACTGGAATCACAGTCTACGTCGTAGTGGGATAATAATAGCGTTTATTAAACACGTTAAATGCTAGGCACTGTTCATCACTTTACACGTGTTAATTGATATAATCTTTTCAATAACTACATGACGTAACTTCTGTTACCATTCATAATTTTTGAGTGAGAGAGCTGAGGCACAAAGAATTTGTCGCTCGTCCAGGATTGCTCTGCTAGTAGGCAGTTGACTTCGAACCTGGCAGTCTCGCCCAGCCCTGCCTTTACCACTATATGCTCTCTATTGTTTGTTTTCCTGGGAGGAAGTGAAGCTTAACGAGGTGAGTTACTCGTCTACACTTCCAGACCTTTGTCCAAACTCAAATTCTATTTGAATTTGTATTTAGTAGAAATTCCTAAACTTTAGGCATTTGGAGGGCACAGATGCAGGTTTTCCCCATTTTTTATGTGGTTATTTCTGTCAGAATTGGGAGAGAGAATTGCAATGCCTGAGTTCACTATCTCTGACTGGAAACTCACTGGGAAATTTTGAATAGGGTTATGATCTGTACCTCTTTGTGTTTCAGAAGTAAGTACCAGGAACAGGGAGTTAGGGTTATGGTAAGATTTTTCATTTCATTGTGGGTCTAAACTGAGACTTAGTTAAAGTAGAAAGACTGTATAGGGAGGAGGGAATATTTATATCTAATAATCCAGAGGTAAAATTGATCGGTCTTGATGAGGTGGGGAATGAGGTAAAGGACTGAGAAAGATCCCCAAAGTTTCTAGCACAAGCAGATATTTTAGGGTCTATTAAAATTAATGAAGTCTCCTTTTTCAGGGCCATGTTATAATTTGATATTTTTAATCACAATGATGCAGAACTTTCAGGATACCAGCCCACAGTGCCCAGTTAAAGAGTTTAGTGTGTCATTTATTTCTTATCAAATGAAAATAATATTTAGAGATAGCTAAGGGTTTAGAAGTTCTATGCTATCAAGGGTTCTGGATTTTAGAACTGATATTTCTCCATTAGTAAGTGGAGGTAGATGACTGCAACTCACAGCCCAGACCTTTTAGGAAATATCTGGCTTTAATTACCTGTTGAAGGACAGAGATTACGGATCAAAAATGAAATTTACCTACAGCTTCCATCCACAGGAAAGCCCATTCTACTTTCTTTACGTGTTTTGGGAAATAGAAGTGTTTTAAAAAGGATTTTCATGTTCAAAAAAAAAATTAAAAATTTTGTCTTGGTACAGATGTACAGATAGCTTAAAAGAGAGCATAAAGGGACATGGCTGGCTAAATTTGCTTAAGAAGAATGGTGTAATTTATTCGTAGTCTATGTAAGAAGGACAAAAGGACTACAGGGAAATCAGGAGGTTCAGGCCATATGTAAGGATATTCCTGGGGGAGTGTTCTTTTTTACTCTGGCTGTCCCCTTGGGTGCTGGTGTTTCCTCTCTCTCAATATTAGATTGAATGGCAAATTGTTTGTAGTATCCATACCTGAATTTAGGAGAGGTTTGCTGCACCAAGGTTTTTAGTCTCTTGCTTTAAATTCCTGATACAATGATTAAACTAGGGCCCCAGATACCATAGGAAGTGTGTCCCCCTCTCCTGCCAACCACTTCAGCATGAATTGCTTATGGAATTATTCTTGTCTCCACCCCTACATACAGTGCTTTTCCATAGGTATCAAAGCATCCCAGCCTGCTGTGCACATCTACCAATCCTCATCCAGTTTCTCCTGTATTCTGTACTTGGAATTTGTAGTCTCTGAATGGCTGTAGAATCAGAAAAGTGAATGTGGCTGATGGAGGACCCAAATTCTGGTTCTGGAAAGCTGTCTGTTGATTTTTCCATGCAGTTTATTGATTCTAGAATTAACGACGGTGGCAGTGTATTCTTGGAAAATCTTACATTTGTGGGCAGAGATATTTGGCCGCTTGCCATGTTATAATCCTGGAAAAAGATGGGCTTGAAAAACTGTCATTAGTGTCCCTTTGAGTTGGTCACGCATGGTTAGGGAGTACCATTCCAAGAGGACAATTTACCCAATTTAAAAGAAAGATTAAGAGGGACTTCCCTGGTGGTCCAGTGGTAAAGAATCCATCTTCCAGTGCAGGGGACTTGGGTTCGATCCCTGGTCAGGGAACTAAGATCCCACATGCCAGGGGGCAACTAAGCCCATGTGCCACAACTACTGAGCTTGAGTGCCTCAACTAGAGAGCCCATGTGGCACAAATTACAGAGCCCACGTGCTCTAGAGCCCGTGCGCCATGAGTAGAGAGAGAAAACTGGAACACCACAACTAGAGAGAAGTCCATGCGCTGCAATGAAGAGCCTGTATGCCGCAACGAAAGATCCTGCGTGCCGCAACTAAGACCTGATGCAGCCAAAAAAAAATGAAAAAGAAAAAAAGAAAGATCAAGAGCTACAAACTACCAGTTATAAAATAAAGAAGTCACAGGGATATTATATACAGCACAGGGAATATAGATTATAAAATATAACAATAATGTATATCTATAATATAGAATATAATATTATAATAACTTTGTATGGTGTGTAATCTGTTAAAATATTGAATCACTATGTTGTACACCTGTAACTAATATAATATTATTAAGTCAACTATACTTCAATTAAAAAAAAAGATCAAGTAGAGTGTAGATGAATGCGGCAGGGTGGGAGAGAAAAGACATATATATAACAATCTTTCAAACTTCGAAAGAAAAAGGGGATGAAAGCAAGAGATGCTCAGCAAAATTATTTATTTCACTCTTTGGGGAACTGTGTGTGTATACTACTTTGTAGTAGTAATATTTCTATTAAAGAGTAGAGGTAGCCTGGTTCCCAGTGCTCCAAATGAGAAAAAAAAGGTTGTAGTTGGATGTTACCATAATAAGTCATCTCAATTATGAAAGTCAGGTCACCTTGTCTCTTTGAGAGGTAGTGAACAGGCTGTATCTGTGGAGATTTTCCATGGATGAACTTCTCTCCACCAGGTATGCTGATGGTAGGGGGTGACTCTGATGTTTCGATATCTAGAACAAAGGTCAAACAGACACAATAAAACAAAAATAAAAAAATTTAAAACTTCTTATCAGCAAAGGGCTGAAAAAGCCAGTGCAAAGTAATATCTTAATGTAGAAATTAAAAGGGACTGGTTAAAAAAAATCGCTTTGACCCTGTTTTTTTCCTTAAAATTCTAACTCTTTTGTTCAGTGTTTTATAAAATGTATCAGTTAATTAGGACCTCATAAAGATAAGGAAGTCTACCCTAAATCTCTGGCAGGTTTTTCTTTGAATAGGAGCATATAAAAAAAAAATCTTTTTCTACTCATTTGAAGGTGGCCTGTATGATTCTGGTTTAGAATAGGACACATATGATTTATCATTCAGGAATGTACTCCTAAATCCTTTGCACCAAGGATGCTTTTAGTGGAAATTCTCCACTAAACATGGTATGTGATGTTATCTTCCCTTTAAAGGTTTTTTTCCCCTATTTTTTTTCCCAGTTTGGATCTTTATTGTATCTCTCCATAGGTATTTTCCATAGGTATTTTGATGGGACGTTGAGAGAAAGCATACTGGCATGGCTGTCTGGTGCCATGTTAACCCAGAAGTTAGAAGAACCACTTTTGATATATTGCCTGATATTTCATCTGGCTCTAATGATATTTCCAGAGTGTTCCAGATATTTATTTACATCTGGTGCAAAGTTAGTATTAACTAAAAGTGTAAAGCTGGCTTTGGAACTTGACTGTATCAGGAGGAAACTTAGTATTGGTTCATGACTTATCACAAAGTCTTTGTGATAAGTCATGAACTAAGTACTTTCAGGCTATCAGACCATCAGGCCAATTGCTAGTCCCTGAGTGATAATGGGGGAACATACTGCTTAATCTAAGTTGCGTGTGGAGATGACAAAATCTGAGTCTTTAATCACTTCATCAAGCCCATTTCATTTAGGGCCGCAACAGTACTATTTATACAATAGCTTCTCATATAATGTGGGAAGTTTGCTATTCTGGCACAATTCCACAAATAAGTAGAACTATCCATTTCCTATGGAATAATGCTATCCTCACTTTAGTTTCTTATTCCAACATGGTAGATTCTAAATTACTTATTTTTGGATTAACCATAGAAAAGTTTCGAACCTGGGCTGACTCTCCCTGACACAAAATGTTTTGAATTATCTTCCTTTGCTATTTGGATTGTTGAAAGAAAATGTAAAGTCATCTTAATGTTAGCTTAGCTCAGACGACGAGGAAGATAAGTTTATTGAAATAAAACCACATTTTCGTATTGAAGATACACTAACTGGACAATTTTTGTTTTGATTTTTTAGAGTCAGTGTCTTCACCATCAGTGGAGATACCAAAGATGAGTATGGTTAGATCTCCTCTTGACATTTCCAATGCACTTAGTAAACAAAAAACGCAGTCTTCATTTAATACTGGGAAATATATTTGTAATTATCGTTTGTTGGAGATTTAATTATAGAATAAACCAGATATTTACATTATATATATTTTTAAAATTGAAAACATAAATTGCTCTTTTGTTAATTATAAGAGTGATAAACATTCATTTTGGAAAAGTCCTTGAAAATAGAGGACTATAAAAAAAAATAATTATGAGATACAGTGGCACCACCCTGAGATAACTACATAAGATTTGGTGCATTTTTCCACAGTCATTTTTTTTTTTTTTTTACAATGACATAATTTATTATTCAACAAAAACTGAGGCATAAGGACTCAAGTAAAGAAATTAACAGAAAATATTTTACAAGGGACCTTGAAGACAGAGCCCAACTAAAACAAAATTAATGCTTTACCATATACTACAATAGGGATTGAAAAAACAAATTTTTCCATTCCACGTTCATAAATACATTGGAAAAATTTTTTCTGTTTTTTATACAGCAGGTTCTTATTAGTCATCAGTTTTATACACATCAGTGTAAACATGTCAATCCCAGTCACCCAATTAATCACACCACCACCCCACCCCGCTGCGGCTTTCCCCCCTTGGTGTCCATACGTTTGTTCTCTACATCTGTGTCTCAATTTCTGCCCTGCAAACAGGTTCATCTGTACCATTTTTCTAGGTTCCACATATATGCGTTAATATACTATATTTGTTTTTCTCTTTCTGACTTACTTCACTCTGTATTACGGTCTCTAGATCCATCCATGTCTCAACAAATGACCCAATTTCGTTCCTTTTTATGGCTGAGTAATATTCCATGGTATATATGTACCACAACTTCTTTATCCATTCGTCTGTCGATGGGCATTTAGGTTGCTTCCATGACCTGGCTATTGTAAATAGTGCTGCAGTGAACATAGAGGTGCATGTGTCTTTTTGAATTATGGTTTTCTCTGGGTATACGCCCAGTAGTGGGATTGCTGGATCATATGGTAATTCTATTTTTAGTTTTTTAAGGAACCTCCATACTGTTCTCCATAGTGGCTGTATCAATTTACATTCCCACCAACAGTGCAAGAGGGTTCTCATTTCTCCACACCCTCTCCAGCATTTGTTGTTTGTAGATTTTCTGATGATGCCCATTCTAACTGGTGTGAGGTGATACCTCATTGTAGTTTTGATTTGCGTTTCTCTAATAATTAGTGATGTTGAGCAGCTTTTCATGTGCTTCTTGGCCATCTGTATGTCTTCTTTGGAGAAATGTCTATTTAGGTCTTCTGCCCATTTTTGGATTGGGTTGTTTGTTTTTTTAATATTGAGCTGCATGAGCTGTTTATATATTTTGGAGATTAATCCTTTGTCCGTTGATTTGTTTGCAAATATTTTCTCCCATTCTGAGGGTTGTCTTTTTGTCTTGTTTGTAGTTTACTTTGCTTTGAAAAAGTTTCTAAGTTTCATTAGGTCCCATTTGTTTATTTTTGTTTTTATTTCCATTACTCTAGGAGGTGGATCAAAAAAGATCTTGCTGTGATTTATGTCAAAGAGTGTTCTTCCTATGTTTTCCTCTAAGAGTTTTATAGTGTCCAGTCTTACATTTTGGTTTCTAATCCATTTTGAGTTTATTTTTGTGTATGATGTTAGGGAGTGTTCCAATTTCACTCTTTTACATGTAGCTGTCCAGTTTTCCCAGCACTACTTATTGAAGAGACTGTCTTTTCTCCATTGTATATCCTTGCCTCCTTTGTCATAGATCAGTTGACCATAGGTGTGTGGGTTTATCTCTGGGCTTTCTATCCTGTTCCATTGATCTATATTTCTATTTTTGTGCCAGTACCATATTGTCTTGATTACTGTAGCTTTGTAGTATAGTCTGAAGTAAGGGAGGCTGATTCCTCCAGCTCCGTTTTTTTCCCTCAAGACTGCTTTGGCTATTTGGGGTCTTTTGTGTCTCCATACAAATTTAAAAATTTTTTGTTCTAGTTCTGTAAAAAATGCCATCGGTAATTTGATAGGAATTACATTGAATCTGTAGATTGTTTTGGGTAGTATAGTCATTTTCACAATATTGATTCTTCCAATCCAAGGATATGGTATATCTTTCCATCTGTTTGTATCATCTTTAATTTCTTTCAACAGTGTCTTGTAGTTTTTTGCATACAGGTCTTTTGTGTCCCTAAGTAGGTTTATTCCTAGGTATTTTATTCTTTTTGTTGCAGTGGTAAATGGGAGTGTTTCCTTAATTTCTCTTTAAGATTTTTCATCATTAGTGTATAGGAATGCAAGAGATTTCTGTGCATTAATTTTGTTTCCTGCAACTTTACCAAATTCATTGATTAGTAGTTTTCTGGTGGCATCTTTAGGATTCTCTATGTATAGTATCATGTCATCTGCAAACAGTGACAGTTTTACTTCTTCTTTTCCAATTTGTATTCCTTTTATTTCTTTTTATTCTCTGATTGCCGTGGCTAGGGCTTCAAAACTATGTTGAATAACAGTGGTGAGAGTGGGCAACCTTGTCTTGTTCCTGAACTTAGAGGAAATGCTTTCAGTTTTTCACCATTGAGAATGATGTTTGCTGTGGGTTTGTCGTATATGGCCTTTATTATGTTGAGGTAGGTTCCCTCTATGCCCACTTTCTGGAGAGGTTTTATCATAAATGGGTGTTGAATTTTGTCAAAGGTTTTTCTGTATTTATTGAGATGATCATATAGTTTTTATTCTTCAATTTGTTAATATGATGTATCACATTGATTGATTTGCATATATTGAAGAATCCTTGCATCCCTGGGATAAATCCCACTTGATCATAGTGTATGATCCTTTTAATGTGTTGTTGGATTCTGTTTGCTAGTATTTTGTTGAGGATTTTTGCATCTATATTCATCAGTGATATTGGTCTGTAATTTTCTTTTTTCGTAGTATCTTTGTCTGGTTTTGGTATCAGGGTGGTGTTGACCTCATAGAATGAGTTTGGGAGTGTTCCTTCCTCTGCAAGTTTTTGGAAGAGTTTGAGAAGGATGGGTGTTAGCTCTTCACTAAATGTTTGATAGAATTCACCTGTGAAGCCATCTGATCCTGGACTTTTGTTTGTTGGAAGATTTTTAATCACAGTGTCAATTTCATTACTTGTGATTGGTCTGTTCATATTTTCTGTTTCTTCCTGGTTCAGTCTTGGAAGGTTATACCTTTCTAAGAATTTGTCTGTTTTTTCCAGGTTGTCCATTTTATTGGCATAGAGTTGCTTGTAGTAGTCTCTTAAGATGCTCTGTGTTTCTGCAGTGTCTGTTGTAGCTTCTCCTTTTTCATTTCTAATTTTATTGATTTGATTCCTCTCCCTCTTTTTCTTGATGAGTCTGGCTTATCAATTTTGTTTATCTTCTCAAAGAACCAGCTTTTAGTTTTATTGATCTTTGCTGTTGTTTCCTTTGTTTCTATTTCATTTATTTCTGCTCTGATTTTATGATTTCTTTCGTTCTGCTAACTTCGGGATTTGTTTGCTTTTTCTTTCTCTAGTTCCTTTAGGTGTAACGTTAGATTGTTTACTTGAGATTTTTCTTGCTTGTTGAGGTAGGGTTGTATTGGTATAAACTTCCCTCTTAGAACTGCTTTTGCTACATCCCATAGGTTTTGAATTGTCATGTTTTCATTGTTATTTGTCTCTAGGTATTTTTTGATTTCCTCCTTGATTTCTTCAGTGATCTCTTGGTTATTTAGTAACGTCTTGTTTAGCCCTCCATGTGTTTGTGTTTTTTACGTTTTTTTTCCCCCTGTAATGCATTTCTAATCTCATAGCGTTGTGGTCAGAAAAGATGCTTGATATGATTTCAATTTTGTTAAATTTACTGAGGCTTGATTTGTGACCCAAGATGTGATCTATCCTGGGGATGTTCTGTGCGCACTTGAGAAGAAAATGTAATCTGCTGTTTTTGGATGGAATGTCCTATAAATATCAATTAAGTCTCTCTGGCCTATTGTGTCATTTAAAGCTTCTGTTTCCTTATTTATTTTCATTTTGGGTGATCTGTCCATTGGTGTAAGTGAGATGTTAAAGTCCCCCACTACTATTGTGTTACTGTCAATTTCCTCTTTTATAGCTGTTAGCAGTTGCCTTGTGTATTGAGGTGCTCCTATCTTGGGTGCATATATATTTATAATTGTTATATCTTCTTCTTGGATTGATCCCTTCATCATTATGTAGTGTCCTTCCTTGTCACTTGTAACATTCTTGATTTTAAAGTCTATTTTATCTGATGTGAGTATTGCTACTCCAGCTTTCTTTTGATTTCCGTTTGCGTGGAATATCTTTTTCCATCCCCTTGCTTTCAGTCTGTATATGTCCCTAAGTCTGAAGTGGGTCTCTTGTAGACAGCATATATATGGGTCTTGTTTTTGTATCCATTCAGTAAGCCTGTGTCTTTTGGTTGGAGCATTTAATTCACGTTTAAGGTAATTATCGATATGTATGTTCCTACGACCATTTTCTTAATTGTTCTGGGTTTGTTTTAGTAGGTCCTTTTCTTCTCTTGTGTTTTCCACTTAGAGAAGTTCCTTTAGCATTTGTTGTAGAGCTGGTTTGGTGGTGCTGAATTCTCTTAGCTTTTGCTTGTCTGTAAAGCTTTTGATTTCTCCATCGAATCTGAATGAGATTCTTGCTGGATAGAGTAATCTTGGTTGTAGGTTCTTCCCTTTCATCACTTTAAGTATATCATGCCACTCCCTTCTGGCTTGTAGAGTGGCTGCTGAGAAATCAGCTCTTAAGTTTATGGGAGTTCCCTTGTATGTTATTTGTCATTTTTCCCTTGCTGCTTTCAATAAGTTTACTTTGTCTTTAATTTTTGCCGGTTTGATTACTGTGTGTCTTGGTGTGTTTCTTCTTGGGTTCATCCTGTATGGGACTCTCTGTGCTTCCTGGACTTGGGTGGCTATTTCCTTTCCCATGTTAGGGAAGTTTTCGACTATAATCTCTCTAGATATTTTCTCTGGTCCTTTCTCTCTCTCTTCTCCTTCTGGGACCTATATAATGCAAATGTTGTTGCATTTAATGTTGTCCCAAAGGTCTCTTAGGCTGTCTGCATTTCTTTTCATTCTCTTTTATTTATTCTGTCTGCAGCAGTGAATTCCTCCATTCTGTCTTTCAGGTCACCTATCCGTTCTTCTGCGTCAGTTATTCTGCTATTGATTCCTTCTAGTGTAGTTTTCATTTCAGTTATTTTATTGTTCATCTCTGTTTATTTGTTCTTTAATTCTTCCAGGTCTTTGTTAAACATTTCTTGCATCTTCTCAATCTTTGCCTCCATTCTTTTTCTGAGGTCCTGGATCATCTTCACTATCATTATTCTGAATTCTTCTTCTGGAAGGTTGCCTATCTCCACTTCATTTAGTTGTTTTTCTGGGGTTTTATCTTTTTTCTTTATCTGGTACATAGCCCTCTGCCTTTTCATCTTGTCTGTCTTTCTGTGAATGTGGTTTTTGTTCCACAGGCTGCAGGATTGTAGTTCTTCTTTCTTCTGCTGTCTGCCCTCTGTTGGATGAGGCTATCTAAGAGGCTTGTGCAAGCTTCCTGATGGGAGGGACTGGTGGTGGGTAGAACTGACTGTTTCTTTGGTCGGCAGAGCTCAGTAAAACTTTAATCTGCTTGCCTGCTGATGGGTGGGGCTGGGTTCCCTCCCTGTTGGTTGTTTGGCCTGAGGCAACCCAACACTGGAGCGTACCTGGGCTCTTTGGTGGGGCTAATGACGGACTCTGGGAGGGCTCACGCCAAGGAGTACTTCCCAGAACTTCTGCTGCCAGTGTCCTTGTCCCCACAGTGAGCCACAGCCACCCCCTACCTCTGCAGGAGACCCTCCAACACTAGCAGGTAGGTCTGGTTCAGTCTCCCCTGGCATCACTGCTCCTTCCCCTGGGTCCTGATGTGCACACTACTTTGTGTGTGCCCTCCAAGAGTGGCGTCTCTGTTTCCCCCAGTCCTGGCGAGGTCCTGCAGTCAAATCCCACCAGGCTTGAAAGTCTGATTCTCTAGGAATTCCTCCTTCCGTTGCCAGACCCCCAGGTTGGGAAGCCTGACGTGGGGCTCAGAACCTTCACTCCAGTAGGTGGACTTCTGTGGTATAAGTGTTCTCCAGTCTGTGAGTCACCCACTCAGCAGTCATGGAATTTGATTTTACTGTGATTGCGCCCCTCCTACCGTCTCATTGTGGCTTCTCCTTTGTCTTTGGATGTGGGGTATCTTTTTTGGTGAGTTCCAGTGTCTTCCTGTCGATGATTGTCCAGCAGCCAGTTGTGATTTTGGTGTTCTCACGAGAGGGAGTGAGAGCACGTCCTTCTACTCTGCCATCTTGGTTCTCCATAGTTATTTTTAAATGAAAATTGTTTATTAAACATTTATATTTTCAAAAGAAATAGTTGTATAAAATGTATAACCTCAAGCCAAGAGAAGGAGCCTTCAGTGGAACCTCTGGGAGGATTTGGTTTTTGTTCCCCAGAGCTTGGTAGATAGTAGATTGATATGTGATTCATGACTGAGATATTTAGAGAGCCAGAGGATGTCCGGAGGGCTGTGGTTTGGGAAGCCACTGCTGTTCTGCGGATCAGGGTGAGAAAGAGAAAAACATTGTGTGGTTAAGACCCTGTCTAAGAGGGCAGGAGGAAGCTTGTGGTGCTGATGACAACTGGGAGTGAGGAAGGACTCAAAAGTGATCAGCCGGAAAAAAGATAGATTCACCCTGGAGGTGAGAGATGCCCACTGATGGGGTGGGGGAGGTCTTTGAAGAACCCAGTGAAGTGCCCCATGTGACAAGTAGGCTTTAAACTCCTGTCAAGCCCAGAGAGCAACCAAACTAACTCACCATGATAGTACCAATTAAGTAAGACCTTTCTTGCTGACTGTGCCTCTTCTTTTCCTCACATCCCTCCAGTTCTGGCCAACCATGCAGGCATTAGAAACTGAGCAAATGGGGAGCTACAGAGAGCTGTATTCTGTCACTATTGGGCACTAATGTTTTTTCCCAAGTGCTACTGATTTTCTTGAAAATACTATTTCCACATAGTTGATATTCAGTAGATATTTATCAAATCAATGTTAGTGGAACATAATGTTGTAACTAATTTATTAAAAATGAAATGACTCTCCAGGTTCCTATTTGGGATTTGAGCACTGTGGTAAGTGCTCTTTTCCTTCCTCACGTTTTGCTTTAAGGCACTAGAGTTGGTGAGCAGCTTTAATTAGCTTGCCCTGATCTCTTTATAACCTTAGTCTTTTGTCTTCTTAAGTGATTTTCTAACTGCAGCCAGGAACAGCGTGAGGGAGAATAGTGTAATCTAGTGTTCTGAGGTTATCCCACCTTTTCTTCAAATATCTTACATATAGACCCAACACAGATAAAGGTGGAACTGTTCAGATTCAGACAGGGCAAAGAGAGGTGGGGGCATTGTCCCCTGTAGATGGGTTGAAATATTGGCTCTATCACTTATAACTTAGGTGACTTTGGATAAGTTATTTAACCTTCCCAAGTACAATGGTCTCATCTGCAAATTCTAGGGTTTATTGTAAGGATTAAATGAGATAATGTATGTGACACGATTGGCATTTAGGAAGTATTCAAGAAATGTTAGCTATTCTGCCTTTGCTGCTGCTGCCTCCCCCTCATCCTCTTCCTCTTCTTCCTCAAACATGGGGGCAAGTTGAATGGTTTTCAGGTTCCTGTTCTAACTAATTACTTGTATAGTCTGTTATTCCATAGATGTAGATATACAAATAGTTTTGCTTTATCCTTTCTGCTTGTATCTGTGTATCTAGCCATGTATCTATCTACCTACCTACCTATCATCTGTATCATCTGTCTAATCTACTTACATTTTTTATGTACCGTATAAGACACAGACATGTGATGCCTTTTTACCCCTTCATTTTTCAGTTTGTATTTTATAAAAAAATGGAATTCTATTATGTAGCCAGAGTACAATTACCAAAATCAGTAAATGAATACTGAAACAATATTAGTATATAATTTAGAGACCTTATTGATAATTTGTCAGTTGTTTCAATTAAGTCCTTTATAGCAAAGGAAAACCCAAACTCTGCATTGTATTTGATTGTCATGTCACGTTAGCCTCCTTTAATCTGGGTTTTTCTTTGTGGTTCTTGGGTCTTTCTGTGTAGTTCATGGTTTGACATTTTTTGTTTTTGTTTTTGTTTTGCGGTACGCGGGCCTCTCACCGCTGCGGCCTCTCCTGCTGCGGAGCACAGGCTCGGGATGCGCAGGCTCAGCGGCCATGGTTCACGGGGCCCAGCCGCTCCGCAGCATGTGGGATCCTCCCAGACCGGGGCACGAACCCACGTCCCCTGCATCTGCAGGCGGACCCTCAACCACTGCGCCACCAGGGAAGCCCGGTTTGACATTTTTTGAAGTGTGCAGGTCAATTATTTTAGTAGAATGCTCCTCAATTTGGATTTTTCTGATGTTTCCTTATGAGTAGATCCAGGTTAAGTACTTTTGATAGTCATGCCAGAGAAGTAATGCTGAGTTCTTCTCAGTGCATTGTATCGGGTAATGCAAGCTGTCTATTGCTAGCAATGTAACTTTGATGATTGGGTTAAAGATGGTATCTGCTAGGTTTCTCCAGTGTAAAGTTATTGTTTTACCTGTTATAGTTAAAAGAATATAGTGTTGGCAGGGGGGTTATACTTTAAGACTATGTAAATATTCTCTTACTTGCTCAAACTGTCTCCACTGTTTTTATCATACAGTGATGATTCTTGCCTGAGTTTACTATTATTATGATGATGTTAAATAGTGATTTTCTAATTCCACCATTTCTTTTACATTTATGAACTTCCTTTTTTACTACAAGGGAGAGCTCTCTCTTTCCTTTATTTATTTATTTATTTATGTCAGTTTGGGCTCTTTTATTCATACGTTATTCAATCAGTTACAATCCTTTACTATCATGATTTATTTTTGTTGCTCAAATTGTCCAGATTTGGCCAGTGGGAACACCTTCAAACTATCCCCTGTATATTTTTGATATGTCCTCATCATCCTTTGAGCACTTTCTTAATTTTTGGCACAAGATACTCCACATTTATTTAGGTCCTCCCCCACACCCTTTCCCCCAAGCCTGGAATTAACCATTTCTCCAAGGAGCCGTGATTCCATTGAGGGGCGAATCGTATTTAAGAACCAAGATCTGAGCACTAGATATGCTCATAACTGCAAACTTTTAAAACCCATTAGTTTATTCTGCAAGTGATTATTTTACCCAGCACCGTTACATGTTATACTGTTTTTCCTGGCTTCATGTTATTTATTTCTCTGTTTTTGGCTTTGGTGTAACTATGTGTATTTGCTTACTCAGGAAGCACTGCTTACTCAGAAGTCTGCATTTTTGGAAAGACTTTGTTCCCAACTTTGGGCAGTTCAAAGATTACTGGATTTTGTTTGATATCATTCTTACTTGGGTCACTTTTATTCTTTGTTTTTCATTGATCTCTATTAAATAAAGATGTAGACTGTGCTTAATTGAGTACTTTTCTCTTGGCAGTGGAACAAGGCTAAAGGTGATTCTTGTTAATTTGTTACTGATTTGAGTTATCCGTTTATCTGGATTTGATTTGAGATGATGTTTAGTCTCTGTAAAGAGGTCAGTACTGAACATTTCTGTGTTCTTTGCCTAAAATGTCCCTTCATAGGCTGACGTGGTGCTGCTATTTGGAGTGTGGGAATCAGCTATAGGGAATTGGTTTTATGTGAGAGTCTGGCTGGGTTTTTATTTTCTTTTCTGCTCATATTTTATCTACTCATGTTTTATATTTATGTAATTTAAAATTTGATTTTTCTCCTGAAAATGAAAAATATATAAAATGGTAATTCTCTTTATTCTTTAATTTTATGGGGCATCTGTCAGAATGTGAGCTGCATTCATCTTGTACAAAATATTGACTCTTGGAATGTAGATGTAACTCCTAGTAGTTTCTTTCGAATAGATTCCATGAAAATATATTTGAATTCTTAATTTAAGGGCATATTCTGCAATTTATTTTCATTATATCATTGTGATTTATAATAGTTTTTTCCCTTCCTATTTGAATAAGTCTTCTGAGATTTAGGATAATCTCTGTGTGTGTGTGTGTGTGTGTGTGTGTGTGTATGTGTACTTACATGATTGGGCATGTAGTTAAAGTCACTTTTAGTGGGATGCTTTGGCATGATCACCAGAGCTTTTGCAACTGTAGACTGTTTGGATGATGAGAGTTTTGAAGACTTTTTATTTCTTTTCCATAAAAAACACACTGTATATTAAAAGCAAGATAGTATCTTGACACCCAGTTACCCCTTACTCTAGTCTGCCCTGTAAAAAAACATTTATTTTGATAGTTTATGTGAAGAATATCATAGGCATGCGTGAAACAGTACAAAATACAAAAATATGCACCAGTCAGTTGATGAGTATTTATTAAGTTTCCACTGTCTGCTTAGTGTTATACTAACTAGTTGGGGGAAATGAAACGTATGCATAAGAAGCAATTGTCAAACAAAATATATTTTTAAATATTAGTATCATCAAATTGGATATCATAAAAAAGTGGTAATTCTGTATTACCAGCTATCATCAGTATAAGCATTTTTTCTTAGTATGCTTCTTTTTGCTGCATTGTAGTCATACTGCTTAATTTACAGATTTATTTGCCTTTTCTGACTAGGAACATATACTTATTAGTATTTCAAATGTTTTAGGTGCTGTACGATTATTCAACCAATTTTGCTGCCTCTCTGTGATAGAGATTGGGGGATCTAATTTCATAGGTTATTGAGGTAGCAAACCATATTAGTCACATTTTTGGTCTTTGAACAATGTATGAACTATTAATACTCATAGAAATATTTTCCAAAAATGGTTAAATTGTATTGAGTGTCAAAACGTCAATAATTAGTTACAGAATCACAGCAAGTAGCTTTGTGACCTTGGGTAAGGCACTTAATCTCTCAGAACCTCATTTTTCTCAATAGTAATTCAAATAGGATAATAAAATTTACCTCATGTAATTCTTGTGAGACTTAAATCAGATAACACATACAAAGCACCAGCACAGTTCCTAGAACATAGCAAGTGCTCTGTACATGTTAACTATTATCATTATTATTACCGCCATCACCCTAAATTGCCACTCTTGCTTTATGGAGTCCTTGGTTAAGTGTTAGTTTTGATTGGTTAGCATGTTTGCAGCGAGGTCTCTTGCCCTATTGAGGTTTACAGGAATCTCAATGAATCCTGCTGAGGTTAGTTTTGTAATCTTGCATGTAGAAAGGTATGTATCTTACAGTTAAAAATGCTGTATCTGTGACCTGAGGGAAAAAGAAAAAATAATCCACCAAAACAGGGTGTGACTGTGAGAATCTATATCATTATGTATGTGACAGAAGGACAAACCCTATTAAACGCAAGGTATGATTGTGGGAAATCTTTCAGATCAACAGGAAGGTTTTTCACAATGCCAATTGAAAAAGTTGAGTGAAAAGCCATAAGAATGTGAAACTTTGGCTCATTTACTAAATGTCTCATTTAATTGTCACAGTGGAGGAAAAAGGTATGATAAGGGAGATGTCTACAAAACAAAGCACGCAAATTAGAAAAACCAAAAACATTTATTGAGACTGGGTCTTGAATTTGTTTCTGAATTAATCCTATAAAGTAGAAAGTGGCTAAGAGTCTTCAGACATCCTGTTCAGATGAAGGAGAACCAGGTTGGGAAACTGAAAACTTCAGTGTTAGTTCTAGTTTTGCTATTGACTGGCTTTATGACTTTAGACAAGTCACTTAACCTCTGTGGGCCTCAGTTTTCTCATCTGTAAAGCAAGAATTTTTGCCCCCGGTCCGTTCAGCTCTAATATTCCTTGGGGTACTTTTAGACATACAAAATGAAATTTGCATGCCATTCTTAAATTTATTTATTTTTTGGCATTTTGTGGTGGAAAATTTTAAGGTTACATAAAAGTAGAATGAATAGTATAATGGCTCTTGAGGTGCACATTATCCAGCTTAATAATTATCAACTCATGGCCAATCTTATTTTGCCTACAACCCCACCTATTCTCCCTCCCCTGATTACTTAAAAGCAAATCTCAGACTTAATATCATTTCATTTCTAAATATTTCAGAATATGTTTAAAAGAAAAGGACTCTTTTTAAAGCATAAACACCCAGTGTCATCACATGTAAATTAAAGAAACCCTGTAATTCCTTAATATCATCAGATATGCAGTTGATGTTCAGATTTTCCCAGTTCTCTCTCTCTTTCGTTTTATAGTTTGTTAATTTGAATTGGGATCCAAATGAAGTCTAATTATTGCGGTTGATTGATATGTCTCTTAAATCTCCTTTAATTTATAGTTGCTTCTCAATCTCTTTTTTCTTAAAATTTATTTGTTTAAAAAAACCCACTTTGTCCTGCTGGGTAGGTTGAATTTTGCTGATTACATTCCCATGTTGTTTAATTTTTGTCCTTGTTATTATTTACAAATTGACATATCTATAGGTTTGCTCAGATTTTGGTTTGAGCTTTTTTTTTTTTTTGGTCAAGAATATGTCATAGAAGGTGGTGTGTAGTTCCCCTGGAGCACATGGGCTGGCTGTTGCTCTTGTTTGTGATGTTAGCAGCCATTGATGGTGATTGCCTAGATCTGTTAATCCATTAGGAGTTACAAAATGATGACACCCTGATTCTGCCGTTCCTTCTTCATATATTGATTGGAACACTTCCAGAAAAATAATGTTCCCTTCATCAACTGTCTGATTACCCTGAGTATAGATCATTAAGGAAAGGCAGGATAGATGCGAATTCTTTCTATTTACCAATTGTCATAATAATGAATTTATTCCCTAGTATCTTCCTAATGATTAAAAAAAATATCATTAGGAACTCACAGAATTTAACATAGTTGTTGTGTTTCAGTCCACTGCAGCTGTTATCCTTACTGATACTCAAAATGGTCCCATCTTTGGCCAGTGGAGGCCTTTTTAAGTTGGCTTCTGCATACTCTTGACATGACTAATAGTCTGATAGCTTCTTTGGTTTCTGGTATAACAATATATTCCAGGTGCATTTTGTACATTTCCTGCCCTATCCTGTAATCAACCATTTCCCCAAGGAATCTTAATTTCTTTTAGTGGAAAATGGCATTTAGAGACCACCGTCTGGATACTGGTGACGCTCACTGCTGCTGGGTTAGTCTTTGCTTCTAGGCCTTTTCAGTGGACAGATAAGCAAATAAATATTTTTTAAAAATAAAATGCATTGAGTTCATAATCTTTTAATTCAGAAACAATCTATACACTAGAAAATGATCAGGGAAAGAAGTCCAGATATTTGTATATATTTTGAAGGATTACATTATTTACTGTAAAATATTTTATTGCTTCTGTTCTCCTTTCAGATAAACAATCTATTTTTGGAGTTTCTATAGCTGCTGGAATGATACTAACTTTAAACATACTCCTGTTTTGATTAAGGAGAAAAGGGAAACAAAAAGTTAGACATGATTAAGAAGAAAAATGAGTGAAACCAGGAGTGGGCAGGCCAGAGCATCTGGTATTCAGGGCAAATATTAAAAGACAAGAAATCTTTTCCATTTAGTTTCCTTCCCTTGCATTTTTTGCTTATGTCTGGATCAAGTTTTGCTTTATAGTCAGTGTTCGTAAGAGCCACAAGATGGCGAGATTGCTCCTTAAAATGAATGTGGGTGAGTAAGGGGGTGGGGTAGTGGAGAGAGAGGAGAGAGGAGAGAGAGAGAAAGATGTTCCTCTCTGATTTTCCATAACCTCCTTGGTTTTCCTTACCTCCCTTACTTGAATATAAAATAGAACTAACATGCTTAAATTTTTCCTCTGTAATTTGGATTTTGATCATGGTCTTTTTTGGAATTGTAAAACTAAAAATAAAATTAAAAAGAACTATCTGTATCCCGTGCTTACCATTTTTTCAGCTGTTTGTTAAATTATTAATAAATTATTCAGTCTTCACATTGCCACCAGAGTAATCTTTGCAAAATACCATTTTGGTAATGTCAGTTTCCTGTTTTAAAATTTTAAATTTATTGTTATAAATATTTGTTGATTATGGTATTGGTTGTCAGTATTTAAGTAGTTAAGTCAAGTGTAAGGTGAAAGGTGGAATAATTTTTGACTCATATTACCAAAAATATGTTATTATTGTCAAGTTTCTTTTCTAAAATGAACATGTGCTAGTTTCCAAGTACAAAAACTTTCAGTTTTAATGGGTTGTTAAACAACATAAATGCAATGCTTAGAATATTTATCCTCCTCATCATTTAAACATACCTCAAGGCAATTTTTGTTATTCTCAATATTTTGTGGAAAGGGCAAGCTACTATGTTATTAGTATATTAATCAGTGCATATTTATTAACTAAATATATTTAGCTCTCAATGTAATGTACTTTGCTTATGCTGTGTTATCAAATTGAATCCTCATAATATATCTATGAGATAAATGTGAATACTCTGCACATTGAGGCTCAGGGAGATTAAATGAATTGTTGAAGATTTAGTAGTTAGCAGAGCTATAATTTCAATTCAGATTTTTTTCAATCCTAAAACTCATCCTCTTATTCACTATGCCATACTGCCTCCGTGAGAGTAACTATTTATATTTCTCTTTAATAGAAATACTTGGAAGCTGTAATTTAAAGTAATTAGGATATTTGTGCCTCCCCCTTGTTGTAAGCTGAACAAGAGAATTTGTATCACAAGGCAAGTATTATGGTGCCTTTTTATTTAGCAAACTGTTCGTTTTTTTGAGCATGTTTTCCTGCAGGCCTTTGTTTAGAAGACTTCATTTAGAGTTGTGCTGATGGGTGAGGGGCCTCTCTTTGTCTCATTTGAGGCATTTGGGCTCCTGGCCAGAAGCCTGAGCTCCTGATATTCTCTACCTAGAGCGGACTGAAGCTAATTCATTCTCTTGACTTCCTGTTGAGATAGCAGGTGGTTCACTAGCACTTAGTGTTCCTGCCTTACGGCGGAGCTTCTCTCTGCTCCTGGAGGCCTGTTTTATGCTGGGGATACTGGTGGTTTAAAAGCCATTGTGTTCAAGACTGGAAGTCTGGTCTAGGATGCCCTTTACAGCTATAAACTAGCTGCTCTGGAATAGAAATTCTTTAAATATTTCGTAGAATTCACTAGTGAAGCCTCTGGTCTTAGACATTTGTTTGTTGGGTGGTTTTGGATTACTGACTTAATCTCCTTACCAGTAATTGGTCTGTTCAGATTTTCTGTTTCTTCATGATTCAGTCTTGGAGTTTCTAGAAATCTATCCATTTCTCCTAGGTTGTCCAATTTGTTGGTGTAATTGTTCATAGTAGTCTGTTTTGATTCTTTGTATTTCTATGGTGTCAGTTGTAACATCTCTTGCGTTTCTGATTTTATTTACTTGAGTTGTTGCTCTCGTTTTTTGGTGAGTCTAACTAAAGGTTTGCCAATTTTGTTTCCCTTTTCAAAGAACTAGCTCTTAGTTTCATTGATCTTTTCTATTGTATTTTTAGTCTCTCTTTTATTTATTTCTTTTCTGTTCTTTGATATTTTCTTCCTTCTACTAACTTTGGGCTTCATTTGTTCTTGTTTTTCTGGTTACTTTAGGTACAAAGTTAGGTTGTTTGTTGGAGATCTTCCTTGTTTCTTGATGTAGGAGTTCATCATATGAACTTTGCCCTTAGAACTGCTTTTGCTGCATCCCATAATTTAGGTACGTTGTATTTCCATTTTCATTTGACTGAAAGAATTTTTTGATTTATGTTTTGATTCCTTCTTTGACACATTGGTTGTTCAGTAACATGTTGTTTAATATCTATATATTTGTGAATTTTCTACTTTTCTTCTTGTAATTGATTTCTAGTTTCATACCATTGTGGTCAGAAAATATGCTTGACATGACTTTGGTGTTATTAAGTTTATTAAGACTTGTTTTGTGGCACATGATTTATTCTGAGGAAGTTCCATGTGTGCTTGAGAAGAAATGTGTATTTTGCTGCTGATGGATGAATGTTCTGTAAATGTTTGTTAAATCCATCTGGTTTAACATGTAGTTTAAGTCCAATATTTCCTTATTATTTTCTGTTTAGATGATCTAGCCATTGTTGAAAGTGGGTTATTGAAGTACCCTACTATTATTGTATTGCTGTCTATTTCTCCCTTCAGGTCTGTTAATACTTGCTTTATATATCTAGGTGCTTCTCTGTTGGGTGCATAAATATTTACACATATTATATCCTCTTGTTAGACTGACCCTTTTATCATTATATCAATATAAAGACCTTTGTCTCTTATTTTAGTCTCTGTCCTAAAGTCTACCTTATCTGATATAAGTAGATACCTCTGCTTTCTTTTGGTTTCCATTTGCATGGAGTATCTTTTTCCATGCCTTCACTTTCAGTCTGTGTCCTTAAAGCTGAAGTGAATCTCTTGTAGGCAGCATATATTTGGGTCTTGTTCATTTTATCCATTTAGTCACTTTGTGTCTTTTGATTGGAAAATTCAGTCCATGTACATTTAAAGTAATTATTGATAGTTATGGATTTACTATTGCCGTTTTGTTAATTGTTTTCTGGTTGTTTTGTCATTTCTTTGTTCCTTTCTTTCCCTGTTGTTTTTCTTCCTTTGTGATTTGATGATTTTCTGTAGTGGTATGCTGAGATTTCTTTCTCTTTCTCTTTTGCGTATCTACTGTAGGTTTTGCACTGTGTTACCATGAGGCTTACATAAAATATCTTATAGCTAAAATAGTCTGTTTTAAGCTGACCTAACAACCTAACTTCAAATGTATAAGAAGATTCTACATTTTTACACTGTTCTCCAACATTTGATGTTTTTGATGTCACAATTTAAATCTTTTTAATATTGTGTATTCATTAACAAATTATTGTAGTTATAGGTGGTGTTAATATTTTTAATTTTAATCTTTATACCAGAGTTATAAGCGATTTACCCACCACCATTACAATATTCGAGTATTCTGAATTTAACCATATATTTATCTGTACCAGTGAGTTTTATACTTTCATATGTTTTAATGTTACTAATTAGCATCCTTTTGTTTCAGCTTGAAGAAATCTCTTTAACATGTCTTGTAAGACTAGTGGTGATAAATTCCTTGAGCTTTTGTTTGTCTGGAAACTCTTTATTTCTCTTTCAATTCTGAAGGACTGTTTTGTTGGGTAGAGTAGTCTTGTTTGGCAGTCTTTTTTATTTCCTTTCAGCACTTTGAATGTCTAATCCCACTGCCTTCTGACCTGCAAGGTTATTGTAGAATCCACTGATAGTCTTATGAGGGTTCCCTTGTATGTAACAAGTTGCTTTTCTGTTGCTGCTTTTAAGGTTTTTGTCTTTGACAATTTAATTATAATGTCTGGGTGTGAATTTCTTTAGATTCATCATATTTGGTACTTCTTGGGCTGCCTAGATTTGGATGTCTGTTTTTTTCCCCCAGGTTAGGGAAGTTTTCAGCCATTATTTATTTGAATAAGGTCCCCCCTGTCTTCTAGGATCCTTATAATGTGTATATTGGCCCATTTTTTAGTGCGCTATAAGTCTCTTAAGCTATCTTCACTCCTTTTTTAGTCTTTTTTCTTTTTTCTTTTTTCTTCACTGAGTGGATGTATTCCACTGCTCTGTCTTCTAATTCACTGACTCTTTCTTCCACTTGATCTAGCCTGCTGTTGAACCTTTCTGTTGAATTTTTCAGTTCAGTTATTTTATTCTTTATCTCTGTACTTTCTGTTTGGTACTTTGTAATATCATCAGTCTCTGTTGAAATTCTCACTTTGTTCATGCATTGCTTTCCTGACTTCTGTGAGCATCTTTCTGAGCATTATTTTGAACTCTGTCAGGTAAATCACTTTTCTCTGTTTCATTAAGGTTGGTTTCTGGAGATTTATATTGTTCTCTTGTTTGGAACATATTCCCTTGTTTCTTCATTTTCCTTGAATGCTTGTGTCGGTTTTTGTGCATTAGCTAAACAGCACCTCTTTCAGTCTTGAGAGAATGTTCTTGTGTAGGAGATGAATCCTGTTAATCAGCACAGCCTGAACACCTGGATGCCTCCCAAACCTTTGTGACTGTCCAAGCCACTGTCCTTCTTCATGCCTTTTACTAGTTGAGGGTATGAGAAGACCCATCTAAGTTCCAAAGGGGATGATTGTAGTCAGCACTTAGATACAGGCTGATTAGAAGCCAGACCCTCAGGCAACAGCTGGGAAAGTATGCCATCAGGCACTTTCTGGGGAGAAACTGGGAGGTAGGCTTTTTGTATTCTCCCTTGCACTGAGCCCTGAGCCCATTACAAACTGCTTATTTGTTTGCTATAGTCCAGGGGGACTTGTTAACTGCAAGCACTGTTGACAGTCAGAGCCAGGTGATCTGGGGGCCCATCTCCCAGGCGGTAGCTGCAAAAGGTGGGGCACAAGACATGTGTAGAAGGTCCTTCTAGAGAGATGATGGTGACCTGGTTTTATTGTTGGAGTGAGCTGGATGGAGAAGGTGGGGTAAGCACCCACTGATTCTTTCAGGTTCCAGGTAGGATCAGTTAGATGTTGTCAATTAGTGTCTAGACCCTTAGGCAACAGCTTGTAAAGTATGAAGTCAAACCCTTTCCAGGGAAAGACTGGGAGATGCATGTTTTCGCTGCTTCTTCAGTCCTGAGACCTGGGGGGATAGTTGTGTTCAGTGCTTATGATGCTATCAGTAACTTCTTTGTTTGCTGTAGTCCTGTAGGACTCATGAATGCTGGCTATCAGAGATAGGAGTTTTAGGGGACTGTTTCTCAGGTGGGAGCCTTAAAGGTTGAGACACTAGATCTCCGTACTGCCTGTTCCTCAGGGAGAAGCTGGGAGTTTGGGTTTTCCTCCTAATTGTATGGTTCTGTGCCTGGAGTGAGGTTTATGATGAGAGTGGCTCAGCCTTTCCTACCAGTTTCGATATGGGTATTGTCTCTGTTGCCCAATGTATAGGAGTCATTCATCTGGATTTCTCTAGTTTCTCAGTTCCCAGATTTCTCTCAGAGAGAAGTGCTTTGTGTGTAGCTGTACAAGCACTGTGTCATGGGAGGAGGAAATTGGCCTCCTATATCATCATTTTGTTCAAAAAGAAAACAAAACAGAATAAAAGCCTCTTTAGTTTCTTTATTAATTAATTTTTTTAAAGATAATTGTTTTTATATAACCAGTATTCATTCATTTATTCATTTGGTAACCGTTACTGAATTCTATTCTAGATGCTGGCAATACAGCAGTAAATTAAATAGAAAAAAACTCTCTAGAGCATACCTTTGAGTAGGGAGGATACAGAAAATAAATAAACTATATTATATATCTTGTGGTGATAAGAGGTGTGAAGTCAAATATAATGAGGTAAGGGGGCTTAAGAGTGAAAAGTGAGAGTGATGTTTCATAAAAGTTCTTCAGGGAAGACCTCTCTAATAAGGAGACATTTCAGTGCAGAGTTGGAGGATGTGAGGTATGTACATATATGGAGTGAAATAGAGAGAGAGTGTTCCAGGTTGCTGGAGAAGCAAGCAAAATATATGGGATTTGGAGACACAGTTATGTAGCTCCTCATATAACCTTTATTATCCAACAGTAAGCACCAGGACTGAGGAGAGCAGGATAAAATATTTTTATGTTCTTTTCTTTTCTTTTATTTTAAAAATATTTATTTATTTATTTGGCTGTGCTGGGACTTTGTTGCGGCATGCGGGATCTAGTTCCTTGACCAGGGATTGAACCTGGGCCCCCTGCATTGGGAATATGGAGTCTTAACCACTGGACCACCAGGGAAGTCCCTTTATGTTCTTTTAATTTTTGCTGATGGCAACAAAAAGTGACACCTTCACCTTCTCTTTGTAATCCTAAAAAGCACTGGCAGGAGATGTATTAATTCTATTTATGTTCAAATTTTAAATTATCATTTATATTTTGTTTGCATACTTGAAAAAATATGTAAATAGAACCTAGGGAGACATTGTTTTGTTTTACTTTGTATATTGTTTTGTATACAGCAGGAGTAGCAAGTACCTATTGGAGTCTGGAAGGTCAGTTAATGATTGAATCAGACTGAAGCATAAAGGATTAAGGAGGGGTGTAGAGTGTGGCAAATTGGAGAATTTATGCCCTGTGTAAAGGGAAGAACTATTACTCAACTCTAATTGATTATTGCCATGTGAGGATGTGAGCCGAGTTTTGAATGTATTTTCTGGTTTTTCAGGAAAAGCCAGAAATTTGTATATTATGTGCTATCTCCTGATCTTTAAATGTTGGAAACTAAGTAAAACATTTCAAAACACTCTTCAGGCCAGACAAAACATTTGTACAATGGGGATCTGGCCCACGAGTCACCAGTTTGCAACCTTCTGGGGTATAACACCATAATTAAATTTTACAGCCTCCTTCAAGGGATAGTATAGACCTAATAGTAACAAAATGCTGTAGGATTTCTGGATACAGATGGTTTTTAACACACTATTGTACTGTTGCTCTCCCTGGGTGGTGCTGAATATGTCTATTCTTGTTGTCTTAGGGTATGGTCAGACAGGTCCACTGTCTCAGCGAGCTGGGTACGATGCTGTTGCCTCTGCTGTTTCTGGTCTGATGCACATCACAGGGCCTGAAGTAGGTATCCTTCTTTAGAATATTCATATTTTTCCCCCTATTTATTCCAAAGAGATTTTCATCTTTACTAACCCCATAGGCTTAAACATGAGTTAATTTTAGGAAAAAATCACAGAAAGTGAATGATGTTAAAAATGGAAATGTTTATTATGAATGTACTTGAGGCTTAATGTCATTATGGCCCCATAGAAAAGAACAACCTTTTTAGCAAGAAGCAATAGATCAAGTGGAGAACACATTTTCCATATGTATTATATCATTCAAGCTTAGTAAAGGCACCTTTGTGTGACTTAGGAATATTCCTCGTGTGAAGTAGAATGGCTGACTAGACTAGTCCGTGGATGTCCATTTCTACCAGAGTACTTTCATTTGATGTATATACATAGTGGAGGGTTTCTTTTTCCCTCTGGAGTGTTATAAGTGGTTGTTTATTTTAAAATTTGTTACTTAATTCTCGGACATAGTTGTGTCTGATTGTTAATGCATTAGATTCTGACAGTGAAAGAATTGTTTGATTTTATAACCACATTCCTTCTCCATTGGTGATAGGAAGTTCCCAAAAAGTATATAGACGAACAAAATGTGGATGGTTAGATCAAAGACTCTTAGAAAATGGACTCTTGGGGAAAACTAAACATGCCGTTAAATAAAGTAAAAAAAAAAGTGTGAAAGCTTAGTAAATAAAAATACTAAAAAAATCCACTTCCAAAACAAATTAGACTGATAGCCTTAAAAAACTTTTTCCAGTAGGTATTCCTTCCCTGAACCACTTTCTTCAGTTAATTCTTCAGGAAATATTGCTGCAGTGTTGGGATAAAATGAGGCAGAATGACCTAAAGTCTTTTTTTTTTTTTTTTTTTTTTACAGATTTTACTTCTTTTTATTATTTTAGAGTAGGTGTTGGGATTTCAGTGACTTAAAATATATGGTCTTTTGTACTTTCTTTGTTTCATTTTCACAAGTCTTAGAAAAAATGTGTGTGGCTTTTCCTTACAATATTCAAGGGCACCAATTTTCTTTCTATCCATTGAGAGAATGAAGCATGGATATATATCTCTTTGCTCTTTCCCATAGAGATACTTATATGGTCAAGACATTATTTTTGTGAGTGGGTGGTTTTATTTAATAGCATTATACTCAATTGTGAATATGTGAAAAGATATGGGACTTTTAAATTTGTATATTCAAATATTAAAATGAATTAACTCAAAAACACCTGAGGTAGATGAGGTGAAAGCTTACTCCTTTAGTACACTGCGCTATATTCTGACAGGGATAACCACACAGCGTGTGCTCAACCATATTATTTATCAGTCAGTAACTCACCTCTTGTATTATCCTCAGGAGATTTTTGTTCTGGTTAACAAATAACAACAACACTAATTGCATGCTTACTATATGCCAAGCATTATTTTAGGTACTTCATGTGTATTACATTAAATAAACTCGGCTTCTTTCACACGGACACATCTCTCACTTCTCAATTCATCCACCCAATGAATGGTTATTGTACATATACAGAGGGAATCCTCTGTATGCTGGCTACTATGGCAGTTACTGGGAATTAAACAGGCAACAGGTAGGCACGGTCCTTAAATGGAGAAGACAAACATTAACAGAAAAGAAATATTAAACAAGTAAAAAGAGCTCTAAAGAAGAGTACAGGATGCTACTGACGTATATAACAGTGTGCCTCAGGCCATTTTAATACTTGCAGAGATTCTGCAAAATGTGGTTTGACAGCAAAGGATAAAAGCAGCCTGAAGAGAATCAGCCCATGCTGGGAATCCCCCTTTAAGGAGTTGTTTCCCCCTGATACCAGCAGTATATGACAGTTCACCAAGCCTCTCAGCAGAAGTTCCACAGGAGGGATCACTTCTGAGAGCCCTGGCTGATATTTTTAACCAGCTAATGCAGATGCACTGTTGCCAGTTATATCATGTTGCGTATGAAGTTTTATCTACCTGCCCAGCTGTGTATTTGTGCTGTAGCATAACTCCATGTTGTCAGATGACTGATTGGAACCCAGGCTTCCTCACCCTATTCAGTGCAGCCTAATGTTGTCAGGATGGTTGGTCAGGAAAGGCTTCTCTGAGGGCCAGATATTTAAGGTGGGATGCAATTAAGCACTAACCTGGTGACTCTAGGGCAACACCATGCATGACATGTAAATGCTGGAGAGTCTGGTGGGTTTGAGGAGCTAGTCTCATTGGATTATTGTGAGCTAGCAAAGAAGGGGAAGAGTGAGGTTGGAGATGCAGGGAACTTATTGTTTATGGACCTACTATATTAAGAGTTTGAAGAGACGGAAAGATACATTATCATATATACATATTTTTAGTGATGATCTAATATATTTCTGCCTGGAAAATGAGTGATGTTCCCAAAGTATAGACTATTATTATGATGAGAAAACTCAAAATGCATGGTTTTTCTATAGTGGACTCATAATATTATTTTTATCCCAAAGGGGCATCAGCTAAATGTGTAATATAGGATAAAATCTATGAAAGTAGTCTTTATGATGAGATTTAAGCAAACTAGTTACAGTTACCTCCAACTAAATCTAAAATCTAGCCTTTTAGGTAATGCTGTGGTATTGTTGGATAAAATTCAGATTTGATAACGGAGAAAAGAGAACTGACGTTGAGTACCTACACTGTGCTAGACCCATGCTTGATGTTTTCCATATGCTTTTATGTTTTCATTCTTACATTGATCCTTCCAGGTGTAGGTATTGATAAATTCTGTAACTGAAGCTTAAGGGCTTAGGTAACTTGTAAAGGGTGCCCAGGTATGTAAAATGCTAAAGCCATACATTGAACCCAGTCTGCTTTACATCTTCTAGCTATATATAGTACCTTCTGTACTATAGCCACTCTCCGTGCTGCCTGAAGAATGAAGCCTGATTTTTATTGTATTTGCATCTTGCTTATGCTTACTATTGATATGATATGTTGCACTGTAGTGAATAGACCATTTGGTGGAGTGAGAAAGCAGTCAACTAAGAGTCTGGAGGCCTGGCTGTATCTCATTCACTCCTGTGTAATGTTTACCTGGCTGCCTAAAAGGGGCACCAGGAGGGCATAAGCCTCATAAGACCATGGTCTTTGCTTGCTCACTGCGGTATCTCATTGCCTAGAACAGAGCCTGGCACTTTCTAAGCACTCAATAAATAAATGCTGAATGAATGAATAAATGAATACTTGGCACTGTGTTATGTGATCTGGAACATATCGTATAGCTTCTCTCTTTCGATGAAGTGCATCTGGAAGTGATGTTCACACAGCTCCTCTTCCAGATATTGTAAAGAGAAAATAAATGTCTTTTATAGAATGTAAAAGTATAAACATGTATAATGTAATGTAGTACCCATAAGAGTCAGCAATTGCTTGGTATATCTGTAGATTCCTCAGCTCCACCCTCAGAGATACTGATTTGTGGGTAGAGCCCACAAATATGCATATTTAATGATGGCCCCAAGCGCTTCTGATGGAGATGGTTGCATATCGCACTTGGAAACATTATGAGAGGTGTTATTATTAAAAATCCCTTTGCATAGACTCTGACAGAAGTTAATGACTTGTTAAGGTCTATATATTATGTTTAAATTAGAGTCTTGTGCTCCAAATAAAATTATGTTCCATTATTTTTTATGTTCATGGCTCTATGCTAACCAGTTATTACTCAAAAGGGATATCATTTATCTATCTATCTATCTGTCTATCATCTATCTAATTTTTTTAATGCATAGGGAATATGCAGAGGGTATTGAGAATGAAACCAATGAGTATGAGAGATTCTGGAAAGTAAATGACTCAGACATATGTAATACATGTTCTAAGTAATAATTCACCTTACATTTAAACATCAAGAATTATATCAGTCAATGAAAAAGATGTATTGACCATATGTGAATAGTATTGTTTTACATACCATAAATAATTTAATAAGTTACTCTATAAGTAATAATTTGATTGACTAGATTAGATGCATACTCATGGAAAGTTAGAAAATGATAGAAGACTGCATAAAATTAAGTGGAGCATTAGGTAGCAGGCAATATAGAGAACTGTAAGATAGAGAGTTTCTAATCCTTTCTTGGGAATAAACAGCCTTTGAAAGCCCTTGAGTTTCATGATCCTAGAGGCTTGGGGCTGGGGAATGTGTGTGTATGTGTGTGGGTGAGTGTTTGGGTGTGTGTGTGTCTGCATATGTGATGCTGACAATGAGGTAAGTTTTTTGCAAGCAACCAAGAGGGGTAGATGTGTGAGGGCAAGGGGGTATAGTGCCAGTTGTCAGCTATTTCTGTGAGAACTTCCAGGGTAGGGAAAGCGTCTTATTCAACTTTATGTCCTTGTGCCCCGTATAACAGATGCTCTTCAAATTTTTTTAAAAATTTAATTAATAAAATCTTCAAAATCTAATTTATGGCCTACATGGAATCTGTTGGAGAGAAATTACTATAACTTACTACAAGTAAAATATAAATGTGGCTCAGAGTGGGATTTCAGAAAAGTGGTGGGATTTGAGTTGAACGGTACCTGGAAAGGTGAATAGGATTCAGATGGATTGAGGCATTCCTAGTAGAGATCGCAGAGTGAACACAGATAGGGAAGTAGAAAGGAATCAGGCATACCTAGAGAAGAGCAATAGGCCAGCCATGGAAGAGCTGAGAGTTAAAGTTTCAGAGTAGTGGGGGAAACTTGATTAAGGCCATGCTTTGGAAAGTCTTCAAGGTCAAGCAAAGAAATTGAGATGTTATTTGCTCACAGTGAAGTTAGGGAGGTTTTTCAGAAGGGGAGTGACATGATGAAAGCTGTGCTTCCTAAGATTAGTTTGGTCCATATGTGCAGGATGGATTACATCAAGTTTACAAGCGATGCTTCTTAGATATTTATCTCCCCCTTTAAAAACTAAGGACACACAAACAATTACACAAAAGGAAAATAGTCTTACATTGCTATCCAAAGGCACTGTATTGTATTTTTGAAGAGGTAATACATTCACATAATGCTAAATCTACAAGAAACAAGTATGTTGACTATATAATTTATCATACAAATCAGGACTCTTTTAAGAGTGAAAGAGAGCTCTCTATATAATAACCAGGTTTGTCTTTGTCACTCTGTATCTGAGTTTACAATGTAAATCTCCTTCCCTCTGTCCTCAATTCACCCGCTTCTCAGAGACAGTCAATGGTATCACTTTTCTTTTGCATCCTTTCAGAGATGTTCTACTGAAAAACAAGCACAATAGTCTTCCCCCATCTTTTTTTTTTTTTAAATAAGTGGTTCTTTTTAAAAAAATATTTATTTATTTTATTTTTGGCTGCATGGGGTCTCAGTTGCAGGACGTGGGATCTTTGTTGAGGCATGCGGGATCTTTCGTTGTGGTGCGTGGGCTCCTCTCTCTAGTTGTGGCGTGCGGGCTGTCTAGTTGTGGCGTGTGGGATCCACAGCACATGGGCTCTGTAGCTGTGGCACGTAGGCTCTCTAGTCGTGGCTCACATGCCCAGTAGTTGAGGCTCACAGGCTTAGTTGCTCTGCGGCATGTGGGATCTTAGTTCCCTGACCAGGGGTCGAACCTGCGTCCCCTGCATTGGAAGGCGGATTCTCAACCACTGGACCACCAGGGAAGTCCCTAACCTACTTATTTCTTATGTCATTTCTGAGCTTGAGGTATCCTGTGCTCTAGCAATGGTTTTCATCTGTGGATAGTAATCTTCACTCCAGGGGAGTTTTAAAATGATGTGTGGGATGGTTGGGTTGTACTGGTATTTAGTGCTTGGGGTAGGGATGAGTAAACATCCTTAAGGTATGGGACAGGCTCATGAATCTAGAATGTCACCTCCAAAATGCCAGTAGTGCCCCTATTGAAAGCCTTAACTAGATACACAGGACTTTTGGTCATGTTTTATGACTTGGTTTTTTTCTCGGCTTCCTTAGGGAAAATTTGCCACTTCTTTTTCTATGCTCCAGTGTAATTTTCATTATGTTGCTTATTGTATGTCGATCTGTCTCTGACTTTGGAATGTAAGTGCCTGAATTCAGGGAGTGTCTTTGGGATATTTTTGTATATCCCTAGAGTATAACACAGATCCACTACAGAGTTGGTGCTCATTGATTATTTGCTATATATGAATTTGGAATCTTTAAGGATTCAACTTCAGTTTGATAATAACAGGTTGATACATGTAGCAATAGCTATAGCATTTGAGATTCCTTTTGGAGTTCTTTAACGAACATACTTAAAAATAAAAGGAGAGTCTTCTACTGGATGGAACATTTCACATAAGCCTCATACTCAGAAAATGTGAATAGGGAATTTTTGGGTTGTGACTGGAAAAATATGGTAAAAAATATTTGGAAAAAACATTCAGCTTGAGGTAACGATTAAAAGTCATTTAAACAAGTTTTTTCCTAATGTTTTTGCTTTCTGAATCTTATGAAAGAGAAAACCTCCCCCTTTTTTTTTTCTATCTCAGTACGTGGTTACTTTTGAGAGCATTGTGTTCGTTTTGAGTCATCATGCTTTGAAAAAGTGTTATAATCAGAGAAAATCCTAAAAAGAATGGCCAAAATTATCCCAGGGATATAAAATAGTTTCTTCAATGAGAAAGTCTATAGGGACTGGATTTGTTTGCCATAGATAAGGCAAAGAAATGATTTGAGTGCCATTTTCATCTGTTTTGGGGAGGATGTGGAATAGTTGTTTTTATTGTTCGTAGAACAATGAATAAGAGAAAATGAGCCCATATCAGAGAAGATATTTTAGTTAGCTAAATGAAGAGCTTTTTGACCATCAGGATACTGAACCTTGCCGTGCATGAAGAAACAGGTCATGCGGTTTCTGTTAGCATGGCGGAGAGAAAGATCCTGTCCTGGCTTGAAATCCCAGTCCCACATGACATCTCTGAACCTTGTTTTTCTCATTTGTAAAAATGAGAGTACTAACACACGTCTTGGAAAATGTACTCAGATTAAATGAGATAATGTGTAGGCAAACACCTGGGAAATAGTGCTAGTTCCTTTTCCCTTTCTGGTGCATGCCTGGCATGTATTAGATACTCAATAACTGCTCTGTTTCCTCTGGAGATCTTTAAGGAGAGAGGGATAAGCATCTTCCTGGATGATTCAGAAATTTACCTGCCTAAAGGCAGGAAGTTGGACCAAATGATCCTTTGAGAGTTTTTCAGCTTTAGGAGTCTTTATGTACTGTTTTATTTTGGAAACTAATACAATAGAATTTCTTTCTCTTTTTTAAAAGCTGTTTTGTAGGAAAGATTGGCTAGTCAAGGATGTAGTGTTTAATTCATACTGTCATTTTACACAGTAAAAAGGAAAATGCAGAGTGTCTTGAGTGGCTGATTTAACCACAGAGACTTTTGATGGAAAGTTAATGAGAGCTTAAATTCTGAGTTAGTAACTTCTCTAGGAGATTGGACTGCATGACAAATCACAATGTGTATTCTACACTCAAGCATTTTTATCTAAGTAAAATCAGGGTAAAGGGACTGTAAAGGAGGAGCTTAAAGAGGTCCGTGAAAGGGCAATGTGCAGCTTTGAAGAAATAAAGGGAAATAAGGTTTAGCTCAGTTAGTCTTAGTTCTGAACCATGTTCTTCTCACCCATGTTGCCCCCTGGACTGGCTGTTGAGAACCATAACCCTGTTTAGTTGTAACTGAGGAATAGTTTCCACATTAACTTTTGAGAAAATAGTTTAATTTCTGTCTTTCATTGCATATTCAAGGAGGAGGAGACTTCTGCATTTTTGGCCGGAAAAGTTCTAAAATATTAGGAGGATTAATATTTAAACCTGTGTTAAAAACGATGCCTTTAAGTAGAGTCAGACGTACTTTTAGTCATCTCTAAGTCATTCTTTTTATAGATTGAGGATAAGCAAGTGCAAAAATAATAAATACTTGGCCTGAAGTCATAGTCACTGGAAAAGAACTTTGAACTTTTAATAAAGCTTACATTTGTGCTAGTAAATCATAATCCTTGTCCTGAGGGATAAGAAATGTTGAGAAACTTTTCACTACAGAACTATGGGATGTAATCCTACAAAACTTTCAGAGCCTGATTGAATTAAGGATTTTCAGGTTTAGGCACACTGATTCCGATTTTACTATATACCAGAAGTCTTTAGAATTGCTTAGACAACTCTAAATGATACATAAATTCCCATGTCTTAGACCTAATGAAACAAACCTGGGATGGTGTTACTTGTATATCTGTATTCTTGAAAAGCCTTCTGAGAGATTCTGATAATCCACCTGGTTTTGGAATCACTGGTTTAAGTAATAAGAGGTACTGTTAATACTTTGTGAAAAAAGGGCATGTGGTTTCTGTTTCTTTCCTCCATCCATTGCATTCTGGCTTCCATAGCCCCCTCACCAATGAAATTGCTCTTGGGAGGGTTACTAGTGACCTCTTAATTGGAAACTACAGCGGATACTTTTCCTTTCTGTTTGTTTGTTTATTTATTTATTTTTTACAGTAGGTCCTTATTGGTTATCTATTTTAAATATAGCAGTGTGTACATGTCAATCTCAAACTCCCAATCTATTCCTCCCACCATGTTTCCCCCCGCCCAGTAACCATAAGTTCATTCTCGAAGTCTGTGAGTCTGTTTCTGTTTTGTAAATAAGGTCATTTGTATCATTTTTCTTTTAGATTACACATATAAGCGATATCATATATTTGTCTTCCTCTGTCTGACTTACCTCACTTTTCCTTTCTTATCTCACTTTGTGACAGTAGACAGTGTTGGCCACCTACCCCTCCTCGATGCTCTTTTCCTCCTTGTCTCCCGTAATATGTCTTTCCTGGTTTTCCTCCCACATAGCTGTTCTCTCCTTCTCAGTCTTCTTCGTGGCCTCCTTTTCCTCAGCCTGCTTTTAAAGTAATGATTGTGCCCAGAATTCTGTGCTTTGACCTCATCTATTTTTTTTACTCTTTTATACTCTCTAATAAGGCAGCCATTAGCCACATGGGACTGTTAAGCATTTGAAATGCATCAAGTTTGAATTGAGATGTGCTGTAAGTGTAAGAAGTACAATGGATTTCAAAGACATATGAAAAAGAACATGTAAAATTTCTCATTAATAATTTAAAAAATTGATTACATTTTGAAATGATAATATTTTAGATACATTGTATTAAATGAAATATATTACTAAAATTAATTACACTGGTTTCCTTTTACTTTTTTTAGCATGGCTAGTAAAATTTTAAAAATTACATATGTAGTTTTTATTTTGCTCACCTTATATTTCTGTTGGGTAGCACTGTTCAATATGTTCTTCCTAGATAATATCTCAAACCTAGCGTGGTTCTAACTACCATACATAATGTTTTGGCTCTCAAATTTATATCTTTCACCCAGTTCTTTTTCCGTTGGGTTTTAGGTTGGCATATTCAACTCTTGATTGGATATACTCCTTAAACTGAACAAACAAAAAACCAGTTCAGCAGACTTATTTTTCTTTTCCTTTATCCTATCTCAATTGAACTATTAACCCAAACCCAGAAACTTAAACTTCTGTCCAAACATTCACTAAGTCTGGGTTCTGTGTTCTAACTCTTGTGACCATTTGTTCCGTCTTCTCATTCCTACTGCTGTTGACTTAGTTTGGCCTCTGATCTTTTTCATGAATAATTGCAGTAATTTTCTACTTGGTTCCCTGCCTCAACTCTCAAACCTTATGATTCTTATGACTCCTCTCTAATCTACAAAGTGATGCCAGTGATATTTAATTTGTATTCGATAAAACTGACCTTGGAACTTTTTCTGGAAACCTTTCAGTTATTTCCTATCATAGTTAGAGAAGCAAATAAACAAATAAACCTAACCTCATTAGATATATAATATCAGGCCTTCATGATTTGTCTTTGGTTGCTATCCAGCCTCATTTCTTTCTTTTTTTTTTAATTTTTAAATTTTATTTTATTTATTTTTTTATACATGAGGTTCTTATTAGTTATCCATTTTCTACATATTAGTGTATACATGTCAATCCCAATCTCCCAATTCATCACACCACCACCATCCCTGCCTGCTACTTTCCCCCCTTAGTGTCCATACATTTGTTCTCTACATCTGTGTCTCTATTTCTGCCCTGCAAACCAGTTCATCTGTACTGTTTTTCTAGGTTCCACATATATGCGTTAATATACTATATTTGTTTTTCTCCTTCTGACTTACTTCACTCTGTATTACAGTTTCTAGATCCATCCATGTCTCTACAAATGACCCCATTTCATTCCTTTTTATGGCTGAGTACTATTCCATTGTAATATGTACCACATCTTCTTTATCCATTTGTCTGTCGATGGGCATTTAGGTTGCCTCCATGACCTGGCTATTGTAAATAGTGCTGCAATGAACATTGGGGTACATGTGTCTTTTTGAATTATGGTTTACTCAGGGTATATGCCCAGTAGTGGGATTGCTGGGTTGTATGGTAATTCTATTTTTAGTTTTTTAAGGAACCTCCATACTGTTCTCCATAGTGGCTGTATCAATTTACATTCCCACCAACAGTGCAAGAGGGTTCCCTTTTCTCCACACCCTCTCCAGTATTTGTTGTTTGTAGATTTTCTGATGATGCCCATTCTAACTGGTGTGAGGTGATATACCTCACTGTAGTTTTGATTTGCATTTCTCTAATAATTAGTGATGTTGAGCAGCTTTTCATGTGCTTCTTGGCTATCTGTATGTCTTTGGAGAAATGTCTGTTTAGGTCTTCTGCCCATTTTTGGATTGGGTTGTTTTTTTAATATTGCGCTGCATGAGCTGTTTATATATCTTGGAGATGAATCCTTTGTCCGTTGATTTGTTTGCAAATATTTTCTCCCATTCTGAGGGTTGTCTTTTCGTCTTGTTTGTAGTTTCCTTTGCTTTGCAAAAGCTTTTAAGTTTCATTAGGTCCCATTTGTTTATTTTTGTTTTTATTTCCATTACTCTAGGAGGTGGATCAAAAAAGATCTTGCTGTGATTTATGTCAAAGAGTGTTCTTCCTGTGTTTTCCTGTAAGAGTTTTATAGTGTCCAGCCTTACATTTAGGTCTCTAATCCATTTTCAGTTTATTTTTGTGTATGGTGTTAGGGAGTGTTCTAATTTCATTCTTTTACATGTAGCTCTTCAGTTTTCCCAGCACCACTTATTGACGAGACTGTCTTTTCAGCCTCATTTCTTATCATACCTTCACATTCATTGTTTGCTTCAGTCATCCAAACTAGTTGCAAAGTCTTCTCCAAAATTATGAATCAATCTTTAATATATCTTAAAAGAGTCATAGACTTCTTTGAGAATTTGATGAAAGCTATCAAACGTCTTCTAGGAAATTAACATACAGAATTTTTGCACGTAGTTTCAGAGGGATCTTGGAACACCTAAAACTGGGACAAGAACTGTAGTTTATATTCTTTTGTTTCCCAGGTATTCCTTCTGCATTGTAGGCTAGTTTTCTTCTTGGTCATTTGTAAGCCTTGATCTCTATTCTGCTAATAATTATTGTGTAAAAAATCACCTTGAAACTTAGTGACTTAAAACAAGAGCAGTCATTTTATGAACTCTCATAGTTTCCATGGGTCAGGAGTTTGGGAAGGGCTCAGTTGGGTGGTTCTGGCTTGGGGTTTCTCAAGCAATTGCGGTCAAAGCAGGAACAGTGGGGGCTGGAGCAGCTTGGGGCTGCCAGGCATCTCCCCATCTAATCTCAGGACTTTTTCACGTCATCTCTTTGCATGGGCTAGTTTGAGCTTCCTTACAGTATGTGGCCTTAGAGCAGTCAGACTGTCTATATGGGGGCTCAGGGCTCCACAGTCAGACTGTCTATATGGGGGCTCAGGGCTTACCTCCACAAGTGTTCCAGTAAACAAGGCAAAGTCACCAATACATATGTTCTATGACATAGTTGTGGAGGTCATGCTGTAACCCTTCTGCAAAATTTTATTGGTTACAAGCATGTCACAAACCCACCCAGAATGAAGGAGAAAGGAATTAGACTCCACCTGTTGATGGGGGCAGGGAATGTTAAGGTACTAAAAGGGCATGTGGAAGGGGATATTGCAACCATCTTTGGAAAATACAATCTGTCACAGTCTCTCAACATGCTGCAATGCTACGTAAAGAGTAGGTGGGATTTAGGCACAGTCTTTCCACTTGGTGGAGAAATCTGCTAGTAACAATGGACTTTTTGTAGCTTTAAGTGATCTTTTCTTGGCTTTGCCTGTGGCAAAAATTCGTTATGGACTAAGCCTTATGATCTCAATATAAACATTTTCTACTCTTAGTGTCTGAACCTAATTATCAAAGAGACAACCAGAATGAAAGGAACAGAGAAGCTATCTCTTGATACATTAGATAGCAATTTTGAGCGAGTAAAAAAGGATGTTTTCCACCTTTTAAAACTTGTATCTTAATGACTTCATAATCCATTTGGATGAAACAAATGTACTGCCATAGACAGCAGAAAGTTAAGTGTTCTCCTATGTGCTGATAGTTTATTATTGTGTTCCAAGACTGGCCTTAATAGGTCACTGGTTCCATCTAATTTTTGTCATAACTAAATAAGAGTAAAATAATTTTTTAAACCAGATCATCTGCTGCATTTATTTGGCTTATTCTGGCAACTCCATGCATGTGGCCACCACAACTACACAGAGTGATTCTATCCAGTTTATCTTGGAGCGTTCAGGAAGCACTGTATTGGATAACTTTTAACACTGGTGTAGAAAGATTTTTCATTTAAAAGTAATTGCATTCAAAATCCATAGTGTAGTTCTTTGAGACATCATTTATTGGTGAGAAATGAAAATTAAATGAAATAGGTAAAATTATAAGACAGGGAACATCCTCAAGAGTTCATCTGTTTTGTTGCTTCTAGGTATGGCTTACCTAAATCATACCAGAAATAGACAACTCTTATAAAGGTCTGGAGCTACTTCTGGAATATGTAAGACTGAGTTCAGAGGAGGCCTGTTAAATATAGGATTGACTATATGCCGATCTTAGTGGGTGTGAAAGTTGTTTTGTCTCAGAAATTAGAGACATTGATGTTTAGATTTGTTTTTTGCTTTTCTCTGATCCATTAGCACTGAAAGCTGTAGCACAGAAAGTATAACTAGGAAACTTTTTCTTGAAGAACAACATGGAAAGAAGCAAAATAACTTTTCAAATAGTTTCTTAGGCCATCCCTTAAAATATCACAATTCCCCAACCATCCATTCCATTTTCTCTCAGTCTAACCCTATTTAAACTCAAGGGGACAGCCAGGCTAGATGATATTTTGGGCATCTCACTGTGGGAGCTAACTCAGAATAATTTAGATGGTATTTAATCTCTGGACAAGAAAATAGTATGTTTGGCGTGTTAAGGGATCTTTGAAAATTTGTAGTTTTGTCTACTTTAAAAATTTTTTAAATTTTAAAATAAATTTTTATATTTATTTATTTATTTATGATGTTGCTGTTGCTGTTGTTGTTTTTGGCCGTGCTGTGCAGTATGAACGATCTTATTTCCCTGACCAGGGATCGAACCTGTGTTCCATGCAGTGGAAGTCTTAACCACTGGACCGCCAGGGAATTCCCAGTTTTGTCTATCTTTTTAATTTAGCAGGCTCCCAGTGAATGGATTCTTCCAGTTATTTTCTGAAAAAGGTTTTGGTTTACATTTTTCAGAGTGGTAAAAACACGTTTTTCTGTAGATGCATTCAATTGCTTGCCATTCACTTAAATTTTGTAGAACAAACCAGCCCACATCAGAACTGATTATTTCTTAATTGTAGTTGTAGAAATGACAAATCAACTCACTCATTTAAAATTTTTGCTTTCTAGTGATTGTCTGTAAAGGAGAGATGATGAATATTGGAATTAGAATAATACATGGAGGCAAGGTGGTAGTGAAAAGATCAGAAGCTTTGGGGCCAGAATTTCTGAGTTCCAGTTCTAGTTGTACCATTTGCTCTCTGTGACTTTGACAAGTTAATTTATCATCTAAATGTTTCTTTCATAATCTGTAAGATGGAGATACTATTGGTACTTACAGAATTCTTATTGAGAGTTAAATGTGACAGCATATGTTAAAGCACTTTGAAGAGCATGAAGTTGTACATGACGTTATGAACATGCAGGAGACCCGAAGCTAGCTTCTTACTGGTTTACTAAATACAAAATAGTTAAGTATCCAGACCTGGTCATGAAACCTTAAGGAAGGTAATTGAATCCAGTAATGTGGTAGAGGCAGTGGACTCAGGGTCACTTGGGGTCTCCTTCCAACTTAGCTGCTAAACGCTTGTAACATCTTACGGTATTTAGGTAGCCTTGCTGTTCCTCATCTATAACAAGGATTGCTTGCTCCTAAGGGTTGTGCAAAAAGTTAGGTACTGATTTTAAAGTGCAGTATAGAATTTTGCCTTCTATAAGTCCGATTCCTCTAAGTTGTACCTTTAATGTTTGGAAGGGTAGAAAGTTTTAATTTATTATTAGAAAGAAATTCTTAGTATTAGGTCAGCAAGCATCCACGTGGGATCCAGAGAATGGCACAAGTCAGTTTGTTACGTTTTCTCTTGAGTCGCCTATCTGGTGTGGCAGGTGCATCAGGAGGATGGATTCTTCTCTCCCTCATCTTCTTAAATCTTTCTTTACTTCCCTCCTTCTGGCATCCCAGTTTCTTGTGTTTGTGGCTTCTGACTTGTGCTCTGTCGAGGCTGAGAAGGAGGTGTGTGGGTGGGAGATGGGGTGGAACTTTGAGCCTTTCAGGATGTGATTAAGAAAAATGATCTTCCTCTTCCAGGTTCTAGGTTGACATTCTAAAGACTTTCTCTTGTTGGTATTGTGCAACACTGTTAGCCTAAATGAAGTGCATTACAATGCTCTCTTGTTTGCCGGTAAGCAGCAGAGACTGATCTCTTAACAACTGTATACTTTCCTGCTTCCCTGCCTCCATTGATACGGGGACTTACCTATAGGATCCTTTCAAGTTCTAAAAATATGTGATTTAGGTTGGAGGACTCCATAGTGTCACTGAGGCACATAGGTGATAGATTTTGTTATGCCTATTTATAGGTGAAAAAGTGAAGGCACCTACTAGTAGAATTTACAGCTTTGAGTTCCGTGTTTCAGCCATTCAACAGAACTTCCTTCATGTAGGGGAAATATTACTCTGAAAATTTGTATGTGACTGTGCTAAAAGCATATTCTTTAGCATCAGTGAATGGCTCGAGTAGATTTTGTGCTTGGAACAGAAGGTTCAGATACTGTGTAGTTCCAGAGTCTGTGCTCATAAAGTGTGAAGGCAGTGACTGTGGTGACTGTGTTCTTCCTAGTCGCTAAAACCCTCATTTGATCTGAATATACCACTTTGTTCTCTGTGCTGCTCTCTCTATTTCTACTAAAGATACTTTTCCTAACTAGGGTTGCAAGTCATACTTATGGTAGCTTTCATAATCAAAATATTACCATCATATTAAGAAGCTTAATTTCCTATTGATTTTCCCCACAATTCATTTAATTTAACCCCTCCCTCACCCAATCAATAATCCAAGTCTATGAATTCAAATTTCTAAGTATCTCATGAATACATCTGTTCCCTCTTTCCTCTGTCCTTGATTGAGGTTCCCATCTTGGCCTTTTCCCGTGAGCCCCTGTCAGATCTTTCTGATGGGTCTTCTAGAGCACTACACCAAGTATCTTAAAAACGTCACATTTGTGCAACCTTTTACATTCATAAAAAGTTTTTTTATACACCTTTTCTTATTTAATCTTCATACCAACTGATGAGGTAGATTTTGTTATTAGCAAGATTTTACAATTGACCAAAAAACTAACAAAGGCTAAGAACTTGCCAAAGGTTATGCAGTTAGTAAATAGTAGAAGAATTCATATTTTGGAAAATAGATCATTATAAAATTCATGTGCCCTAGAGTAAAAACAAAATTTTCTGTAGATTACATTTATATAATGAATGCCTCATTTTGAAATAAAAATATGACCTAGAGACATGGACATATTTAACAATAACTTATTTTGAAAATGAAGCCAACTACTTTAAAAAAGTTTTAACATTTTTTGTTGTTTTATGAAGTAATTAGGTTGAGTAATATGACTAAGGAGAAAAATTCTTGGTGGGAGAATTCATGCCTCTTTATTGAACGTGTGCCAGAACTGATTTAAAGTTTCTTATGTACTTTGTAACCAGACAAGGTTTTAATGAATAACTTAGAAAAACACATCATTTTTCTTTTTCATTTGGCAAACTCTGAAAGTAGTGAGAATAGATATGGAGAAATGAATGAAATGTTAAAGCAGTCTTAAATTGTGTTTGGGAAATAATCTTTTTAAATTTTTAATTTTATAATTTAGGAGATTGTGATGTAAAGGAAACAAATGAACACCTTTATAGCTGGTTGCCTATTTTTTTCCCCTTCTTCTCTAGATTGCATAATTTTCTAAAAATAAAAACCACTTTGAAATTTTCAAACTTTATTTTTTAAAGAACTAATTCAGGTTCTACTTATCAACTTTAAAATTTTAAAACAATTTTGTACTTACAGAAAAGTTGTAGACATAGTACAGAAAGTTCCTATACCCTTCATCCTAATGTTAACACTTTACAAAATCATAGTACAATGATCAAAACTAAGAAATTAACACGGGTATGATACTATTAACTAAACTCCACATTTTTTCAGACTTCCCTAGTTTTTCCACTAATGTTCAGGTTTTACCTGTAATGAGTTTTTGAATACATGAATGAATGGGGGATGAGAAAATATATGAAAATAACATTGAAATAGTGAGAATGGAGAGATACACAAATGAATATGTAAAGTGAATGATCGGGAAGACTCTTAATATTTTTATATTATAGTTTGTCCTCTAACTATAACTCTGTGTCTTAACTCTTAAGTAGAATCTTCTTTTTCTTGTAGTTTTTTTGATGAGAGGCACACTCATTTTAGTTTTATAGGAAAATCGTCATAAATTGCTCTTACAAAAAGGTTACATTAACTTATCAAAAGAACCGAATACACTTAAAGCAGTTTCTAAGTGACCATGAAAAAAAACATTCTACTATTGATTTCTAGAATTAAAATTTAATAAAATAAAAATTTTACTTCATTTCCAAAAGTCTACTTATAAGTTTAAATCCAAATTATGATGAGATTCTAGGGCATATTGCTTAACAAGGTCAGTTAGTTACCCATTTTTCCTGAAATATATTTTTACTAAAGATTGTGAGTGATGAATTCCTATACCCATTGACATAAAAAGTACCACCCCATTTATCCCAGATTTGAGGAGAAGAGGCACATTGGTTAGTACTGTCACGGCATTAGGGCTCCTATGGAGCTCCAGGTGTGGAAGGGGAGTTTGATTCCATGAGGACACACAGCCCCTTCTCTGATTCTGCCTGATTGCACCTGGGAATACCTAGTCACTTCACAGCCACAATGTGGTTCTCTGTGGGATTTTCTGCTTAACTAAATGGTAATTTATTTTCACTTTCTTATTCCTCTGGCATGCTGACAATTCTTAGATGACAGGAATATGATTATGAGGGATTTCCAAAGTATGAGCATAGTCATCTCTGAATTACAGTAGAATACAAATGGTACATCTTCTTTAATTATTGCTACCAAGCAGCCTTGAATGAAATGTAACTTCTAGAGTTCCCACTAAGTACATGTTCTTTAGCAGACCTTTAAAGAGATTTTTAAAATTTATTTATTTCTATTTTTCTGCTTTAATTACCAGCATTATAATGGTATTTAAAAAATAAAACAGCTTTATGGAGATAGAATTCATATACCATATAATTCACCCATTTAAAGTATACAATTCAGTGTCTTTTAGTATATTCACAGAGGTGTGCAATCAACTTCAGAACTTTTTCATCATCCCCAGAAGAAACCCCAGGCCCATTAACAGTACTCCCTATTCCTACTTGCCCCCAGACCACAGTTCTACTTTTCTCTCTGTGGTTTTGCCTATTATGGATGTTTCATAACAATGATATCATATAGTATGTGGCATTTTGTGACTGGTTTCTTTCTCTTAGCATACTGTTTTCAGAATTCTTCCATGTTGTAGTATGTATTAGTACTTCGTTTTTATTGCCTGAAATATCCCGTCATCTGGCTGTACCACACTTTATTTATCCATTTACCAGTTGATGGACATTTGGGTTTCTTCCACTCTTAGGATATTGTGAATAATGCTGCTATGGAAATTTGTGCATATGTTTCTTGGGAGAACATATGTTTTCATACTCTTGGGTATATACCTAGAAGTGAAGTTGCTGGGTCATATGGTAACTCTATATCTAAGTTTTTGAGGAACTGCCAGTCTTTTTCCACAGCGACTACACCATTTTACAATCCTACTGGTGGCATATGAGTTTCAATTTTTTTCACATCCCTGCTAACACTTGTTATTATTTCTCTTTTTCATGATAGCCATTCTAGTGGGTGTGATGTGGTATCTCGTTGTGGTTTTGATTTGCATTTCCCCGGTGACTAATGATGTTGAGCATCTTTCAATGTGCTTATTAGCCATTGGTATATCTTCTTTGGAGAAATGTGTATTTAAACCCTCTGCTTATTTTTTAATTGGGTTGTCTTTATTGTTTTGAGTTATAAGCACATTGTGGTTTTCATTTGCATTTCCCTGATGGCTAATGATGCTGAACATCTTTTCATATGCTTAATGACCATATGTAGATCTTCTTTGGAGAAATGTCTATTCAATTCTTTGCCCATTTAAAAAATGGTTATTTGTCTTCTTATTGAGTTGTAAGTATTCTTAATAAATTCTGTTTATAAGTTCCTTATCAGATATGTGATTTGCAAAAACTTTCTCCCATTTTTTATCTATTCATTTCCTTGATCATTTACTTTGAAACACATGTGATTTTTATTTTCATGATGTACCATTTATCTTTTTTCTTTTGCTGCTATTAGGTGTCATATCTAAGAAATCAATGCCAAATTGAAGATCATGGGGATTTACTCCTATATTTTCTTTTGTTTTATAGTTTTAGCTCTTACGTTTAGGTCTATGGTCCATTTAGAGTTAATTTTGTATATAGTGTGAGGAGGGAGTCCAGCTTCATTCTTTTGCATCCTTTTCACCAATTTTTGAGGACTATTCCTTCCCCATTGAATTATCTTGGTATGCTTGTCAAAAATGAATTGAAGGTGAGAATTTCTGTAGTCTGTATATCTGCCTTGTGCCATCCATGCTGCCTTGTTTGCAGTAGCTTTGTAGTAAGTTTTAAAATTGGGCAGTATGTGTCCACCTTTGTTCTTCTTTTTCTAGGCTGTTTTGGCTATTCTTTGTCCCTGGAGTTTCCATATGAATTTTAGGATCAGATTTTATTTCTGCAAAAAAGGCACCTAGGATTTCAATAGGTGAAACTGTACTGAATCTGTAGATCAGTTTGGGAGTATTGCAGTATTAACAATTTTAAGTCATGACAATCGGATGTCTTTCCATTTATTTAGATCTTCTTTAATTTCTTTCAACAATATTTTGTAGTTTTCAGAGTTTAAGTTTATACTTCTTTTGTTAAATTTATTCCTGAGTACTTTATTCTTCTTGATGCTGTTGTAAACGAAATTGCTTCTTAATTTCATTTTTGGTTTATTTATTGTTATTGTGTAGAAATAAGATTGATTTTTGTATAATGCCTTGTATCTTGCAAACTTGCTGAACTCACTTATTAGTTCTAACAGATTTTTTGGTGGATTTCTTAGGATTTTCTGTATACAAAATTATGTCACCTGCAAATAAAGGTAGTTTTATTTCTTTCTTTCCAGCCTTTTATTTCTTTTTCTTTCCTAATTATACTGGTTAAAACCTCCAGTATAATGTTTTATTGGAGTGATGAGAGCAGACATCCTTGTCTTGTTCCTAATGGGGCCAAGCATTCAGTCTTTCACCTTTAGCTATGAGGTTAGCTATTTTTTTGTTTGTTTGTTTTTTTCACATTTGCCCTTTATGAGATTGAAGAATTTCACTTCTATTCCTAGTGTGTTGGTGTTGAGTATTTCATCATGAAGGGTGTTGAGTTTTATCATATGCTTATGTTGATTGATATTCAAGTGTTAAACCAACCTTCCATTCCTGAGAAAAATCCTGATTTGTCATGGTGCATAATCATTTTTATATGTTGCTGGATTCAGTTTGTTAGCATTTTGTTGGAATTTTTTGGTGTGTGTTCACATTCATCAGAGATATTGGTCTATAGCTTTATTTTCCTTTGATGTTTCTGTGTGGCTTGACCTCAGTTTTTACTGGTCTTATAGAATGAGTAGAGAAGTGTTTCCTCTCTTCCAGGTTTCAGAAGTATTTGTAAAGAGGTGGAATTCACTAGCAAAGCTAAAAAAAGCTTTTTGTTGTTGTTGTTGGAAGTTCAATTACTAATTCAATTTCTCTCCTTGTTATATGTCTGTTCAGTTTTTCTATTTATTCTTTAGTCAGTTTCAGTAGTTTCTGTCTTTTTAGGAATTTGTCCATTTCATCTAGATTATCAAAGTTGTTGGTATACAATTTTTCATTGTATTCCCATGTAATACTTTTTATTTCTGCAAGGTTGTTAGTGATGTTCCTTCTTTCACTCCTAATGTTAGTAATTTGAATGCTTCTCTTTTCATTTTCCTGGACAGTTCAGTTAAAAGTTGGTCAGTTTTACTGATCTTTTCAAAGAGCCAACTTTTTGTTTTGTTGATTTTCTCTATTGGAATTCTATTCTGTATTTCATTATTTTTTGCTCCAATATGTATTTCCTTCCTTTTGCTTGCTTTGGGTTTAGTTTACTCTTCTTGTTTTCAATGTCTTAAGGTGGAAGGCTAGGTAATTGATTTGAGATCTTTGTTCTTTTTTAATATAGGTATTTACAGTTGTAAATTTGTCTCAAATACTGCTTTAGCTGCATCCATAAATATTGGTATGTTGTGCCCTTATTTTCATTCATCTTGAAGTATTTTCTAATTTCTTATATAATTTCCTCTGTTACTCATTGGTGTTTTGGGAGTAACGTTGTTTACTGTCCACATATTTTTGAGTTTCTCAAATATGCCCGTTACTGATTCTAATTTCATTTCATTGTGATCTGAGAATATATTTTGTATGAACTCACTCATTTAAAATTTATTTTAGCTTGTTTTCTGGCCTAGGATATGGTCTGTCCTAGAGAATGTTCCATGTGCCCTTGAGAATGTGCATTTTATATCTATTAGGTATACTTGGTTTATGGTGTTGTTTAAATTTTTTATTTCTTTTTTGATCCTCTATCTAGTTGTGCTGCTCACTATTCATATTTCAGTATTGACATCCCTACTGTTATTCATGAAGGGTTTATTTCTCCCTTCAAATCTGTCACTTTTGCTTTTTGTATTTTGGTGGTTCAATTTTTGGGTGCATGTATGATTTTAATTGTTATATCTTCCTGATGCATTGACCCTTTTCCATTATAAAATCTCTCTCTTTTTCTCTAGAGCTTTTTTGGTTTTAAGTTTGTCTGCTATTAGTATAGCCACTCCAGCATTCTTATGGCTTCTGTTTGCATGATATATCCTTTCCCATGCTTTTATTTTCAGCCTATATATAACTTCGAATCTAAAGTGTGTTAGCAAGCCTCTTTGAATTAGTATTTCACTAAACTTATTTGGCACAAATGGTCATTTTTAACAGTGACAATGTTGTCTCTAATGTATGGATGACAATATTTAGTTAATGTTCATACATATCATGCTATTATTCTGGATAATGTATTGATACTTTTAGAATATTGGGTATAGTCTCCATTTTTCAGGAGACTTAAAATGTAATATAAAGGATTTATTATATGATTTGTTCCTACTGCTCTGAGAAGTATAGAAAACTTCTCAAGAAATGTGATTATATTAATATTATAGTAAGAAAGCAGATGATGTCTATAAACTTAAATTTGAACTTACCTCTCACTTTTAATACATTAAATAATCTTAAATCCAAATGACGGTATTAATTTTAAATTTATGGATTCACGCCACTGCAAGTTTTTCCAATAATAATAGTTAGAAGGCCCCCAGAAGTTTCCAATTTTTATGGCAATATCTTCCTTGAAATTGTGTTGAAGAGCAGGGAAAAATAGTTTAGTTGCTATACAGTCTCACTTGCTTTAAACAAATTTAGCTGTCTTGTAAGATGATAAACATAGTTTATGTATGGGCTTCAGAAAAGGCAAAATTAGCTTCTGAAAATGACTGAACAACAGCTGGAATTAATGAATAAGGAAGTGAATGAATGAATAAATCAACTAGGTGAAATATAGGTTTTTTTAGGCATTATGTGCAATGAAAGACTTGGCAGAATTCAAGGTAGTGAAAAATAGGAACTATCTGATACAACAATGATTAATAATAATGTTGACAAATAATTTGATAGCTAATTTTTATAGGGCACTTACTGTTTGCCTGGTACTATTCTAATATCTTTACATATGGGTCAAGGATTGGATTGTCAATAAGACTGACATGAATCGGTATCAAGCTTTACTTGTAATTTTAAGGATTCAAGCAATAAAAAGGCACAGGAGAAGCAGAAGGAGCTCCTGGACATTGAGATAGGACCCCAGTGCCTTTTTTCTCACAATAACAAAATTCTCAAACCCAGAGCAGTAGATAAGATCTCAAATGGAGTACATGGTTCACCTCATATTACACGAAACTGATGGGCTGTTGGAACATTTCCATTTTATATCCAGATAGTTGCATAGCTCATGCCTTATGCCCCATAAATCTATAGATGCTAGGTTTCTTTACCGTAGTAATTCTAAAGCAGGAGTATCCTGCTAAAAGCCTTTTATATATAAATTCTTTTTTTTTTTTTAAAGCAAATACCATTAGTGTATTTGCCAGTTATTAGCATGCTTATAAGGAGATTAGACCAGGTCTTCTGCCCTCTTCTTTCCTGGGAGAACCTCCTAACCCAACAAGAAAAAAAATACTTCTTTAACTCTTTCCTCTCCAACAGATTAACTCATTTAAATTCAAATTCACTTATTCACTTTTTTTGGTATAAATAATGTAAAATATATTAAGAAGGAACTTTAGACATGTTTTTAAAAGTCTTTTATTTCATTTGATTTGGTTTAGTTTTGTTGGTAGGGGGTGGATTCAGAAAAATAATAAATATACAGCAAATGTAAATATATCCTTACCACCAACAGCAATTTGTTGTACTTCTTGTGTGTGTATGTATGTGTGCACATGATATGCAATTCTTTCTTTTATTTGACCTTAGGATATTTGTGAACTCATATGATGTTTTTAATTTTCAGTTTCTCTGTTTTTCTCAACCTAACCCTCAAATCAGGATGGAGATCCAGTTCGTCCAGGAGTGGCCATGACTGATCTTGCCACTGGCCTTTATGCATATGGAGCCATTATGGCTGGATTGATACAAAGATATAAAACCGGAAAAGGACTGTTCATTGATTGTAACCTACTGTCATCCCAGGTACCAATCCAAATAACATTTTAGATAGTGGCATAAAAACATGTATCTGTGTTACACTTTTGCATATCAAATCCTGTGGTCACATGTGCAAAAACAAAAAACAAAACAACAGAATTTCCCCCACCCCCCAAAAAAACCAAAACAACAGCAAAAGCTGTTCTGTTTTGGTGTCCTTGGTATTGTCATATTAAAATAAATGGACCACAAAGATTTTGTTATAATGTAGACATTGCTGTTGAACCAGATTTTTTTTTTTTTTGCGGTATGCGGGCCTCTCACTGCTGTGGCCTCTCCCGTTGTGGAGCACAGTCTCCGGACGCGCAGGCTCAGCGGCCATGGCTCACGGGCCCAGCTGCTCCACGGCATGTGGGATCTTCCCAGACCGGGGCACGAACCCGTGTCCCCTGCATTGGAAGGCGGACTCCCAACCACTGCGCCACCAGGGAAGCCCTAAAGACTGTTTTTATTAGAATAGGTCTATTACTGTTTTTGAGACAGGAGTACAGTTGTTTCTATTTCATGTCATGCGAGCTCTGTAACTTCTTTTTACCAGAGTTTATTCATCTTTTTTGTGCTATGGACCCTTTGGGTAATCTGGTGAAGTCTGTGAACCTTTCCTCACAATTATGTTTTTAAATGCATAGAATGAGATACTTAGGATTACAGAGGGAGCTAATTATATTGAGATGTAGTTATTTCAATGTAAAAACCAATTTTGTGTTATAATAGTACATATGATGTTTTATTAATACATTAAAACAGGATGTCTGTTAGTGGATTCAGTAACTGTTGCAATTTTGAGGTAGTGTTGAGCATGAATGATATTTTGAGATATCTGCAACTATAAGAAAATATGTAGAATATTTACTGGTGATCAGGTCATACTTAGGTACTGCTAATACTCCTGTGGTTTGTTGTCTACATGCATAATTGAAAAAAATGCTAAATTTTAGTTAGAGGTTGATGAAAATAAAGATATAATTTTTTTTTCATTCAAGTTAATTACTTCCCAAAATTCTTACCATAAGCTCCAGATTAAGAACCCTTGGTTTAGATAGCTGTCAGTTATGTTTGCCTCCTTTTCACTGGATGAAACCTAGATGCTGTACCATATGTGGAAGTTGATTTTGAATAGGTAATTTTTCAAGGAGGGGAAAAAAAGAAAATATCTAACTTGTACAAGGAGACATTTTACTGTGGGAAAAATTACTTCATAGACAAAGACCTCAGTTGGGAATTTCAGATTTAAATGGCATACATGGGAAAATAGAAATCTTGGAACTCTGCTTTGGAGATTTTTTTCTTTTAGACAAAATTAAGGTAGTGCATAGAAGTAAAAAAACATTAATACGATTGAAAGTGAAATACTTTTTATGAGTTTTCAACACTAGCTTTGAGTCACAGTCAGGGTTTTAATGGTTATAATAAAAGGGTAAAAGAACTCTCTCCAAATGAATGATCTCTCTTCTTAACAGAGAAGCAGATGTCAGGTCTGGGAAGAAGCTGAAAGTTTTTTCCTTCCTCTCCTAATTTTATAGCTGTAAGGAACTCGAGGTAGGTTAAGTGATTGGGTAAAATTGCACATCCAGTAAATATGGAAGCCGTGAAGATTTCATAGGTGTGTGACCTATGCAGTCACAGAAGGCACTAGGCTTAATTTAAATGCTCTGCTGTCACTGCCTTGAAATTCTTAATACTTTTTGAATGAGAGGTCCTACATTTTTCACTTTGCACCAGTACTCACAAATTATGTAGCTGGTCCTGTATTTGGGGCTCTGCTTAGGTCTTCAGATCTCTACCCAGACTGCTTTTCTTATAATATGTCAATGATGAATTAATTAGCTTTGGAAAAAATTCTCTTGTAGAGTATTATAGAGTTGAATTCTCTTCTAGTACCTAACACAGTGATTCACAGTCTGGAGGTGTGTGGTTCCATGGGGGTGGGCATGGAGGTGAGTGGAATCACTGGTAGGGCTGTTTCAAAGTGAGGGTACAGTAAATGCAAACTCATGCACACTTTGGGTGTGTGTCTATATTTGTTGTTCATGTTGCTCCTTGAGGCTGTAAGCTCCATGTGTGCAGGAATAATGTTTGTTCTTGCTTATAGCGGTATCCTCAAAGCCCAGCCCAGTATTTGTCAAATAGCAGGTCTAACAATCTTTGGAGATCAATCAGAGAACCACTGTTACCAATGGGTATGCCTCATAACCCTTAAACTTGCTTAGGGAAAATTAGAAAAAAGTAGAAAATCATTGACTTAGGATAAGTCCTTGATAAACACAAATGATGAAATGATTTGCTTTTGGCAAACATGGTAGCAGTGATTTAGCCTATTGTGCTGTAGCTAACCCAGTCAAAGGTAGCTAAAATTATTAGTGTATTTAAGGCTCATTAGCTACCTTTTTATAATTGACATATAACATTATATTAGTTTCAGGTGTAAACATAATGATCCGGTATTTGTATGTATTGTGAAATGGTCACCTCAATAAGTCTAGTTAGCATCCATCACCATATATAGTTACAAAAATTTTTTTTCTTGTGATAACTTTTAAGATCTACTCTTTTAGCAGCTATCAAATATGCAATATAGTGTTATTAACTGTAGTCACCATGCTGTACATTACATCGCCATGACATTTATTGTATTATTGCAAGTTTATACCTTTTGACGCCCTTCACCCATTTTGCCCATGTCCTATCCCTCACCTCTGGCAACCACCAATCTGTTCTCTGTAGCTATGAATTTGGTATATTTTTTAAATAAAATTTTCAAAAAATTTTAGATTTTATATATAAGTGAGATCACATGGTACTTGTCTTTCTCTGTCTGACTTATTTCACTTAGCATAATGCCCTCAAGATCCATCTATGTTGTTGCAGATGACGAGATTTCCTTCTTTTTTATGAATGAATAATATTCCAGTCTATGTACATACCACATTTTCTTTATCTCTCCACCCACTGATGGACAATTACATTGTTTCTATATCTTGGCCATTGTCATTAACTACCTTTTAACAATAAAAACCTGTTATGCCTTATTTTAGAGCTTTGCACTTACACATCTACTATTTTATTTTGCTCTCATAATTATCATTGGAGGTACATAGGTAGATCAGGTATTTCTATTCTCATTTTACTTATAAGAAAACTGAGGCTAAGAGAGGTTGACCTACTTGAGCAGCAGAGTCACAGCAAGACCTCTGGTTTCTGACATCCTGAATCATTCTCTTTCCCCTGCTTAATGAAGGAAAAGCTTTGACATTGAGGGACAGGCAAGCTCCAGCTTTCCTGTGGTGAAGCTAAAGGGGAGAAGGCAAATTGAGTAAGAGGCAGGGGAAGCAAAAGAGCACTCAGTAATAAGGAAACACATAGTAAGACTGCCCCCACCTCCCCAAAGCATACCAAGAGCTACAGTAAGGTAGTGCAACAAAGTGGGCTCTTCTGGGTCATTATCTAATCATGTTTAGATCCACTGAGTGAAAGCCATCATGGACTTTAACCTGATGGACAAGTGTTTTTGCTGAAATATGAGAATTTTGAGAAAAAATAGCATTTGGAGTCATGGGATGACTGGATTTTTTGTTTCAGCTCTAGTCCACTGAGCACTAACTGTATCCCAGGCTCTGTGCTAGGTAGCTTGGAGTGGGAGGTGACATAGCTGTTCAAAGTTTACTAGTAGAGGCAGCCAAGTTGTATGGGAGAGTTGGAGGTGATATATAGTCCCTGTGGTTCCCTAACGGGGTTGCAGAATGTGGTTGGGCCTCATATATCATGCTTAGGAATCTGGATTTTAACTTTTTAAGGCTTCTGTTTATAAATTCTGTTAGGTGATGGTCTTTCAACCAAAGACTATGTCTCCTTGGATACTGCTACCGTTGCCACATTCAAAATAACCTCTGAGCTGTGAACAGTGTTACAGAGTTTCAAAGGGCAGTGGTACAGGTAATAATTTATGCTGAAGCCTTCCTGAAGTGCAACACAATGGGTGATAAAAGCCTTTTCATTCTCTGAACCCACTGCAGCCTAAGCTCCGTTTTTTGTTGATTCTTTGCCTCTGCCCTATTCTTTGGCTCTGGACTCTCTCTTTTCTTCTCATGTGTGCTTCTCTAGCCTTGGGCATCTCTTTTCTCTGTCTTTTTTTTTTTTTTGCTTGTCTTTCTTTCCTTTCCTGTTTTCATTCCTATTCTGTGCTTTCTGCCTTTCTCCTTGTCTCTCCCCTTTTCTCCATTCTTCATTGTGAAGAGCTAAAGTTTTAGCAATTATTGTTCTAGATCTTACATCCTTCCACTGTACCACCCAGGAAAGTTTCTGAATTTTTCAGTAGTTCCCATGGAAGAGAAAGGAAGTGCCCTTTCCTAGAAGTCCCAGAACACAAGACTGTGACTGTTAAGTGACTGGGTTAAGTGAAATATTCCTGAACCAATTAATGAGTCCTGAAAGATAAGCTATATTGATTGGCTTAAGCCATTCCTAATACAAGGGACAGGGTTAACTCCCCAAACCACATGGCTTTGACTGGGGAGAGATGATTTCCTTGAAGAATGGTGGAGTTATTTTTTGGCCAGAGGAAGGGGAAAAGGATGATAGGGAGCCAATCAACAGATGTTCACTATACTAACATACTGGGTTGTTTTGAAGTTCTAGTGCAACAAAGGATATGGCAAATTCTTTGTCTATTAGAAAGTATACTACTGATGAGTAGCATTAATTTTATTAGGTTATTGAAAAAATATTTCACAATGTTAGAAATATGCTGAGATTAAAAACATGGTTATTGACATGATTTTATCATAATTATTATATCTTTTCATATTAGAGAAATCTTGACTAACTTCACTTAGTTTGTCAATTTAAGATAACATTTGTAGATTTTAGATCTAAAAACCAAACCACAAAATGATTAAAATCTGCTTTATGTAAATAGGAAGTGCTATTTCTAGATACTTTTCAAAGTAACGTAATAGGAAACTTCACCTTTTAAAAAATGTGTTCATTTTCTTTTTTTTATATAAATGTTCACTTGCATTAAGCAGATAACATTTGAACTTAATTTCGGCTGCCTGGAAAATGACTGCCATTTCATGCAGTGGTAAAAAACATAGTTTTCTACTCATTTTGATTGCATTGCATAGGATGACAAATGAATGATTATAACATTCAGTATCAGTTGCTAAAAATGAAATTTTGTACCCCCTCTCTTAGAAGTGATCTAATGTACAACAGACAAATTGCACTTGATTTGAATAGTAGCTAATAATTAACTCAGAAATGATTGCCTCAACCACAACAAAACCATTTCATCGTAGAAACATGACAATTGTCGGGATGTGGTTTGTAGTGGGCCCCAAATTTTTTGTGGTTTCAAGGCTATAAACTTTTAACCCTTGTCATAAAATTCTTTTGATTTTTTTTTTCTTAGTCTTAATATGATTTAAAGTTGTCAGCTGAAGATTGTCTAATGTCAGCATCTAAACAGTATTCTTTACATGATATTGGTAAATAACAAGGAAGTGGGTTTGGATGTGGTTCCAATTATTCTGTTGCTCTTATTCTTCTGTTGTGGCTTACAGAAATATCTTTTGAAAGTTTTAATATCCTTCCTGTACTTAATTGCAACCAGGCTCCCCTAATTACTGCTACAATGAGTTAGGTTTTTTTTAGCACCAAACTTCTATAATTATTTTCACATACAGAATGTTTTGGAATTTTTTATTTCACCTTTTTTTCCTTGTTTGTGGATTGTTCATATTTAGGGTAGATGAGATTTTAACTCATTATTATAGCACATTTTTATGGATAAACTTTTGAATTCAAACAAGTATAATAATCTGATACTTTTGTGTCTTTTAGATACACCTGTGTTTTTGCTTTTCCTATTTAATCTATACCTTTAAAAATTTATTGAGTTATATTTTACATATCATAAGATTCATCCTATTTCAGGGGTGACTGTTTAACAGTTTTTAGTGAATTTTGCAACCATCACCATAAATCAGATTTTGAAATACTTTATAGTCACCTCTGGTCTGGGTCTTACCCATGAGGCTAGAATGCACCAGTTTTGACTGGGGAGGGATATAAGGCTGGACTGACTCAGAAGACTTCAAGGACCATTAAGATTTCTGTGAGCCCTAGAAAATTTTGTCTTCATGGGTCCTTTCCTCCATAAAAATGTTAAGAATTATATTTATAACTGCATTCATATAAAGATGAATATAACTAATTATTGTGTGTTTACTGGTTTTACATATTCATTTTTTTCTTCAGATTTTAAAATAAAATTAAAACATTTCTGTGTACTCCTAAAGTATTGTGGGCCTTAGGCACTCTACCTAATTAATAAGTCAGCTCCGGAAGAATTACCTTGAGAACAGTCTCAAATGTCCCAATCTGTGAGGAAAGACAATCCTGTATACAGGAAGGAAGTGGCGGCTGAAAGTTAAGATTATCCTGAAGGGTAAATAGAGGGTGGAAAGATGGAGAAGCAGCAGTCTGTGACCAAAGAAGTTGAGAGACTGGAGTAGGGAGAGGAAAAAAAAAAAAAAAGGATAATATCAGAAAGTTGAAGAAATCTGGGAACTACAAATTTGCATTTGAATTTCCCTGAGGAGCCTAATGCATTCCTGTCTTGAAGGCTCATGCCAGGCTGACAGTCTTTAGTTACTTGTGGCCAATTTTTAATCCTAGTCTAACTTCAGTTCTTTAATTCTCTAAGACCTCCCACTGCTCTTATCAATTTAATTTCAGGGGATATATGAATATTAAAATTTAAATAATATTAAGATGAGTAAGTAGGTAGATAAAGACACACACAAAAAATGAAAAATCAGATGACTTCCAAAGAAAACTGCAAAGATTTTAGATAATCTATTATTTTCTGTTATTATTTTATACTATTGGTTGGATTGAATACAAGTTGACTGCATTACAAAACACGGTTCACTATTTTTTGTTTAAAGAAGATTCAGCAAAATATAAGTGTATTGAGAGGATGCTCTGGTTTTATATAACTGAAATCTTTAGTTATATTCGTGGACATGTCATATTTTTATATGACATGAGCCATAATGAGGGAAACCAGGGGTTTTAACTTGTAATAATTGATAATTACTAGTGGGAGAATATCTCAAAGGAGAATAGAATAAAACCAGAAGACAAATTTCATTGTGATCTAATTTAATTCTCATTAGATACTTTAAAACAATTTGGTGCTTTCAAAATGTTGTGAAAAATAGAAACATAATTAAGATAAAGATATAAAAGAAACAGGAGGAGAAAGAGCCATTGGTGTTGATGGATATTCCCCAAATTTAGGTTTTGTCTTTGAAGGATCTTGTAGAATAGTGAACTTAATTGACTGTTCCTAAAGGTGGGTTTAACAGTCTCAGAATCACCTCTGTTCTCTATTACTAGAGTAGAACAGTTTGTTTTTGTTGCTAAGTTAATCACTTCCACCTCCATCTTGGTGCTTTCTAGGGTCGGAAAATTTTATGTAGAATAAAATGTAGTAATTACATCCTTCTATATTTGCTAGTTAATGGTGACTCTTTACCTGTCCTAAGTTATGGACCAGCTGATTCCCAGTGGAATCTATTTGGCCCCAACTATTATGTCATCATTGCAGCTAAAGGATAAGTAAACCACTGGCAGCAAGCATGGTGACTGAGATTTAATTTCCAGGGAAATCACTTTGGCTCTTCACAGAATGTGTATGAGGAATAATGCCGAATAATTTTTAATTTTTTCGTAGCCTAGAGTCATTATATAGCACCAGTGTAAAATAAGATCTTGATTAGCTGAAGTGCTTAGAAATTTTGATATTCTGGTTGATTTCATTTTCTAGTTAATTGAGGGCTAAAAGGAAACTGCTTTGGTTTCAGCCATTTATATATGCTTAGTTTACTTTTCCATTATGGTAAATGCCATATACTAAATATATTTTCACTTTAAAGTTATGATGTTGGTCTCTATTTTTTAAATCTATTGATACTCACTTTAGGGACTAAGAAATTAAGTTGAATCTGCACTCACAGAATCCATCCATCCATCCATCCATTATCCATCTTTCCATCCATCCACACTTGTTTCTTATGCCAGATTATACAATAAATGATAAACAAGCCAGCAAGTTTCCTGCCCCATGGAATTTACATTGTAGTTGTATATACAGACAATAAACAAGTAATAGTGATAAATTTGCATAAGGATATGCAACAGTTTCATAAAGATAGCAGGGATACTTCTGTTAGCCAGGGCAAGATGTTCCAGATGGAGAGAACAGTTAATGCAAAAGCCTGAAGCAGGACAAAACTTGGCATGTTCTAGGCACTGACAAAAAGCCCAGTGAAAGACATTCTTTAGAAGTTGGCATTAACAGTAAATCTGGCCATTTATTAATACTTACCTGAAGAACAAACATGAGATGTGACATTTAATTTAAATAATAATCCAATATTCTATGACTAGTAGGCCTGTTAGAAGTTAGAAATCAGTTAGAGGACTGTTCTTTTTTGTGGGGAGTGAATTTATTGTCAGGGTACTAGATCAAGCCTGTAGAGCAAAAGTTGAGTTCTGGTGTGCTGTTTTTGTAGAATGATAGTAGAAGCAACACAGAACGGCAAACAGTGTTAGTCTTTTCTGCCTCTTGGGCTGACTGGAGACTGGTATTGAGAAGATTGAGACAGTTTCTGGAAAAGGAGTGCTGTGATTATTAACAATAATAATATAAAGGTGCAACATTGGGAGAGTGCTATGAACTTGCTGACCTTGGAGTAGATGCTGTATTGTATAGGCTGTTTATATTCTCCAAAGTTGAATCATTGAGAGTGACTTTAAAAACATAGTAAAACTTAGGTAACATTTACACTAAACACAGTTCTAAGCACATTGCATATATTAACTGATTTATTTCCCCAACAGTTTTATTATTCCCATTTTACTGAGGAAGAAGCAGAGGCGTAGAATAACACTGTAACTTGCCCTGTGTCACACAGCCAGTAAATAGCAGAGTTGGGACCTGAACTCAGTCTGGATCCAGAGACTGTATTATACTTATCCTTAGGGTATAAGGTGCTCCCAGTATTCATTCATTTATTTATTTATTCACTTAAATGTTTATTGAGTGCCCAGTGCCAAGCACGCTGTTATTCTTGGCAGTGTTATGGTGAATAAGGATGACTGGGGAATATGTTTTAGCTTTTAAGAAGAGTGTACAAATATAACAAATCTTGACTTGTCTTTTGGGAGGATGATTTTGATAAGTAATGTGGTCAGCACTGAGCAATGGAGCTTAACATAATGACTGTATATTGCTCTGTATCTTGCAACCTTGCTGGGCTTGTGTTTTTAGTTCTAAGAATATTTTAGTGTATACTATAGGATTTTCTATATACAAGGTCATGTCATCTGTGAATAGAGATAGTTTTTCTCTTTCTTTCCGGCATGAACACCTTTCATTTATTTTTCTTGCCTCATTGCCCTGGATAGAAAGAACCCAAGTACAATGTTGAATAGAAGTGTCAAGAACAGACATCCTTTTCTTTTTCCCGATTTCAGGGCAAAAAATTCAGTTTTTCACCACTAGTATGATGAAAGGGTGTTGGATTTTGGCAAATGCTGTTTCTGTAACTATTGAGACCATTAATTGGTTTGTGTCACTTATCCTATTAATATGTTATTTGATTATTGATTAACATTGATTAACAATTGATATTGATTTTTGTATATTGAACCAATTTTGTAATCCTTGGAAAAATCTCACTTGGTTATGCTTTATAATTCTTGGTAAAGTTGCTATATTTAGTTTGCTTGTATGTTGCTAAGAATTTTGAGGTCTGTATTCAAAAAGGAGAATTGCTCCATAATTTTCTTTTTTTGTGATGGTTTTCTTGGTTTTTGGTATCAGAAAGATACCTCATAGAATGAGTTGTTTTCTCCTTTTCTAGTTTTTGGAAGAATTGGTGAAGAATTGGTACAAATTCTTTAATTATTTGGTAGAATTCACCAGTGAAGCTAAAAAAGTCTGGGCTGCTGCTTTTTTTGTTAAGTTTTATGATTGCTAATTCAATCTTTCTACTTGTTATATGTCTATTCAGTTTCTCTATTTATTATTTAGCCAGTTTCAGTAATTTGTGTCTTTGTAGGAATTTATCCATTTCATTTAGGTTATTTAATTTATTGGCATATGATTGTTCATAGTATTCTCATGGAATCCTTTCTATTTCTGTAAGGTCAGTACAAATATTCCCTCTTTTATTCATGATTTTAGTAAATGAGTCTTCTTTATTTTTTTCTTGGTGAGTCTAGCTTAAGGTTTGTTAATTTTGTTGATCTTTCCAACAAACCAACTTTGGATTTCATTGATTTTTCTCTATTGGTTTCCTATACTCTATATTTCATTTATTCCACTTTTATCTTTAATAGTTCATTCCTTTTGCTAGTTTTAGGATTAGTTTGCTTTTCTTTTTGTAGTATCTTAAGGAGGAGTGTTAGGTTATTGATTTGAGGTCTTTTTCTTTTTTAATATAGTTGTTTTCAGTTATAAATTTCCAAGAACTGTTTTAGCTTCATCTCGTAAGTTATGGTATGTTGTGTTTTGTTTCAGTCATCTTAAATCACTTTCTGATTTCCTTTGAGATTTCTTGTTTGATCCACTGGTTGTTAGGAATGTGTTGTTTAATTTCCACCTGTTTGTGAATTTCCCAAATACCCTTGTATTTTTAATTTCTTACTTCATTCCATTGTAGTTGGAGAACAATCACTATGTAGTTTCAGTCCTTTTACATTTACTGAGCCTTGTTTTTGGTCTATCTTGGAGGATGGTCCAGGTGTGCTAGAGAAGAATGTGTATTCTGCTGATGTTGTGGAGTGTTATATAGATGTTTCTTCGGTCTAGTTGGTATATATGGTAAAGTTTTGTGTAACATTTGAGGAGCTGTCAGTTTTTTTCTAAAACAGTTTCACTATTTTACAATCCCACCAGCAATTCATTAGGTTTACAGTTTTTTCACATTCCTGTCAACACTTGCTATTCCCCATAATTTTTACTTTAGCTATTATAGTGGGTCTGAAGTGGTTTTGATTTGCATTTTTGCATTTCAAGTCTTCTATTTCTTGGTTGATTTTCTGCCTAGTTGCTATATCTATTATTGAAAATGGTATATTTAAGTTTCCATCTCTTATTGTTGGATTGTTTTTTGCTTCCTTCAATTCTGTCAGTTTTGCTTTATGTTTTGGGTGCTCTGCTGTTAGGTACATATATGTTTAAAATTGTTATGTCTTATTGATAAATGGACCACTTTATTATTATAAAATGTACTATTATAATTATAAATATTATTATAATTATATAAATGTATTATAAATGTGTATAATTTGCTTCTAGTAACAATTTTTGCCTCAAAGTCTCTTTTTTCTGATATTCTCAATCTGTTTTTGGTTACCATTTTTATGATCTATTATTTGCTAGGGCTGCCATAACAAAGTTCCATAGACTGGGTGTCTTAAGCAACAGGGATTTATTTTCTCACAGTTTTGGAGGGTTGAACTCTAAGAACTTTAAGATCAAGGTGCTGTCAGGGTTAACTTCTTCTGAGGCCCATGAGGGGAGGAACTGTTCCAGGCCTCTCTCCTTGGCTTGTCAATGGCTATCATTCCCTGTGTTTTCACATCATCTTCCTTCTGTATATATCTGAATACACATTTTCTCTTCTTGTAAAGACATCAGTCATACTGGATTAGGGCACATCCTAGTGATGTCATTTTAACTTAATTACATCTTGAAAGACCCTATCTCCAAATTTTGGCACATTCTGAGATGCTGGGGTTAGGACTTCAACATACGGATTTTGGGAGAGACGCAATTCAGCCCATTACACATGGTATATTTTTTTCATATTTTTACTTTTGATCTCTTTGTGTCTTTGAATCTAAAATATGTCTTTTATAGACAGAATATAGTTGGATCAATTTTTGTAACATATTCTGCCAATCTCTGCTTTTTTTCTTTGCCATTTTGCTATTGTTTTCTAAATTCTGTGTCTTTTGTATTTCTCTGTCCCTCCATTAATGCCTTTTTATTGTTAAATAGTTATTTTCTAGTGTACTATTTTAATTCCCATTGCGTGTTTATGTGTGCACATGTGCACGTGCGCCCACACGTATTTTCCATATTTTCTTAGTGTTGCCCTGGGAGATACAATTAACATTTTAATCTAAAGCAGTCTAGTTTAGATTAATACTGACATCATTTGAACAGCATGTAAAAACTTGCTTTGTTATAGTATAGCTTTGTTCCCTCCCTTCCTCTTTGTGCTATTATTGTCATACAAATTACATCTTTATACACTGTATGCCCGTCAACACAGGTTTACCACTATAGCTCTATTCAGTTCTTTTAAAAATCAGGTAGGAGAAGAAAATATTTATAAACAAAGTACATTTACACTGTCTTTTATACTTACTTACTTTAGTTAGTTTTACTGCTGCTCTTTATTTCTTTGTGTGGATTTGTGTTACTGTCTGGTGTTTTGTTTTTCATTTCAGCCCTTTGGTATTTCTTATTGGGCAGGTTTGCTTGCAACAAATCCTTCCTTTTCTGTTTACCTAGGAATGTCTTAATTTCATCTTTATTTTTGAAGAATAGTTTTGCCAGGTATAGAATTCTTGGTTGATGTTCTTCCACCCATCCCCTAGCATTTTGTATATGTTATTCCACTGCTGACTGGCATCTATGATTTTTTTGTGAGAATTAAGGTGCTAATCTATGGAGGATCTGTTGCGTGTGATGAGTTGCTTTTATTTTGCTACTTTCAAGATTGTCTCTGTCATGGGGAGGGGGAAGGGTAAGCTGAGACAAAGTGAGAGAGTGGCATGGACATATATACACTACCAAATGTAAAATAGATAGCTAGTGGGAAGCAGCTGCATCGCACAGGGAGATCAGCTGGTGCTTTGTGACCACCTAGAGGGGTGGGATAGGGAGGGTGGGAGGGAGAGGCAAGAGGGAGGAGATATGGGGATATATGTATATGTATAGCTGATTCACTTTGTTATAAAGCAGAAACTAACACACCATTGTAAAGCAATTCTACTCCAATAAAGATGTTAAAAAAAAAAAGTTAACTAACAATTATATATATATAAAAAAAGACTCCGTGCTCCCAATGCAGGGGGTCTGGGTTTGATCCCTGGTCAGGGAACTAGATCCCACATGCTGCAACTAAAGATCCCGCATGCCGCAACGAAAATTCTGCACATGGCAACAAAGAACTCTCGTGCTGCAACTAAGACCCAGCGCAGCCAAATAAATATTAAAAAAAATAAAGTCTTTATTAGGTATAACACCGGGCTTTCTCAGAGACAGTTTCTATTGTCTGCCTTTTTTTCCCCTGTGAATGGTCATACTTTCCTGTTTCTTTGCGTGTTTCATAATTTTTGTGTATGTGGTTGAAAACTGGATATTTTAAATAATAGAGTGTTGAAACTATGGAGTTCAGATTTCTCCTGTGCTCAAGGGTTCGTTGTTGTTGCTATTCACTGTTGTTGTTTCTTTGTTTAGTGACTTTTCTGAATGAATTTTATAAAGTCTTTATTCTTTGTCTTTTGAAGCCACTGTGTTCAGTTAGCTTAGTGGTCAGCTGATGATTAAGCATAGAATTTCTTAACTGCCTTGAACCAATGTTATCTCTTCGCCTTTGCTGAGACACTCTGTGTGTTGGGACAGAGTTTACAACTCTTCTTTCACTCATGCTTGTGCAGAACCTCAAGGTCGGCTATAAGTAAAATATTAGGCCTTCTTGGGTCGTTCTTGTGCATGCACACAGCTCTGCACATGCATGTGGCCTTCTAGATTCCCAGGAATATGGTGGAGCTTTCCAATATTCCCTGTGGACATCTCTTTACCCAGTGTTTCCTCTTCAGTTTTTGGCTAGCCTCTTGTTTGCTCCAGTTGGTATTTCCACCTCAGCCAGCTAATTCACCACCTTAGCAGGTGGAAGTGGCTATAGAAAGTTTGGGTTTTATTTATTTATTTTGAATTTAATTTAATTTAATTTTTTATACAGCAAGTTCTTATTAGTTATCTATTTTATATATATTAGTGTATATATGTCAATCCCAATCCCCCAATTCATCCCACCATTCCCCCCTTCCCCCCTTGGTGTCCATACATTTGTTCTCTACATCTGTGTGTCTATTTCTGTCTTGCAAACCAGTTCATCTGTACCATTTTTCTAGATTCCACATATATGCATTAATATATGATATTTGGTATTCTCTTTCTGACTTACTTCACTCTGTATGACAGTCTCTAGGTCCATCCACGTCTCTATAAATGACGCAATTTTGTTCTTTTAATGGTTGAGTAATATTCTATTGTATATATGTACCACATCTTCTTTATCCATTCATCTGTTGATGCGCATTTAGGTTGCTTCCATGACCTGGCTATTGTAAATAGTGCTGCAATGAACATTGGGGTGCATGTGTCTTTTTGAATTATGGTTTTCTCAGTGTATATGCCCAGTAGTGGGATTGCTGGGTCATATGGTAGTTCTATTTTTAGTTTTTTAAGGAACCTCCATACTGTTCTCCATAGTGGCTGTATCAATTTACATTCCCACCAACAGTGCAAGAGGGTTCCCTTTTCTCCACACCCTCTCCAGCATTTATTGTTTTTAGAGTTTTTGATGATGGCCATTCTGACCAGTGAGGTGATAACTCATTGTGGTTTTGATTTGCATTTCTCGGAGAATTAGTGATATTGAGCAGCTTTTCATGTGCCTCTTGGCCATCTGTATGTTTTCTTTGGAGAAATGTCTATTTAGGTCTTCTGCCCATTTTTTGATTGGGTTTTTTTTTTTTTTAATATTGAGCTGCATGAGCTGTTTATATATTTTGGAGATTAATCCTTTGTCAGTTGCTTTGTTTGCAAATATTTTCTCCCATTCTGAGAGTTGTCTTTTCGTCTTGTTTATGGTTTCCTTTGCTGTGCAAAAGCTTTTAAGTTTCATTAAGTCCCATTTGTTTATTTTTGAGGTGGGTCAAAAAATATCTTGCTGTGATTTATGCCAAAGAGTGTTCTGCCTATGTTTTCCTCTAAGAATTTTATAGTGTCCAGCCTTACATTTAGGTCTTTAATCCATTTTGAGTTTATTTTTGTATAGGGTGTTAGTGAGTGTTCTGATTTCATTCTATTACATGTAGCTGTCCAGTTTTCCCAGCACCACTTATTAAAGAGGCTGTCTTTTCTCCATTGTATATTCTTGCCTCCTTTATCAAAAATAAGGTGACCATATGTGCATGGGTTTATCTCTGGGCTTTCTATCCTGTTCCATTGATCTATATTTCTGTTTTTGTGCCAGTACCATACTGTCTTGATTACTGTAGCTTTGTAGTATAGTCTGAAGTCAGGGAGTCTGATTCCTCCAGCTCTTGTTTTTTTCCCTCAAGGTTACTTTGGCTATTCGGGGTCTTTTGTGTCTCCATACACATAAGAATTTTTGTTCCAGTTCTGTAAAAAATGCCATTGGTAATTTGATAGGGATTGTATTGAATCTGTAAATTGCTTTGGGTAGTATAGTCATTTTCACAATATTGACTCTTCCAATCCAAGAACATGGTATATCGCTCCATCTGTTTGTGTCAGTTTTTATTTCTTTCATCAATGTCTCATAGTTTTCTGAGTACAGGTCTTTTACCTCCTGAGGTAGGTTTATTCCTAGGTATTTCATTCTTTCTGTTGCAGTGGTGAATGGGGTTGTTTCCTTAATTTCTCTTTCTGATCTTTCGTTGTTAGTGTATAGGAATGCAAGAGATTTCTGTGCATTAATTTTGTATGCTGCAACTTTCACATTCATTGATTAGCTCTAGTAGTTTTCTGGTGGCCTCTGTAGGATTATCTATGTATAGTATCATGTCATCTGCAAACAGTGACAGTTTTACTTCTTTTCCAATTTGTATTCCTTTTATTTCCTTTTCTTCTCTGATTGCCATGGCCAGGACTTCCAAACCTATGTTGAATAAGTGTGGCGAGAGTGGACATCCTTGTCTTGTTCCTGATCTTAGAGGAAGTGCTTTCAGTTTTTCACCATTCACAATGATATTTGCTGTGGGTTTGTCGTATATGGCCTTTATTTTGTTGAGGTAGGTCCTCTCTGTGCCCACTTTCTGGAGAGTTTTTTTATCATAAATCGGTGTTGAATTTTGTCAGAAGCTTTTTCTGCATCTACTGAGATGATCATATGGTTTTTCTTCTTCAGTTTTTAATATGGGGTATCACATTGATTGATTTGCATATATTGAAGGATCCTTATATCTCTGGGATAAATCCCACTTGATTATGGTGTATGATTCTTTTAATGTGTTGTTGGATTCTGTTTGCTAGTATTTTTTTTTTTTTTTTTTTTTTTGCGGTACGTGGGCCTCTCACTGTTGTGGCCTCTTCCGTGGCAGAGCACAGGCTCCGGACGTGCAGGCTCAGCGGCCATGGCTTACAGGCCCAGCCGCTCTGCAGCATGTGAGATCTTCCTGGACTGGGGCACAAACCTGTGTCCCCTGCATCGGCAGGCGGACTCTCAACCACTGAGCCACCAGGGAAGCCCTGTTTGCTAGTATTTTGTTGAGGATTTTAACATCTATATTCATCAGTGATATTGGTCTGTAATTTTCTTTTTTTGTAGTATCTTTGTCTGGTTTTGGTATCAGGGTGATAGTGGCCTCGTGAGTTTGGGAGTATTCCTTTCTCTGGAATTATTTTGGAAGAGTTTGGGAAGGATGGGTGTTAGCTCTTCCCTAAATGTTTGATAGAATTCACCCTTGAAGCCATCTGGTCCTGGACTTTTGTTTGTTGGAAGATTTTTAACCACAGTGTCAATTTCATTACTTGTGATTGGCCTCTTCATATTTTCTATTTCTTCCTGGTTCAGTCCTGGAAGGTTATACCTTTCTAAGAATTTGTCCATTTTATTGGCATAGAGTTGCTTGCAGTAGTCTATTATGATGCTTTGTAGTTCTGTGGTGTCCGTTGTAACTTCTCCTTTTTCATTTCTAATTTTATTGATTGGAGTCCTCTCCCTCTTTTTCTTGATGAGTCTGGGTAAAGGTTTATCAATTTTGTTTATCTTCTCAAAGAACCAGCTTTTAGTTTTATTGGTCTTTGCTATTGTTTTCTTTGTTTCTATTTCATTTATTTCTGCTCTGATCGTGATGATTTCTTTCCTTCTGCTAACTTTGGCTTTTGTTTGTTCGTCTCTCTCTAGTTCCTTTAGGTGTAAGGTTAGATTGTTTATTTGAGGTTTTTCTTGTTTCTTGAGGTAGGCTTGTATAGCTATAAACTTCCCCCTTAGAACTGCTTTTGCTGCCTCCCATAGGTTTTGCATCGTCGTGTTTTCGTTGTCATTTGTCTCTACGTATTTTTTTTTTTTCTTTTTTTGTGGTACGCGGGCCTCTTACTGCTGTCGCCCCTCCCTTTGTGGAGCACGGGCTCCGGACGTGCAGGCCCAGTGGCCATGGCTCACGGGCCTAGCTGCTCCGTGGCATGTGGGATCCTCCCGGACTGGGGCACGAGCCCGTGTCCCCTGCATCGGCAGGCAGACTCTCAACCACTGCGCCACCAGGGAAGCCCTTTACGTATTTTTTGATTTCCTCTTTGAGTTCTTCAGTGATATCTTGGTTATTTAGTAACGTATTGTTTAGCCTCCAATGTGTTTGTGTTTTTTATGTTTTTTTCCCTGTAATTGATTTCTAATTTCATAGTGTTGTGGTCAGAAAAGATGCTTGATATGATTTCAGTTTTCTTACATTTACTGAGGCTTGATTTGTGACCCAAGTTGTGATCTGTCCTGGAGAATGTTCCATGTGCACTTGAGAAGAAAGTGTAATCTGCTGTTTTTGGATGGAATGTCCTATAAATATCAATTAAATCTATCTAGTCTATTGTGTCATTTAAAGCTGTGTTTCCTTATTACTTTTCTGTTTGGATGTTTTGTCCATTGGTGTAAGCGAGGTGTTAAAGTCCCCTAGTATTATTGTGTTACTGTTGATTTCCTCTTTTATAGCTGTTAGCAGTTGCCTTATGTATTGAGGTGCTCCTGTTTTGGGTGCATATATATTTATAATTGTTATATCTTCTTCTTGGATTGATCCCTTCATCATTATGTAGTGTCCTTCCTTGTCACTTGTAACATTCTTGATTTTAAAGTCTATTTTATCTGATGTGAGTATTGCTACTCCAACTTTCTTTTGATTTCCATTTGCATGGAATATCTTTTTCCTTCCCTTTACTTTCAGTCTGTATGTGTCCCTAGGTCTGAAGTGGGTCTCTTGTAGACAGCATATATATGGGTCTTGTTTCTGTATCCATTCAGCAAGCCTGTGTCTTTTGGTTGGAGCAGTTAATCCATTCACATTTAAGGTAATTATTGATACATATGTTCCTATTTCTATTTTCTTGTTTTGGGTTTGTTTTTGGAGGTCCTTTTCTTTGCTTGTGTTTCCCACTTAGAGAAGTTCCTTTAGCATTTGTTGTAGAGATGGTTTGTTGGTGCTGAATTCTTTTAGCTTTTGCGTGTCTGTAAAGCTTTTGATTTCCCTGTCGAACTGAATAAGATCCTTGATGGGTAGAGTAATCTTGGTGTAGATTCTTCCTTTTCATCACTTTAAATATATTGTGCCACTCCCTTCTGGCTTGTAGAGTTTCTGCTGAGAAATCAGCTGTTAACCTTATGGGAGTTCTCTTGTATGTTATTTGTCATTTTTCCCTTGTTGCTTTTAATAATTTTTCTTTGTCTTTAATTTTTGTCAATTTGATTATATGTGTCTGGACGTGTTTCTCCTTGGGTTTATCCTGCCTGGGACTCTGTGCTTCCTGGACTTGGAAGTGGCTATTTCCTTTACCATGTGAGGGAAGTTTTTGAGTATTATAATCTCTGCAAATATTTTCTCGGGTCCTTTCTCTCTCTTCTCCTGCTGGGAGGTCTATAATGCGAGTATTGGTGCATTTAATGTTGTCCCATATGTCTCTTAGGCTGTCTTCATTTCTTTTCATTCTTTTTTCTTTATTCTTTTCTGCGGCAGTGAATTCCACTATTCTGTCTTCCAGGTCACTTATGCGTTCTTCTGTGTCAGTTTTTCTCCTATTGATTCTTTCTAGTGTATTTTTCATTTCAGTTATTGTATTGCTCATCTCTGTTTGTTTGTTCTTTAATTCTTCTAGGTGTTTGTTCTTTAATTCTTCTAGGTCTTTCTTAAACATTTCTTGCATTTTCTTGATCTTTGCCTCCATTCTTTTTCCAAGGTCCTGGATCATCTTCACTATCATTAATCTGGATTCTTTTTCTGGAAGGTTCCCTATCTCCACTTCATTTAGTTATTTTCTGGGGTTTTACCTTGTTCCTTCCTCTGGTACATAGTCCTCTGCCTTTTCATCTTGTCTGTCTTTCTGTGAATGTGCTTTTCATTGCACAGACTGCAGGACTGTAGTTCTTCTTGCTTCTTCTGTCTGCCCTCTGGTGGATGAAGCTATCTCGATAGTTTGGGTTTTATATATAAATTTTCAGTAATATTAAAAAAACTCATGTTCTGTACAAGTGAATGTCCATATCACTTCTGATTCAAGCTTTACATCAATGATTTTTCAGCAATTTTATATTTTAGGTGGATTTTCATAGGGGCAGAGGATTAAAACCTTGTTGAGAGGCAATTGCCAGAAATTTCGGGGCAGCTCTAGAATCCATATAGTTATCTCTAAAATTCCAAGAACACTGTGTCTTCTTGGTGGGATAGTTTGTTTTCAGTTCAGTCAATTCTTCCTAAAACTGAACCACACTTTTCTTTTTTCTTTATAAATTTATTTATTTATTTTTGGCTGTGTTGGGTCTTTGTTGCTGTGTGTGGGCTTTCTCTAGCTGCAGTGAGTGGGGTCTACTCTTCGTTGCGGTGCGTGGGCTTCTCATTGCAGTGGCTTCTCTTGTTGTGGAGCGTGAGCTCTAGGCACGCAGACTTCAGTAGTTGTGGCGTGCGGCTCAGTAGTTGTGGCTCACGGGCTCTAGAGCGCAGGCTTAGTAGTTGTGGCGCACGGGCTTAGTTGCTCTGCGGCATGCAGGATATTCCTTCACCAGGGTTCAAACCCGAGTGCCCTGCATTGGCAGGTGGATTCTTAACCACTGTGCCACCAGGGAAGCCCTGAACCACTCTTATAAGGTAGATGACAATACAGATACATTCTGAGGTTTTTTTCTAAAGGAAGCTGCAGAAACTTAAAACTTGGTTTGAAATCATGCAAACCATTGAATCTTTTCTGAAATGATGACTTTCCTTCCAGTAAATAGCTCTGTAATTCTTTTATATTTTTGATTCTATTGAACTCAAGTCAGGCTGCAATAGTAAAATGAGTACATTCTCCTTTGGCTTTCTGTTCAATTTATAGGTGCAGTTTAAGTCTGAAATTTGTACTTCTTTCAGTAAAGACATGCTTTTAAAATTCTGTGACTCTAGTTTCAAGTCCATTGTATTGGGATATGTTGTCTCAAGTTTAATAATGTACTATCTTGTAAGCCAGTGAGGGAAAGCAAAATGCATCTTTCAGTCTGAACTACAAAAGGCTTTGACTTGAGAAAGCAGCTTGCTGAATCATTTTATTTCTCTGACATTGGTGCCTTATTGAAATTTTAGTTTGTTTTGATACACTTTCTCCTTCAGCATCTTCTAAATATCCCCAAACTATCGCGCATTGATTTGTAATAGCATGAAAAAAATCGCGTAGTATTGTTCATTTCTTCCATCATGTTATATAATAAAGCTGATTCGCAATATTTCAAGCATAAGTTGTTGGTCAGTGAAGGCTGGACTTAATAAGTGTCCTTGTTTGACTCAAATTAACTGTTGAAAACCTCCCCCCTCTTTTTTCTTTCTTTTTTTTTTTAAAAAAGTATTTATTTTATTTATTTTTGGCTGCATTGGGTCTTCATTGCTGCACGCAGCCTTTCTGTAATTGAATTGCGGTGAGCGGGGGCCACTCTTCGTTGCAGTGAGCGGGCTTCTCATTGTGGTGGCTTCTCTTGTTGTGGAGCATAGGCTCTAGGCACGCAGGCTTCAGTAGTTGTGGCTCACGGGCTCTAGAGCGCAGGCTCAGTAGCTGTGGTGCATGGGCTCAGTTGCTCCGTGGCATGTGGGATCTTCCCAGACCAGGGCTCGAACCCGTGTCCCCTGCATTGGCAGGCAGATTCTTAACCACTGCGCCACCAGAGAAGCCCACCCCCCTGTTTTTTCTCTGTTGTCATATTGGTAATGAGGATTTTTCCATGTTTAATTCTGACTTAATGTTATTTTTTTATGGCATCTTAATTAGGTCTTTTTTGTTGCCACCATGACGACCTGGGTAGTAAACATTTTTGTTGTTGTTGTTATTGTTAAAAATCTCAAGTTGAGTGTTGCTTGACACCCAGGAAGTCTGAATTTGTTCTCTAAATTGCACTTTGAGGCCTTATAGCACTGATGATTAAACTTGGCTGTGCGTTGGAATCATCTGGGAAGTTTCAAAAACTGCTGCTCTTGTCCCACCCCAAGCGATTCTGGTTTAATTAGTATGGGGCATGGCCTGGGCACTGGGATTTTTAAAAGCTCTCCAGATGATTCTAATGTTCAGCAATGTTTAAGAATTGCTGTTCGATAATATGATTCCCAAACTTATGATGTATGACTGTCACCAGTGAGCTTTTTTTTTAAACTTAATTTTTTAGAGCAGTTTTAGCTTTACAACAACATGGAGAGGAACATACAGAGATTTCTCATATATCCGCTGCACCACAGATGAGTAGTCTACACTCACCAGAGTGTATCAGCATCATTCACCAGAATGGTACATTTTTTACCAAGGATGAACCTACATTGACACATCATAATCACCCAAAGCCTGTAGTTGCCCTTAGGGTTCACTCTTGGTGTTGTGCATTCTGTGGGTTTGCTTAAAAGTATAATGACATATATCCATCATTATAGAATCATACAGAATATTTTCATTGCCCCAAAAATTCTCTGTTCTTATCTATTCGTTTCTGCTTTCCCCTTCACGCAACACCCAGGCAACCACAAATCTTTCTACTGTCTCCAAAGTTTTGTCTTTTCCAGGAAGTCGTATAACTGGAATCATACAGTATGTAGTCTTTTCAGACTGGCTTCTTTCCCTTAGTAATATGCATTTAAGTTCCCTCCATGTCTTTTCATGGCTTGATAGCTTATTGGTTTTCAGTGCTGTATAATATTCCATTGTCTCTATGTACCAAAGTTTTGGCAACTATGAAAAAAACTACTATAAACGTCCATGCGTAGGTTTTTGAGTGGCACAGTTTTCAACTTCTTTTGGGTAAATATCAGTAGTGCGATTGCCAGATCATATGGTGAGATTATGTTTAGTTTTGTAAGAAACCACTGAACTGTCTTCCCAAGTGGCTGCACCATCTTGCATTCCAGCCAGCAATGAGTGAGAGTTCCTGTAGCTCACATGGTCACCAGCATTTGGTATTGTCAGTGTTCTGGATTTTGGCCATTCTAATAGGTGTGTAAGAGTCCAGGGAGCTTTGGAAAAAACCAGATTCCTGGGCCTCACACTCAAGCATTCAGATCCAGTGGGTCTGGGGCAGGACTCAGGAGTCTGCCACTTGGAAGCAGCATCCCAGGTGACTTTGATGCAGTAGACCTGTGGGTCTCAATTGGAAAAGAAGGTGTGTCTTAGAGTAAACTTGCAAGGTGAATCCCTATCATATGTCATCCCGATACTCTTAAAATTAAATAGCATTAGAGTTCCCCAAATAATTTTTACTCCAGACTCAAATCATATTTGTAACAACTTTCTTGGCTGGTTCCTGAGGATTTAGTTATGGGCATCACTGTATTTGAGGTTTTGCTCTACAGGGTCCCATGGGACCTTTAGCTTGTCAGGGAACTAAAAGAACGAAGAATGGCTTAGAAAGAACCTTACAGCTTTATGACTATATGGTACATTGAACACAACTTTAGCAATGATGATATGGACTAACTGCAAGTCAGCTGATTTGTCCATGGGACTTGCAGTCTCTAGGAGTGTGTGAACTCGTCATCCTCAACACTTGACTTGAAGGGAAACAGTTGCAGAGAGACATTTCAGGGGCCACAGAAATGAACCTCAAGACTCCACTTCTCATATACTGGTGATCAAAGTTCACCTATTTGTCTTTTTAATCATGTTTACTCCCATAGACATGTTATCAATCGCGGCATTTTAAAAATGAAAGAATTTAAAAGCTGGCTTAGCTGCTAATTGACAAATATACTTTATAAAATAATTAGATTTGTAAGTAGTTCTGTGGTGAAGGGTATTATTTTAATTTAAGCAAAAGCTGTGTTTTATTAGTGTATGTAAAAATATCGGTTGCACAATGATTGAAATGTATAAGGGATATATAGAAAGTAGAGACAAATGTCTTACTGTTCAGGGTTTCTTCCTAATGATTATAATACAGTGGAGCACAGGACTTTTCCACACTTTTAACAAAAGAAATACATGTCTGGAAAACAATGCCAAAAATATACAAATGTGTAACTTTGTAACTCAAAGTTTTTTGGTCATTCTACTCCTTAGCAATAACTACTATTAAATATTTGGTGAATATTTCAGAAAAAAATCTTAATAGAAGAACTCACTGATGAATCTTTCTTGAATTCCTTCCAGGGGTATATAGCCCTGTCTTATTTTGTCTTAGTGGTATAATCAGTTGTAATGTTATGGTTTTGGATGAAAACTAAACTTTAGAATTCAGTTTTCATAATGTAACCATTCCTTGTACGAGAATTTTTTTAAAGTGATCTCCTGTCTATTTAGGTCTATAGATACATTTTGTCTTGTTTGATGCTTGCCTAGCTTCCCTCCTGACCCCACCCCCTTCCCTCCTCCACCACGTGCCTAATTGCTGCATCTGTTTCTTTTTGGAGGTTCCATAGTGCAGGTACTGCTTGCTGATGGGGGACCTGCTCACATTTTGCTTTGCTGTTTGGAGCAGATGTTTTCAGCCCTCCTCACTGGCTGCTCTGAACTCCATACTCCAGTAACTGAAAGCTTATGTTAGGAAACACTGAAATACCCTATGTGGTGACAGCATTATGTACTCACTGGGTGAATGAAATGCTGTAAACAAATATTTTGAATGATTTCTTGGGGAAAATGAAATACTCTTCTAAATTTTCAGCAAGCAAGCTCTCTCAGCCCTCAAGTTAATAGTTTTGGTTGGTCTTGTCACAGTCATATGTTAAGAAATAATGGAGAGGAAATTTAAATGTAAGGGCAATTTGGAAAAAGTTATAGTAAAATAAAAGATAGGTTATTACTAATCCAAGTTTCCTTTTTTATGTGAAAGTTCTGTATTAGTTACAGAAAAGATTATGGAAACTTGCAGAAGAGGATATACACGTGGTTCACCTCGACTATCACTGGGTGGCACTGTGGGCTCACGAGATGCACTAGAAGTAGGACCTCTTGTGTGGTTAAAATACTGTGCTCATCATATCTTTCTGGAGAAGGCTTCTTATATTCATTCTAATGTTTGTCATTGCACTTGTTATCTGTTGCCAAGTACCTGTTAAATTTATATTGTGTTTATTAGGTAGAACATTTTAATCTGCATGCAACATATATATTTTTCTCTATAAGGTAAAACCTCAGTTGTTGTTTTTTTTAAACATCTTTATTGGGGTATAATTGCTTTACAATGGTGTGTTAGTTTCTGCTTTATAACAAAGTGAATCAGTTATACATATACATATGTTCCCATATGTCTTCCCTCTTGCGTCTCCCTCCCTCCCACTCTCCCTATCCCACCCCTCCAGGCTGTCACAAAGCACCGAGCTAATATCCCTGTGCCTTGCGGCTGCTTCCCCCTAGCTATCTACCTTACTACGTTTGTTAGTGTGTATATGTCCATGACTCTCTCTCGCCCTGTCAAAGCTCACCCTTCCCCCTCCCCATATCCTCAAGTCCGTTCTCCAGTAGGTCTGCGTCTTTATTCCTGTCTTACCCCTAGGTTCTTCATGACATTTTTTTTCCCCTTAAATTCCATATATATGTGTTAGCATACGGTATTTGTCTTTTTCTTTCTGACTTACTTCACTCTGTATGACAGACTCTAGGTCTATCCATCTCATTACAAATAGCTCAATTTCATTTCTTTTTAAGGCTGAGTAATATTCCATTGTATATATGTGCCACATCTTCTTTATCCATTCATCCGATGATGGGCGCTTAGGTTGTTTCCATCTCCGGGCTATTGTAAATAGAGCTGCAGTGAACATTTTGGTACATGACTCTTTTTGAATTTTGGTTTTCTCAGGGTATATGCCCAGTAGTGGGATTGCTGGGTCATATGGTAATTCTATTTGTAGTTTTTTAAGGAACCTCCATACTGTTCTCCATAGTGGCTGAACCAATTCACATTCCCACCAGCAGTGCAAGAGTGTTCCCTTTTCTCCACACCCTCTCCAGCATTTATTGTTTCTAGATTTTTTGATCATGGCCATTCTGACTGGTGTGAGATGATATCTCATTGTAGTTTTGATTTGCATTTCTGTAATGATTAATGATGTTGAGCATTCTTTCATGTGTTTGTTGGCATTCTGTATATCTTCTTTGGAGAAATGTCTATTTAGGTCTTCTGCCCATTTTTGGATTGGGTTGTTTGTTTTTTTGGTATTGAGCTGCATGAGCTGCTTGTAAATTTTGGAGATTAATCCTTTGTCAGTTGCTTCATTTGCAAATATTTTCTCCCATTCTGAGGGTTGTCTTTTGGTCTTGATTATGGTTTCCTTTGCTGTGCAAAAGCTTTGAAGTTTCATTAGGTCCCATTTGTTTATTTTTGTTTTTATTTCCATTACTCTAGGAGGTGGGTCAGAAAGGATCTTGCTGTGATTTATGTCATAGAGTGTTCTGCCTATGTTTTCCTCTAAGAGTTTGATAGTTTCTGGCCTTACATTTAGGTCTTTAATCCATTTTGAGCTTATTTTTGTGTATGGTGTTAGGGAGTGATCTAATCTCATACTTTTACATGTACCTGTCCAGTTTTCCCAGCACCATTTATTGAAGAGGCTGTCCTTTCTCCACTGTACATTCCTGCCACCTTTATCAAAGATAAGGTGTCCATATGTGCGTGGGTTTATCTCTGGGCTTTCTATCCTGTTCCATTGATCAATCTTTCTGTTTTTGTGCCAGTACCATACTGTCTTGATTACTGTAGCTTTGTAGTATAGTCTGAAGTCAGGGAGCCTGATTCCTCCAGCTCCTTTTTTCGTTCTCAAGATTGCTTTGGCTATTCGGGGTCTTTTGTGTTTCCATACAAATTGTGAAATTTTTTGTTCTAGTTCTGTGAAAAATGCCAGTGGTAGTTTGATAGGGATTGCATTGAATCTGTAGATTGCTTTGGGTAGTAGAGTCATTTTCACAATGTTGATTCTTCCCATCCAACAACATGGTATATCTCTCCATCTATTTGTATCATATTTAATTTCTTTCATCAGTGTCTTATAATTTTCTGCATACAGGTCTTTCGTCTCCTTAGGTAGGTTTATTCCTAGATATTTTATTCTTTTTGTTGCAATGGTAAATGGGAGTGTTTTCTTGATTTCACTTTCAGATTTTTCATCATTAGTATATAGGAATGCCAGAGATTTCTGTGCATTAACTTTGTATCCTGCTACTTTACCAAATTCATTGATTAGCTCTAGTAGTTTTCTGGTAGCATCTTTAGGATTCTCTATGTATAGTATCATGTCATCTGCAAACAGTGACAGCTTTACTTCTTCTTTTCCGATTTGGATTCCTTTTATTTCCTTTTCTTCTCTGATTGCTGTGGCTAAAACTTCCAAAACTATGTTGAATAAGAGTGGTGAGAGTGGGCAACCTTGTCTTGTTCCTGATCTTAGTGGAAATGCTTTCAGTTTTTCACCATTGAGGGTGATGTTTGCTGTGGGCTTGTCATATATGGCCTTTATTATGTTGAGGAAAGTTCCCTCTATGCCTACTTTCTGCAGGGTTTTTATCATAAATGGGTGTTGAATTTTGTCGAAAGCTTTCTCTGCATCTATTGAGATGATCATATGGTTTTTCTCCTTCAATTTGTTAATATGGTTTATCACATTGATAGATTTGCGTATATTGAAGAATCCTTGCATTCCTGGAATAAACCCCACTTGGTCATGGTGTATGATCCTTTTAATGTGCTGTTGGATTCTGTTTGCTAGTATTTTGTTGAGGATTTTTGCATCTATGTTCATCAGTGATATTGGCCTGTAGTTTTCTTTCTTTGTGACATCCTTGTCTGGTTTTGGTATCAAGGTGATGGTGGCCTCGTAGAAGGAATTTGGGAGTGTTCCTCCCTCTGCTATATTTTGGAAGAGTTTGAGAAGGATAGGTGTTAGCTCTTCTCTAAACGTTTGATAGAATTCACCTGTGAAGCCATCTGGTCCTGGGCTTTTGTTTGTTGGAAGATTTTTAATCACAGTTTCAATTTCAGTGCTTGTGATTGGTCTGTTCATATTTTCTATTTCTTCCTGATTCAGTCTTGGCAGGTTGTGCATTTCTAAGAATTTGTCCATTTCTTCCAGATTGTCCATTTTATTGGCATAGAGTTGCTTGTAGTAATCTCTCATGATTTTTTTTATTTCTGCAGTGTCAGTTGTTACTTCTCCTTTTTCATTTCTAATTCTATTGATTTGAGTCTTCTCCCTTTTTTTCTTGATGAGTCTGGCTAGTGGTTTATCTATTTTGTTTATGTTCTCAAAGAACCAGCTTTTAGTTTTACTGATCTTTGCTATCGTTTCCTTCATTTCTTTTTCATTTATTTCTGATCTGATTTTTATGATTTCTTTCCTTCTGCTAGCTTTGGGGTTTTTTTGTTCTTCTTTCTCTAATTGCTTGAGGTGCAAGGTTGGGTTGTTTATTCGAGATGTTTCCTGCTTCTTAAGGTGGGCTTGTATTGCTATAAACTTCCCCCTTAGAACTGCTTTTGCTGCATCCCATAGGTTTTGGGTCGTTGTGTCTCCATTGTCATTTGTTTCTAGGTATTTTTTTATTTCCTCTTTGATTTCTTCAGTGATCACTTCATTATTAAGTAGTGTATTGTTTAGCCTCCATGTGTTTGTATTTTTTACAGATCTTTTCCTGCAATTGATATCTAGTCTCATGGCGTTGTGGTCAGAAAAGATACTTGATACAATTTCAATTTTCTTAAATTTACCAAGGCTTGATTTGTGACCCAAGATATGATCTATCCTGGAGAATGTTCCATGAGCACTTGAGAAAAATGTGTATTCTGTTGTTTTTGGATGGAGTGTCCTATAAATATCAATTAAGTCCATCTTGTTTAATGTATCATTTAAAGCTTGTGTTTCCTTATTTATTTTCATTTTGGATGATCTGTCCATGGGTGAAAGTGGGGTGTTAAAGTCCCCTACTATGAATGTGTTACTGTCAATCTCCCCTTTTATGGCTGTTAGTATTTGCCTTATGTATTGAGGTGCTCCTATGTTGGGTGCATAAATATTTACAGGGGCTTCCCTGGTGGCACAGTGGTTGAGAGTCCGCCTGCCGATGCAGGGGATACGGGTTCGTGCCCCGGTCCGGGAGGATCCCACATGCCGCGGAGCGGCTGGGCCCATGGCCGCTGAGCCTGCGCGAACAGAGCCTGCGCGAACAGAGCCTGTGCTCCGCAACGGGAGAGGCCACAACAGTGAGAGGCCCGCGTACCAGAAAAAAAAAAAAAATAATAAATATTTACAATTGTTATATCTTCTTCTTGGATCGACCCCTTGATCATTATGTAGTGTCCTTCTTTGTCTCTTGTAATAGTCCTTATTTTAAAGTCTATTTTGTCTGATATGAGAATTGCTACTCCAGCTTTCTTTTGGTTTCCATTTGCATGGAATATCTTTTTCCATCCCCTTATTTTCAGTCTGTATGTGTCTCTAGGTCTGAAGTGGGTCTCTTGTAGACAGCATATATAAGGGTCTTGTTTTTGTATCCATTCAGCCAATCTGTGTCTTTTGGTGGGAGCATTTAGTCCATTTACATTTAAGGTAATTATCGATATGTATGTTCCTATTCCCATTTTCTATATTGTTTTGGGTTCGTCATTATAGGTCTTTTCCTTCTCTTGTGCTCCTTGTCTAGAGAAGTTCCTTTAGCATTTGTTGTAAAGCTGGTTTGGTGGTGCTAAACTCTCTCAGCTTTTGCTTGTCTGTAAAGGTTTTAATTTCTCCATCAAATCTGAATGAGATCCTTGCTGGGTAGAGTAGTCTTGGTTGCAGGTTTTTCTCCTTCATCACTTTCAGTATGTCCTGCCACTCCCTTCTGGCTTGTAGGGTTTCTGCTGAGAGATCAGCTGTTAACCTTATGGGGATTCCCTTGTGTGTTATTTGTTGTTTTTCCCTTGCTGCTTTTAATATGCTTTCTTTGTATTTAATTTTTGACAGTTTGATTAATATGTGTCTTGGCGTATTTCTCCTTGTATTTATCCTGTATGGGACTCTCTGTGCTTCCTGGACTTGATTAACTATTTCCTTTCCCATATTAGGGAAGTTTTCAACTATAATCTCTTCAAATATTTTCTCAGTCCCTTTCTTTTTCTCTTCTTCTTCTGGAACCCCTATAATTCGAATGTTGGTGCATTTAATGTTGTCCCAGAGGTCTCTGAGACTGTCCTCAGTTCTTTTCATTCTTTTTTCTTTATTCTGCTCTGCAGTAGTTATTTCCACTATTTTATCTTCCAGGTCACTTATCCGTTCTTCTGCCTCAGTTATTCTGTTATTGATCCCATCTAGAGTACTTTTAATTTCATTTATTGCGTTGTTCATCATTGCTTGTTTCATCTTTATTTCTTCTAGGTCCTTGTTAACTGTTTCTTGCATTTTGTCCATTCTACTTCCAAGATTTCGGATCATCCTTACTATCATTATTCGGAATTCTTTTTCAGGTAGACTGCCTATTTCCTCTTCATTTGTTAGGTCTGGTGCATTTTTATCTTGCTCCTTCATCTGCTGTGTGTTTTTCTGTCTTCTCATTTTGCTTATCTTACTGTGTTTGGGGTCTCCTTTTTGCAGGCTGCACGTTCGTAGTTCCCGTTGTTTTTGATGTCTGTCTCCAGTGGCTAAGGTTGTTTCAGTGGGTTGTGTAGGCTTCCTGGTGGAGGGGACTAGTGCCTGTGTTGTGGTGGATGAGGCTGGATCTTGTCTCTCTAGTGGTCAGGTTCACGTCTGGTGGTGTGTTTTGGGGTGTCTGTGGCCTTATTATGATTTTAGGCAGCCTCTCTGCTAATGGGTGGGGTTGTGTTCCTGTTTTGCTAGTTGTTTGGCATAGGTTATCTAGCACTGTGGCTTGCTGGTCGTTGAGTGAAGCTGGGTGCTGGTGTTAAGATGGAGGTCACTGGGAGATTTCCGCCGTTTAATATTATGTGGAGCTGGGAGGTCTCTTGTTGACCAGTGTCCTGAAGTTGGCTCTCCTACCTCAGAGGCAGAGCCCTGACTCCTGGCTGGAGCACCAAGAGCCTTTCATCCACACGGCTCAGAATAAAAGGGAGAAAAAGTAGAATTAGTAGAAGTATGAGGAAAGAAAGAAGGAAAGGAGGAAAGGAAGGAAGGAAGAAAGAAGCAAAGAAGGAAAGAAGGGAGGGAGGGAGGAGGGAAGGAAGGAAGGAGGGAAAGAAGGAAAAAAGACAGAAAGAAAGAAGATACAGTAAAAATAAAATAAAGTATAATATAGTTATTGAATTAAAAAATATTTAGAAAAAAAAAAAAAGGGACGGATAGAACCTTAGGACAAATGTTGGAAGCAAAGCTATACAGAGAAAATCTTATACAGAAGCATACACATACACCTTCACAAAAAGAGGTAAAGGGGGAAAAATCATAAATCTTGCTCTCAGAGACCACCTCCTCAATTTGGGGTGATTCGTTGTCTAAAGGAGGGAAGGACGGAAAGAAAGAAAGAAAGAAAGAACGAAGGTAAAGTATAATAAAGTTATTACAATTAAAATTAATTATTGAGAAAAAAATTTTTTTTAAAAAACCATGGACGGATAGAGCCCTAGGACAAATGGTGGAAGCAAGAGTATACAGACAAGATCTCACACATAAGCATACACGTACACATTCACAAAAAGAGGAAAAGGGAAAAAAATCATAGATCTCGCTCCTAAATTCCACCTCTTCAATTTGGGATCATTCCTTGTCTATTCAGGTATTCCACAGATGCAGGGTATATCAAGTTGATTGTGGAGCTTTAATCCGCTGCTTCTGAGGCTGCTGGGAGAGATTTCCCTTTCTCTTCTTTGTTCTCACAGCTCACAGGAGCTCAGCTTTGGATTTGGCCCTGCCTCTGCGTGTAGGTCGCTGGAGGGCATCTGTTTTTTGCTCAGACAGGACAGGGTTAAAGGGGCCGCTGATTCGGGGGCTCTGGCTCACTCAGGCCGGGGGTGAGGGGGGGGAAGGAGGGGCACTGCGTGCGGGGCGGGCCTGCGGCGTCAGAGGCGGCGTGACGTTGCGGCAGAGGCCGGCGTGACGTTGCACCAGCCTGAGGCCCGCCGTGCGTTCTCCCGGGGAAGTTGTCCCTGGTTCCCGGGAACCTGGCGGTGGCGGGCTGCACAGGCTCCGCGGAAGAGGGGTGTGGAGAGTGACCTGTGCTCGCACACAGGCCCCTTGGTGGCGGCAGCAGCAGCCTTAGCGTCTCCCGCCCGTCTCTGGGGTCCGCGCTTTTAGCCGCGGCTCGCGCCTGTCTCTGGGGTTCGCGCTTTTAGCCGCGGCTCGCGCCCGTCTCTGGAGTTCCTTTAAGCAGCGCTCTTAAACCCCTCTCCTCGCGCACCAGGAAACAAAGAGGGAAGAAAAAGTCTCTTGCCTCTTCGGCAGGTGCAGGCTTTTCCCCGAACTCCCGGCTAGTCGTGGTGCACTAACCCCTTCAGGCTATGTTCAAGCCGCCAACCCCAGTCCTCTCCCTGCGCTCCGTCCGAAACCCGAGCCTCACCTTGCAGCCCCGCCCGCCCCGGCGGGTGAGCAGACAAGCCTCTCGGGCTGGTGAGTGCCGGTCGGCACCGATCCTCTGTGCGGGAATCTCCCCGCTTTGCCCTCCGCACCCGTCGCTGTGCACTACTCCGCGGTCCCGAAGCTCCCCCCTCCTCCTCCCGCAGTCTCCGCCCGCGGAGGGGCTTCCTAGTGTGTGGAAACTTTTCCTCCTTCACAGCTCCCTCCCACTGGTGCAGGTTCCGTCCTTATTCTTTTGTCTCTGTTTTTTCTTTTTTTCTTTTGCCCTACCCAGGTACGTGGGGAGTTTCTTGCCTTTTGGGAGGTCTGAGGTCTTCTGCCAGCCTTCAGTAGGTGTTCTGTAAGAGTTGTTCCATGTGTAGATGTATTTCTGGTGTATCCGTGGGGAGGAAGGCGATCTCCGCGTCTTACTCTTCCGCCATCTTCAAGGTCCCCCCCTGTTGTTTTTTTTAAACTTAATTTTAACCTTATTGTTGAATTAACTTCTTTCCATTGGTAACCTTCCTCTTCAGGCCTCTGGGTTAGTGGTTAGGAACATGGACTCTCAGACTAGTTTAAATCCTCAATATGCTACTAAGTAGTTGAGGCCCTTGGGCAAATCTTGAAATGGGCTCTGTGCCTCAGTTTCCTCATTCATTAAATGGGGATGATGGCAGTGTTTGCCTCCTGGATTGCTATGAAGATTAAAATGGGTTTATATATGTAAAGTGCTTACAGCAGTGCCCACTACATAGTCAGCACTAAGTAAGTGTTAGCTGTTACTGTTATATTATTATTACCATTGTCTCCACCTTTTTTGTTCCTTTTCCTTCAGCCCCCTTTCAGCACCCTCTCACCTTATTACTACATTCCTTAACCCTTCATACACTGACAGACAAGCATGCTGGTTGCAGCAGAGACTGATTTTTTTTACCCCAAAGCCTTTACTTTTGATGACCTATTGCAGTTATTTAGCATGTAAACATTAAAAAATAAAAGTATTGCTTTGCTACTGCGTTTTGTTTTTTTTTAAGTTGAGGGAATGTATACGTTAAAATGCCTCAACCAAAATTAAGTTAAAAACACCGATGACATATTGCTTATTGTAAATATGCATGTGAGGCCCGTGGATGCTGGCTGGTGCTTTAGACTAGGCGGAGAACTGAGATAATTCGTTATACGTCCAGGAAATACTTCTTTGCTAGTCAGCTGCAGTACGAACCTGAGAATTTTGAGTAAGAGTACTCTGGTTCACCTCAAGTTCTTCTAAAAGAACTGTTATTCTTGAGGTAACTGAGGTCTAGGCCTTTAGCTTTAAATCGGTAAAAATCAATACGCTGAAGAAAGGCTCAACATAAATAAGTGTAGCTGGTACTTTACTGAATACAGGTAAAACTCTTTCTTTCTGCTATTGTTTTCCTTTGTTTTGTTTTTGGTACTATCACAAACTCCCCTTGACTGTATCTGGATCGTTTCTTGAGCTTTCCCGTGTTCACTGGAGACTGTCTAATGTACATAGGAGTGTGCAAAAGATTAGAGGCAACATTTTTTCAAGAGGATCAGTAATACCAGTATTTGGATTCCACCCCCAAAATTTACATTAAGAGCAATCTAAAAGGACACAGGACAGTTGCTTTCCTCTTCCTCGTTTTAAAACTTTGTCCCTTTCTCTCATGTTAGCTCAAAACATGCTTTATGTCCTTTTTTTTTCTTTCCTTCCCTTTCTCCCTCCCTCCCTTCCTTCTTTCCATTCTTTCTATTTCTTTAATCTCCTTGTTTTCTCTCCACTGTAAAAATGGCCTTATTATAATTTTGGGGCTAGCCTAGAAGTCCAAATATTTGTTATTTTTGAGCATCTTGAAAAAAAGAAAAGACCAGTAACCAAGCTAAGGTAGGTCTGAGACTGAAAACAAATTTAGCGGGAGGTCCAGGAGGAAAGATAGAATTTTAAAAGTGGTGTGTTGAGACAGAGACTCCTGACAAATGCTCACATGGCCCCTTCCTTTTGGTGGTAGTGATTACTGCGAAGACAGTGTCCAGAAATATAAGACCCGTTGATTGGAACTGTTTCAGGACCTTCCATTGGTCTGTGCTCTTTCCTTAATTTTTGTCTTTTATTTTTGTTCTTGGGACCTTGGAAGTGGTTTTGGGAAAATGCTTTTCTTCTAGTGGGTAGAACTATGATACTCATGCCCCAAGGGAAGGGAGTGATAAATGAAAGTGTTATTGTCTTTGGAAGCACAGACCTAGTATTAGGGCAGGCTAAGCAGCAGTCCTCTGTGTATGAATCCATGTAATGTGACATGAAAGGGAATTTTCCTGCCTGCTCTCATATCTGGCTTCATATTCAGACATTCTTATTGATAGAGTCATTTAATCAAAGGTTTGCCTTGTGTAGGAATTTTTCTGGCCAGGTTTTCAAGATTTCCATCAAATATCCATACACGGTCTTCAGACAAACCAAAAAAGACTTCGTAGTTTTGAGAAGCAAAGACGTTTTTACCTCTAGAAATAAAAATTCTCAGTTTTTCATATTTTGTTTAAGAATGTACAATTAAATAATATTTTTATCTTTTAAAAATATTCATTTTGCTAACTGCTCAATTTATGACTTGAAATCTGTTACAATGTTCTTTTTTACTTAAATAACACAATGGTTAGAAAAGGGAGAAAAAGGAATCTAAAGATGGTATTTCAGTTTGTTCAACAGTGTTGAATTTAAGCCTGCTCTTTGTTTTTAATTATCAAGCAAGCACAGTGACTTGGCTTTTTTTCTTTATTATCATCTAAGAGTTTTATTGAAAAGAGTGTGACTGTAAACCAGGAGTTGCAAAATCAAATGCTTAAATATGTGGGGCAGGTAATTAAAATGAGTGAACTAAGCCAGACAAAAAACAATAGGGAATAGTGGTGGATATGGACTAAAAAGTCCACATCCTATCTGAGGGCATAGTTATTACTACTCAGTCCAGCCAGTTGTTGCCCTGTGAGTTTATGGTCCCAAGTGTAGGGTGTGCTTGTAAGTGTTTAACTAGCTTTCTTAAAGAAAAAAAAAGCTGCAATCCATAGCATTTGCCAATTCTCGTGGTGTAAATATTCCTACATTGCTCATTTCAAGCCTCTAATGTGATTGTTACTGAACATGCTTGGAAGAGATATTAACAGTTGCTCTTATGGGCCAGTATAAGCCTTCTCCACCACTAGAGTAGCCAGATTTGCATTTTTTGATGCAAGAAATCTGAATTTTTATATAAAACCTTTCAATTTTTGAAATACTGTGTAGGCCAAACAAAAACACATTAATGAACTGAATCATGCTCATTGAGCTGCCAACCTACAACCTTTGGAGGTAAACTGATAGCACTTGTCTTAGAAATCTTATTAGAAATCAAATTTTGGGGCTTCCCTGGTGGCGCAGTGGTTGAGGATCCGCCTGCCAATGCAGGGGACACGGGTTCGAGCCCTGGTCCGGGAAGATCCCACATGCTGCGGAGCAACTAAGCCCGTGTGCCACAACTACTGAGCCTGTGCTCAAGAGCCCGCAAGCCACAACTACTGAGCCCACGAGCCACAACTACTGAGCCCGCGTGCCTATAGCCCGTGTTCTGCAACAAGAGAAGCCACAACAAGGAGAAGTCTGTGTACCACAATGAAGAGTAGCCCTCGCTCACCGCAACTAGAGAAAGCCCGCGCGCAGCAATGAAGCCCCAACACAGCCAAAAATAAAAACAAACAAATTAATTTAAAAAAAAAGAAATCAAATTTTGCTACTTTATAGTCAAACTGCAGGTGTTTAATCAATGGTTCCACTGGTATTTTTCTAAACCAATTGTTTTTTTTTTTTTTTGAGGTATGTGGGCCTCTCACTGTTGTGGCCTCTCCCGTTGTGGAGCACAGGCTCCGGACGTGTAGACTCAGCGGCCATGGCCCACGGGCCCAGTCGCTCCACAGCATGTGGGATCTTCCCTGACTGGGGCACGAACCTGTGTCCCCTGCACTGGCAGGCAGACTCTCAACCACTGTGCCACCAGGGAAGCCCACCAGTTGTGTTTTAATGTGTGTTTAATATTTGTAAAAGGTAAAAAATTTGCAGTTCAGAAATTCTTCTTTGATTAATAAAAACAATAAATATACTTGGAATTTCTAAAGCTGACTAACCTGGTTTGCAGTCTGTGGGAGTTGTTTTTCCTAGATGGATTATTTGTATCAGTGAAAGATGGAAAACACCAATCTAATTAATTGAAATTACTAAATTGTTGTGTCATAAAACCCTGTGTTTGCTGTTTGGCTTGTATTTGCTTGGATAATATGTTTTTTAAATGATAATTTTTCATTATTCACACTTTTGAGTGTTTTCAAAGCACTTTTACAATATTGTTCTGAAGCCACAAACAGCTATGAGGAGGTTAGTGATGTTTTGCAAACTTGACTCAGGACTTTGCAGTAAGGGGCTAATAAGCTGAGACTGAGACTCAGGCCTGTTGACTCAGGATCCAAATTTCTTTCCACCAGACTGCCGAGGATGTCAAAAAGGCTCAGAGACTATGCCCTCTTCAGAAGTGTCTAGCCCTCCAGTTGTGGTTAAGGCGTAGGTGGAGGATGTGGCTGGGAGAATGATCATTGTCTGATGAACATGAGAATTGACACAACAAAGCAGAATGACTCCTAAAGGGCTCTATCATATTACAGTCTTCTAGCATATAAAAACATATTTGTGGATATGTTAGAATGCAGATCATATGCAAATGTACTGAATTAGAGACATGTGAGACTACGGATATATGATACAGTGTATCATCAAAGGCTGATTATGTCGGTGTACCTTTGAGGTCTCTTAGAGGTGATGTTGAAAAGCCCAAACTCATCTACAATTTGCAGCTTAGATAGATATTAAAAGCCATCCAGCCTGTGCCATGTGGGCTGTTGTTGATGAGTTCTGACTGTGATATAAATTAGTGAGGTTCTGAAATCAGTTGAGTTGATTTTCATCTTTGCTGAGATGTATTAGAACAGAGGAGAGATTGGCCAAGTGTTTGTGTGAATATAGTGAAATATTCTCATTGTTTCTGTTCCTGTGAAGTGACTCTGAAATTAGTAAAGATGACTGTTATATTTGCCAAACCATTTTGTGTGTGTTGGTAGGAGGAAGGGGCGAGAAAGTGTGAAAAGAATGTGCTTGTCCTGCAAACTCCACTTTGAGCTAAGTCCCCTAGGCCTGGTTCCAATCACATTTCTGCCCCTAAACTCTTCACGTCGCTGGGCTTTAGTGTGTTTGCTGTGTGTCTTCTCACTAGACTCTGTTCCATGAGGGCAGAGAATCCATCTCTTTTCACCACTGTATACCCAGCACCTCACACACTGCCTGAACAAAGTAATCACACAATAAATATTTCCTGGATGAAAAAATGAAATGTAAATACAAGATTTTTTAAACTTCCAAATAAAACAGAAATAGTATATAAAGTATAGAATGTGTTTTCTTTCTTTTGCTGTTCTTAGAGTTGTTGTTTTTCATCACTGAGTTGGTTTCTGTTAATTAACAGGGCAGTCCTTGGCACTGTGTATCTGTATTCATTGCATGAATTTTTGCTTGAAGTGCAGTGACATAATACATATTTTACCTGCTGAATCATTTGATCACCGACATGATTTCTTGTCCTAATCCACACCTGGCTTTGCACCTTTCCCCGGAACTCCCATGAGGTCACTTTAAGAAGAGTCACCAGTAGAGAACTTAATTATGTATTGCATTCTAGTGAGTCTTCCCTGTTATTCTGGGAACCATTCCACAGAAGCTCAGGAGAGCGGTGCAGTGTGACATGGCCAGACAAAAATCATCATCAGGTTCACTTTGACATTCTTAGATTTCAGTCACTCAGAATGATCAGATGTAGGCAGAGTGTGTAAGTTAGTTAATTTTGTTCTCATGCCGAGGCTTGGTTTATAAACTGTTGTTATATTCAGGGTTGTTTTATATAGTTCTGTGACTTAAAGTTTCTAGGAAAATGCCTCCCTTGATTATAAAATCTTTCTCCCATGAACTTGGGAAGATGCTTGAAATTCCACTAAGAGAGATTCATTCCTTTAGCTCCAAGCCTTTTGGGCCTTCATTAATTTTCTATTAAAGTCTGTATACCCTGGAAAAGGTAACATCATGAACAATCTTCATTTACACCCTTTTTGGTGATTTGGCTATGCATTCCAGCTATTGTTCTATCTCTTTCCCCCTTTCACTGCCAAACTTAACATATTATTTGTATTTGAGGTTTCTGCTTCCTGCTTTTCCTAACCCTTTGCATTACAATGTCCACTCCAGTTCCTCTGCTGATATTGCCTTTAATGGCTAATTTCTGTTTTTCTCTTTTGGCATTTAAAATTAAGCTCTAAGGAATATATACAAATATGAGGAAATTCTCATTAAATGTAAAAATCAGGATATAAAAGTAAGTATAATCCCAAGGGTATGTAGTCCTTTCCATCTCCTGGATATAAGAAAATCTATATTTAGAAGAAAATGCAAAAGGTTTTTCTATTAATATTAAGATGGGGAAGGCTTTTTTTTATTGAGGTATAGTTTATTTACAATGTTATATTAGTTTCAGGTGTATAGCACAGTGATTCAAAATTTTTGTAGATTATACTCCATTTATAGATATCATAAAATATTGACTGTATTCCCTGTGCTGTACAATATATCCTGTAGCTTATTTATTTTATGCATAGAAGTTTGTACCTCTTAATCCCTTACTCTTATCTTGTCCCTCCGCCTTTCTCTCTCCCCACTGTTAACCACTAGTTTGTTCTCTATTATAATCTGTGAGTATGTTTCTTTTTCGTTATCTTCACTAGTTTGTTTTATTTCTTAGATTGCACATATAAGTAATAACATACAGTATTTGTCTTTCTTTGTCTGACTTATTTCACTGAGCATAATACCCTCTAGGTTCCAGTGACAGAAGGTCACCAGGACATAAAGGCAGAGGTTATCAGAACTAGAGGAAATATGTGGCAAAATAGAGAATTGGAGAAGGTAACCTGAACTAGCATAACTACACAAAATGTAGGGAGCTCTTCCCAAAATGAGCACAACTTTCTGTAGAAGAAGCATCCTGGGCTCCAGGGAACAATGAAGGAAATCTACAGGGTCACGGGAGTCAACATTTTTTTTTTTTTAACATCTTCATTGGAGTATAATTGCTTTGCAATGTTGTGTTAGTTGCTGCTGTATAACAAAGTGAATCAGCTATATGTATACATATATCCCTATATCCTCTCCCTCTTGCATCTCCCTCCCAGCCTCCCTATCCCACCCCTCTAGGTGGTCACAAGGCACTGGGCTGATCTCCCTGTGCTATGCGGCTGCTTCCCACTAGCTATCTATTTTACATTTGGTAGTGTATATATGTCCATGAAACTCTCTCACTTTCTCCCAGCTTACCATACCCCCTCCCCATGTCCTTGGGTCCATTCTCTACATCTGCGTCTTTATTCCTGTCCTGCCCCTAGGTTCTTCAGAACCATTTTTTTTTTGTTTTTTAGATTCCATATATATGTGTTAGCATATGGTATTTGTTTTCCTCTTTCTGACTTACTTCACTCTGTATGACAGACTCTAGGACCATCCACCTCACTACAAATAACTCAATTTCCTTTCTTTTTATGGCTGAGTAATATTCCATTGTAGATATGTGCCACATCTTCTTTATCCATTCCTCTGTCGATGGACACTTAGGTTGCTTCCACATCCTGGCTGTTGTAAATAGAGCTGCAGTGAACATTGTGGTACATGACTCTTTTTGAATTATGGTTTTCTCAGGGTATATGCCCAGTAGTGGCATTGCTGGGTTGTATGGTAGTTCTATTTTTAGTTTTTTAAGGAACCTCCATACTGTTCTCTGTAGTGGCTGTACCAATTTACATTCCCACCAACAGTGCAAGAGGGTTCCCTTTTCTCCATACCCTCTCCATCATTTATTGTTTGTAGATTTTTTGATGATGGCCATTCTGACTGGTGTGAGGTTATACCTCACTGTAGTTTTGATTTGCATTTCTCTAATGATTAGTGATGCTGAGTATCCTTTCATGTGTTTGTTGGCAATCTGTATATCTTCCTTGGAGAAATGTCTATTTAGGTCTTCTGCCCTTTTTTGGATTGGGTTGTTTGTTTTTTTGATATTGAGCTGCATGAGCTGCTTGTCTATTTTGGAGTTTAATCCTTTGTCAGTTGCTTCGTTTGCAAATATTTTCTCCCATTCTGAGAGTTGTCCTTTCATCTTGTTTATGGTCTCCTTTGCTGTGCAAAAGCTTTTAAATTTCATTAGGTCCCATTTGTTTGTTTTTGTTTTTATTTCACTTTCTCTAGGAGGTGGGTCAAAAAGGATATTGCTGTGATTTATGTCAAAGAGTGTTCTGCCTGTGTTTTCCTCTAAGAGTTTTATAGTGTCTGGCCTTACATTTAGGTCTCTAATCCATTTCAGGTTTATCTTTGTGTATGGTGTTAGGGAGTGTTCTAATTTCATTCTTTTACATGTAGCTGTCCAGTTTTCCCAGCACCACTTATTGAAGAGGCTGTCTTTTCTCCATTGTATATCCTTGCCTCCTTTATCAAAGATAAGGTGACCATATGTGCATGGGTTTATCTCTGGGCTTTCTATCCTGTTCTTTTGATCTGTCTTTCTGTTTTTGTGCCAGTACCATACTGTCTTGATTACTGTAGCTTTGTAGTATAGTCTGAAGTCAGGGAGCCTGATTCCTCCAACTCTGTTTTTCTTTCTCAAGATTGCTTTGGGTGGCCGGGGTCTTTTGTGCTTGCATACAAATTGTGAAATTTGGGAGTCAACCTTTATTCAACGTTTTGACCTCTGAACTGAATTGCCTAGTGCTTCCTTGAAGAACCTATTGGTCCCCCTGTTAAAGACTCACCCCACCCCCATTCCTAGGCCAATTGTGACTTAAGGGAAGAGTTATTTTGTTTCTCTACCCATCCATGAATCTTTTGCATAATCATATACTCACTTTTAGCTCAATGAGGTCTTAACCCCTGAGGATTCCGTTGTTGTTAGTAAGCCATCTTTGTTGCTTTCCTCACTCTGAATGTGAGGCCTCAGGCAACTCAGCCTCTGTGATTATCCATTTGGTGTATGGTAAAAGGATGAATGGACTTGCTCTGTGTGACTCCAGTGTGCAGAGGCAGGATTTAGAGGAAAAGGCAAACATCAGCGTGTCCTTCTCATTCTACGAAGATGCCTCCTACTGTTCTGCTTTTCTGTGGGGATTGCATCCAACTTTCCTCCTTTTCACTTGAAAGGTTTCTCCTTCTTCATGAAGATTCTACTCCAAAATTAGAGGAAAACTGTATCATTCCTTCCTTTATTTACCAGTTTAATAATGACTGCGTGCCTATAGTGTGTCTCAGATTATGTTTCTGCTGCGGGGGAGAGAGCATCAAACACGTCGGACAAGTTCTTTCCCTCCAGAAGCTTCCATTCTATTAATACTAATGGACAGAGAGAAGAGGAAATGACCCCATCTGAGTGAGCTAGGGAAGACCTCACTGGGAGATGGCATTTTAAACCATAACCCATTCACATGTATTTTCTTTCTTGTCCTCTTACACCTTGCTTAAGACTCCACACTTTCAGTTATTCTTTTTTCTTGCATAATTAAATGAATTTCAGGATCTTCCCCCCCATCTTCAAAAATAAAACCTCTGTCTTCCTGCACACCTGTTTGAGCTACTGCCTAGTCTCTCTCCTTCCCAGACCTTTACACAAGCCTCTAAAATATTCTTTCGCCTCCCACATTCTTTTCATTTTCTTAGCCCCCTTGAATCTGGCTTTTGTTTCCACTGCTTTATTGATATTGCATCTTAATGAGCATTTATGATTTCCTGGTCATCAAATCTAATGCCTTTTTTCAGTTTTTATTTCCATTCGTTGATTCATTCATGTATTCACTGAAAAAAAACCCAGTACTTGTCCTCTCTGCTGTGACATTGGACACAGTATTTCTTTCACATGGAAGGTCCTTTTCCTTGTGTTTGTAAGGCTAAATTCCCTTTATTGAAGGGACTGCTCAAATGTCACTTTTTTAATCTCTACTTGATTTTTTAAAGAAAAGTCTCTTGTGGAACTAAATATTTCTGTTTTGAATGATAGATTTTAACCTTACTGAGAGATGGAACTCTGTTTTATTGATTTGGGGATCTCCCACTGTACCTGACAGAGCGTTTTGCGTGTAATAAGTACTTATTAAATATCTGTTAAATGCCTGAAGGAAGCAGTAAACAAAAGTAACTTCATTCTTTGAACTTCTTTTAAAAACTAGTGTTGCAGAACAGTGTATTATTTTATTCTAAAAAGATATTTAAAGAACTAAGTTATTTAAAATGTGGAATCATATTTGAAGAAGATGTTTGAAACTGAAGACATGCCATCATAGGGATAAATAAGTAAATCATGTCACTAAATGTTACTTTTCTACATTTTCACTTACTCATCACACTTTTTCAGTCAAATGATTGACTGGGTCAGTGGTTCATGGTAAAAAATATGTTTGATGTATTATCCTAAACATGCTTTTGAAATTCTGTCTCTCTTTGCTGTCTGGTCTTACCTTCTGGCATTTGATATCCAGTTTCCTCATATGTCTGATTTTCATTCAGATGGATTGGCAAAATTATTCTGAGTGTAATGCAAATATGTTTTTCTTTTGAGTTCAGTATATAAAGTAAACATCAATATGCTTTGACTATCGTTAGTGATAATTCAGAGGAATGTGAAATGTGTGTGTTTCTTCCATTAAGTTAAAAAATTGCCATGAAGAGAAGGATATGGTAATATGTTTTTTTTGCTAAGTAAATAAAAAGTAGAGATTTAAAATTTACATAACAGCTCTACTGGCTTATTGGTGTTTACAGGTAAAATGTTTGTAGGTTGAAGTTTATTTCTAATTACATTGGAATAGAAGCCAAGGCATAGTTGTAGCAAAGCAGAAAACTTTGAATGAGTACTACTTTAAGTATTGTGTAGTAATTAAGATCAAACTTATCTGTAGATGTTTACTTAATTGAAAAGGACGCTTAATCACTTTTTTTTTAAAACCAAGTAAAACCGGTCCTATAAAAGTTTTCCAGGATCAGGGCCACTCAGAAATCCTAAGGAGTCTGATTCTGTACGTAATTTAGTATAGAATGACAGAATCCAGAGTAGCTGAGTTCAGGTCCTGGCTTGTCCATTTACTAGGTACATAACCTTGGGCAGATTACTAACCTGCTCCATGCCTCAGTTTTCTCATTTGTAAAATGGGTTCATCAGAACATGTCTCTCATATAGTTGCTATGAGGATTAAATGAGATATTTCACATAAAATGCTTAGAACAGTGTACAATAAGTGCTTAGTAAGTATTAGTTTTGATCATTAGTAAGTAAAATGATAAATGTAGTATAAATAGTTAGAATTCTTATTCTTCTTTCAACATGAGATAGCCAAAATACCTTCTCTACTCCTGAATGTTTTTCCTCATTGATCCTTAGTGGTTCTGAAGAAATTAGTCTACCTTAAGGTGTGGGGGACAAAGCAAAGCAGATTAAATTGCATAGGAAGTTTGACCTACAGAGTAATGGAATCAAGATGAAAAAGAGAGATGTCAGGATCTTAAACACTCTGATGAAGGCTCTTTTTGAAGAATTTTCCATCTTGAAAGGTGTATTCTCCATGAATGCTAGCCTCTTAATTTCTCTTTTAACATATTTCTCCCAGAAAATGTTTTACAGTTAGTAAATGAGTGAGGCTGAGCAGAAGAACGTGAGGAGAATTAATCGATTCAGTTAATGACATGCTTTCTAAGCAAATGCAGAGGACAGCTGAGGGATTGTGGATGGCTTCTAGACTACTCCAGTGATCTGGGGGGCCCTGCAGGGAATATAAAATGTGAAGTCAAGAATATATATAGGACACAGACGTAAACCTGAGCACTCCTAGGGTGAGAGGGGCTGGGAGCAGAGAGGTTAAATAGACAGGAGGCAGTGGTGTAAGGATGGCTTAGAGGATAGAGTATCTGAGTGTGAGTCATAGTTTTGCTCTTCACCAACTGTGAGATCTGGACAAGATACTTAATCTCCCTAGGCTTAGTTTTCCCATCTGTAAAATGGAAGTTGTAATACCTACGTCATGTGAGATAATTTGGTTTCATTCATTGCCTCTTTATACTCCAAATAAGAACCAGTTTATCTAATTATATAAATCAATGGCTTCCCATGACACTTAGAATAATATCCCAGGTCCTTACCAGGCCTGTAAGGACCCATATGATCTGGCCCTTGCATACCTCCCTGACCTCACTTTATACTACTGCCTCTTTTACTTACTATGTTCCAGCTACAGTGAGCTTCTTTCTGTTTCTAAATATGGTAAGCTTTTTACCACAATGCAGTCTTTTAATTGGTTGATCTTGTTGCCTAGAAAGGTTTTTTCTAGATTTTCACATGCCTTCTCCAGGTCTCAGATAAGATGTAATATTGTCGAAGAGGCCTTTACTAACCTGCTAGTCTAGAAGAGCCCTCTCTGTGATCATTTCATTTTCTTCACATTAATTATAATTTCCTGATGTTTTCTTGTTTATGTCTGAATGTATCTTACACTAGAATGTGAGCTTCATGCAAGTGTGACAATATCTGTCCTGTTCACTGCCGTATCCCTGTGCCTTAGAAGAGTTCCTGGCATGTAGGAGGTGCAATATGAAGATTTTTGAATAATTGAGTGAATGAATGTGATTCTTGTCTACACTGAAATAAATATTAGTTCCTTTTTTTAACTGCATGACTCCTCTTCTCTTTATGCTTTCCTGTAAGACTGCAACAGAAAACATAAAGATGAGCCTGGAGCATCTTGTAGTGCCACAAAGGAAGGAAGTGCTGAAAACAAAAAAACACATAATGATGGGGAGTATGTCAGAGGGGCACAGGAGCCAACTGAAGAGCTCCCAATGGCCAAAACTGGAATGATTTGAACAATAAAATGCAGTAGTATTGTATTATAAGCCAGAGTATAAAATTAATATCCATGAGTCTGTGCTGATATAAATAAATGATTGAATGAATAAATAAATAGGAAAGAAGGGACAAATCTCCTGTGTGGAAGAATTCCAGATGGTTTATGTAGACACTGCCCTCAGGAAGGAGAAGCACAACTCCCCATGCCTTAAGTGTGGACTGTGCGTGGTGACTTCCTTCCAAAGAGTACAGCGTGGACAGGGGGAGGAAAAAAGAGTGATTTAACAGTGGAGAAATCTTATTAACATTACCTCGCCAGGTGATCAAGGTCAATACCAACAGTGATAAATCATGTTGATAGTATGTACCTTTGATATGCTGTGTGGAAAATGGCACTTTACTTTTATCGTCTTCCTTCTCGAAACCCATAACCCCAGTCTAATTATTTGAAAAACATTAAAAAAAAATCCCAGTGAGGAATATTCTACAAAATACCTGATCAGTAGTCTTCAAAACTGTCAAGATCATCAAAAGCAAGGAATGTATGATAAATTGTTACTGCCAAGAGGAGCCTAAGGAGGCATAAACATAATGTGGATGAGGATCTTGGAACAGAAGAAGGACATTAAGTTAAAATGAAAGACATCTGAACATATGCACTTTAATAATAATTCATCAGTATTAGTTTTTTAATTGTAAAATATGTATGACATTGATGTAAGATGTTAATAATAGGGAAACTGGGTGTGTTGTATATGGAAACTCTCTGTAGTATCTTGGTATTTTTTCTATAAATCTAAAACTGTTCTAAAAAAGTTTTTAAAAAATTTGTGAACATTTTCCCACTGTATTCTTCTGTTGCATCATTTTAAGTGGGAAGCCCGATGATTTTTAAGTAGAAGGATGACATGATATGATTTGTGATTTTAAAATGATCATCTGAAAGATGTACAAGTACAATTCCTTACCATGATCTGCAAGGACTGGCATGGTCTGGCCTCTGTAAATCTCTCCAATTTCATTTCCTGTCTCTTTCTTGCCATGCTTCAGTTACGCTGGTCTACTTTCAGTTTTTTTTTTTTTTTCTTCCTGTATGCCAGTCTCTTTCCTGCCTTAGGGCTTTCACACATGTTATTCTCTTTGTTTTTAAAGTTCTCCTCCATCTCCTCTCCCCATGGCAGTTCCTATGACTGTTTGTTTAGTTGTCTTCTCCACTATTCTTAAGTCCAAAGTGGGCAGGACTACCTCTTTTTCATTTACTTATGTATAGCCAGTACCTAGCATAATGCCTCACTCAAAGCAGTTCAGTATTTGTTGAATAAATAAATAGTAATTACTGTTTTCATTCACGCTTTAAACAATATTAGTGTGAAGTTCTATTTTAGCTGCTATGAGTACATACAAAAGGTTTATAATACATAATTCTTACCCTGAAATAGTTCCCAATTTAATAGGAGTGATTGAATAATATTGTAGCATGGAGGAAGGCGCTATAGTTGGAGTGAAGTTCTGCCACTAGCCAACAACGTGACATCAGATAAATTATTTACCTTCTCTGTTCCTTTATTTATCTATCTGTAACGTTAAGGAGTTTGACTGGAGTTTCCTACGGCTTTGGTTCTCAAATCTGTGTACAATTAATGGTACATTGGTTCTTTTACTTCTTCCCAGGCTCCAGTCTGAGTCAGTAGGTCTGGGTGGGGTCCAGGAATTCCCCAGGTGATTGTGATGTACCACTAGGTTTAGGAACTACTGATTTAGGTCTTTCTAGTTTAGGGGAAAGGCGGGGGCAGGGGAAGGGAAATAATCTTATAATTCTATTGTAGTATGTAGCCGACTGTGAAAGTGCAAAAGTCAGGAGTCAGGCAAATTAAGGTGTTGTATTTGTTCAGAGGCAGGGAAAATATTTTTTTGCTTGGGTGATGTGGAAATGGACTTTGAAGAGAGGATGCAGATTTGGGCAGGTGCAGAAGCGATCACGACTGGTGTTCTGTCTAGCTTAGTTGGAGGCCAGAATATATGCAAAGAAGCAGGAGGGAAATAATTACCCATTTTGATGCAACGGACCATACTTCTGATCTTGTTTTCCCCGTTTTAACTGTGATACTTGGTTGTCCTTTTGGAGATGAAAGATTATATTATTTTAGCTTGATCTTCATTAGGTAGAGGTAAAACGAGGTGATGGACACCATGAGGACACTTTGGGAAATAATTGGGCATATTCTTTCTCAAGCCTTTTAGGGCTGTGCCTTTTGAGATCCACTTTGACAACCCCATTGGTTTCCTGGTTAGACACAAAGAATATCAGGACCCACTATGCTATCTAAAATAATAATTTTGCTGTCAGAATGATTACTATTAAACCAAAGTTGGCTTTTTTATTTAGATGAAACCGTATAAAGGCAACATTCTGAGTAAATTATGTGGCATCCACATGATGAAATAATGAGCTTAAGTTTAGGGGATGAAAGTAACGATCTAATGCAATATTTAGAATAGGTATACAGTATGTAGTTATTAACCTAAAAGTCACATCCTGCATTCTTTTGATTTGTGGAAGATTTGTCATTAATTGCCAGGAAGCCTCTGATTTTTAATACATAATCATGTCATAGCTGTTGACTTTTTCTTCCCCTTCTCTTGCCTTAAAAATACGTCTTTGTAAATAGATTACTTTCAGATCTGTAATGCTCCTTTTAAACATTGGGTTGCTAAGTTTAGCCCTGTTGCTCTCTTTTTTAAAATAGAATTGCCCCCCAGCTTTGCCTCTGAGTCATCACTGACAAATCACACTTTGTTTTTTCATGGATGGCAACTGGCGTAAAATCTTATTTAACCTTCCTGCCCAGTGGGAGCCTGCTAGTTCTGAAATGCTTTTTGTTTTCATGAGCTACCGTTGTGTGGAGAAAATGGGTATGATCTTCCATTTGGAAAACAGCCTGTGAGATGAATTCTGACCCTTCATTCAGACTCATTCTAAATGGGGCTGTTTTTATTCAACGGTTGTCAAAGACAGCTTTTCAAGGCAGGGTCAGAAACACCAAAGTCAAAATTGAGAAGAAAGAATGAGGTAGTGGGCAAGAAATGAGGCAGCTAGGCTGACCTTTAGCCTAGCATCCAGCCCATGCCCACCCCTGGAAACCATTTCAGGTCAATCTAGGAGCTACACATTAACCTGTAACCATCCAGTCAGCCCACTACTTCCTGCAGCCCTTGCTGTTGTTGGCCTATTGACTATCACTTGACTTTGAAATTAGAAAAGTGGAAATACCAAGCCCCTTGTGACTTTTTGCTTGCAAAGAATTACCTTTATTAATGTGAATTATTGGCCTCCAGTAGCACCAGAGCTCCTTAGAGAGTGACTTTCACTAGGCTTTTTGAAAGGGACAATTCCCCCCTCGCCAACATGGCTAGATCAAAGAAACACCTTTCTTAGAGTAAAACCTCAGGCTTGAGAAAATTTCCCCAGTTTCAGGAAGAGCCTTCATGGGAAAACAACTACTATTGCATCCCTGGTAGCTTTTTATCTGCTATATTGTTAAGAAGAAGAACAGAGTCAGAAGTATAGACCTTGGAAGCAAGTTTAAGACCATTTACTAATCTGCAAATTGTGTTCTGTGTTCACGTTTCCTAGGGTGGCATTGTAGACGTGCCTCTCCTTCAGCCAGACCGTGTGGGGTATTATCTTCTTATGTGTTGTTCGTGCATTATTTGGTTTGATACAGGAGTTATGCTTTTTTTTTTAAAAAAGTCTGAAAACAATTGGTTTAGGTCAAATGCCCAAGATTTTATGGAGGAAGTGTCTGAAGGTCAATGTGGTTAAATTAAATACCTACAGTTGTACAACTAGAGGTTGACAGAAATTAGGAACCATGAATTTGGACTTCCCATCCAGTACATTTTTGCTACAAAATGTTGATTTGATTTTCCATTTTGAAAGACACAGAAGTGATCTGTGAAACGATGATTAGCCCCAGGCAGCCCCAGGCAGCCCTGGAATGCTCCATGGTTCAAATGCCCAAGACCAGATGGAGGTCCAGAAGTGGATGACTCAAAGTTTATTAGTTTTGCCACCTGGGCAGTATAGCCAAACCAGCTGCCGTAAGGCAGTTCCAATTTCAACAAAGCAGTAAATGAACATAAAAGTGAGTGTAAATCCCAAGAAAAAAGTAAAGGAGAATGGCTGCTGCTGCAAGGAGATTCATCCAGGCTGAGCCCCATTGATGGCCCTTGTAGGAGGCACATCTGCCATGCCAGGTAGAAGGCAAGGACAGGTTGCAGCACCAAGCCCTGAAAAGTCACCCCTTGAGTCGCTCCAGGAGCCAGTCTCCATTTGGGATGTTTGACTTGCTGGCTTGGTGGCTTGGATTCCTAATCGCATCTGATGATAATAGAATGAGAAAAGCCAGCGCCTGTTAGATCATGGTGATGCTGTGAGGCCCAAAGCTTTTATCTGGAAACTATGGAAAGTTGTTATTTGGTCACCTCCTTTCCATAGTTCTGGGCCCTTGGAGGCATGGATAGTCATTGGAACATAAGCCCTTTGTGGCAGATGACCAGGAATCAAGTCATTATCCTCGTATGGAATTGAATTATTATAGGTTTTTAAGATCTATATATGAAATACTCCAAGAGTCAGAGGTTGACCCTACAGTTTTAGATGACCCCTTTAATAGATTTGTAGTCCTTGAAAGCTGAGACAAGTATAATAATGAGGATATGATCCTAGGACCAAGTTGAAAGAAGTACAGTAATTTTTGTTTAAATGAGAATGATTCACTAATGAATTAAAAAAAGTTAAGTAATCTCGATCCTCTGTGCCAGTAAGAATGCTTTGGGCAACAAGGAACAGAAAACTTGATTAAACTGACTTAAACAAAATAGAGGTTTATTATTATTATTTTTTCGTGTTATGAGAAGTTTAGAGGAATGTGGCTCCTGACTAGTTCACCTGCTCAGTGATGATGCAGTCTCTTTTTGTGTCATCTTGATGGAAAGTAAAAGGGGAAGGGAAAGTACTAGTTGCTGATGTACTCTGCCATGGCTTCGATGCTAAAGGCTGGAGCAGGGTTCCATCCGTTGGGTTAACCTCTGCCTTCAGGTGATCTTTTCAGGAGCTGAGTGTTTCCGTGTTTTTATTTCTCAATTGACTGTTACTCAGTACTTAGTCTCGCGCAATAATGTAATACTGCTCTTCTCTTATTTGTATGATGAAAGTGTGGTTGCCTGCATATTTTCTAACCAAGCAAGACAATTTTTTCTCTCTCCTTTTTTCTTCTACAATGACATGAAGTGAAATCAAACGAGAATATTCCTATTATAACCTTCTGTTTATGAGTATAGATAAAGTAGCTTTTTTTTTTTCTTCTTCTGGTAGGTGGCATGTTTGACTCACGTCGCTGTGAATTATCTTATTGGCCAAGAGGAAGCGCGGCGCTGGGGCACAGCTCACGGAAGTATTGTTCCTTACCAGGTAAGAATACAGCAATATAGGATCAGTCTATTAGAATCTGCAGTTCTGTATGATATGAGTTTGAGAGATGATTCCTTTTTAAAAAAAGACTTTCAGGGTTTTCTGTCATATATCTTTGTTTGACTATAACAAGGTTCTGTTATTCACTTCAAATTCTGTGTTTTGCACATTTCTTCATCAGAAGATTAGTAACAGGACACTTGAATGGATCAAAAGAACTTGCTGAAAGTGAGTGACTTTTAGACTCAGATAATGGTTTGCTTTTATTTTTTTCACCCAAAAGACACACTGATTGTACCCATTTTATAAAGCCTGGTTTGTTCGCCATGTCAATTAAAAACCAAATGTTACCTACCCTAGCTGACAATAATATTCTCACAGGGTTGGAGAAAAATGAAAATTTGCGTGTGACACATCTTCAGTTCTTGAGCAAAGCAGATGGTTCAGGAACTGCTGTTCTTTATTAAGTGTCTAAACTTGTCCTCAGAAATTCTTGACTTTGGCTAGTGTGAATGAATATGTGAAGAAACTATGACTTTTCAAAAATAAAAACAAAAACTCCTCTTCAACCTTTTCAACAGAGGACAATGTTGGAAACCATGGGAATTCATCTCAAATGTTGGAAGTTCAGGCTTCAGTTTTTGATGTGTATGGAGAAAGTATCTGTGAGTCAGAAGGCTTTAGAGTAAAGTTCCAAATCATGTCACATAGGGAGGTATTCGCTATGTTCAAGTATAACATTTATAGTCTATTTTTTGCTTATTTTAAAGAACAGAATGTCTTTAAAAAATCTTTTGTGTAGACCTCAGTATCCCTCCTGGGTGTTTACACCGAGAGCTCTGGCATCTTGGGTGTGCTCTCAATTATTTCACTGTGAGGTGAAAAGAAATTTAGAATCATCGGCTATTTTTATTATAGGTAGAAGATATGGGAGACTTCTGTGTGTGTGTGTGTGTATGTGTGTGTGTTTCTTTGCATTGAAGACAGAAATGTACTTTTCCTTCTGGAATTGCCCCAGTTACGTAAAATGGACACCGTGCTTATTTGATCTAGTTGATTGCAGCTTTATAATCTGTAAGAAATAAAAGAAGATCTACTAGGGACTTTCCTCAAAAGCCCAGAATTAATTTGTTTCCTCTTGATGGAGAACGGGTTCAGCACTGTGATTAAGGAACAAATGCAAATTTAGCTTGAATGAAGCTAGTATACCAAGATGGAGCCTAGATATGTTTGTAGACCCTGGTCTGTTTTCAATTTTTTAAAATAGATTTGGGAAATATTTTTATGGGTGAATTACAGGGCAGTTATAATTCAGTTTTCTACAATAATTAAAGCGTTGCATCTCATTTGAGTTGTCTGAGTTTTGGGCTGAAAGCCTATGACGGAAGACTCTGATGGTCTCAGGAATTAGTTACGGTGGCCACCTCACTCTCTTCAATTTTTTAAAATTTCATTTTATTTTTATATTTTAATTGAAGTAGAGTTGATTTACAACGTTGTGCCAGTCTCTGCTGTACAGCAAAGTGACTCAGTTTTACACATATAGACGTTCTTTTTCATATTCTTTTCCATTCTGGTTTATCCCAGGAGGTTGGATATAGTTCCCCGTGCTATACAGTAGGACCTTGTTTATCCATTCTAAATGTAATAGTTTGCATCTACGAACCGCAAATTCCCAGTCCATCCCTCTCCCTTCTCAATTTTATTGAACTCTGAAGGATTCTGGGGATCAAGGACCTCAAATGCATGAAATGAAATTTTTTGAAAAGTAGTGCTCCTTGATTTGTGTGTTATTTTGTATACATGCAATTTTTTTTTTTGGCTGCTCTGTGCAGCCTGTGGGATCTTAGTTCCCCAACCGGGATCGAACCTGTGCCCCCTGCAGTGGAAGCACGGAGTCTTAACCACTGGACTGCCAGGGAAGTCCCTGTATACATGCAGTTCTTAACTTCTCGGGTTGATTATCCACTTGGGCCCTTTCCTCCCTGCTCTTTGGCTGCCACCTTTCTGAAAATGAGTGAATTAAACAAAGTATACAGAATTGAGATAAGCATTTTGCTGCTTGAACATCTTAGTGGAGGCTTTTCTGAGAATTCAGATTTTTAAAAGGAATTTTTGATTTCAGTGCTCCTTTTGTTCCCATTATCAGTGGGTTTTGCCCCTGAGAAGTACCTAGCCCAAGGGATTGATCATTACATAATGCTCATGTTAATATTTTTCATGCATTGGTATTAAGTTCAATGTTTCTCAACCCTTCAAACAATTATATTTGTAAAGACAGGAGTGTTTTAGGGACAGGAGAGGAGAGTGCAGAGAAAGCAGCTGGTCTTCAAAAAGAATATATTTTGTTTATTATGTATATGTGCAGTTATCAGTGTGGCCACCCCTCTTTAGATATATGACTAACATGATACACATCGAGGACCAAAGCAACAGCCTGGCTGCTCATAGCCTCCTATCGCTCTTAATCTTTTCCTATTTCAGTTGGCTTCTCCACACTTATTTCTCTTAAACATGCACATGAATCATTTGGAAACCCCGTTAAGATGCCGATTCTGATTCCAGGTGATGTTGATGCTGCCCATCACAATGATAAGACTGTAGACCTAGACTTTCTTATTATTGATGACTGCACCATGTCGTTTATATTCCACTGGCAAATCCCAGTGCTGAATGCATTTAATAGTCTATCTATTCCGTGCCTGACTGAAGCAGTGAATATGGCTGGGGAAAAACATAACCACCATGTTATGTTCATGGCTGTCTCTCCCCAGCCTTACTCAGCAATCTTGCCACATTTATCTACATATTTATCCTCTCTCTCTGATATGATTATTTTACATCTTCTCTCTCTTCAAGTCTTCCTCCTCTCTCCTCATCCTTAGGCAAAGACTTTGTCTCATATGACACTAAAAATTGATGCAACCAGAAGAGAACTGCTGCATTTTTTTTCTACCATAACTCTCAAACTTCATTTCCTCCTATCACAGTGAATGAACTGTCCCTTTCCACAGTTTGCCGATTTAAAGGCATTGCTCCTGCACTCGATCTCTTCCATCACCTGTATTATCTGTCATTGGTTAAATATATGATCACGTCCTTCACTTAAAAAAAACCCAGCCTTGGACATCGCCCCCCCCCCCATACCCTAACCCCCCAACTCTGGGGCATGTCTTATTCCATTTACCATCCCATTTCTTCGTGCTCTTATTTATAGGACAAAACTCTTGAAAGTTTTGGGTGGTGTCTGCTGGAAGGAAACACTGCAACCTCTATTCTGCAGTGCCATTTGTACCTCACAGGTAAAGAGACTTTACAGCACTCTGAAGCCTCAGGAGTTTGAGTGCCGGGGACTATCAGGGGACGCTGACTTTCTGGTCAGTTCATTAATAAGAATACTCTTCTTAAGCTTTTTCTTGAGCCTTTCAAATGTAGGGCCTTCAAAGAGAATTGTTCCTTTAAATGGCCTGATAATTCACATGGTGATTTCTTTCAAACTTTGTCCTCCCCCACCAAGAGCTTCCAATTCAAGAGAGTGAAGAAAACAATTATTCAGATGATTGAATAAAACCATGTCTCCCTTTCTTCAGTTTGGGCTCATTCAACCAAGGAATAGAGCAGGAAACTGTGCTATGTTATTTCTGGTAGGGACCTTATACTGTATATTTAATTTGGCATAAGCAGAGACTGAGACAGGCAGTAAATTCCAAGTTTGAAGAGATACAGCACTTTGCTATCATTCCTTAGAAAAACATCAAAATGCTGTTAAATCATAGCAGATTAGGTAACCTTGGGAATCTTTTTCTTTTAACCCATGTTAAGGATGTTTTAAAAAGCCAAAATGTGAATGATATACATCTGTTTCTTGTGTGACTTTCTTTGAACCATAGTAGCAGTAAAGCATTCATTTGCTGAAGTTCGCAAGTACAGTTTAAACAAGCATATGATTACATTGCATATATTTAATTGATGCATTGATAATAAGAGTAATGGTAAACATGCTGGCTTCCATTGAACACATATCATGTGACTGGGATATATATCTACATATATGTATATTTTTCTTTCTCATTTTATATGGATGAAAGGGACATCTAGAGAGGTGAACCAACTCTCCTATGGCTATAGCTAGAAAGCCAAAGGGCCTGGATTGTAACCATGGTTTTAAGTTTTCAAAACTTGTTTCCTTTCACACTATATCCGAACTAGTGGTTCTTTTGGTGCTTGACACATTGTAGCTACCTGTCTTTTAGTTTCTTTGGCAGATAGAATTCTTCTGATCTGTTTCCATCATCTCTTTGACAAACGACCTATTTATTATGATTTTAGAGGGTCCCAAACCTAATAAGTGACCTGGCTATGGAACTATATTTGAATTCTGAGCTATGCGGCAACTGTAGGTTTCCCTCTACCATGTTTTCATTCATGCTTTCAAATGACTCCTGATAAATAAGCAACAGTTCTTGAGCCCCCTATGGAGTAGGCACTGTTTTAGTTCCAGAAGGCTTCCAAATGAGGAAAAACTAGGCCCTTGATTTCACTGAACTCAGAGCCCATATAGCAAGCACAGCTGAGAGGGTTTGAGCTTTGGCGTCAGACAGACCTGGGCTCATAACTTGGCTTTGCCACTTCATGGCTGCGAAATCTTGGACAAGTCTTTTAATATCCCTAGTGTTAGCTGCTTCCTATGCAAAAAGGTGATGATGATAGTTGTTTCCACGTTCATTGATGGAGTTAAATGAGATAGTGCGTGCTAAGTGTTTTGTGTAGTACCTGACTCTAGTAAGCACGTGGTGGAAGGTGGCTCCTGTTATTATTTCTGTAGTTGAAGTAATAATTATAACTTTGTAAAACAGTTTCTAGGAAACTATGAAATAGTCCCTATGAAAACTATCCACGGCAGCTTAGGGGCAGAATAAATAAAGAGACATAGCTGATTTTCTTTCTTAATGGAATTTCCACTTTAATTTCTTTCTTTAAAAAAAAAACACAAAAAACGAAAAGGAGGGCAATGTACTGTGCTACTTTTCTATTTAAAAAAAACAACTGTTCTCAGATATTTTTTAGAAATTGTAGTATTGAGCCATTGCTCAAATGTAGCATTATTGAAAGAAATACAGTTTGAGGAGAATCATATATAGCACCACCACTCAATTGTCAAAGGGAATAAGGCTTCTAGTTTACTGATGTGTTTATTAGTAAATTGAGATTTAGCATAAATTCATACTTAACTAAATGAAACATGGCAAAAATGATTTTCAGAAGTATTCTCTGAGGAGTCCACAAGATGGGAACCTATTTCTATTAAAGATACATACCTACCCTTTTGAGAGCCAAAAATTGTGGAGGTTTCTCTTTCAGTTTTTAAAAGTGAGAGAACTACAGAATATTCTGAACATCTGTTCTTATAACCTTAAGATTGCAATGAACTTTGATAATCTCTAACCAGTAAAAAAAATACCTGAAGATTTTTTATTGGGAACAAAAATGCAGGTGACAGCAAATACATTAGATTCTGTCTCAGAGGTTTCTGCAAACTTTTGGATTACTTAGCACTGACAAGCTAGAATATTCAAAGGTTTTTTTTTTTTTTTTTTAATTTAAGGCATGAATTGTCTGAATTTCCCCCGCCCCTTTTGTTCTAAAGGTTTTGTCCAGGTAGCTTTTGATTATTTGCTTTAGAGCTTATATTTGTCTTAATCCTTATGAATTTGGAATTCTTGTTAAAACAAAACAAAATCATTTACTTGAAGATCCTGGTTACTTTGAAACCAATTGGCTAGGATTTTGTCTCAGTTCTAAGAATATAGGTAATGGGGCAGTCCAACAGGCACATAAAATTAGAGCAGACATGCTAGCTACTGGCATGATAGCTGCCACCCTCTCTGCTTCTCCCTAGAAAAGCTTCAGCTTTCTTTGATTTCAAATAAAATCCCTAAATTTAAAATAAATTAGGCAACATGATGTTTAAGGAGAGCATATTGCACAAAGAATAAACATGTATGACTGCAAAAACCATTGTGATTTTTAAATCAGTATTGCCTTCAGTTGACAAATATGGTCTTTTTAATGCATTTCACTAAGAGGTAAAATAGAAAGAGGCACAAGGAAAGACAATGTATCTCAAGGAATAAATCTGAAATTCCTTTAGGATCTTATCAGCTTCTCTGGGATCCTCAATATTCTCCTCGTTATATATGGATAATTGATAGGATTGTATGTTGTTTATGCCTATCAAATTTGGCTAAAATTACCCCAAAGAATAAAATGCCATTTTGAATAATCAGTTAGGTAAGAATATTAATATTATTGACTTAATAACATTGTATTAATAATAACCATTATAATCACAGCGATAACATTTATTGAATGATTGCTATGTGTCAGTTATTAAGTACTTTATATATATTAATTCCATCCTCACAGCAACCCTGTGAAACAGGCAAAGCTATTATCCTCACTTTCAGATGAGGCACAGGGAGGTTAAATAACTTGCCCAAGGTCACATATAAGTGTGTAGCTGGGGTTCTAACCCAGGCAGGGGAACTATACTATATAGGCAGATGATGTGATGCTACTTACTTAAACTGACATGTTTAGTTTCGTTTTCTATCTTCATCCCACTTTTGAGGAAGAATTACGTGACATTTTCCTCTACATAATTTCCCCTTTAGGACTGCCAAGAGCAATTGAAGAGATATAAACAATTCTGTTGTTTACTCATTACTGAGATCCTTAATTATGACTTAATTTCATTCAGGAAATCAGGTTGTACATCTTCTGAAGAATCCTTTGACTGCCTATGCTAAAATTGTATTAGAATCATAATTAAGTCAAGTCATAGGGAAACAGCTATCTCTCGCTCCATCTATGTGATGAATGAGAACAATACTGTCTTTGAGCAGTCTAGGAGCTCGGGATGTCTTAGCTATTGTGACACTCCTAGTTTCTGGTTTTCAAATGGTATCTTTGTGAGTTTGGAGGTCGAGGTGGGAAGAAGTGGACATTCAGGGGTATGGGGTGGGGGGAGAGGCCAAAAAGGCAGATCTCCAAGTGTTCCAACCCCATTTCAACCAGAACAGCTCCACTTTTTGTTTGCTTGTTTGAAATACAGGGTCCACTGGTTAAAAATGATTATTTGTCCTAGGTCAACCAACTTGTACTGAAGGATTCTACAGGACTAGACGGTAGGCTTTGTACATGTTTGTGGTGTGTTTGGGAAAAGAGAGACTCGTTTTCCTTGATGTTGGTGGTTCCTAGAACTGTGACCTAGAACCTTTATTAAAGGGTCTAATCCAGCTGAGCTGGAGGCCTTGGCAGGAGCTGGTGTGATGCCTGGCAGAGCTCCTCTGTGGGGGAGCACACACATTACCTCCCAGCTGAGAGTCTGGCCTGGTGACTCTGCGTGGAGCTCAAGGCTCTTTGGCTCAGGTAAATCACGTGGGACTGGATTCTGGAAACAGTTGGACTTGGATGTAGTCACACATCCTGTTCCGTTCTTAGGGGTGTCCAGGGCAAGTGTTGTTGAAATTCTGAGGAGGAGTGCTTAGCGCTGATACAATACCCTGATGGCTCCCTGTTCAGGTGCAGGCTACCTGGGGGAAAAAGAACTGAGTTCTGATATGGTACAAATTACTGCTATAATATAATTCAATATTGGGCAAATAAAATCATACAGTGGAAGAAAAACTATACGATGTTAAGTTCTGAAGTGAACCTATGTTGGAGACTTGAGCACATCATGTCCACATGTATAAATATGGCTGTGAAGTATGCTCTTTTCCATCCTAGTTTTGTTTCTGGCATTTAGGGAAAGGGGTACTGGTGCAAGGACTCTGCTTAGACAGGAGATGCTAAGTGTGTATACTGAGTGGGGCTAGTGAAATAGGAACGTGTTTTTTGTTTCTTTGAAAAATCATGTTAATAATTCATTTGACCTAATTTTAACCTGGAAATGATTCTCAAGTGTCCCTTTTCTCTCTTCTTTCCTGAGGGTAAAAGCTGGTGTGAAATGCTCTAGGTCTTTGCCGCGCCATGGAGCAGTGGCATCGGCATTACCTGGAAGCTTGCTGGAAATGAGAGTCTCGTTTATTCTACTGAACCAGAATCTGCATTTTAACAAGATCCCCAAGTGATGTGTTTTCACATTAGATTTTGAGAAGCCCTGCTCTCAAGTATGCGTGTGAAATCCCTTTGGTCATTGCATTATGGGTCCACTAGATGTCACTCTTGTAACCTGGTAATGGAAAGGCTTTTTTTTTTTTTTTTTTCAGTGAGGACTTGGAAGAATCCGTGAATATGAACACGTTATTAGGTGATTTCCTCCCCATCCTTAGAGCTGCTGATATACACGTTGCTTATTTAAGGTGAAACTACCCTTTCTGGTTCACAGTCCTGGAGAGAGATGCCTGGGAATGATTTTCGTTTTGTGGAATTAGCGCTTGTACCTTCCATTTTTCCGTCCTTCAAGCCTCCTGTTGCTTGGGTTAGTTCTGTCATTATATAACCTTAGCACAGACTATGCTGCAGTCGCTCTGACTGACTGACTCAAAGAGAACAGCATCCTGGCCTGCTCAGCACAGTGGCGCAGAATAAACGTACAGGTTTGATCTCTGTAGAAATGACTGAGAGCAGAAAGGAAGCAAGGCTGTATCCTGAAATTAGCATCAACCTCTGTGTGATTGTTGGAGGAAGGGCAACCCTTTCTGAATTCTTGGGGTGTCTCAGGGGCGGTTTTACAAAAAAGGCCACTTCTGCTTAGAAAGAAGTGTGCCAAGTGTAACCTTGAAGGGCGTTGGTTTCAGCCATGAAGATGGATATAAGGGACATTTACAGATAAAGTAAGGTCCAGAGGGAGATGATGGACTTTCAGAGATATATGAGGCCCCTAGGACAAGTCCTGTTAACCACTGGTTAGGTCTGAATATTAGGAATGAGAGGTGAAAAGGTTAAGGACTATGCTTTAGACTATCCAATTTTTTGCCGGATGCCCAGCTTGAGAAAAGTTAGTTCTTGAAATAAATCAATCTCTTGCAAAATTCTCCTCCCTCTGAGTCTGATGTGGTTTTTCGTCTGTTTCAGTTAACAAGGGTAGCAAACAAGTAGTAAAGTAGCAGGTAGGGGTGTGTGTGTGTGTGTGTGTGTGTGTGTGTATGTATGTGCACTTGGGTGTGTTTTGTGACTGTTTTTTGTGTGTATTTCCTCTTCTTGGTGTGTGGCAGGGGCATTTATAATTTATAATATCACTAAATGAGTAAAAAATGTTTAATTTGATTTCAGTCTAGTAAATATTCTTATTGATGTGAAAACAACACGGTTTTAGCTTAAATATAACTTTCCTTTGTTCCAAATAATTAAGGTGGCCATAGTATTTACTTTGACTGTTTAGAGTCCTTTTTGCAAGATCATTTATTATGAGGTGATTTCTAATGACCAGGAGCAGAATTAATTTTCAAGCATTTTATGGAGAATCAATTTCATTTTTTTAAAGTAGTATCTAAATTATGGAAAACAAGCTTGAAATGCTCATTTCCCATTCCTAGCCACGGTCTAAATTTCTACTTCTGCAAGTTGATAGGATTTTACACCACCATCCCCATCACTGTTGGATTTCCTTTTTAACTGTTGCTGCTAAGACTGCAGATGCTACCAGATCTAGCAGCGTACTTTAGATGTATTGTTTAAAAGCATGGGCTTTGGAGTCAGACAGACCTTGGGCAAATTGCTTCATTTCACCGAGCCTCAGTGTCTTCATTTGTAAAATAGGGACAATCCTACCTGCCTCATGGGCAGTGGTGATGATTTAGTGAGACAGTGCATATAAAGTACGTGGCCTAGAGTCAGGCACATGGTGTATGTTCAGCAGATGGTAGCTGTTATCCCCATTTTTTTTTTTATCCCCATATTGTACCCATCCCACAGACCCCAATCCTATAGTTTTTGTCCCCATCTCTCGGTTGTTAAAACACAGTCCTCCTCCTGTGGCAGGAGCCCTTGTTCCTACACTTTTTCTCCACCAGAGGACAGATCCAAGTCAAGGAGCTGTCCTTTCCCTCTGCCTGGCAAATGTGTGTGTGTGTGTGTGTGTGTGTGTGTGTGTGTGTGTGTGTGTGAGAGAGAGATGAGTGGATGGGGAGCAGATCAGTACCATGCAGAGTGGTAGGGAGGACGTTGATCCCAGCACTGCAACAAGGAGAGAAGTTCTTACAACCCACACTGGAATCCTCAATGAAAATTCCCCTCTGTCATAAAATGGTGGTCAAGTTCATCAGAACTGAGCATAGTTAGCAATGTTAGTATGGTCAGTACAGCCATATCACAGGCTGAACCATGGTCCTATTCACCAATTTAACCATTATTTCTCAAGAGAAACAAACTCGAAGACGCAAACTGTGAAATCTTAATTGGATTTTTGCAATGCAAATTCCGGATTGCCCGCTCTTTATTACCTTTACTGCTTTGGAATGACCTTTCTGGTTCAGAGAGGACCTCTAGACTTCGAATAGCTGTAACTCTTGGGGGGGGGGTCACTGGAACATTACCTGGTTTAGCAACAGTGTCAGAAAGCTACTGTGAGGCAGTCCGAAGAGACCTTTCATCCTGAAAACACCCTTGTAGGAGTTTTGGCAGTTCCAACATAAGCTGCCCTATGGTTTGATTTGATAATATCCTGTTGATGAAGAACAATGGAGATTTCAATGTAACCGCAATAGTATTAGTGTGCTGCCTCAAACAGAAGAGGATATAAAATACTAAAGAATTAGAAGCACTCTGTATCTTAAAAATATACTCTTATTTTTCTTGCTAGACCTTTGGAGTCTGCATTAGGTTTTTTTTGTTTGTTTTAACAAAGTTAACTTTAATATATATTTTTGATAATTGTTTAAAATGCTTTCTCAAAAAAAACCTTAAAAGGGGTATGGATTATTATTTTCTTCCTACCATATCATTCTTGTTTCCATTTCAAGGAGTCAAATCAGTAAGGTCAGTCCCAGTTCGAAGAAGCTGGGGGATAGGGAACAAAACTTATAATGGTGTTACTGTGTAGATTGCAAAAGAATCTGAGGTTTGTTCAGCAAATATAATGGTGCATTGAGGTGTTGTGTTAATATGGGGGGCCAGAAAATGAGCTCTGTGTATAGTGAATCTGTTAAGTGGCAGTTTACAGTTTAACCTAAAAATTGGGAGAAAGTTGCTAAGTGCAGAGGAAGCATGAGACCCAATCTGACAGAGACTCGCTAGGGTGGTGGTGGTGGCTGGAAGGAGGAGGGAGAGAAGAAGGGGGTTCTGTGGTGTACTGGGGGAAGGTTGGGATGGCGAAACTCTCCATCCATGTAAACAGGAAATTGACAGTTTTGTAGAAAAGCAAAGCCCCAAGTGTTTAAATGCATGTAAACTCCAGTATAAAACAGAGTGGACAGAATGATTGGTGGCAGGTAAGGATCACAATTCCATTTGGTTTTCACAGACTTGGTAGAAGGAGAAAATTTAGAAACTAGTGAAAACTGGTACTGCAGAGTTAGGAAATCTATAGGACTCTTAGGGATGGATGAGCTGATGGGATTATGACATTTTATATATAGAAATGATGAAAACAGAATAAGTATAATAAAAACAGAAAATGTACAAAATAATGCTGGACAAAGAAATTCACCGAGGATGAGAAATTCATGCTCAGTAATAAGAATATATTTAGAGATATTAAGGACCAGTGGCTTTTAAACATTTTTTCTTTCTTTCTTTTTGCTCAGAGTTACTTTGAGAAGCTGATGGGCACTATGGAATCCTTGCTCAGAAAAGTACACATACCCATATACATGCATGATTTTGCACATGATTTCAGGAGCTTCTCAGACCTCTTGGGACCCATCCCCGGATTCCTGCCAAAGACCAACTGAATTAGGGTCAGGATATCGAAATTCTATTGATAACACCAGAAATTTAGACCAAATAGTAATTACGAAGGAAATTGTACCCTGAGACTGAAAGATCTCACACGAATGTCTGCTTCATAGGGGAAGAAGTTTTAGAATTAAGGAGGGAAAGGAATTATACTGGACTTGGGCCTAAGATTAGACAGGGATTGGTGTAAGAAATTATCTGTGACTATTGTAATAATGCTCACAACTCAATTACATTCAACCTTCTGAAGGGGAGTGAAAGAGAAAAAAATTCCGTTATATTATTACTCCGTTTTAGAAAATGGAACTATGATCAAATCAATGTGTGCTTTAAGTTAAAATTGAAAGTAATATTTTAAGAAGTCTGTAACTTATAGGAAACCTGGAAATGCTTTAAACACATTAGTGGTAGGGCAGGAAATTATGTCACATACCAAAGATTAGGAGCTCCTATAAAAACTTTTGCATCCATCTCATAAAGTAAAAGAAGCAAATATAAGGGAAAAAAGTAGGCAAAAGATTATTCAAGTGAGAACAGGGAATGCCTCAAAGTGTGACAGGTCAGGTGTAAATAAGAAGCCAGTCAGACTGTAAAGGAATTCAAGAAACAGCACAGAAAAGACTGCAATCCAGAAATAAAAGCTTTTTTATACATGAAAGGCAGAAGGTCACTTGGAAACTCCATGGGACTGCTTGATGATCAGGGTGCAAAAGACGTGCTCATGGGGAAGAAAGGAGATCTAGGGGCTCAATGAACTCTTTGCTTTGGTCTTTGTTGAAACATAAAAATTTCCTCTGTCATCATGTCTTTTGAAGCAAAGAGGTGAGAGATATAGTATTAGATCAAACAGTGGTCAGGGAACAGGATGTTCTACCTGATCGACATGCTGGATATAAGTAAATTGCTGAAACTTTATGGCATCCATTATAAAGGGCTAAGGAAACTCAAGGGAATAAATTGACCAAAATGTAAAATAAGTCTTGTACTCACTCTTCAGTATGAGTGAATTCCACTCTTGCTTCCTTTCTAATGAGGACACCCTACAATCTGTCGGTGAATCTCATTCATACTGATGGACTTCAAAAGTGGTAGGATCATTGACTACTTGGTGTAATGAATGGAGGAAAGTAGTCTGTTTTCCATGACATGCTGGATTGTTTGAAGAGGAATAAGCACCAGGAAAAAAACAACAAATGTAATTTGTTTAGACTTTCAAGGAGTCCGTTACAAAGTTTCACAACAAAGCTATTCCAAATTGTGTTACCATGGTATTAGGAGGAAGATTTTGTCACACATAGGTATCAATAGAGGAAACAGAACGTAGGGTGTATGAGCCTGCTGTTGATGAAGACATGTAAACAGTGAGGTGCCTCCAGGGATTTCGGCTGGACTTGGTTATTATACATATTTATAGATCATCTAGAAGAGTATGTACACAATGAAATACCTGAGGGTGCAGGACTAAGCTCCTTTGGCTAGTGAAATTATAGCTCAACAGGAATAAGCTTTTGAAAGATCATATAAGTGGACAAGAAAGTGGCAGGGAGGCTCAGTAATGTAAGCAGTGCTACCAATTTAGGCAAAAAGAAACCAAACTAAACTTGTAAAACTGTGGACTCTGAATTATCTAGAAACCTGCTTTCCTTTAGGGACCAGGAAAGGAATTTGGAGTCCTTGTATCAATAGTTGCATCCTTCTGAATAGCCCAGCGAATGTTGGAAGGTTGTGAAACCAAAGGTGCGCTTGAAGCGAAACCATTATGCCTCTGCATTCTTTTGGTTTTGATTGTATGAGAAAGACCTAGTTTCAAATCCTGACTCAATCTTTAAAGGATTTTTATGAGGACCAAATTGAATATATGTGAAATTGCCTAGTACGGTGGTCCGTGGCAAGCCCTGAAGGTAGTATCAGGGGGGACATGATGGAAGTAGAGTCTCCTGGTTGGACCAAATCATTCAGGCTCTAACTTGGTATAGGAAGATGTTGATCTGTCTTCTCTCCAACTCAGCTACAAGGAACTAGCTTCTTACAGGGGAGACAATTTAATTTCTGAACAGCTCTAATTGTCACTAAGGACGTTATACTTAGTTGAAAGCTACCTTTCTTGTGATTTGTAGGCAACAGAGTAACAGAGAAGAAAGGGGACTTGAGAGATCACTCATTCAGAACCTCTTATTTTATGGATGAAGATGAGGAATATAAGGTGGGATGTATTTCTACCCACATGACTTCATAGAAACTTGCCTCATTGATATTTCTGTTTGCATTATTTATTAGTGTGTTTATTTTACCTTGATATTTGTAAGGCCCTTACTATGCAGGCCTATCTTCACCTTCCCTTGTTTAGCATCCATTACCAGTTTTTAATACTGATCCCACCCTCAGGCTGATTTATTTTATTTTCTGTATTGCAGCTGCTAGTCCTTCAGAGCAGGGGTTGGCAAACCATGGCCCATGGGCCAAATCCATCCTGTGCCTGATTTTATGTGGCATGTGAGCTAAGAATAGATTTTAAAAAAAAATAAATTTATTGATTTTATTTATTTATTTTTGGCTGCGTTGGGTCTTCATTGCTGCACGCGGGCTTTCTCTAGTTGTGGCGAGCGGGGGCTACTCTTCCATGCGGTGCACGGGCTTCTCATTGCGGTGGCTTCTCTTGTTGCGGAGCACGGGCTCTAGGTGCATGGGCTTCAGTAGTTGTGGCTTGCGGGCTCTAGAGCACAGGCTAAGTAGTTGTGGCACATGGGTTTAGTTGCTCCGCGGCATGTGGGATCTTCCCGGACCAGGGCTGTAACCCATGTCCCCTGCATTGGCAGGCAGATTCTTAACCACTGGGCCACAGGGAAACCCAAGAATAGTTTTTACATTTTGAAATAGTTGAGAAAAATGAAATGAAGAAAAAAATTTTGTAATTCATGAAAATTATGTGAAGCTTAAATTTTAGTGTTAATAAATAAAGTTTTATGAAATCGTAGTCACACTCCTTTGATTATGTATTATCTACGTCTGCTATTGTCCTATAACAGAAGAGTCTTGGCAGAGACTGTATGCCCTGCAAAGCTGAAAATATTTACAATGAGCCCTTTACCGAAAAAGTTAGCTGACCCTGGTTGTAAAGTGTCTCCGAAGACCCAGTCAGCATCACTCTATATTTCTCAATTGGCCTTTTCCTTTCTCGGAGTTCCAGCTTGAATTCCACTTCCTTCATGACCCTCAAAAATTTCTCTTTCCTCTTTACATAATACACAGTAGTGTTTGATTGATTGCATAGTTCTCTAAAAGTTTTATATATATTGTTTTGTCCTTTTTCCCCCCTCTTTTGTAAATGTAATCTTTTTGAAGGCAGGAGCCATATAATGTGTTTAGCAACATAGCACCAGCCAAGGATTAGGCTCATAGTACTTGGCTCTAACGAGGTATTTGCTGAATTTAATTGAATTTCTTTTAATGGTATCCTCCAGAATTCATTTAAGGAGCCATAGCAGGGAAGACAGGATTTTGATATACAAATAATTTATGTGATTACTGCTTTAATTGTGATTTGTACAGAGAACTGTGGGAGCCCAGAAGAGCAAGTAACCCAGGGAGTCAGAAAAGGCTTCCAATAGGAAATAAAATTTGATCTTAACCTTGAAGACTGAGTAGAGTTTGCTAGGTGAAGAAGGGAGAATGGGGAGGAGAGGGCTTGAGCATTCCACGACTGGGTGTGTACAAAGCATGGATGGAAGAATGCATCCAGGTGACCTCTCATTCCCTTTCCTCTGCCATAGAGGGATGAACACCATCCTAAGTCTGGTGTTATCAATATCATGAATACTTTTATCCTTGTATTACATAGGTATACATCTTTATAAACTATCTAGTACTGTTTCACATATTTTTAAAACTTACATAAATAATGTAGTGATACAGCATTCTGAAAATTGCCTTCTTTTCTTTCAACCTAATTTTTATGAGTTTTATCTGTATTAATACATGTAGTTATAATACATGCATTTTTCATGCCTTGCATTATTCCATTCCTTCAGTATGACATGATTTGTTAACCATTCACCTGTTGAAAGATGCATGTATTGTTTCCCATTTTTTTACTTTTATAACATTGCTATGAGCATTCCTATATATTATTTTTGTTGTTCATATGTCTGAAATTCTCTGAAATCTATAACTGAGAGTAGAATTTCTGGGTCATAGGTGTGTGTATCTTCAACTTTGCCTGATATTGCTAGAAACTGAATTATATAAATAGATTTTCTAATATCACATCATCTTTGCATTCCCAGGAGAACCCATTGGTAATAATGTATTGTTTTTCCACACTTATCAATTTATTTTTCTAGAGTTTCATATAGGATTTTTACATCAATTTTCATAAGTAAGCTGGCTCAGAATTTTCTTCTCTCATATTGTTCTTGTCTGGTTTTGGTTTTTATGTTATTATGTAAGTCTCATAAAATGAGGTAGGGACTATCCATTACTTTTCTTTTCTCTAGAAGGTTAGAATTATCTGAGTATTAAAAGTTTGGTGGAAACAATCTGTTAGACCATATGGGCTTAGTGGTTTTTGGATGGATGGATTTTAAGTTACAGACTTATTTTTTGGTTAAAGATCTATACAAACTTTCTATTTCTTTTTAAGTCAGTTTTATTGAGTTATATTTTTCCTAGAACTTTGCCCTTGTATTCTAAGTACTCTAATTTATTGTCATAAAGTTAAGCATATTGTCTCATAATTAAAAAAGAACAACTTTGTTGTACCCATTGTTTTGTTTTTTGTTTTCATTCCTAACATAGAGAAAAGAATGATAGGGTAGTGGTTAAAAGCAGACTATGTAGCCAGATTGTCTAGGTTTGAATTTAGGTTCCACAATTTTCTGGTTGTATGACAGTGAGAAACTTATGTAACTTCTCTGTGCCTCAGCTTCTCAGCTGTAAAAGTGATGTAAAATAGCATCTACCTCATAGGCTGTACTTAGACTTTTATAAATATTTGATTATATGTTGTAGACCCTTTTGATAACTTAACATTAATTTTTTATAGATAATAAAATTAAAGAAGAAAAATTAGTTGAAATCCGCCATTCAAGAGATAATATAACTACTACTAAAATTTGTGTGCATTTTTTTCCAGTCAGGTCTTTCTCTTTTTTATGGGTGTGTGCATCTGTTTCTGTATAATGTGTATATCTATCTGTGTTTTTATTTGTATTCCTAGATTTGTAGAGATGTGTATATGTATGTATATGTATATGCATATAAATGTAAATATATCTTCAGTTTTTCTTTATCTGGTACATCTGTCATATTAAGGATCATGTTCAAAAACATGATTTTTAATGTCCCATGTGTTAAAAATGAGGCTGTGTTGAATAGGCATGTGTATAACTCTGTCAAAGATTTTTTAGAAAATAAAAGATGGAAATTACCCAATGGGTTTTTCTAAAAGTTTGTATGGATTTGATTTTTGTATTTGATTATTGTCCCTGATCTCATTGAAAAGCATCAATGGCACATCTTTATCACTTGAGTTTAAATGTAAACTCCTTAACATGTCATAGAAGGGATTTGTCTTCTGCTTATCTTTCCTGTTTCAGTTCTTAGTGTCCTGTCACACTCTTTCTAGCTGTTGTCAGCACTTGCTGTTTGTGACTGTGCCATACTCTAGCCCAACCCTAGAGGTTTACCTGCTCTGCTTTCTCTATGCTGCGATTTTTCTGTTGGTGATTGGCTAGTGAATTCATTTGCATTTTTTGTTCAGTTAACCATATGTGGAGTTAATTTCTTATTGATTTGTAAAACTTTTCGTATGTTGAGGGTATTAATCTTTTGATATACAGTTGTAATATTTTTCTGATATTATTTGCATGTGAATTTTGTATGTGGTGGTTTAATTTATGTAGAATATTTTGATTTTTTAAAATGTAATCAAATCTATCACTTTTCTTTAAAATTTATATTTTTAGAGTAATTAATTTTTTCCCATTACAGATATACTTTCGTTTTCCCATTTTTCGAGTTTAAAATTCATCTATAATTTATTATGGTATGTAATATGAAGTAAATTTTAACAATTTTTTCTCTCTTAATAATATACTAATTATTTCAGAATATTTAATTAAACAATTTATTCCTTGTCCACTGTTCAAAGTGTCAATTTTATCATATATTAAATTTACATATGTTGGACTTTTTTCTGACCTCTCTATTCTCTGTACTCTTATCTCCTCTCAAATCTGTGTTACTCTGTGACTCATAATGTGCTCTAACATTCTGTGGCGAACATCTACCCCTTGTTTTTCCTTTTTATCTTTTACTTTGATATTTTTGTTGGTGACTTCTTTCAAAATAGGTAAAATTATTTTTTTCGAGTGAAAAAATCCCTTTAATGTTTTATTAGGAATTGCATTAAACATATACATTGTTTTGCAAGAATTTTCTCTCTCACTTACTGATTAATGTATTAGTATAATAGATTTCTTAATATTGAGTTATTCAAATATTTCTGGGACCAGTTGTCTTCAATCACAGTTTACTTTTCTTTTTAAAAGCTGCTTATCTAATTTGGTAGCATTGTGCTTAAATTTTTTATATGTTTTTCTAAGAGTCATTAGTTTTCTTTATTGTGTTTTAGGTTGTAGTGTGAGGGCAGTGCTAGATTTGGGGATCAAATTAGCCACTTTTCCATTTTTATTGTTTTGAATTTCTTTTTTATCTTCTTTTTAAATTATTTATATATTTAGATATAATTTACATATAATGTGTATGTTTAAGGGGTATGATGTGTTGATTTGATGAATTTATGTATTGCAATGAGATCACCACCATAGTTAGTGTTAGCTAACACCTCTGTGATGTCACATAATTATCATTCTTTTTTGTAGTGAGTACATTAAGAGCTAGTCTCTTAGCAGTGTTGAAGTTGTACTTCTTTATGTAACAGAAGAAGTATATTTTCTTTGAATGTTGATAAAAGAAATCTTTTCAAAAAACTATGGTTGCAGTGCCTTTTCTTGGGGGTAAGTTTTAGTTTCTAATAGTTATTTGTCTATTCAGGTATTTGGCTTAATTAATGATCATTGTTCTAAATATGTTTTCTCTTGTTTTATGAGTCACCTCTGTCACCAGGTCTCTCTAATTTTGTGTGTTTGATGATTGATCCTCTTTTTCTTACTTCAATTTAACTCAGGTTCTTTTTTTTTAAGAATCTCATCTTTATCAAAATGGTGATTTCTTTTTCTTAAAATTTGTAGCAGAGTATTTTTAGGATGGTCTTCATTTGTCAATGTTTGAGTCTTTTAAATTTACAATTTTTTTAAATTAGGAAGGTGAACTTCCATTATCTTTTTATCTATTTTTAGAAATACCAAATTATCTTTATTTTGGGTCTCTGTCTGTCTTCCTTATTTATTATGTCTCTTCAATTTCATTCTTGTTCCTTTTCTTCTTTTTGTTTGATGGTGTCAGTGCACAAATTCTGGGGCTTCCTCCCCAAGCCCTGCTTTCAAATATTGCTTATTCTTAGTTGCAAATGAAGGCTGTGCCCCTTGCTCCCCACCTGTTGTATCATCATCTCATTCCTTAACAAGATCTTCTTATATTTTTATCAATGTTGTTTTCAAGTTGTGAGTTTTCAGTGGATCTCCAGTGATTTCATTTATTTTGGTTCATTTAGAATATACTTGGCAGAAAATCCTTAACATTTCTCTTCCAGTGTCCTTTATTCCAGTACTGTCCTTATTCTTCTTTTTAAAATGATTTCTAATATATAAAAATTAATGACTAAATAAATAAATCCATTTAAATGGGGATCTAGGAAGAGTAACAGATAATACTTTTCATGTCAACTTCTTTCTTATAAGTTATACATCGTTTAAAAAAATCTTTGCCTATCTGGTAGGTGAATCCTACTCATTATTGTTTTATTTTCATTTGTTACCTTATTAGTGATTATGAATGTTTTTCTCATTTATTAAATAAGTAATGAATTACCTGTGTTCTTTGTTGTGGTGTGAGTCTTCTTATGAGCTTTTTGCAGGTTGACAATATCATGTCCATCTTACAGTTGTTGTAACTACTCTTTCCCAGTCTGTTTTAAAATTCTATTTAGGTTTGTAATGTACAAAATGTTATGTATAGATATTAAATTTGATAATTTTTCTTTTTTGACCTCTTTTATTGTTTTTATGCTTAAAAAGTATTTTCCATCCTGAAATATGACAATAATTTATCTCTTTTGGTCAAATTTTTATGATTCCACATGAAAATATATATGTTTATCCCCTTTTAAAAAGTAAACAAATTATGTTACTGTTTCCTTGAATGGATTATTAGCTTTATTTTGGGATTCAGCATAATGTACTAATAATAGTGTGATTGTATTTTTTCACTATCCTTCTGAGATTCTCCAAGCTTTTATAAGCATTATCTTGTTAATTCACATAACACCCTTTTGAGTTAGGTAATAACTGTGATCAGAGTTCCACATGCTGTTTTTAGAAAACCTCTTAATTTTGTTAAGAAAACATTTGTAAGCAGTTTTTAATGACTAGCTGACATCACATTTAGAGTTTGGGATGAAAACATAGTTCTATTTAATGGCAGCTTTGTCAACTCATCTTTTATTTTCTGTCTTTATTTATTTATTTACTTATTTTTTTGCGGTACGCGGGCCTCTCACTGTTGTGGCCTCTCCTGTTGCGGAGCACAGGCTCCGGATGCGCAGGCTCAGCGGCCATGGCTCACAGGCCCAGCCGCTCCGCGGCATGTGGGATCTTCCCGGACTGGGACACAAACCCGTGTCCCCTGCATCGGCAGGCGGACTCTCAACCACTCTCAGCCACCAGGGAAGCCCTCTGTCTTTATTTTTTAAACCTATGAAAAATTTGCTACACTTGTACCTCTTTCAGAAATGACAGGGATTATGATTGAGGAAATGGAGATTTAAATTTTTATATTAGTGGTTTTCAGTCTTAGCTTCACATTGAAATCATCCAAGAAGCCTTTTTAAAATATTAATACTCAAGTTTCATGCCCAGAAATTATTATTTCATTGTTCTATGATGGGACTGGGCATTGAGAGTTTTCAAAAAGTTCCCCAGGTGATTCTAATGTGCAGCCAGAGAAGAAAACCATTATTTGACATCAGTGGTTTTCAAAGTGTGGTCTCTAGACTTGCTGCATCACCTGGCAACTTGTTAGAAATGTGAATTATCAGGCACCATCCCAGATCTATTGAATCAGAAACTCTGGGGATAGAGCCTAGCAATCTGTGATTTGTGGGGGATTTACTGTTTTTTTTTTTGCTGTTGTTGTTATAATTGTAGATTCACATGCACTTGGAAGAAATAACGCAGAGATCCAATTTCACTATTTTTACATGCACTTATGTGTATGTCTTTAGTTCTGCGCAATGTTACCACATATGTACTACCACCACAGTCAAGATACAAGAATCTATGGTTTCCCAAGCCACCAGGTGATTCTGATGCAGCCAAGCCTTGGGAAACATTTTTAAAATGAAACCATAAGAACAGGAACAGATCATTTTTTCATAAGGATTCGTCTGAGTAGTCTAAGTGTGCTAACAGACCAGCAACATAGGTCTCACCTGGGAGCTTGATGGACGTGCAGGGTCTCAGATCCCATCTCACACTTAGTGAATCAGTCTTCATTGTAATAAGATCCCTAGGTAATTTGTGTACACACTGAGCTTGAAGGATACCTAATGAATGGGTAAAAACAAAACAAAACAAACACAAACTCAAACAACAACAGCAAAAAACCCAAATCAGTTTTCTGAAATTGGGTTCAGATATTTATTCTTGTAGTAAATAACTCTTATAGTAAAGATAATTTCTCTTGTAGTAAAGATAAACTCAGTTTTTAAGCAAAACTGGTATCAGTTTTTCTGCTTTTATATCTTAGTCATTTCAAGATATATTTTGTTAGGTTTTTTTTTTTTGATAGACTTGGATTTTTTGTTTTTGCCACATATGATATAAAATTTGATATTTTCTATCAATTCATCTTAATATTACAACATCTTAAGTACAAGAAATATGATAACTATCGTCAGCTTCATCAATATCAAACATGAATGCATCTGAATGCTTTTTTCCCCATCTCTTTTTTTCCACTTCAGTCACTAACTTCTGACAAAATTGGAGATACTAGGTTTGTCTCAGGCTCCTGTTGAAGCTCTTTTGGTGTCTATCACTATTTTCTGCTTTCATTTTTATATTTGTTTTGAGATCCTGAGAAAGAATTTTTAGAAAAAAGTGCCACACAGATGGAAAGATATACCATATTCATGGATCAGAAGAATTATTATTGTGAAAATAACAATACTACCCAAGGCAGTCTACAGATTCAGTGAAATCCCTATCAAAATATCAATAGCATTTTTCAAAGAACTAGAACAAATAATTTAAAGATTTGTATGGAAACAAAAAAGACCCCAAATAGCCAAAATAATCTTGAGAAAGAAAACAGAGCTGGAGATATCATTCTTCCTGACTTCAGATTATATTACAAAGCTACAGTAACCAAAACAGTATGATACTGGCACAAAACCAAACACATATATCAATGGAACAGAATAGAGAGCCCAGAAATAAACCCACACAGTTATGGTCAATTAGTCAAACAAAGGAAGCCAGAGTATACAACGGAGAAAAGACAGTCTCTTCAATAAGTCATGCTGGAAAAACTGGAAGCTACACATGGAGGAATGAAATTAGGACCTTTTCTCACATCATATACAAAAATAAACTCAAAATAGATTAAAGACCTAAATGTAAGACTGGAAACCGTAAAACTTCTAGAAGAAACCATAGTCAGAATACTCTGAGGTAAACCGTAGCAATATTTTTTTGGATCTGTTTCCTAAGGCAAAGGAAAGAAAAGCAAAAATAAGCAAATAGGACCTAATTAAACTTAAAAGTTTTTGCACAGCAAAGGAAACCTTTGACAAAACAAAAAGACGGCCTGCTGAATGGGAGAAAAGATTTGCAAATGATGCAACCGACAAGGGATCAATCTCCAAAATACATAAACAGCTCATACAACTCAATATCCAAAAAATGAACAGCCCAATTAAAAAATGGACAGAAGACCTGAATAGACAGTTTCTCAAAGAAAACATACAGATGGCCAACAGGCACATGAAAAGATGCTCAACATCACTAATAATCAGAGAAATACAAATCAAAACTACCAGGAGATATCACCTCACACATGTCAGAATGGCAGGCACCAAAAAGACCACAAATAGCAAATGTTGGCAAGAATGTGGAGGAAAAGGAACCCTTGTACACTGTTGGTAGGAAGGTAAATTGGTGCAGCCACTGTGGAAAACAGTATGGAGGGTCCTCAAAAAAATAAAAATAGAACTACTGTATGATCCAGCAATTCCACTCCTGGGTATATATCTGAAGAAAACAAAAGCACTAATATGAACATCCCAGTGTTCAGAACAGCGGTATTTACAATTGCTAAGATATGGAAGCAACCTAAGTATCCATCAGTAGATGAATGGATAAAGAAGATGTGTATATACACAATGGAATACTACTCTGTCATAAAAAAGTGAAATTTTACCATTTGCAATAACATGGATGGACTTGGAGGGCATTATGCTTGGTGAAATAAGTCAGGCAGAGAAAGAAAAATACCATATGTTATCACTTATATGTGGAATCTAAGAAATGAAACTAGTGAATATAACATAACATAAACAGACTCAAAGATATATAAAACAAAGTAGTGGTTACCAGTGGGGAGAGGAAAGGGGGAAGGGGAGGATAGGGGTAGGAAATTAAGGTACAAAGTACTATGTATAAAATGAATAAGCTACAAGGATATATTGTACAGCACAGGGAATATAGCCAATGTTTTATAATAACTATAAATGGAGTATAATCTTTAAAAATTGTGAATCACTGTGTTGTACACCTGAAACTTATTGTAAATCAGCTATACCTCAATTTTAAAAAAAACCTTCCACTTTGTACAACCACTGGGAACACCCTTCTAGTTGCTAAATAAGATGCTGCCCAGTTCATGAATTGCCTAATAGAGCCGATTAGATCTTTAAAAAAGAAAAAAGAAAAAAAAGAAAAAGAGCTACATTGAGGAAAATAAATAAGACCAGGCTGGGTAGCTCTATTGATAGATATATTTCTTATTTTAGGACATTTTCCAGCTCTCTTCTGCCTTGATCCCTGTCAAAGAATAAATAAGGATATTTACAGTTTTTTCCTCTCATCCTTTCTCCATACTACATGTAAGGTGCCAGAGATTTATCAGTAAACAAGATATGATTCTGTTTCTTAAGGAGCTGACTGTCTATTGGGGATATGTAAAATCAATCACAATGTGATGAATGAAGCGTGAGAAGAAAACCAACAAGGGAGTACCCAGCTCATCCTGGGGAAAATGTTGTCAAATAGGGTTTCATAGAGGTGCATCTATTCAAACTGAATGCAGAAGGCTGAATAAGAATGCTCTAGGCAGATTTATCAATCAAATGGTCAGCAAAAGACAAATTCAGCCGTGATACTTCAAATGGAGATACTACATACAACAGTGAGGCAGAGGGCAAAGAACAGATAAAGAGGTAGGAAAAGTGGGAGACTATTATCTCTCCATAGGGCCAAAGGGACAAGAAGGAAGTAGAGTTCTTGGAGCCCAGTGAGAGCTGAAACTGCAGAAGAGGCACTGCCTGGTTGACGCTGTAGTCGTGGAGACACCTGGCTACTTCCAGAGGTACAGTGCCTAAGCTGTGAGGGAGCTGCGAAGAAATTCTGTGAACTCTTTCTCTTCCCATTGGTGCCTCCCATTGGCTAAACCTAATGAAAAGTCAGCTGGCAAGGGAACTGGGACTGCAGCCCATTGGGTCAGTGTCCAGAGCACCAAGCAGGGCAGAGCAGGCTGAGAAAGGATGGAGGTTGAAGGGTAAAGTAAAATAACTAGGAGATAAGGGAGAAATGTTAATTTCAGGGAGAAGGAACATTATGTACTGATGCACAGAAATGTAAAAGATGATTGGCAACTCTGGGGAATGACAAGGAGCACAGGAGGCAGAAATGAGAAAGGAGAGTAGAAGCAGGAGATTTATCCAGAAGCAGGCTGGATAAATATTAATAAATAGCTAAGACTTTTGGGGACAGGCACTTTGTTAAATACATAATTTATTCCATTCAATCCTCACATGGTTAGGAAGTTGGCCATGCCACATAGCAGTTATGACTCTTGTCCACAAATGTAATTTTTTTTTACATTAACTCAGATTTGGCTCTGAACCTTTACCCCATCTTGGTAAATTGTATTTCAGTCATTATTTTGATGCCTGCCTTCTCCTTTGAGTTCCATATAAATCCAGGAGATGAGCATGGTGCCCACATAAATGGGGAGGACCCTAATTTCCAGGCCACTAGATTCTGCTTACCTTCTCTTTGTTACTTGGAATCCCTGGATTTTCAACCATGAGTGGGACCCTGGAGTCTTTGTGGAGGCTGTGAGCCCCATTGAACCTTAGTAGGTTCTTTCTTCATCATTCCTAAAGTCATAATCTGTGTCAGAATCTTTTGGTAAGAGTCTTAGGAGGTATATTGTCTCTTGTTCCTCTTTTAGTCAAGGTTATACTTAGAGTTTTGAATTTATAGCAGTTATAATCTGTGACCATTTTTTATTTTTATACTTTTGTAACCTATTCTACTTTTGGAAAATATAAAGAGTTACTGCTCCTTGGAGATTCTGGGGTGCTTTACCACTAACTCTCTTGAGCAAGGGTTGGCCAACTTTTTTGGTTAAAAGCAAATTTAGGCTTTGGAGGTCAAGAGGTGAAGTTGAAGATGCTATGTAAGTACTTATACGATACGAGAAAAAACAAATTTCCGCAAGATTTTGATTAAATTAAAATAATACTAATTGAGAAGAGTATTTTTGGTAATACAGATTTGCGAATGAGAAAAGTATAATTATTTTGGGGGGGATAACATTTCACTTAATTGGGGTGCAAAGTTATTGTTCCCTGTCATCAGAATTGATTGTAAATGTTTATCGCGTAATGCTGACCTGTAATAAGAATTTACATATTTCATCTTTGAAAATGTCTTTTCACACAGTAAGGTGTTGCCGAATAGTGCTATCAATCCACAAGCTTCTGATTTTAATTGAGCATATTCATTGCCTGGAAGGCATTTATAGAATTTATTAGATTTTTTTCTCCTGATGTTTTCCTTTTACATGTTTATATTGCAGATTAATCACTTAGAATGGAAAGTTAGGTGGAAGCTCCTTAATTGCACAGTTAAAAGGATTTTGAAATATGGAAATTTCCTTTGCACTTGCATCGAAATCTGAAAAACATTGCTGTAGTTTGAGCTCACAAAATATATCTGCTGTAAATTTGTGTGGATATGAAATCTCACTATTTGTTTTAACCTTTGCCATCATGGGAAATATGTAAAGTAGCCCAACCTTACTTTTGATTCAAACAACATTAGTTTTCATTGAAATGACTTAACATTAATTGTCATTGAAATGACTTTACTGTTATAAAAATTCGGCATGTATGTGCTATTTTGCCTTGTAATTTTAGGTAGAATTCATTGAAAAAGATTATCAAGTCCACAGGAAAAGCTAATTTCCAAAGCTATTCTGTGGTCAATGGTAGTGGTTGGGGGTTGGGTTTTTTGTTTTTTGTTTTTTTTTTAATTCAGAAAAGACTCATTCCTGACCCTGAGCTTAAAAAAATCACAGTAGAACTTTATACTGTTAAGCCATAGAACTGCTGTGTGGTAGAATGAGTCAGGCTATTCAGCTTCTATTTCTGAGAAAACTTCATAGGACTAACAATGGTTAAGCTCACAGAGCAGATGAAGATTACTATTAACACTATTGGTTTAATGTCACATGAGAGATTCAAATATTCTCCTCAGTGAATAACCTCAGTGAATTCCTGATGAATAATACAGTGAATAACCATAGGCTTTAACCATACATTTTTACAAGCTCTGTAACTTTGTCCAGCCAAGTCTTTTTTTGCTCCACACATAATTTTTACCACCCTAAGTTGTAACACATCTTAGCAGATTTCACTTAAGTTGTATTGAATTATTGTTTTTTTTAATTCGTGTGAATATTCTTGTTTGTAGTTGTTTTGTGCAGCCTTTCATATAGGCTAATTCTTCAGTCACTTCAAAATTGGCATTGACTCCTGGTATAAAGAACAACTGAGCAGTACCCATGACATCTGTCATCTCACCAAAGCCAAGGGAAACCTCTCAAAATAATTTGTCTCATTTTTAAATTGACTATATTGATATTGCTCCCAGTGTCTTCAACTCTTTGAACAACTGTTCTTGCCAAGACTAAACAAGTTTATTTTCTCTGGATCCATTGCTTCAGCTGCTGCAATCAAACATGACTTAAGTTACCATTGGTAAATGTCCTTCCTTGCTTGGCTAACAAGTGAACCACTTACAAACTCACTTTGGTTGCAGTCTCACTGTTATTTATTTATTTATTTTTTACTTCGGTGAAGAAATTCTGCTGTGGTGAGATAGCCTGTTTTGACTTTGTAATATTTTCTGCCCACTGGATTTTCTGTGAGTTGGGAATACTGTGATGAGTGCTTAATCTGGCATATATTGTATTCTTTTAGTATAGATAGAGTGTCATTGAATAATAAAGTGCTTTGTCACGTAATTCAGTAACAGCATGGTCCATCTTCCAGTGTGTACTGAAAGTATGGCACACTTCTCTTGTTTTGGTATGATGGGTATGCACTGGTAATAAAAAAAAATTATGGTAAGGTAATACATATGACATTTGAAATGCTGTTGAGTTATAACTGCATCACTGTGATTCATGGTACAACAAGCAGGTGTGCAAAGCAGTGAGAGTGAAAGAGCCACATGTGGCCTCTATCACAACCAATAAATTTTTTAATTTTATTTTTTTATTGAAGTATAGTTTGATTTACAATGTTGTGTGAATTTCTGGTGTATAACAAAGTGATTCAGATATATATATATATATGTATATATATATATTCTTTTTCACTATGGCTTATTACAAGTTATTGAATATAGTTCCCTCTGCTATACAGTAGGACCTTGTTGTTTATGTGTAGTAGTTTGTATATAGTAGTTTGTAGCTGTTAATCCCAAACTCCTAATTTATCCTTCTCCCACCCCCTTTCCCCGTTGGTAACCATAAATTTGTTTTGTATGTCTGTGAGTCTGTTTCTGTTTTGTAAATAAGTTCATTTATATCATATTTTAGATTTCACATATAAGTGATATCATATGATATTTGTCTTTCTCTGTCTGACTGACTTCACTTAGTCTGACAATCTCTAGGTCCGTCCATGTTGCTGCAAATGGCATTATTTCATTCTTTTTCATGGCTGAGCAGTATTCCATTATATATATACCACATCTTCTCTATCCATTCATCTGTCAATGGACATTTAGACAACAACTAAACTTCTGTAGTGCAAAAGCAGACATAGATGTAATCAGATGATCATGTTCTAATAAAACTTACGTACACTGAAATTTGAATTTCATATAATTTTCATCTATTATGAAGTATTATTTTTCTTTTGATTTTTAAAAACTATGTAAATATGTAAAGATAATTCTTCTCTGTGGTCCTATGAAAATGGGCAGCAGGCTGTATTTGGCCTTCAGGCCATTGTTTGCTGACCCTTGCTACCGACAATCGCTGATCTATGATAATTAGTAAAATCTCAGAGACACCAAAAAATACAGATGTCTAGGTCCTGCCTTAGGACTTGGCATACAAAGTTAGGAAACCCTGGCTATCTTGTTTACCATTAAATCCTCAACACATAGATGCTCAATAAGTATTTTTTTAAGTAAGTAGAAGACAATTTCTGGCATATAATAAGCCTATAAAGGTCTATTGGATGAATGAAAGATTTACTGTATATCTTACATAATATATGGGATCCTAAAGATAGTGAGATGAAAATGAATTGTTTAATCTTAGAGCCATTAAAATAGAGAGAGGCTAGCCTCGAGGAGCATGAAGTGTTTAGTAGCTGGGAATCATTTTGGCCAGGTTACTAATTTATGTAATAATAACTGGAGAGTTAATATTATTTTGGTTAATTAAGGTGTGAGGGAGGTGTAGCAAATAAAACAATCTGCAGGCTATTTCAATAAGTTTCTTTACAGTTGGATTTCATAATTAAATTCCTTTAAAAGGTTATGTGGAGAAAATGAAAGAATTTTCAACAAGACAAGGTTTTCAAGCCAAAGAAGCTGGTAGCTAATTGCATTTTTCAGGAGGGTGAACTCAGTGTATTTTAGCTATTTTAATATGCTAGACTATTTAACCAAAGACCCCCCTCCCCAATTAATATGGACTTTCAGGAATCTGGTTTGCCTCTAAGATATGGTAAATGTGGGACATATGATTGTTAACCAGAGGTACATTTTTTTTTTTTTTTTGCGGTATGCGGGCCTTCACTGTTGTGGCCTCTCCCGTTGCGGAGCACAGAGCTCCAGACGCGCAGGCTCAGCGGTCATGGCTCACGGGCCCAGCCGCTCCGCGGCATGTGGGATCTTCCCGGACCCGGGGCACGAACCCGTGTCTCCTGCATCGGCAGGCGGACTCTCAACCACTGCGCCACCAGGGAAGCCCCAGAGGTACATTTTATACTGCATTTTCAAACTCATTTACATTGCACTCAAAGAACTCAGTAAGCTTTTTTTTTTTTTTTTGTCACAAATCTGCCTTTATTGTGAGCGGCAGGTGGGACACTTCCAGCATAGTAAAATAAATAATTTACAAAAGCAGGGATTCAGTGAAGCCGCCTGGTTGGGACCCTTGGGAGCTCATACGTAGATGCCGACCCAGAGCAGCGGGAAGAGGACTCCAAAGCCCATGAAGAGTGAGGCCACCAAAGATTATGAGGAGCTCTTTGTAGATATCCCAAGTGTATTTGGTGGAGGTGACCTCATAAACTAAGAACCAGGCGGTGAAGAACATGCCAGTGGCCAACAACCACGGTCAGATGGGGGAAGACAGCCGGGTTCACTGGGCTGGTGTACCTGCTCAGGGCCTCAAACTCCATTTTGCTGGGCACAGGATCCTCAGTAAGCTTTTCAGCATCCTCTTTGGCATGGGGCTATGTTCCATGGATACACACTGATTTATCAACTCGGAGGCATTTCTCACCCCAGCAGCCTTAACTTTGTGTTCTGTCACTTACTAGAGCAAGATTGGACATGACATGGCAATATTAAGTACAAGTTTCATGTTCGGTTTATTTTTCTGCTATAAGGGTGGGATACTGGCTAACACATCCTAACCGTATTGTAGTCTAGGTGCTTACCCTTCGCAAGCCTTGGTTTCTTCCTCTGAGAAGTTGTAAAATGATCTGCTTCAGAGCTTGATTGTGGAGATTAAATGAGACAATATGTGTCAGCTGCTGAGCACAGTGCTTACAGAATGGTAATGGTAGCTGTTATTTATATTAAATGACAGATTTCATACTGTAATATTTCTTAATTTAAGATGACTAGGTGACTGTTGACACTGCATAATACAAGCTTATTATGGACAGAGTGAAAGTAACTACTTACAAATGTTGGATGAATGAACTCCAGCCTTTTTTTTTACATCTTTATTGGAGTATAATTGCTTTACAGTGTTGCGTTAGTCTCTGCTGCACCTAGGGGCAGAACTCCAGCCTTTTAATATCCACAGGATAGCATGTGGGTCTGCTGTGCATGTGTGAGCAAGACTTCTTTTTAACAACTATTTTTCTTGAATCCTAACGTTGCTTGGAGAGGGTAAATGCAGATTTCACTAATAAGATTTGCGAGGACTACAAGGGCTTTTATTCATTCATTGTTTATTTCAACAAATACTGAGCACTTACAAGGTGCCAGGCATGGGCAATCATGAAGAATAAGACATTGCCTCTGCTTCTGAGGCGCTCACTTGTAGCGGGGGAGACAATCAAGTTAGCAACTGATGCGGTAACAGAGTAATTGCGTGGTGACATGGCCATGAGTGGAAGGGGCACCTAACCTGGCTTTGGGAGACGAGAGAAGATTTCCCCGAAGAAAGAAATCTCTGCTGTAGCAAGGTGAATGAGTGATGAGGGGATGGTTCTAGCAGCAGCAGGAGCAGTGAAAGCATCTGGAGAGGTTTCTAAGGGCCTTGGAAACCATGTCGTGAAATGCAGACACTATCCTAAGGGTGGGAAGGAGCCTCTGAAAGGTTTTAAGTACACGAAAAACATTTGTGTTTAGAAATATGATTTTGGTAGTAGTGCGGAACAAGTAAAGACTGTGGGCAAGGAGACCAGTTCAGAGGGTGTTGCGGTACCCCAGGCAACAGAACACAGTGGCCATGGGGATGGAGAGAAAGCAAACAGATTCATGATCTATTAAAGGGTTAGAATTATATTACTTGGCCAATAACTGAGGGTGAGGATGTGAAAGATGGAGGAGTAAATCCTGATTCCCAAGTTTTTTACTTTAGCTGCCAGTCATTCGGTGAGAGGAAGAGCAGGTTTTGTCTGGGGACATGGGAAAATGATGAATTCTTTTGCAGGCATATTGATTTTTTTTAGTGCTTACAGGACCTCTGAATTGAGACCCCCCCACCCCCCACCGCCAGATGTCTGCAGTTTTGGAAAGGTGTGCTAGCACGTGTTCCATTTCCCAGGAGGGAATCTAATCAGTTTTTTGGGATACGAACAAAGCACAGGTTCTTCACCCCTCAAAAAAGAGAGAGAAAATTAGAAAAATCTAGAAAGAAATAATTTAAACTTCAACATATCTTAAAATGTGTCGATTAAAAAAATGAAATTTTATTTTGTGGTTTAGTGGTTGTTTTATTTTGAATGACCAAGGTGGTGGGAACTAGAGATATAGATTTGTAAGTTATTGGAATAAACATGACAATTAAAATGACTGAGTGGACGAGATTATTGGGGGGGGGGATGAACAGCAGGGGTTTTCTTTCCTGACTGCACGTTGGAATCACTTGGAGAACTTTAAAAAAAAAAAATCCTGATGCCTAAGAACTGTCCCCAGAAATTCTGACTGAATTGCTCTAGGATGACCTGGGGCAGTGTTTGAGCAGCACTGGCCTAGAGTGAGAAGAGAGCCCAATAAAGAATATGGAGGGGGCTTCCCTGGTGTCGCAGTGGTTGAGAGTCTGCCTGCCGATGCAGGGGACACGGGTTCGTGCCCCGGTCCGGGAAGATCCCACATCCCGTGGAGCGGCTGGGCCCGTGAGCCATGGCCGCTGAGCCTGCGCGTCCGGAGCTTGTGCTCCGCAATGGGAGAGGCCACAAGAGTGAGAGGCCCGCGTACCGCAAAAAAAAAAAAAAAAATTTATACTGTGTATAAAAAACATATCATGTGGTTTAATTGTATGTCATAGCAATAATTATTACTAAACAGTTGCAGAGAATTCATAGGTGAAAATTACTACCAGTGAAGTCCAAAGGAGTAAAACTATGATAGTATAAATTCCTAGATGATGGGATTTAAAGTTAAATTAGGAAGCTACATTTTTTTTTCCTTCTTATACTTTGTATGGAGAAGTTGAAGATTCTAGAAATATAGGTTTTCCACTTTGCTGTAATAGAATGATTTATATCAATTTTAGATCAGTGAAAAGTAGCCCTAAAGCTTTATAGATTTTTTATCCCTGAAGAGCATTATGATATTTAAAAATTACTTTTAAGTTAATAATACCCTCATAATTTGAGGACACTTTTTTTTTTTTTTTTGCAGTACGCGGGCCTCTCACTGTCATGGCCTCTCCCGTTGCGGAGCACAGGCTCCGGACGTGCAGGCTCAGCGGCCATGGCTCACGGGCCCAGCTGCTCCACGGCGTGTGCGATCTTCCCGGGCCGGGGCATGAAACCCGCGTCCCTTGCATCGGCAGGTGGACTCTCAACCACTGCACCACCAGGGAAGCCCTAGGACACTCATTTTGACATGTGAGAATTTTCAGTGGGAGAGTATGTACTCCTAAAGAAGGAATATAATACAGGGAAGTCCTTCAGTTCAAATTAGGAAGATACTGAGGGCTTCATTCTGTCTATATATGTGTATTTCTGATTGTCCTTGATATTGGAAGTTGAGTGCAAGTTTACTTTTGTAAGTAACAGCAGAGATAAACAGGTGATTAATCTCTGATTGACTCATTCTGTTTGTGGCAAATTAATTTTGGAAAGTATTTCCAGGAGTTTTGACAAGATAACTCAGTTTTAATAGAAATGAGTCAATGACAGGAATAATAGAAATCTGTGAGGGTGTTTCACATACTCCATAGATAAAAAGTATTTGCAAGTTGAATTATCATAAAGAGTTCATAAAGGTAGGTACAGAATAGCTATATTAATTTTTTCTTTTTATGTTTGCCGTTATTGGCATATATAACTAGGACCCCATCTGTTATCTGGTCAAATACAAAGATGTTCTGGTTAATATTTTTTCATTTCTTATTTTTTTTGCTGTGAAGTTAGACTTGAAATTCTTAGTGAAGCAACAGAGTTACATGGCACCATACTTAGAGATGCGTATAAACCCATAAGGCAAAATATTAATAGTGCGTCAGGCACTTTGTTGGGCAAGTGCTCATATAGGACTGAGAAAAGAGGAATATTAATCTCGTCCATGAGTGAAAGCCACTTTCTGGGATGAAGATGAGGAAAATCAGCAATTATAGTCTGAATTAATATTTGTATGGTGCTTTTTACATGTATTTTCTGATCCAACCTTCAAAATGACCTTGTGAGGTAGGTGTTGTTATCTTCATTTTACAGATGAGAACATTGAGGTTCAGAGATATTAATTACCTTAAATCATAGATGAGCAGATAGATTTATCCCAAATCTCTGGCTCCATATTCTTTACTTTTTCTTTCCATCAAGTGGAGACAGAGGCAAAGTATTAATACAGATTGAGGAGATCATCACAATTTTAATAGGAGAAGTAGTACTTGAAAGCCTTAAAGGAAGGGCAAAATCTAGATCTGCAGAACCAGGGATGTCACAAACTGAAAGAGTGGTTCATGGACTGAATTCAGCCTGCAGATGAGTCTGGTGTGACAAGTCTGGTGTTTTTTTAAAAAGTCTGAATTTGAATGACTTAGTTGAACAAGCGTTTTCTAAACATATGGCTTTTGTTAAATAGATATTTTCTAGTGTACCATTTAAATTCCTTCCTTAAAAAGTTATATTCTTTCGAGTTATTTTCTTAGTGGTTATCCTGCTACAATGAATATTTTAGCTTATAAAAATCTAGTTCATGTTAATAGTAACTTAGTTTCAATATTATACAAAAGCTTTGTTTCTACAACTCCATTCTCTCCCCTTTTTTTGATTCTTTTCCTTTTTTGTATTTATTTTATTAGGTTTTTGGGGTAGAGGTTTCATGACTCGCTTCTTTCTTTTTACTGTCTTCCCCTGAAATGATATAGAATTATTTACTTTAGTAAATGTCTATTAAATGAAAATGTTGGTTTTAGAAAAATGAGTGTGTATGTAGCCTTTCTTTTCTGGCTTATAATTAGTTAGTAAGGCCCGTTACTGTGATCACACCTCGTTTGTGCTACTGAAACAATGCTATCTGCGTGAAAGATGTATTAATATCTATTCTCAGTAGGTGGAGTACAGTAGAATGCGTTGAGAAGAGTGAGAAATAGAATCCATTTTCTTTTACCTCTTTAGGTTCATTGAATCCTTTGCTTCTTCAAGAGTCAATTTGATTTTTATGATAGTATTGTGCTGCAGGTCTGTGTGCTCCTGAATGTGGCGGGCTGTAATAGTAGTAGTTGTGGTAGTAATAGTAGTAATAGTAGTAGTAATAATAATATTAATAAGAAACTTTTGATAATATGTAAATTGTATTTTTAGCTCACTCTTGCAGGGATATTATAAGAGAGTTGTATTACTTAGGCTTTTTTGCCCAAGTCTTATAATACTTTGATCTTTTGTTCACATGGGTAAAATATTAAAATGTGATTATGAAACCTTTACAATTTTGTTTTTTAAAAGTCCAGTTCTTTTGAAAACCGGCTATAAAGCATTGCCATTTTTGCTTTTGTAAAAAAAGAAAAAAACCCTATATTTGTTGACTGGTTGTTCAGAAAAAAATACAGAATTCAGTAATTTCCAAATCAGTGTGATGAGATTGTTTCTATGTCTTAGGAGACACCCTAGATCCATCCTAGCTAGTACGGATGTAATAAAACTTAATACATTCTTATGCACCCTGGAGCCCGCGCGCCACAGCTAGAGAGAGAAAACCCACATGCCACAACTAGAGGCAAGCTGCATGCCACAACGAAAGATCCCACACACCTCAACGAAGATCCCGCGTGCTGCAACTAAGACCCGATGCAGCCAAAAAAACCAAAACAAACTTTAATAAGGAATATATTGGCAAGTCCATATCATATCATCCCCCCATCTCTCCCACTGTACTAAAAATCCTAATCATTAAAAATCACAAACAAATGGACACACAAAAACCCCATCAAACCATATACCTTCATAACATTTGGAAAAATGTCAGTTTTGTTTAAGTAACCAAACAATGAGTGGTCTTTTTTCATGTCAGTCATTTGTGCTTATATGTATTTTATATTTTTTTCATTGGAAAGTTATAGTATTTCATTTTATTTTTTAAAATTTTTGGCTGTGTGTTGGCTCTTCGTTGCTGCACGCGGGCTCTCTCTAGTTGCGGCGAGCGGGAGCTACTCTTAGTTGTGGTGCGTGGGCCTCTCATTGCAGTGGCCTCTCCTGCTGTGGAGCATGGGCTTCAGGTATGTGGGCTTCAGTAGTTGTGGCCCGTGCACTCAGTAGTTGTGGCTCGTGGACTCTAGAGCACAGGCTCAGTAGTTGTGGCTCGTGGGCTCTAGAGCGCAGGCTCAGTAGTTGTGGTGCACGGGCTTAGTTGCTCCACGGCATGTGGGGTCTTCCTGGACCAGGGCTTGAACCCATGTCCCCTGCATTGGCAGGCAGATTCTTAATCACTGCGCCACCAGGGAAGCCCTGGCCAGTTATTTTAGGAGGAGTCAATGAACTTAACTTACTCATCCAACCCATCATGCCAAGTGCTGCTGACTATGCAGAACTGGCGTAATTGTAGTTCCTACCATCGGGGAAGGGGGGGTGTCTGTATAACTCTAAAAATTTCTTGAGTGTGATAATTAAGACATACAGTAATAATTTTTATTTAATAGTGTTTTTTTATTTTTCAAAAAACACCTAAATTATTTGAAAAAATAAGCACTGCTCTTTAGTATATTTATTTTCCTATGTCTCTATATAACCTGTTTTAAGAGCATGTGGCTTTTCTGATAGAATGAATATGTTATTCAGAATCTTGCATGATCTAGTGACTTTCAGAATTATGTTGTCAGGAATAGAATTTTATTGCTTGTATGTTTATCCTTCACATGTTTATACATGTGATTAAAAAAGTGAAAACCTATTATAAGGTGGAAGTGAGCTTGGCTCATACTGTGTCATCCCTTGAGGGAACATCACTCTCAAGGATTGGCACTCCACTTTATTGGATAGGAAGAGGTCATGTGTCAGTCAGTTTCTCCTTTTTATGGAAAGGAATACCCCCCAAGTGTACAGAAAGGAGCACATGAAAGAAGATAGAAAGCTTTGGCTTTGTGTCTAAGGTCATACCTTTAACTCATAATTATAGTACTAACTATAATGGTTTGTGTGGAGTTAGAGAGGTATAAAATGTTACAGCTTGTTAAATCAAGTGTATTTGTGTTAATTCAAAAGTATTCATGGGATAAAGAAAAATAAACCAATAAGTTGCAAATGTTTATATCAAGGAAAGCATTTCAGGTTTTATTTCCTACTGCTTGGATTAGTTTTATCATTAAGATAAGTTTTAGACTTTTCTTATTCACATTGAAGATTTGCAGTGTTGAAAGATGTTGTCATTCCACCTAGACGAGTGGAATAGAGAGGGTGGGAGGGAGGGAGATGCAAGAGGGAAGAGATGTGGGGACATATGTATATGTATAACTGATTCACTTTGTTATAAAGCAGAAACTAACACACCATTGTAAAGCAATTACACTCCAATAAAGATATTAAAAAAAAGATGATGCCATTGATATTTTTAAAATTTCTGTTTGTGGTTTAAAAAATCAAATATTAAATTGTAGCTGTTTACAAAGAAACATTCTTGTTTTTCCTGCTCATATTAGGGGGCTTACTTTCTACATCATAAAAAGAATCTCTAAATTGGTATTTTTACCTAACTAATGATCCAAGAAAACACATGGGATGAGTTGTTTTATAGATAAATTTCTTTTGAATAGAGAAAAAAGTACAGATAAAAATAAGAAAAAGCTGAAATAAAACAAAAGAGATTTCCCACTTAGAAATAAGCCTATCAGAGGGACTTCCCTGGTGGTTCAGTGGTTAAGACCCCACGCTTCCAGTGCAGGGGACACGGGCTCAATTCCTGGTTGGGGAACTAAGATCCCACATGCCACTCAGCATGGCCAAAAAAAAGTCTATCAGAGACCATATTCTTTGAACATACAAACTTTGATGAAATGACAAGCTAGGTTCTTTGAAAACTATGTTAACTCTTTGAAGTTGTGACCACCTAGCTTTGTCCATCATCTTTGGAAAATATTTAAGTGCTGAAACATATGTGATTATATAACTACAAAGAGAACTACTGAAAAAAATGTTTTTGCTTTGTAAAACCTTATATTCTAAAACAAATTACACTCATTCATTCATCTTATTGAATATACAGGGGATGACTTTAATTAAATAATCATAGAAACAAAAATGATAAGTATGGTAAATCCTGCAAAGTGGAAGTTTATGGTGCTGTATGAGCGTTATGTGGCGGGATTTGATGTAGTCCTGGTCATCAGGGAAACTTCTCTGTAGAAGTGATGATGAGTTGAACTCTGAAGAAAGACTGAAATTTACTAGACAAAGGTAAGGGGAATTGTGTTTTCTCTGCTTGGAATTATCCACGTATTTTACACTGTCATATTTTTACATATTGGTAATGGCCTGAGAGATCAGCTGTAGTTCATCTTTTCTTCAGATGAGGAAACTCGAACCCGTGGAGTAACCAGCCTGAATTTCGTAGCTAGCTTATGAGAAAAACTGAATTAGGATTTATGATGTATGGATGAGTAATGCTGTTTTCGTTAAGAAAGATTCAAGACTTAAGAATAACTGAACAAAAAATGCACTTAACCTTTTATTCATTCCTTTATTCACTCAACTTATAGTTACAAAGTAGCCACTATGTAGAAGGCCCTGTTCTACTTGATGTGGAAGATAAAGAAGTGAATGATGTATGGCCTTTGCCTTTAGAGAGCTTACCATCTAGTTGAGAATATAAAGCAATATCTGAATTTACAGAGTAAAGTTATGTCTGTCAACAAAAAAATACAGATAAAATGTGGGAATTGAGATGAGGAAAGGGTTATGTCCATTTGGAATGAGTTTGTGAAGCCTTCCTGTAGGAAATGATAGTTGAACTGGGCTCAGGTGTGAAAATGAAGGGCATTTGGTGCAAAATATACTGCATGAGCAAAGGCAAGAAAGTTGTCAGGGCATCAGCAGGTATAGTTCTCTTCAGATGACACTAAAACGGGTGAAGGGAGGGATAGTGGGAAATAAATTTGGGATATGAGTTACAGCTTGATTGTGGATAAAAACTATGGATACAAGACAGCCATTATAAAAAAGGGGCATAAACTAATAGTAGCTGTCAGTCAATGCTAAGTACATTGGGTAGAAGATAGAGAAAAGTTGAGTATGTAGGTGCTGTATGGTGTGCTGGTGATACAAAGATGAATATATGCAACTTAAAGATGGAAGTAAGTGTGATGTTCAAAACATGAAGAAATCAAGTGTGAGAGTTTCATGCCTAGGTGGGGGGGTAGCCATTAGTAAAGAGTTTTCAAAGTCTTTGTAGGTAGGTTGGGCTTTAGTTACTGTCGACCTCTGCTCTTGCTTTGTCTCCTTTGACCATAGATTCTCTACTAGTCAATCATGATCCAGCAGTTGACAATGAAGTCTTACTGAGCCAGGTGCCACCACTGTGCCGTGCTTCCCTTAGTTCACAAGGCTGCCCTGGCACCTTCATTCATTCATTCAACCAAGTTTATTGAGAGCCTACTCTGTGCCAGGCACTGTGCTTAGGTGTTGAGACTAGCGGTAAATGATGATGAACACTTTTTCTGTCCTCAAGAGTCTTATAGTCTGACAGGGAAGACATGTTAAAAAAGTAATACCTTAAAATAAGGCATGATTAGTATTAATGATAGGGGAAGGGTATTGAGTAGCATGGAAGATAAAGCCAGGATTCTTTTCATGATCATAGCATTTCAAGGAAGTTGAAAATATGTCCTATCAGTTCATGCTTTGTCACTGCCGGAGTCCTTGATGGCTACTAGGAATAATCAGTATTAGTTCTGAAATGCATACAGTCTCTTCACTGTGTGGGGGGTAAAGAGAGAAGGAGGACTCATGCCTCGGAGCATAGGCTTTGAGTCCAGCAGCTCTGGTTGGAATTCTCTCAGTACTTGTTTGCTGGGTGATCCCATGTAAACTACTTAATGTCACTGCCCTCGGTTTCTTCAGTTGTGAAATGAGGAAAATTACATCTGTCTCTTTAGATTGCAGCAAGATTTAAGTGAGAAGAGTATTTAAAGCATAGTGATTTGTATGAAAAGACGCTCAACATCACTAATTATTAGAGAAATGCTACAAATCAAAACTACAATGAGTTATCACCTCACACCGGTCAAAATGGCCATCATCAAAAAATCTACAAACAATAAATGCTGGAGAGGGTGTGGAGAAAAGGGAATCCTTGTACAGTGTTGGTGGGAATGTAAATTGATACAGCCACTATGGAGAACAGTATGGAGGTTCCTTAAAAAACTAAAAATAGAACTACCATATGACCCAGCAATCCCACTGCTGGGCACATATCCAGAGAAAACCATAATTCAAGAAAACACATGTACCCCAATGTTCATAGCAGCACTATTTACAATAGCCGGGACATGGAAGCAACCTAAATGTCCATCAACAGAGAAATGGATAAAGAAGATGTGGCACATATATACAATGGAATATTACTCAGTCATAAAAAGGAACAAAATTGGGTCATTTGTAGAGACATGGATGGACCTAGAGACTGTCATACAGAGTGAAGTAAGTCAGAAAGAGAAAAGCAAATACTGTATGCTAATGCATATATGTGGAATCTAGAAAAATGGTATAGATGATCTTATTTGCAAAGCAGAAATAGAGACCTAGACGTAGAGAACAAATGTATGGATACCAAGGGGGAAAGGGGTGGGGAGGGAGGAATTGGGAGACGGATTGACAGATATACATTATCGATGCTATGTATAAAATAGACAACTGATGGGAACATACTGTATAGCACAGGGAACTCTGCCTAATGCACTGTGGTAACCTAAATGGGAGGGAAGTCCAAAAGGGAGGGGATATCTGTACGTGTATGGCTGATTCATTTTGTTGTGCAGTGGAGGCTAACACAACATTGTAAAGCAACCATACTCCAATAAAAATAAAAATAAAAAAGAATAAAGCATCGTGACTTGTACATAGTGTTCAATGAGTGTTATCTTTTAAAAAGGTGTAGTGCTTGTAAGAGAATGGGATTTCACAAGCGTCTTAATCTTCATGTAGGATTTTGACCCCATCTCCGCCAATCACTGCCTTAGGCAAGTAATCTGAATTTGTGCTGCTTCTCCCAAAAGGGATCATGTTGCCCCTTCTTTCTTTTTAGCAAAGAGGTCTCAAGATTAATTATATCCTGTAATGGTTTTCTTCACTTTCAGGAAAGGTGCTACATAAATGATGTTTTATTCCTTTCTTCCAACTAATTTTTCTACAAAAATTGAAGATGCTTCACATCTCTTTCTAATTCTATTTTTTAAAAAATGCATGTGGCTGTTTACTTCACTTTTAATGTGATGTGTGGATATTTCTCATGAAGTAATAATTTTTGTCACTTTATATAGTGTTGCCAAAGTCCTTTCTTGCCAGTCTTCTCCTGACATGTAACAATTGTTAGGTGGGATGGATGCATATACAGATGCTTAACCATATTTTATTGATTATAAATAAAATAGCTTAAAAATAAAACTTTAAAAATATAATCACTGCTTCCATTTTCATAAAAAAGTCAGCACAAAGAAATATGGATGTTCTCTTAGGGACGAGAAGGATGGCTTGGATTTTTCTTTATTGAACTAGGACACAGATGCCGTCTGGAAAGTCACCTTCAGAACCATTACAGTGCAAAATGCAGTGCATCTTCAGGAGTGTGCAGGAGACAGGATGAGCGAGAGCTTATCATGCTTTCAGAAAGTCCCTGACACTGTATTCTTAAAAATGAAATATCTATGGGTCATATTTGTCTTCTCATTAAGCTCCGGTGTATAAGAAATGCCATGTTACTTATTTCTTTTCAGTCAACCTAATTCCAACTCTGAGCTCCGATCCCACCAGCTTGAAGGGAGTTCATTCTCAGGCATGCGGGGACCCCCTCTCTTCCAAAGTTGTGCAGATGAGATCACGGGGGGTTGCACAGAACAGTGCTCGAGGGCAATCCTTGGCCTTTTAGTCCAAATCTGTTTCCCCCTTGATGCCCATTGTTTACCAGTTTCTCTCGACAGAGTGTACTAGCATCTGGTGGAACAGCTTTTGTGGTGCTGTACACTGCAGAGTGTTTTTAGCATCCACGGCTCTCACTCACTGTGACAGTGAGAGTCACACGGAGTGAATAAAGCCTTCCCCCCCTTTCCAAAGCCCCTTGGTTGAGCCCGTAATGGACCTACTTTTATCTCCCCAGCCAGTCCCTTGGAATCTGATGGTATTGGGATTATTGTGTGACCTAGTATGTGGGGACCCAGGTGGACTCAGGTGCTCTGAATGGAGCCATGCTTGTAGGGCCACTTTGCTGTTGTTTCCTATGGAGACCGAACTTCCTTCCTGAAAGTTCGCAAGGGGGAAGCTGTGGGTCCCTTCTCTGGAGGTCCCACAGACCTCCAGCTCTCCCTTAAGCTGGGGGCAATCTTTATCTTCCTCTTGCTGCTGTGCCACACCTGTCCCCACCTTTATCCTCCAGTCTCACCCCAAATGCAGTGGCTTCTTTTTGTCTCCATAGCACAAGGCTTTTGGAAAATTCTAGCAAGGAAGGGAGGTTCTCTTCAGGCCACTTCTGCTTGAGGCTTGCAGCCTACCTGTGGCAAGGGAGTGCGGAAAGTCTGGCCATCTTCTCAGAAGGTAGGGGTGGAGTAGAAGGAGAAATAGAAAATAAGAACTACTCAATGTTGCTTCACTCTTGGGTTATTCAGTAGCAGCAAAATCAAAAAGCTAACTAATATCTCAACAAATTATCGCACCGTGTCCCTAAGCATAGATTTTGTATCCCATTTCCTTCAAAAACAAATGTTCCTGTCTGACTTCTAAGGTTTGATTTCTTTACCACAGGGAATCGGAGCTCTGTAATTTGGGCAAATAGGACATATGGCTATCGGTAACATGGAGGCAAAGGTAGAGAACAGTTTGACAGGGTTGAGGGTTGTACTGCCTTTTCTCTGTTGGGGCTCCTCTACTAAGCAATGGAACCCAAAAAACTATTTGAGCTACTATTTTTTGTCAATTCTCCTGTGGATAGTACTTTCCAGTTTGATAGAAGGGAAGTTAATTCATTCCATGCAGTGGCTGTCCTAGGGCATTAGGTTTTATTTCCCTTACTGAACCCCCTGGAGTGGTTAGTGCTAATCCCTGTTTATCTGGTCCTGTTGTCTTGTGAAATAATCAGAACTGTGATTGACAGATGGCTTCTCATCTGCTACAGGAGAATGATAATAGTGCCTATCACATGGGGCTGTTAAAGGATTAGAGGAATTAATATACATAAAGTGCCTAGAACCCTGCTTGCACTCAGTAAGTGTTGTGGAAGGGGATAATATTAATGTGTCCAGGCACTATGCGAGTTACCGTTCTGTGGTGCATATTATTATCCCCATTTCACAGAGGAGAAATAGGCGACTTAAGGAGTTTTTTTCATTGCCTAAGGAAACAGCCTGTCAGTGGGTGAATTGAAATTGGCGGCAGGTACAGAAAGAAGTACCCTCTTCCTAGATGTGGTGGAGAAAGGGGTTTGGGTGCATCTAATTGTAAAAGCCTCCGTTGGTATTGTGCCGAGTTTCGTCCCCTACATGCCTGCACACTGCTTTCAACTGAAAGTAGGAAAACGAAGTAGAAATCTAATAAAAATTACCACAATATTAAGACCGAAATAAAAATGAATCTGGTTGTTTGCTGAGTAGAGTCCACACCTGGAATATATTTGTTGGGTCCTCCTTAACACACTCCTGAAAAATATACTGTAATTACAGACATTACTTAATGAAGCAGGCAGGTGGGCACTATGGTAATAGATTGCATTTTATTTTCCTTAGGGTAATGGACAGGCTTAAGATATAATGAGAAAATTTGGGTTTTGGAATTGAAATCCATTTTAATACAAATCACTGGAAAAACAAAATTCAGAATGTTTTAACATTTTAAAAATTAACAGATGTCCTTTTAGAACATCACATTTTATTTTTTCACATTATCATGCTCTGAAGTAAACTAAAAGCAGGATCTCCTAGTTCATGTGTGGATAATTCATAATAATTTAATAAAAGGGATAATTTCTTCCCCAGAAAGTCATCTATAGTTCTTAGTATGTGTTTTTACCAAGTAAGAACTTTAAAAATATGTTTGAGATATTCATTTATTGTGAGAAATACTACTGCTCCCCTATCTTTTCATCGGCAAGTCATTGTCAGACTTTTTTCTTTTTATTGTTTTATTAAATTATCCAGATGATTTCTTTTTATAAGGGAGAGATATTTGTGAACACTAAAAAGACTAACTTAAGTTGATAAAGATTCCTTTGCAAAAGTAAGACTTTTGAAGAATTACTGAACACACATCATAGTTTGGTGTTCTGATCTTAAAATCAACAAAAAACATTGATAATAACAACTAAAATTCTAATTTATTGGGTTCTACTTTGTGCCAGTTTATATCTTAAGCATTGTACCTCCCTAATTCACTGACAAAGCAGTAAAGTGAATATTTTACACACGAAGGAAATGAGGTGTTAAAGACGTTATATGATTTTTTTAGGTAAGAATGTTGACAAATGTTGGAGCACTGGTTTGAATCCAGATCTCTGTCATTAGCAGGTTCTCTTAGCTACTGCATTATGATATGAATAATATAGAAATGCACAGGCTATTGTGGACATACGGAGGTGGACACAACCAAACCGGGAGACTTGAGTCTTAAAGTATATGAATCAGCAAAAGGTGTTTGTGAAGGGGTAGGGGGAGTAGCGGGGGAGAAGAAAGGAATTTCAGGTAGAGGGTTCTGCAAATAGGGGATCCTATTGCTGTTACTTGCAGTGTACTGAGAGTATTAAGTGAGACAGGGGATGATGCCAGAGAGGTAAGGTCCAAATTTGGGGGAATCTATGTTGAGGAGCTTAAGCATGATATTATAAGGTAGAGAGACACTGACAGGTCTCAGGCATTTAACTGACATAGTTTATTTGTGTTGCAGATAAGTCCCTCTCGAATGGGTAAGGAGATGCTTTTAGGAGACAAAACTGGTGGTAGGGGGGCTAGTTTCAGTCTTCCATGTGAAAGATGCTGAAGACTTTAGATTAGGTTCATCGTAGTAGGGGACCCATCTGAGTTGTAATTAAGAGATAAATTTGCAGAATCTGATGGTGCTTATTAGCTCTGGGTGATGAGGAGATGAAGGAGTAAACAATAAGTACCAGATTTCCAGCCTATATACCTGGGTGGATTGTAGAGTTACCAATTAAGACAGAGAAATACAGGAAGAGGGGCAGGCAGAGGATAAAATGAGCTTTTTTGGGGGCATATTGGGTTTGGTACAGCCAAGTGGTGACAGTAGAAGTTGACTATATGAATCTGACATTCTGGGCAGGGACTTGAGGTGGAGTCAGGCTTAGGAATCATAAACCTTTATGGTAGGCGCAACTTTTAGAGTGACTGAGGTCATGGTTCAAGTGAGAATAGTGGGCTGCAGGTGGACCACTGGGTTACCTGGGTGAAGAAAGGGGAGCCTACCAAGGAGACAGAACAAGAGTAATCAGAGATATGGTGAACCAACAGTGTGTGGTATCAGAGACACAGAATTTCAGGAAAATGATAAATGGGTGGCAGTGCTGTAGAGCAGTGTTATGAGATAAAGGTTGAAAAATGTCCACTAAATTAGGCAACATGGGTAACTTGATTTTTGCAAGAAGAGATCTAATAGAATAGTGTTGAGGGAAACTATGACACATTGGGTTTAAAAGTAAATGTTAGGCTGGGAATTGAGATGGCAAGTAAGGAATTCTGTTTCAAGTATTCTGGTTGATAAATGGAAAAGATTGAGTAGTAGCTAAAGGTGAATATTTATTTATTTTTTTGTGGAGGGGAGTGAGTAGAATTTAGCAGGTTTCTAGGATGTGGGAAAGGAGGCCACGGAAAGGGAGAGGTTGAAGATACAGAGGAAGGTATGACCAATGTGCAGGTCCCAGATGAGGCCCTAGGGCCGGAGTAAAGAGACATGGACCTGCATGGGTTTATAGGGCCATTCCTTTACAGAAAGAAAGGAATCATGATGGATACACTTGTAGATCACTTATAGGTCACATGCATTAGACAGTCCAATGACAACACACCTGCTGGTTTCAGTCATCCGGAGGAAGAAGGAAGCAATGACAATTCTTGAAAATAAATGTGGTGAGAGATGAAGAGAGTAGTGAAGGTTCTTACTAGTTTTGAAGTGCTGGAGTTAAGAAGAGCAATAAAAAATCCCCAAAGACTTGTGCTAGGGACTGTATCTTAGTTCGTAGTGGTTTTGCAGGAACAAGCTGTGAATAGTTGAGGACTTGGACCTTAAGCTTTGACTTTGGTGACTTTGTTTATAGATGCTGAGACAGGGGTAGGAAGGGGATATTTCCTTTAGATCCGTGGTTTTTGAATATGACTGCTCATAGGAATCATTTGGAGAGTTTTAAAAAAATGATGCCAGGGTCACCCCATGAGCTTCTGGATTGACTGATTTTGTGTGGTAGAAGGTCATAAATATCTCTTAAAGCTCCGGGTGATTTGACTATGCAGCCAGTGTTAAGAACCACTGATCTAGACCATTGGTCAGAAATGTTTTCTGTAAAGGGCCACAAAGGAAATATTTTAGCCTTTTTGGGCTACACAGTCTCTATTACAACTACTCGACTCTGTCATAGCTCAAAAAAAGGAGCCATAGATAATACATAAGTAGAGCGTGGGTATGTTTCAATAAAACTTTATTTATGGACACTGAAATGTGAATTCTGTATAATTTTCACATGTCATGAAATATTATTTTTCTTTTGATTTCCATTAGCTCGTGGGTCATATAGGTATAGCCTGCAGTTCTCAGATCCCTCTGAGCACCTTTGCTGCTCAGAGTGTGGTCCTGAACCAGCAGCATTGGTATCACCTCTAAGGGAGTTAGACATGCAGAATTTTGAGCCTTGAGTGAGTTCTGCTGAATCAGAATCTGCATTTTAATAAGATTCTGAAGTAAATTGTATGCAATTTTTAGAATCATTAATCTGCTGTAGACCATACTATCTCATTCCCACTCAGCTCAGAAAATAGGGAATCCTCTTCATCCCTCCCTGTTGTCTCGGTCACCTTTTAATGAAAGTTAGAGAGCATTTAAGGAGAAGTCTGTGGTAAGAAGCTGTCGTCCAGGTGTTCTGAATCGCTTAACAATTCAGATAGACTGGTTTTAGGGCTTAGAGACACAAGTGGAACGTTGACATTCTGTTATTAAAAGGAAGGTTTAATTTATATTCCAGCACATATACAGAGATCTGTCTTCATACAGACCAGGCAAACTGTGGTTCTTGGCGGCAGGGCCAAACTTTTCTTAAGAAACACCTTGAATTTAATCAATAGCCTCTAATGAGGACTTTTTTGAGACTCCAGAGAACTACAACCAAGAACGTGTAAGAGGTCATCTTAGCCTAGCTTTGCGGGAGAACAGTCATGGAAATTGTGGAAGAATATTACATGTCTACAGACTAGCTCATACCCTCCTAGTGAGCCCGTTCCTAAAAGAAGCGACCCCCACCTTTTCTTGCATTGCACAGATTAAAAAAGTGAATTATTTAGCAAAGTCTTGCTTCTCAGACTCAGGTTAAGTTGGAAAGAAAGTTCAAGTGGGACTCAACACACTACGTTACAACTTGGACATGAGGAAGCCTATTAACTTTTTTTGAACCTTGCTTTTTTAATCAAAGTGAGGATAATGTTTTTTAGACCAATTTTCTTTCCAGAATTATTCTAAAGATTAAATATATGGGAGTGTGCTCTGAAAAGTACTAATTGATATTCTGATGTAGATGAACTCATGTTATTGTGTGTTCATAAGAGCTAGACTAAGACTGTGTATTTGTGGGTTGACAAAACAACTGTTAGGACTGTTTACAACAGTCCTCAAGCTGAACTAAAATATTATTCTGTAAGAAAGAAAGAATTTCCTTTTAGCTTCAGTTATTACACGTCAGCAGGTTTACTTCCCATTTGACTCTGGTAAGAATAAGATTAATAATGGAACTGTAGCAAGTCTAAAATGTTAATTCCCCCAGGATGTGGGAGAAAAACCACATGCATACAAATGTGTTTAATATTGATTTCCCACGTTATTTACTTTGGCTAATTTCCTTTTAAACTCACATGTATGTGTAGATTCAGGCACCTGTTGAGGAGAGCATTAAATATTGTCTTATTTTATTCATTCATCTTTTTTTATTACCTCATTCCACCTCTTTTGTAAAATACAAGCTATCACTTTGTCCTTTGAGCAGTATTTGGACAAACAAAGACAAAAAAGATCGTAGGCTTTTAAAATTTAATGCTATCCTTAAATGACCTTAAGGGAATGATCCCCCTCTGACTTCCTACATTTGCTTTCAACAAGTTTGACCTTGTAGAAATTTTAAAATATGAATAGTAACCTGGTATTAAAAAATAATACGCAGCTGGTAGACCTTACCACAAGAGATACTAACATCATTCCACTTTTAAGCGTTGAAAGCTCTTACGATAGATTACTGAAAGGGTTAAAAATACATGCAGAGTAGACTTTTGTAGCCATATCTCCCAGTACACCTCTGTGATGTGTACATTATGCTTCGGCCAAACCGGACTGTTTCTCAAAGGAGCATGCATTTTTCTGTGGTTTGAGCTTTGCTTATAATATTCTCTATATTTAGAAAGCCCTGTAGCCACCTTTTACTGACAAAATCCCATCCGTCCTTCAGAGCTCAGCTCACAGGCCCCTTATTCACGTATCCTTCCTGATTCTGCCAACTAGACGCGATATTTATCTCCGTTGAGCCCCCAAAGCACTTTGTATGTACCTCTCTTATGGCACTTAGCTCATTCTGCCTTATGTTTTAGTTATTTGTGACCTTGACATCTTTCCTTTGCTAGGCAGCTGGAGAGCTGGAACCATGTCTTCTTTATTCTTGAAACTCTTGGAAGTTAATGCTCCCGTTTCCTCAAGAAGGTCATTCTTGAGAAGACTAAAAGTAGACTGGTTAAAAAAGGGACAGTTTATATCAGGTAAAGTTTCTTTTATCTTTTGGAGAATATTGATCAAAGGGGAATATGTTATATTTAATGTGGGAGTTGTATCTATGTTAGAAGTTGAAATATAATATGTGAAGAAGGTGAATGAAGAGGCATATGGAGACTGTAGAGAAATCCATGAGATACTAAGGAGGAGGAGACAGAAGAATGTTGGTCTTTCTGTGATCACAGGATGAGGTAACTTGCAAGCTCAGTTGGACTGTGTAACTGATGCTATTGACATTCCATTCTTCCATCTACTTTTGAGTTCTGTGTGTGGTAGATAGTTCCTATAGTCACTGACAGCTTCCCAGCCCAAGCATCTGTGTCTCTCTGATTTTTTGCCTCAGGCCCCTACTTCCATGTCATACATGCTTGCTTAACTTACACAAGGCAGCTCAGAAATGCCATGGAGTTAAGGCGCCCGTGGGTAACCCTCAACCAGTGAAGGATGACAGTCAGTGGGTGAATATTCCACCTTCTCGGTTCCAAATATTCCACCTTCTCGGTTCCTCAGTAAGGTAACTCTGAGGTATATTGTATGTGATTTGTCAGTAAGTCCTGGTGGGATTGAGTCTCAGTTGGCCACAGCAGTAACCTGATCATTAACATGTTCTTTATTTGCTTTTCTCTCATCCCGATCTCACTTTTATTTCTCCCAAATTTGTGTTTTCTGGGATCATGTAACAAATAGGGTCTTTCTCTGGGTTAGCCCATCCTAAGACGGTCTGATCAAGTAGAGCTAAGGTCTTAGCAAAGAATAAATTACTTCAATTATGAGGTTCAATCTTCATATTAATAATTTTATAGTGACAGTAGCCACAGATAAAACAAGCATAGCGTAATCAGAGTGGGAAAAATGTAGTTTAGTTAGCATGATTTTGGAGAAGGATTTTTGGAGGGGTCTGGGAAGAATTTGTGCAGTGAATGAGGAATGGACTTATAAAGAGATAATCTTGGGTTGTAGATAAAAGAATTACATTGAGCCTTCATGCTTAAAATGTAATGTGTACTATACTGCATACTTCTCATATTTCCTGATGAATTTGGTCATAATCAGTAAAAATAAAATAAATGTCTTATATGTCTACATTGCACAGATTTGCCATGTCTGATTGCCACCCCACTGCTGTTGTAGTATGGAAAGTGAATGTAGAAGGAGTATAACAGATGAATCTACATTGTCACTCTTTTACATTGGTGAAGAGGTTTACAGAGGACTAACTTTGATTTAAAAATTTGTTTTCATCAGTTACATTTATTTATCACACATGTGGCAGGATAATATTTATATATACTGATTTTTGTGTTGTTATTTTACCTATTCAAGTTAGATTTATAGTCAACCTTCAGGCAAGAAAAATATAGCAGCAAAAGAATTCAAAAGTCTAACCCCTGAGGGGATTTAAGGTATGAAAGAAGATATGAGAAAAATTATGACTCTTAGGTGATAACTCACATTGTCTTATGCCAAAAAGAGAGTTTATTATTTCATATAACTGAATGGCCCAGTGATAGAAGTACTCTCAAACCAGCTTGATTCATGGCTTGATGTCACTAGGATCCTTCTTAGGCCCTGTACCTAATGGAGTGGTTCTATTTTCAGACTGTATTATGGGCTCCAGAAGCTTGAGGGTCTCTTCACCACAATAAAAGACAGCACAGCAGAAAGAGAGTTATACTCAAAATCAGGAGTTGAACCTCATTAGTCAGATTTGGGTCATATGTCCATTTCCAAACATAAGTGAGCACATTAACTTATTTTACTTTCTCCTTTCCAATCTGTATGTCTTCTTTTTCTTGATTTACGGCAGTGGCTAGGTCCGCCGCAGTGTAATGGTGAATAGAAAGAGTAAGAGCAGGCATCCTGGCTTTTTCCTGATGACTGAGAACAATGGTTTAGTGTTTCACCATAAAGCATGGTGTTAGTTGTAGGTTTCTCATTGATTTCATCTATCAGATCCAGGAAGTCCCCTTCTATTCCTAGTTTGCTGAGAAGTTTTTAAAAAATCATGAATTGGTGCTGAATTTCCTTACTGCATCAATTAAGATATTATGTGAATTTTCTTCTTTATTCTGTTAGCATGGTGAATTATGTTAGTGAATTTCACCTTGATTCTTGGCATAAACCCTAAAAGGTCATGATGTTTTGGATTTGTTTTATAAGTTGCTGAATTTAGTGTATGTTTAATTTTTATGTCTATGTTCTTCAGTAATATTCGTTTGTTATATATTTTTTGTAATATCTGTATCTGGTTTTGGTATCAGGGTAAAGGTGGCCTCATAAAATTAGTTGGGAAGTGTTCCCTCTGCCTCTATTTTCTGAAAAGAGTTTGTGTAGGAAGATTAACTTATTTTAATTCATGATCTTTCTTTGATTCTCAAGGAGTAAAGTCAGTTTTACCCAAGTGCTTGAACTGACAGTGGGAGAAGGATGGTTTCCCAGAAAAAACTGAGGTACCTTTGCCACAAGAAAGAAGAATGGAACCTGGAACAAGGCTTCTCATCACCAAAACTAGATAAGATTCCGTGAGTTGGTGGGAGAAATGGAAAAGGGTAGAATGAGGAGATAGGGCTCTTAGACAGGGCTCAAGAACAGGAGCAGAGTTTATATCTAGAGGTTGCCCAGTACCCATTCTCATGGGATTCTCTTGGGAGCCAACTATAGTCTCCATCGGAGCAGAATTTATTAACGTGTTGGAAGTGGCAAGGACTTTGCATGAATTGCTCTTCTAGTTGGCATTTAGTGAGAACCTCACCTCCTGCCAGCATGTCTTCCTTTGACTTTCAGCTGGTGTCATGTGATGCATTTCTGTGCCTCCATATTTTGCTTACTTCCTGCTCTACTTACCTAGGTGGCAACCCACTTCTCAGTGTCCTTTGCTACACATACCACACTTCACATCAACCCAATCCCCAGAGATGAAGGGTATGGAGCTGTACTCCAGGGCAGTGGTGGGGGTGGAGAGGTACTTGGATGGGTTTGAACAGAGCCAGATGAAACTCTCCAATACAGGTATTCATCAAAAAAGCAGCCTAGGGAATTCTCTGGCAGTCCAGTGGTTAGGACCTGGCGCTGTCATTGCCAGGACCCGGGTTTAATCCCTGATCGGGGAACTGAGATCCCCCAAGCCTCACGGAGTGGCCAAAAAAATAAAATAAAATGAAAATAAAAAGGCAGCCTAATTCATCCCTTTGAAGTTGCTAAAGTACTTTTGTTTTACACCCTTCTTTCATTTTAATGTTAATCTTTAACCATGATTTACTCCTTCTTGTCAATCCTGAATTATTTTTCTTAAATTCTGAGATTAAGAAAAGATAACTGGCTGTTTTGTTTTGTTTTTTTTTTTCCTTTTGGCCTAGGCCATATCTCACAAGCCTCAGATATATTTTTAAAAAATTAGAATGTCTGGTCATAAAAAGGGGAATTTTTCCTCATTACCAGCTGGTCAAAAAGCCTACTTGGGCTTTTATTACACTTACTCTAAGAATCATTGTGTGACAATATAGGATACAGTAGTGCCTTGCTCAGTTCACTTCAATTCTTTTTTTTTTTTTTGCGGTACGCGGGCCTCTCACTGTTGTGGCCTCTCCCCTTGCGGAGCACAGGCTCCGGATGCACAGGCTCAGCGGCCATGGCTCACGGGCCTAGCCTCTCCGCGGCACGTGGGATCTTCCCGGACTGGGGCACGAACCCGTGTCCCCTGCATCGGCAGGTGGATTCTCAACCACTGCGCCACCAGGGAAGCCCCACACTTCAATTTTTTAAAGGATCTTTTATGTACAAGGTAGCAAGAGGGTTAGACCTTGAGATTGTCTAGACAAGGGCTCTGCCTTCTGGGTGTTCTACAACCCTGTAAAATGGAAGTGGTGGGCAATGAGGACCGGACAAGGAAACATGGAAGTGTAACGGAATGTGAGAGGCTGCTAATTTATTAACTTAAGCAGGACACTGTTAGGGCCGAAGCAAAGAATGGTCAATTAAACTTGTGAAGAGTTCTGGAAAGGTAGGTTGAGGATTCTTTATTCTTTGGGGCTTGTTCTTCCAATTTTGCAGTCTGGGAATTGGCCACTCAGTTAATCTAAGGAGTGATTAAGTCTTAGGGAAAATGGACTCATAGTGACTCAATTCTGATTTTAGCTAGAAACTAGTTTAATAACCTAAAATAGCAAATCCTTCTTCTTAGAAGGGAAGTTTACATAAAACTAGAAATAAAAAGAGCTATAAATCAAGAGCAGAAAGCAACTTGGTGAATATGTAGTATTTGAATAAAGTAGTATCCCTAAGGACAAGCCTATCCCATCTGTGAAGGGTACTCTAGTTTAGTGAGGACTCCTCTCTTCTTAACCACGACCCTGTTTCTTCCTGCTGCTCTTTCAAAAATGCTCTAGGTTGCTCCCTTTAATATTTTTGGTTGCAACAGCTTTTTTTTTTAAATGAGCATTCCAAATTGCTTCATAAAACCACTTTTAGTAAGCACTCATTATAAACATAGCTAATATTAATTGAGCATTTACTATGTGCCAGATACTATTTTAAATGTTTTATATGGATTATCTTCTTTACCCTACACTCACTCTATGAAATATTATTATCCGTGTCCCCCCGCCCCCCTTTTTCAAATAAAGAAACTGAAGCATGTGGAAGTTAAGTATCTTACCCAAGGTCACATGATTAGGAAGGGTGGGTCTAGAGCCTGTGCTATGAAGCATTCTGTGATTCTGCCTCACTCAGTCTTTCTGTTGAGCTGGTTGAGACATTAGACATGATTTAGTATAATCTGTTTTCATTTTTTAGATGAGTAAATAGAGAAGGTTATGGAGCTCAGTTCATGGCTGACATAGAAGACCAAGCAGCCAGCTCTTACTGTGCTTTCTGACACCCTGTGGCCTGGAAATCACCTGCTTCAATTAAGACAGGCAACTTTTGTTGTGAGAAGAACATATTTTCTTTTTTCTTTTTATAAACTTCCCTGAAGTAAAACTGATGATAAGGTAGAAAAGTAAAGCCCAGTAACAATGTACTCATACGAAAGCAGCGACATTTTTCTTTGTTTTGCAGATATTGTTTATCAGCTACTTTCTTTCTGTTCTTTCCTAAAAACCCACTTTTGAGAATGTATCTAGCCTAATTGTGTTGGGATGGGAATCCATATATGCATTTTATGAAGAGCTACAATACTTTACATGGTTCTGGAAGTAAAATGTCTGTCTCTGTCTTCTAAGCTTTTAAAAAGTTCTGTCTCATTGCTTCATCGTGATCAGGTAGGATCCACCCTCCTTAGGGTGAGAGGAAGTTCAGTCTCCAAACAGCCTAAGCCTTGTACTCTCCAGAACAAGTACTGCCAACTCGCTGATTTATGCGTGGTTTTAGTGATGAGGACTACTGTCTTCCATGGATTTAGGTGGGAACACCAGAGAGTTTACTGGAAAGTTCACATTGTACTTTGCAATTTCCAAAGGGCTAGAGGCATGATTGTATGCATAGAGGCATTATCTGGTCTCTATATCTGTGTTACATTTTAAACTGTAACTATATTCCTCACGTCCTATGTTCATTCTTACATGTATTTTTCCACCTTCCTTCTATTTTTCCCTTTGGGAAGTAGAGGACTATAAACTATATGTTAAGCATAATAATTTTCTTTTTGCTGTCATTTTCCGTAATTTTATTAGGTTTTGTACAAAAATGCAAGTGCTTTTGCTGCCGACCTGGCATAAAAAACAAGGAAATAGATAAGCCAACTAATGTAAAAATCCTTCTGTCAGTAAGTAAAGAGTCCCATGCAAGTCTTTTTCACTAATAAATAAGACAAGACTTGTCATGCTGAATGAAGCTGGATCGTGTTTTATCCATCACATATTTGGATGTGGTACAACTTATTTATCTCATTGTATTAAAAACAGTGATAACACTTTCAGGAACATTGACTTTTGTCCCTTTTGCAAGCCTAAAGGGACAGAGGAATAGTGTTTGCAAAGAAGGAACATTAACTATATTTTAAACTGTGAGTATGTTGGGCAAAAAAGGGAAAAGTTACACAGTCATAAAAATGTAGGAGCCATTCTAAGATTCAGGAGGAATGCTTACACAATCCAAACAGGTCACTGTGACCTGAACACAGGTCAGAGTAGCTAAAACTTTTAATCTCTATCTGAGTCTGCCCTTGCCTCTGGTTTTGATGTCCTTAGATGATTCATAAGTTATTTCTACTCAGTTTCTTCATAGGGGAATGGAACTCACTTGACACAGTTTGATGGGAAGCATGTTTTCCTGTTTTCTCTATCTATGTGGCAAACAGGTTGAGTTTACAGTGTGAACGTGCCCTTTTAATCTCTTTGAAGATTAATTTTCGAAGCAGCATCTGCTCCTGGAGATTCTTTTTGACTAGCTTGCTGGCTGATGAAAGGTAATCAATCTAGATGGAATCATGCATTCTGGTCTTGGCTACTTATTTCTTTTCTTTTGTGAGTTGTCTTTTTCAGGTTTTAGCAACACAGGAAAAGGAGATAAGGCAGGGATCAGGTGAGGAGCCGCGCTGGCTTCATTCAGGGTCCCAATGCAAAGTGCATGGGTACAGGTCACTTAGGAGCTGAGGCAGACACAGGAGCACTGCTCTGTGCAGTGGGAGAGCCCCTGCCTGTGTCTCAGGAAGCTCTACCTCTGACTGGGTGACCTTGTTCAAGTTGCTGCATTTCTCTAGGGCTAAGTTTTCTCATCAGAGAGATGAGGAATTAGAGCCATTGAGGTTCCTTACAGAGCTACTGTTCCATGATAAAAGAGGGGAAGTGACATGATAAAAATCATGTAAAAGAGGGAAAGTGACGTTGGTCTTTCTCATTAGGAAGCCAGGCAAGGCTCTTGGCACCTTGCATAGGAGTGGGCACCTCAGCAGTGATCTTTGTTGTTCTTCTTTGTCCTCCTTGGTCTGAGGAAGACATTCCTTTGGGAGAGGTCTCTAGTTGCATTTGTTGGTCTATCTTTGCACATAAAGGGGATTCTGATGTCCTGGTGTCTTGATAACATAGCTTCTCATAGAGAAAAATACTTTCCAGGCCAGCAGAGACTCTTTAGGATCATCCCGTGCTCTGCCAGGTCTGTACTGCTGACAGATGAATGTGCCTTAGCAGTGCTGGGACTAAGTGGTACCTGTTCCCAATTCTGGTATCTTTATAGAATTAGCTGGGCTTTAGTCTAAAACACCATAGCAAAGCTCTCTGGTATGCTGAGCTGGGGTATGTAGTTTAATTTCTAGGCCTCTTCATCACCTAAAACCCAACACTAAACCTCATCCCCTTTCTGCAAGCCACGTAGGAGATCAAAGATATGAGAGAGCTGCTTCCCCCCTCAGCGCCCCCAGCATGTCCCCAAGAGCAGCAGAAGAGTTTAATAGAAGGGCCTCCTCCTGGACTGTTCAGACAAGGCTATGGCATCAGTCTGTTGATACCTAGTCACAGGGCTGTAGGGAGTAAGAGAGTCCCAATTGTGAGGATGCAGTGACCTTATCCCCAGGTGAACACAATGCATTCAGTGTTTTATGCTGGTTTTAAAGTGATAGGTGATATAAGGGTGATAGGAGATGTGTTATATGACTATGAACCTCAATTTCTCCATTTTTATAATGAGGATAATGTCTTTTCCTTTTTCATTACCATTAAGGTAATATGTTTCCTGCTTTAAAATTAGCATTTGAATATGTAATGTTTTAAGTATTACAGAGCACATTTACTTTGCTTCTTATAATATCGATGTGTCTTATTATAGAAAATATTTTATAAAATTAGCATTTTTAACAATCAGGGAATATCCTTTACAATTTATGAAATCCTGTAATGCTCTCACAGCATATTTTAACTGTGATGCCATTAGGAAAGTAAAGTGGTTTATTTAGGTTCACTAGAGAGCTAATCTGTTTAGGATTTGTTCAATTCTGAGTTAATTTATACAAATCTCTTTTATTCAGAATATTGTAACTTGGTCATAAAAGTATAGCTCAGGGATAAATATGCCAAAAATCTGTCCTAGTCTTTTGAGAAGTTTTTTAAAGAGTAAATAATATAGCAAAATGTACTGATTTTTTAGGTGCTCATTCATATTCAATGACAGCTTAGAGAATTCTGAATTTTTACAATGATCATTTGGCTTGGGAATAGAAACAAAGGATCCCTCTCTTTTTCATTCGCTATTTTTACTGAGCTTTAAATTATACATATGGACAGAAAACTGGGAAATATAATGATAGTCTAGGTTCTTAGTTTAAAACATGTTGAAAAAGTCTACCTCACAAAAATAAAAACTTAAATACTTTTTTTTTTTTTTTGCGGTATGCGGGCCTCTCACTGTTGTG